>NC_135573.1:223253314-223859410 GCF_965152235.1 Eretmochelys imbricata | reverse complement strand
GCAGCTACATAAATGCTGAGGTATTAATAAAAAATAAATGACAGAGGCTGAGACACAGGAATCTGTTAAAGATATTCTATTCATTTAGAGCCCAAATAGCAAAATGGAGTGTTTCTGTAAATGGCTCAAACTCCACAAGAAGGCTCTCTATACCTCCTGCACTTCATAGTGTTCTGAACTCCATGATGACTCTGCATATGAAATCATGGAAGTGGACAAAGGGACCTATTTAGGGCATGTCTTCACACAATGTGGCTCCATTGAGCCACAGCCTCATAAAGGAAGAAGAATGCAGAGCAGAACACTAGATCCACAGCTCAGTGCATACCTTGGTTAGTAGCCCTGGCTTGCTACAGGGTGAGCTGATGATTGTATCCTTTAGCTGTATAACGTTGGGATGAATTTGCAGAGAGAAAAGCCTCTTTTTAAAAAAAATTTTTTTACCAGAGACTTCATTCTGTATTTGAAAATTTGGCCCTTATCCAATTTTTCTTATGGATTATAGGAGAACAGCCAGATGCTTGCTGTGGTAGGCACATTTGGATTTACCTGGATAATTACGACTGTATGAGTTGCATTTCAATAAGTGCTTAAATACAGAGTTAAAAATGAACATTCTGTATTTTGTGAAAACAAAATTTATAAGTTGCCAAAATGCCTATGTGTTTTCGTGGGGATATATTCTTCCTCACATGCCCCAGGAAACCCAAAAGCTCCAAAATATCTGATTCCAGATGGAGAGAGGATAGAGTAGATAATTTGAAGGACTTCTGACATCTTATATAGAAAGAGTCCATTAAGGGCTATAAACATTATAATGAAAACCTTAAGTGCAGTCTGTGTGGCAACAGGAGCCACTGGACAAAATGAAGCAACTAGGAATACAGACTCCTCTCCCCACTCCTGGTAAGCATGTTGATGCTTCTGCACTAGTTACAAGCAAGCAAACAATCTTGTACGCACCCAAAATAAGGCACTATGCATTAACCAGTTTCAGTGACAAAGGTGGAGATATAAAGACTAACCACCCAGAAATCTGAACAGATGGCACACATTCTATTTGGCATTATAATAGTAGAAAGCTACAACACTTACCAATCTAAGCTAAGAACACTGGTGAAGGTGGTATCATCGTACACAGACAGCATATATATTTCATCTATTATTACATGTAATTGATATCTATGTATAAAAATAAATAAATATGTTAGAGAAGTATTTAAAAGTCAAAGTTTAACAAATTTCTATGTATAAATTACCACAATTATTTCCTATTTATAATTATACTCACCCCAGAGAAGTTTTATTCAAAATATCAATTCTTATTTAAGATTACAAGGTTCAGTTTAAGCACTTATATTTTACCAACATCCATTTTTATATAAATCTGTACTTCCCAGCAGAACTAGGTGCAAAAGTATGTCTAAAATAAAATTCTACTGAGTGCTAAGAATGTCTCTGCAAGACATATTAGTTCCCCACAACCAATTATTTAAAAACAAACACAAAATGCAGCAACGTATTGTAGTTTACCATGCAGAACTTATTGCAACAAGACATGAATCTGAGTGCAATTCTGTTAGATAAGTGCATGGCGAGTTTTATTTAATATATATTCCCTTTTATAGTCCCAAAGTTAAAGCCACAAATACACAGCAAGTTGTGTGATTACATTGGATACCAGCATGCTTTGGGTATATTCAGAAATATAGAATCAACGGCAGGATGCCTTTAAACACCCAAGCAGTGCAGTTATTCCAGTGTAACAGAACCCTTTATTTTTATAATTTAAAAAAGAAAATTCAATTTCAGAATACAAAATTATTCTGTTTGAAAATTTAAGGCTGTCTTTTTTTCCCCTCCAAAATGCTGTTTTACTACTGACTTTAGAAGACTGCTGCATCCTGAAGTCTGTGGGTCCTGATGCAAAAAAATACATTTGCAGTAGGACTGTCGCTTAATCGCAGTTAACTCCCGTGATTGACTCAAAAAATTAATCGTGATTAATCGTAGTTTTAATTGCATTGTTAAACAATAGAATACCAATTGAAATTTATTAAATATTGTTGGATGTTTTTCTACATTTTCAAATATATTGACTTCAATTACAACACAGAATACAAAGTGTACATTGCTTACATTATATTAAAAGAATATTAATTGATTACAAATATTTGCATTGTAAAAATGATAAACAAAAGTAACAGTATTTTTCAATTCACCTCATACAAGTACTGTAGTGCAATCTCTTTATCTTAAAAGTGTAATCTACAAATGTAGATTTTTGTTGTTAAATAACTGCACTCAAAAACAAAACAATGCAAAATTTAGAGCCTACAAGTCCACTCAGTTCTACTTTTCATTGAGCCAATTGCTAAGACAAACAAGTTTGTTTACATTTACGGGAGATAATGCTGCCCACTTCTTATTTACAATGTCACCAGAAAGTGAGAACAGGCGTTTGCATGGGACTTTTGTAGCTGGCATTGTAAGGTATTTATGTGCCAGATATGCTAAACATTCATGTGCCCCTTCATGCTTCGACCACCATTCCACAGGACATACTTTCATGCTGATGATGCTCATTAAAAAAATAATACGTTAATTAAATTTCTGACTGAACTCCTTGAGGGAGAATTGTATGTCTCTGGCTCTGTTTTACCCACATTCTGCCATAATTTCATGTTATAGTAGTCTCGGATGATGACTCAGCATATGTTGTTAATTTAAAAACACTTTTACTGCAGATTTCACAAAACGCAAAAAAGGTACCAATGTGAGATTTCTAAAGATAGCTATAGCACTTGACCCAAGGTTTAAGAATCTGAAGTGCCATCCAAAATCCGAATGGGAGGAGGTGTGGAGCATGCTTTCAGAAGTCTTAAAAGAGTAACTCTCCGATGCGGAAACTACAGAACCCGAACCACCAAAAAAGAAAATTAACCTTCTGATGGTGGCACCTGACTCAGATTATGAAAATGAACATGCGCTGGTCCACACTGCTTTGGATTGTTATCGAGCAGAACCCGACATCAGCATGGACGCACGTCCTCTGGAATGGTGGCTGAAGCATGAAGGGACGCATGAATCTTTAGCTCATCTGGCATGTAATTATCTCATGACGCCGGCTACAATAGTGCCATGAGAATACCTATTCTCACTTTCAGGTGACATTGTGTACAAGAAGCGGGCAGCAGTATCTCCTGCAAATGTAAACGTACTTGTTTGTCTGATTGATTGCCTGAACAAGAAATAGGACTGAGTGGACTTGTAGGCTCTAAAGTTTTACATTGTTTCATTTTTGAATGCAGTTTTTTTTGGTATATAATTCTAAATTTGTAAGTTCAACTTTCATGATAAAGAGATTGCACTACAGTACTTGTATTAGGTGAATTGAAAAATTCTATTTCTTTTGTTTTTTACAGTGCAAATATTTATAATAAAAAAATAAGTATAAAGTGAGCACTGTACACTTTGTATTCTGTGTTGTAATTGAAATCAATATATTTGAAAATGTAGAAAACATCCAAAAATATTTAAATAAATGGTATTATATTATTGTTTACCAGTGCAATTAATCGTGTGATTTATTTTTTTAGTCATGCGATTAATAGCGATTCATTTTTTTAATTCTTTGACAGCCCTAATTTGCAGTATTCAGCTTTGACAATTTATAAGAGTTCTGAGAACTCTAACTGTCACAATTATTTCCATGGAAAAAAACTAGATCATCAGAAGTTATACAGTTTTATGTTAATTTGCTTCAAAAGTAAAAATAATTTCACAAACAGGATATTTTTGGTATGCGCTGATCAATGCATACCAACCTGTTATATTTTAGATCATCAGAAATTTGCTGCTGCTCTGAAAACCTAAAAGCATAAGGACAAATTTTTCAGTCCTTATTTGGCAAAACTTCCAATGATATTTCACTGAATTTGAATGTGTACAAAATTGCAAAGGCTAAATGTGGCAAATGCTCCCCCATCCAGGCTTCAGGAAACTGTTAGATCCTAGAATATGAACTCTGAACCAGAGGAAGAATAAAAGCAAAATAGAAGAAACTTTCTTTTTTGGGGTCTTCCTTCTCTGAGGAAGAGTAAATTGACTTATAAATCTTAAACTAGCTCAATATGAAGGATACCTTGATACCTGGAACCTTCCCTAGCCAATTAGATGCCTTTTTCACAATGCCAATTTTATAACGTTATTATTTTGGTAATTTTTCAAATGAAAGTTCTATCTGTATTATACACTCTTGCTCCTAAAGACTTTGATAATTACCAATTTTCATTTTTTTGACACATGCATTAAACACAGAAACAATGCTACGCATACAAGAAAGCTTTTTGTTTAGTTGCACAAAGAGCTAACTCTCAGCATAGGGCTATTCATTCAGAAATAGCATCTTGGGTCCCACTTTAAGTAATTTCACTTATAAATTTCCCCAGAAAGGCTGCATAGAAAGGATAGATATGGGATAATAAACTCTACAAGGAACCACCCCTCCCACAGGTCAGTGCCCAATGGAACAAAATAAGATTACCAAAGGTGACTTTTATGACTAGCATATTGCATCATGGAAATTAAATCCCAAACAAATAGCGCTAGGACTCAAACCTGTGCGCAAACTCTAGACATTCTTTCAGTAACTGTGCTGGGTAAATGTCCCCTAATGGATTGTGAGGGTTGATCAGGATTAATGCTCTGACTCGGATGCCCTGAAAAAAGAAAAACTGATAGTCGGAGACGCCAACATGACGTCAAACAAATGACTAGCGAGGCTATAAAGCTGCTACCCCTTCAATAAAAAGTTATTAATAATTACTTGGTTGCACATGAGCACATATGATCCTTCTTTAATAATAAACCACTAAAACACAAGAAGTTCCGGCTACGCAACTTGTTCTCTAGTTTACCCAACCTTTTCAGTTAACAGCATCAAAGAAATATATCAAATAATTTACTGGCAAATGTAAATCGAACTAGCCCTAGTTCCATAAAAATATGAATACCAACAGGCAGGGTTATAATGCAGTATGGACCAAATTCTGCTCTCATTTACACTTCTAGAATCGTTCCATAGAGTTCAGCGGTGTTACTAAGGATACAGACTGACATAACAGAGCAGAATTTGGACCTTCATATCTCACAACCAGTTTTTGAGTAAAATTTTTTCACTTATTGCCTTAAAAAATTAAGAGCATCTAAGGCAGTAGAAGTATGAAATTTAAGTTTCTTGATGTCCTAAAAGGAATTTAGAAAAGTTAAAACAAACACTGAAGTAAATAAATTACTTATAACCAACTGTCTTGCTCAATCATGGAGGAAAGTACATTTGAAATAGAACTCTAAAGAGTTTAGAGAGTTTTCTCCCCTCCAATTATAAAAGGCTGTAAATACTGTGTAGAGAAAAGAATCCCACACAAGATATGCAAGTAGGAACACACAATTTAATGCTTTTTTTTATATTATATTTTTATACAGTATGTAGTGGGACACTCAGGAAAAACTCATCCATTGAATACTAATGCAATATATACTAATTAGCACACACATTTAACATATTCTCTGTCTAACAAAAAGTTTTATATTGCGCACACAGCCAATTACTACAATGATTATAGCAAGAAATATAAACCGTTATATTCAAACAGTACGTCAATAGGAGGAATTGTCATCCACTAATTGATGTACAGGATAAGTCTGGAATTAGGCCACACTTCTATTTTGAGTTTACCCCATCTAGTTTTTAGTGAACTGGTTCTGCTGAGGATTTTTCTCACCCCGCTCTAGACTTCAAAGGAGGGCAGTTATTTTTAAGGGCAAAAATCCAAGGAACTTCTATCACACGTGAGACAAAAAACAAAGAGGAAAATGCATTTTTGGTTGTGAGAGAACATTGAAATCTATTCTCCCCTTGATATATGTAATTTACATTAACATTAATAGGCGTTATGAGCATGAACTGAATGAGAAATAAATCTATTTTGGAGCCTTCCAGTAACAATTGTCCCAAAGCAGTTATTTGTAATATTATTCTTGAAAACAGCTTCAATTTTATAAGGATTGAATCATACAGGTCTCTAAAAGTTAAAGTTCATTAAATATAAAGCTTCCAAATAAAAACTGAACATGCAAGAGCAAAATTGCCTTTAAGATACAACATTAACAATTTTCCATTGATTTTATGGGACTTTTCGGCTAAGTTTGGGCCAAATCCTACAATCTTTACTACCTAAAGGGAAAGATACTTGTCATAAAATATTAACAACTAAACTTTCTCCCTGCTGCCTGCAAAATATATGATTCCAGTGCACTTTAAGTACCCTTCCACACAAAAAGCAGTGTCCTATTCAAGTCCTGATTTTTACAGCTATTTCGGTGTATGGGGAGGAGGGAATTATGGATAGAACACTGAAGTGTTATAATTGGAAGGGTAGTTAATGTAAAATTCAAGACTTTACAAAATTGTAACACAAGATTAATTAGCAGATGTTGCATAAAATTGCATTCAAGCTACTACAAAGCCCTTGATATTTAGTCAATCAGATCGTTAAACTGAATATTTCCAGTACTGCAATTTTTGTTAAAGAGAGAGACATTTTCATGTACTAGAACAACAATACGGATTACTTAAGAGTTTCTTAAAATATTGAAATTTTATTTGAGACAAAACCCAAGGTACGTCTAATACACAGATACATATACATGTTGGAACGTTACTGTTAAGGGACCATGTTCTCAGTTTAAGTGACAGAGCCTCTTAAATCCACCTTGTGGTCCCTTAGTCTTGCTTAATCTGCTTGCATTATGATACCAACAGAAACACTGATAGGTGACTGTATTAATATAGCAAAACCTGTGGATAACAGCTAACACAGGGATGTTAGCTAACGTGTCTTTGTTAGGATCTGGTACTACTGTACCTATGTGCTGAATCCCAGCCCCAGCTATAGTTGGAACTGCTCTTCCTACAACCTAAATTGGACAGCTTCAATACAAATAAAGTGGAAGTGTACGTCTCTGTATGGCCAAAAATGCTTTTACCAGTGGCCACTTAATACAGAGAAAGTTAACTGTGGCAAATAAGTCTTGTGAGGACAGAGACTTCACTGGTCACTGATGCAAATGACTATAGGAAGCAGATAGTCAAAAATATTAACAGAGACTGTGTTTAAATTTACTACAAATTTTTTAAAAAATAATAATAATCTATTTTAAACTGTAACATGCCCACAGCTTGAGATAGGTGCTGAAAATGATGAAATAAATGTTTCATGTATATAGAAGTCAAGCTAGTAACTTTCAGTAGGTTGTTTAACTCTATAACTATGTTTGTAACACATGTACTATAAAGAGATACAAACGTTTTGCAATTTTATTTGTAGGCTTTACTGTTGTTTGCAACACTCTCTTCGAAACGTAAACATTTTCTTCCCTACTGCAACTATGTCTTTTACCTTTTATCAAACCTTACTTTTCACCCTTTGTTAATTAGAAAACACAGAACAGTAACTCTACTTAGTTTACTTCCTTCTTATGAAACCAGTATTATCAATGCTACCGCCACAGCTCTGGTAACAAGATTTGCTAGTTATTATGTGTTCCCTCTTCTGAATGATTGAGCAAAACACCGCAAACAGGTTCAATATAAATAATGCCTTCATGTTTTTTCTATGAATGTGTGGATTTAAATAATTACAGATATTTAGAATTTAAAGTATATTCCCTACCAGATAATTTTAAAAGGTATGTTGTATTTTGGCCCAAACTATGTGACAAGCAACAGCAAAATGTAATAGACTATCACAAAATAAACACATGAAAGAGAATAGGATGACAGAAACCCAGAGTACAAGACAAACTGTGCAACCATGTTGAAGTCATTCAAGCAAGAATGCTTAGAATAAGGCAATTTAATATAACTTCAACAGAAAACTAAGGTAGTATTTTTGAAATACTTGAAAATCCTTGAAAAATAACTTTCTACAAGGAGTGTTCTCTTGTTTTTCCAGGCTTTGCATCCCCCATTACCAAGGCCATGTTTCATGGTCCCCAATCCTCTTGGCTAGGTGGAACTTGTCAGGACTCCCTTCAGAATCTGACAAGACTTTTTTTTTTTTTTTAATTGAACAGACCACTCAAGTAATGCTTTTACTCTTCTTAAAGACCTGAATGTGTTGCCTTTACTACACTCCAAACTTCTGTAAGCCCAGTGAATGAAAAACTAAGTCTACAAAAACATACATTTTAAGATTCATTCTGTACAAAGTAGTATGATGCAGACTCAATACATTATCACATTGTCTGGTTTATATGGGAAATGTAAGTCTTTTTTGTTGCCAGAGTTGTGCACATGCCTGTAATACTTTTAAGCAGTTGGGTTTTAAGCCAGATAAAATAACATTCCAATGTTGAGCAAAACTGAGTTATTTACATTGTACTTAGGGAAAACAGACAGCTGGAGATCAGTTAATACCATTCCTACCTGTTCTTTAGCTCTCTGTAGGGCAGCCTCTAATTTTTCAACTGTTAATTGAAAAGGGTGACTTTCTTCATCAGTCACCTGTGCAAGACAAAACCGACAAAAAACAGTTAAGGAATCATTTCCAAATAATGCAAATATAATAGTAGTTAAAGTTTCTAAAATAATCCAGTCTAAATGGAAGGGAGCTTTAAAGAGGAGAGGGATGTATCTGATATGTATTTGCAGAAGTGATTTCTGGAAGAAAGCAATATCTGACTATAGTTACTATTGCTCCCCTTACCTTCTAAGGATATGTCTACACTCCAATTAAAAGCCCCTGTTTTGCCCATGCCAGCTGATTCAGGCTTGCGGGGCTCAGACTAAGGGGCTGTCTAACTGCAGTATAGACATTCAGACTTGGGCTGCAGCCTGGGTTCTAGAACCCTGTGAGGTAGAAGGGTCCCAGAGCTCAGACTGCAACCTGACCATGAACCTCCACACCGCAATTAAACAGTCCTGCCATGTGAGCTGCGGGCCAACTGTGATTGTCTAATTGCAGCATAGACATACCCTAAGTGTGACTGCTGAATAGCATATACAAAGCAAGTTTTCAAAAACAATGGTGCAAGTAGGAAGGAGGAAAAACAAGCTACTGGAACAAAACCAAGGTCCATCTCCAAATTCATAACCCAAGAATAATCCTGTCCACACATCAATAATTTTGTTTTTAAATGTTATCTTTATCCCAGACTGCTCTCGCCTTCCCACAGTGAACCAAAATGTATAACTCGAGAGAGAAATACATATTCCAGGGCTAGAGAAAATAAACATTTACACAACGAATTTAACACTTGTGAAAGGTGAACAGCCAGTTCTGCAAAACTTATTCTGCATGTAAACAGAGCAGGTACTGTATAGACAGTTGAAGTTGATCACGCCATCCAACCAATATGCTGCAACCTGAACAAGACAGTCTTCCTCTAAAGATGAGAGTCTAGGTGGGTGAGGTCATATGTTTTATTGAACCAGTTTCTGCTGGTGAAAGAGACAAACTTTTGAGTTTACACAGAGCCCAGAACTGAAGAAGAGCTATATGTAAGCTCAAAAGTTTGTCTCTTTTACCAACACAAGCTGGTTAAATAAAATAAGACCTCACGCATCTTGTCTTTTGAATATCCTGGACCAACATGGCTACAACAACACTCCAAACATCAAAAGATGAGAGGCTAATTCAGTTTCCATGCCTGCTTTAATCTGTGGTCTTTTGTTGCTTTGATGCTCCCTGTGAAACTGTCAATCAAATTCTTTAACATACATTTTTGTGCTCACATATAATACAGTCTTTAATAAACTGAAGTTTTACCTCACTAAACAAAGGCACATGGACAGGTTGTATTCCACCATACAGCCAGGTTTTTGAATTTATTCCACCATAATATGGAGTAGGAATAAGGTACCCATCTAAACCAAAAATGCAAATAAGAGGTAACATTAAACATTCCCATTATCAATTACTTCACTATACATTAACAGACTGACTCTGTTGTTTCCAAGAGATATATATCCAATCTACTCTCACCATCTACTTTGCACACTAAAGTGAATGGCTACTGATACCCAGCATAAAGCAATTCGTTCCATTTGCTGAGTCACTTTGTTTTTTTCGTTGCATTTTTAGTTCAATTTCTATTTTGGCAATCACTTATGAAGCATGAGTTGAAGGTGACCTGACCCACTGGGTGTTTCTTTAATATCAAAACTGGCATATGACTAGTGTGTTCTTAAATTATCATTTTGTTAATGGTCAACTGTTGCCATCTTTTCTTCAGGTAAATGCTGTAAATCTTAGTTACTTTTTCTGTATTATACTCAGCTGCCAGCATCCCCCATGTTATAATGCCATTTGATCTTTTATACAGTATATAGGTTTTTATACTGCACCATTCACTGTAGTATCCAAGCACCATAGTTGTATATTGTCAGATACAATACAGTCACTTCCTTTTCAAATGGATGTTCTTTCTTTTCCATCTTTTAAGGTAGCTCCTTCCATGCAACTCCCTTATTATTTAAGCTTTTATTTCTGTCATGATGTTCTACATTCAGAACTTTACAACCAGTAGTTTGAAACATACACATGGCCACTGGCTTGACTCCAAGATTTGCATTCCCTCCTCCTTCTCCCCATCCTCATTTAGGTGCTGCAATGATATAAGTAGATCTTCTTTTCCTTGCATCCTACTTATTCCTACGTACTGCAGTATTTCCAGGGTAGCCTATTCATATCCTTATTTAATTTATATCTATATTTATCATTTGCAGTCAATATTTTCTGTGGTTCATGTAAACAAAGTCTAGAAGTAACGCTTGCCATTTTGATTAATCTGTATACTACCTTTGCTTTTAACACTGAAAACTTACATTTCCATACGTTTTCAGAACATTCAGCAACAGTGCTTGTCCCCAAAGTTTACATCTTATAGGTGCCTGAGAGGGGTGCTCTCACTATAATAGAGAGGAGGAGGCTGGCATGGTGTTCACTGTGAGGGCACTGAGACTCTGGAATTCACTCCCTCCCATTATCCAAAACTGCCCAGATTTGGTGACCTTCCAGGCACGCTGAAAGAGATCTTTGACAGGGATTTTGGAGAGGACTAAGGATATGCTTTCTGTAATAATGAAGTGGTGAAAACGAATCTCTGTAGGTGGCTAGTTGGATTTCTATTGGAATTATTATTTTAATGCTGCTGGGATTTTTGTAATTCATACGTCAGGGCACCTAGAGCCTTGGATAGGTGTCTTTTATCCCTTTTAATATAAATACAATAAATAGCTAGGTTACTGCCACTGTGGATGACATACATTCATTAAACTACAGGTGAATTTCATTTTTTTTTTGTATATATAATGCTTTCAGATTAAGAACATTTATTTTTAAGCTTACCTCCAGGATCACATAACACAGTTGAAAGGGTAGCAAAGACAGCACAACAGCCACTCATAACAACTATCTGAAACAAGTAAACATTATATCAACAGAATTACCAACACCTTTGTGGCTGGTTAGAATGTAATACTTAGAAAACTAAAGAATATGCAAGAATTGGATTTGATAAGAACTTTATTAAAAAGCAACCATTATTGTAAAGCAAGATTGTGATCTTGCAAACTAAAGTGTTTTATATAATATCCAAGCTGGTCATGCTTCTACAGTTAAGGTTTTTTAATGCATTTCATTGTAAACCCCAGCTTCACAATTTGTAATATTTTGAAAATAAACTAAAAAAAAAAGATGGTTTGCACTATTGGTTTAAAAAAAGTCAACAGCCTTCTAAATTGAACCTGCATGCACATCACACACGAGCGGCAACACTGAGACCTAAAGTTGGGTTTAGTGGAAAGATTTATAACCACTATCTGTTGAAAGTTTTTCCCAAAATGTGCAGTCCTGCAATAATGCCTCCTTTCCAACAGTCCAGAGGCTCAATGGTGGTGTGTGTGAGAAAGAAAGAGGTGAAGATATAGAAAGCTCCTTCTAGCTCCCAGCACCTGGAGGCAGATTAACTGAGGCCTCAAGAGTGCTACACACCTACTATCCAGAGGTGGATAGAAAAGTCTTGATATATTGTTGCTTACAATATCAGAGCCCAGAAGTAAATGAAGCTTTTAGCAGCCATATCTTGTTACTGTGCATATGCCGCTCCCAGCTGAAGTCAATGAGAGTTTTACACAATAACCGCTGGAAGAATTTTAGCGCTCATTTTGTTATACATAAGTACACAAGCTATTACTCTAAATTTGGAACCTATGCAAATGATTTGGGGAGACATAATTGCTTCCCTCCTACCCAATTCATAGTCTCCACACACACAGTTTTTCCATGGCAGTAAAGGGGGTGGGAAGAATACAGCCATAACTCCCTAACCCTTTCAGAACCCAACCTGCAGTTTTCCTCCTCATGGGTATAGCTCCTCCCTACAACATAAATCTGGAGCAAGTGGGCCCTAGAACTTCATGGATTTAAGATCAGTTAAGGGTCAAAGAACAACAGCATAAGTTCTTCATACTAAGTGGGTTTGTAACTAGTTTCACGTGTTGTTTGCAATCCAGAACATTTTAAATTTGATAAGACTCCTGGAAATGCTTTTATAATACCTTCTAAAAGATAAGCAAATCTGTACAGAAAATATCTATAGCTAAAAAAAGCAAGATGCAGAGATGAAGCACTCATTTCTTACATGCTCTGGATTCAGTGCTTTTGGAGCTTTGGCATACTCAGTGAGAAATTTGGCAATTTCTTCTCTGAAGCTGAAATACAAAATTAAAACACTTTGCATTACATAATTCTTCTTACAAAAAGATCAAAATACATAAAATAGGCTTTATCTAGAATAGGACAAATGCATGATACACTTTTACTCTCATGAAAGATGGACAAATTTGGGTTCCACTAAGTTCAGTCTCTGAAGATGTCTGGCTTGTTACAGGACTTGAGGTGGAGACATGCAGTAGGCCAAAACAAACAGGCTGGTGTGAAGGACAACCAGCAACTGTAGCTTCCACAGCCTAGGTTGCTTTGGATAGGCTCTTTCCCACTAAAACTGTCTGGTGCAGAATTTTAATAAATGTGGATCAATTATGACAGGGGAAGCCAAACTGTGGCTCATGAGCCTCATGTGGCTCTTTTACCGTTAAAGTTCATCTTAAGCACCCCTCTTCCCGCCGCAAAAAACTGCCCCACAGTTCCCTATGCCCAGCACCCCCTCGCCTACCCAGAGACCCCTCCACAGAGCGGGGCCAGGAGTTGAGCCATGGGCATGGGGCCAGGCAGCTAGGAGTGGAGCACTGGGCACAGGCTAGCAACCAGGACCAGAGGAACCGGGCCAAGAGCAGAGTCCCACCTAAAACCTGGGGGTGCTGCAGCATTCCCACAAACCCCTAGTTTCCAGCACCTCACTCCCTCACTGCCGAGAATTCCCCCCCACACACACAACCTGCCCAGACACCCACTCTCCCGCCCCCTGCAGTACTCGCCAGCCCCCTGCTGGCAGAAGCGCTCCTGCAGGCTGCCTTATGCTCTCGCACCCTCAGCCAGCCCCGCCCCCTGCCAGACCAGAGCAGCAAATTTTGAATTCTTATAGCACACATCTGGGCTGCAGCTCTGTGCTAATTGGGCTGCATGTGGTCACAGGTTGAGAACTGCTGGTCTCGGGGCTTCAGCCCTGCAGTGGTTCAGGGCTTCAGCCCCATGGGGCATACACGCTGGTGCTAGGGGCTTCAGCAGGAGGGGGGTGCCTGCCATAGGGCTGAAACACCAAGACCTCTCTCCCTACAGGGCAGAAAGCCCTAGCCCCATCACCTTGCTGCAGGGCTGAAGCCCTGAACCCTAAGCAGGCACACTGGGCTCTTGAACTTTTGAAGATTATTGTATGTGGCTTGGAGGGTCAGTATGTTTGGCCACCCCAGAACTATGATAACTGTATGAAAAAATAACTAGAAAAAGCAGATACATCTTTGCACCCACTCCACTGTTGGGACCTGTTTTTGGAAGGAACCCAAGAAGTGGTGCAACAAAAATCAGTGAAATCTGATTAAATCAAGATTATATTCTCAGGCGGACCCCACCTAAGTCAATGGCAAAATTCCCATTGATATTTACAGGATCAGCATTCACCCTGATTCTGTCTCTGAAGAACACAGAGTTATAGCTTAACTGTTCACTGCCAGAGTTTGCCTGTGAGAATTACTGATACTAGCTGTGAAAGGACCTCCACAGCATTCTCCCCTGCCTATATGCAAGGTGTCATGCTTTTTTGGGGGGGAGGCGGTAGGGTAAAGGTCAGAGGAGCTGGAAAAAAAATAGGAAAGTAACTCTTGAAAACCAACAGAAAACAGAAAAACATCTTCAGAGCAAGCAGCTAATATTAAACTGGGTATAAACCCCTGGGTTTGTAGATTAAATGAAACCACACCAAATTTTGAAAAAGAGACAATATTTTAATGACTTCATACCTTTCAATGCCTTGTGCATCAGAATATTGCAAAAGTTGAGGTTCCAGATAGTTCATGTCAGGTCTTGTGAGCTGTTAACATAAAAAAACAGAAAGACGTAAAAAACATACTGTAGAAAAACGTATTCTTACCTATGAGTTTGTGTTCTACTGAACCACATGACAATCTATGTAGTTACATAATACCATTCTGTAACAATGGGGAGATGGAAAATCTTAATATTCCAGAGTTACATCCATCTTCCCAGTTTAAACTTCCATCTCTTTATTTGTAAGATGCTCATCAGCAGTTTCTTCAGATCAGCAAAAAGTTATTTATGGATTGTCCTGTCCTGGTTAAATCCAACACATTGCTGCGTGAAAATATACTAGTACTAATCTCAGAGATTCTATAATTACTGTTTGAATACACACCAAAATCTCCACCATTTTCTTTTAATATTTACAGGAGGTGCAGCATTATTTTAAAAATGAAAGGTCAATTGTGTTTAAAATTACCTTCTCAGCAGTGTTCCCTCTAATTTTTCCCACACATGTGCAGAATGAATTTTGTTATGTGCACCAATATGGAGGTGATGTGTGACACATCACTTTCATATTGGTGCACATAACAAAATTCATGTGGTGGGGGTGGGGCTGAGGGGTTTGGAGTGTGGGAGGGTGCTCAGAGCTGGGGCAGAGGGTTGGGGTGAGGGGTATGAGGGATCCAGCTGGGGGTGCGGGCTCTGGGGTGGGTTGGGGATGAGGGGCTCAGGGCTGGGGGAGAGGGTTTGGGGCAAATAGGGTGAGGGTTCTGGCTGGGGGTGTGGGTTCTGGGGTGGGGCCAGGAATGAGGGGTTTGGGGTGCAGGAGGGTGCTCCGGGGCTAAGGCGGGGAGAGAGGACTCCACCCAGCTCTCTCTTCCCTCTGCAGCACCTGGGCTGGGGCCATGTGATAGGCGCCCCACCCCCAGCCAATCCAGGCCGGGGCTTGCTTCAGGCCGCCCCTCCCCAAGCTGCGACAGGTTTGGGGCTGAGTTGGGGCTGGGGGAGGGGCGCCCCCATAGGTGTCGACTCCGTGGGTGCTCCAAGGCTGGAGCTCCCACACAGAAAAATTAGCAGGTGCTGTTCAGCAGCACACACCGGCAGCCAAGCTCCCCACTTCCTCCCAGCGCCTCCCGCCTGCTGGTGGCCCTGCAGACCAGCTACTCCCCCTCCCTCTCAGCGCCTCCTGCCTGCCCTGCTGACCAACATCTCCCCCTTTCTCCCAGTATCTCCCACCTGCTGCGAACAGCTGTTTCGCAGTGCGTAGGAACCTTCGGGAGAGAGGAGGAGGAGCAGGGAGGGGGTGCGCTTGGGGGAGGAGGTGGGGAGAGCGGGATGGGAGCAGAGCAGGAAGAGTTGTGGTGGGCAGGGACTTGGGGGAAGGGATGGAGTGGGGGTGGGGTCTGAGTGGAGTCAAGCACTCCCGAGCTAAAGGGGAAGTCAGCGCCTATGGTGCATAACTTAGCTTCTCAGTTGGTTGGGAAGGAGACAATAATTTTACCTGGTACAGTTAAGAAATAGCTGAAGCAACTGGGTTAGATTTTTGTATTTTAAAATGTGAATCTAGTCTGAAAAGTGACTAATAAAGACAATGTGCAGTTCCATATTTACTGGGTCAACTACGTATAGCTAAAATTTGCACAGATTTCATGTTATTAAAAAAATATTTCCTCTCCCAAATGGTCAGGCCTGCCAACACACCTTGAGATCTACAAATCAAGCACTGACATCAGTAATAAAGATTCTGCAGAACAAATTGCATCCGTGCAATTTCAGTGACTTTTAGTATGGGTGAACAAGTCTAAATGAAAGCACAAGCTGGCACTACAATTGAAAATTAATTTTGCTGCTGTGTGACCCAAAATAAAATCTAGTTTATTTTTCCATAGCTGTGCTAGCTAAGCAGGGCTAACAAACTTTTTTTTAAAAGTTACTTTCTCACTTAAAAAGGTGCCATTTTTATATTATCATTTTTCAGATAATAGAAATTGCCTTTATGCAGCACTGCAGCCTGAAATCTGGACTGGTATACAGAAAATTACTTACTTTTTAAAAATAGTTTTGCTTAAAATCAATACATAATTCCAACATAAAGAATGCTTTCCATTCTAGGTAAGAGTTTTGGCTCCCCCAGGAGAGAATCAAACCACATGATAGAGTACTCAGTAATTTCTCTCATAAAAAAATAATCTCCAAACAATTTTTTTTGGATTAAATGAGAAGAGTACTTTAAATTATTTCTATCTAAACATAAATGAACACTTTGGATTGAACATTTTTTAAAAATCTGAATGATGTTGCTTAGGCAAATTTAAAAGAAAATGGTTTTGGCCCTCAGCCAGAGCCACACTTTTCATTGTTATATTACTTTGCTAAGTGTATCTGACTATACAAATATTAAGTATAAAGCATGGTTGTTTAAAAAAGTTGTTTATCATAATGCTATCAATTAGCTAGAGATAATTAAAGGCATTATTTATTCTGTTCTAAATTATTCATCTGTAAAACACCACACCATTATTAAAATTCAACTGACAGCTGCAATACCATTCTATAGGTCAAAATCCATAATTCCAAATTATTCATATCCACTTACTCTTTCCTGTATTAAATCATAGCAAAGTTTGTTCTCGCTTGTTCCCAAATTCAAAATGCCCTGAAAGAAAATGACAGGTATTAAACAACTGAGGTCATCTAAAAATAATCCAGTTTGGATTCCCTTTGTCTTTATAGGAAGGGCCTGAAACATTTACTACCATATCTCCAACTCAGTGGCCCAAACCTGTTAGCCAGAGTCCAGTATGAAAGATTGCCAGAGTTGAGAATAACTGTGACAGGCTATTTTATCATAAGCCTTGGGATATTTGGTGCTTTTCTTAAAGCCTCAACTCCTGAAGCCAGGTGATTATGTGAGAATCTCAGTTTCATTTAAAATTAAACTAAGTTTCTAGTTCTCCTAGTTGTGGAGAAAAGCTTGAAAATGTTACTCATAAAGGCTCAAAAACTAGGAAGCAAATAAAGAGAACCCTACATTTTATTTTTTAAGCTCTCATGATTTTTAAGTTAACATTCTGTTTTTGATTGTTTGCGGCTGACAACTGTGCCAATAGCCTGACACAATTCACTCTGCTCTGGACAACAAGAAACCTTGTTTGTACCAGAAAAACCACTAGCCTCTGGAAATGGAATCAAAGGAGCTGGAATTGTTTGCTGGCATCCATCTATGCGCTAGCAAATGAATGCTCTCACAATATAGAACACTGATTATTCCTAATCCTGACGGAATATAACACCAAACAATACATAACATTGGTTGCTGGGGCAGGGAAGTGGTCTCATTATGCAACGGTGCAGCAGACACGCTCATGTTCTTCTGACACGATGCAAACAGAGAGGGAGCAGAGGGAAAGGCAGGAGCAGCAGCAGCACCTCCTTGTTAGGGTGATTTCGGGGCAGCGAATAACGTCATCATAGTATTACTGGCACAAACCAGTTTGAACCACCGTGCCCAGACTGGCTCAGCCGCACCATCCACAGCGAACAGCAACAACAATGCGTCTCGCTCTCCCGCTCCCTCCCGCCTTGCGTCTGTACTCTAGTCACCCTGCAGCAGCCCAGTTCACAGAGGGCCGTTTTAAAGCCCGGCTTTAGGAATCGCGAGGAACCCTACACACAGTGCTTAATTTGTAACGAAACAGGTGCCAGGGCTCAAATATTATTTTTTCCCTTTCAGAACAGACGTGGCAAGCCCCGAGGTGCCGGGACTATGAACTACCAACCCTAGCGGGTCCAGGGCTGAGCCTGGCACAGATTAAGCACCGACCTCCCCGGCCCCGCTCAACCACCACAGGTGGCCGGGAAGGAGGCTCCAGCGCTTAGGCTGCTAACCTGGGACTCTGGTGCCCTGTGTTCAATGCCCTACTCCTTGGGCAAGTCACTCCCTCTCCCCCCGCCCCCGCCGCGGTGTGAACATAGCCGGGGTGCCTCGGTTCCCGGTGTGGGCAAGGGCGATAAGGGAACTGCAGCCTCACAGGGGGGCATACAACCCTGTGCGGGGCTGTGACATCGGGGCGACGGGGGCCCTGTCAGCAGCTCCCATGGATGGCTCGCCCCCTGCCTGCTTCCCCAGCCACCGCCTAACGACCCCTGCCGTCTGCCGGCACCGGCTCCAGGGGGGGAACGCTCTTCCGCAGCGCCCATCCCCGTGTCGCGGGCCCCTTCGCCCTCTCCCCGCTCGGAGGGACGGACGCCCCCAAACCTGCGGGACTCCTCAATCCCCCCCCGCGGGAAGCGGGGCTGTGCCCGGCCGGCTCCCCTCACCCGCGGGTTGCGGTCCCGGTCGAAGGGGTCGGCGATGTACAAGTCGAAGCCTTTGTCCAGCAGGCCCCGGGCGCCGCTGGCGATGCGGGAGCCCCGGGCGGAGAGAGCCGCTGCCCGACCATCGCCGCCTGCGCTGCCGCTGCTCATCCTGCGCCCACAGCGGCCCTGCCGGCGTCCAGACAAAGGAAGAAGGGACAGAGGCGGCGGGAAGGCGGCGCCTTTCAGGCCGGGATGCTGAGAGGGACAAGCCGCCCCGCCCCGTCAGCTGGAGCCGCCCCCAGTCCTCACAGCGCCCGGCCCAGGGTGCCCTGAGGTGAGGACCACCCCTCGCAGTCTCCCGCCCTGCCTTCGGCTTTCCGGAAGCTGCAGGCCAGAGCCCTCTAGGGACCTCCCGCGGCCCGGCCCTGGGCTAGCTGAGGAGACGCTGAGCATCGCCGGGTGCCAGGGCCTGTCCCCGAGCCTCTCCCGCGCCGTCGGGACACGGAAGGCCGCAGACCCCCTGGCACAGTCCCTCTCCTCCGGCGGGCCCACCCAGATGGCCGCGTCCTGAGCTGGTCCCGTACGTGCGTCAAGCCCAGATGGTGTTGGGGCAAAACGCAGGGGGTTGGTTCTGAGCTGGTATGTTAGGAGATTAAATACAGGCGTTGGAAATGCCTTTTAAATGAACTTCGCAGCATTATAAGTATTTCACAGGGACAGGAAATGTGCTTTCCGCCTTTCAGTGCAGCTAGGGAGACGTTCGCCCCGCCTCACAGAGATTCTCATTTCAGAGCTAATGCAACAAACAGGAAGGACAGAGCTGCCTGCCCTAAGGGCTCGTCTATACTCAAACTTGTATGGAAATAACGAAATCTTTTTTCATTCACACATTTGGAATAAGTGCACTGTTTTGATACAGTTTTTGCAAAATCAAAATAGGTGGGAGAGAGATATCAGTGGTTTGAGCATTGGCCTGCTAAACTTAGGGTTGTGAGCTCAATCCTTGGGGGGGGCCATTTAGGGATCTGGGGCAAAAATTGGGGATTGGCTCCCCTTTGAGCAAGATGACTAGATGACCTCCTTTCCAACCCTGATATTCTAAGTCACAATCTCTGTTTTGCTTTTGTCTTCTTCAAAATGGGAGTACTGTAATACTTATTTCAGCCAGGTGCTGTGAGAATTAGGGTGTCTGAACTCAAAACGGCAGCTGTGCCACTTTAGGGGTTCAGTGTAGACCTATCTGAAGGGGATCGGTTCTCCCGTGGGCATAGGTAATCCACCTCTGAAGAGGGAGTAGCTAGGTCCAGGGAAGAATTCTAGACCTGCTACAGTGGGGGGTCATGTAGGCTAGCTGCATTATTCCAGACTGGATTTTTTACACCCTTGAGTGAAGAAGCTAGATCATCCTAACTTTTTAGCGTAGACCATGCCTGAGTTAGTTAATATTTGAATTGTGCATTGGTTATGTAAAGCATACTAAGTGCAGAGCAGACTTTTCTGACTGCATCTTACCTAATATAGGGCTGAGACAATGGTATTTTTGACATGGAGAAGAAAACCCTAGGATTCAGATAGACCACAACATAATATTCTTTTTAATTAATACTTTGACCTTGGCTTGAGTATCATCCTTATTACTAGTCTTAGAAAAAGTGCTCTGTACCTCCAGAACAGATGAGTGGCTTAAAAGGTGGATCAATTATTCTTTATCTCTTTGTTCATCAGTGATATTTAAAATCATCAAATTAGCACTCTGGTTTGGGGCAGCTATCTGTGTAGCATGCCTGACACAATTTTGGATACAACAGGAAAGTAACTGAAAACATACAAAAATTATTAGGATTCCAAACAGGAGAGTTAGGGCTCCCTGAAACAACCAGTTTCCTATGCCAGAAAAATTGAAAAGGTTACTTAGCCACTTCCATAAAGAACTTGGCTCTTCCTGGGGAAGATATGCGATTTGTTCTAAGTGGCTAGCACAATCTATTACCTCATTAGTGTTGTCTGGTATATACACACAGCTGTCTTTTCCAATGACAGCACAAGTCCCTCCTTTTGCCATCAGCACTATGTCCAATGCCTGACGGTTTTGGAGGGCCATCTGTCGGATTGCCCCTGTTTCTTTGGACAGGGCTCTTAAACTTTGTCCGGTTTCATTTGCCATTATTTTAACTACTGCTTGTAACCTTAGGAGCCTTTTTTGCATGGTGTATTACTCCCCCAAATGGTATGAAGGAACCGCCAATGGCCTCTTCCCAGGTTAAAAAGAAAAGGAGTACTTGTGGCACCTTAGAGACTAACCAATTTATTTGAGCATGAGCTTTCGTGAGCTACAGCTCACTTCATCGGATGCATACCGTTGAAACTGCAGCAGATATTATATACACACAGAGATCATGAAACAATTCCTCCTCCCACCCCACTGTCCTGCTGGTAATAGCTTATCTAAAGTGATCATCAAGTTGGGCCATTTCCAGCACAAATCCAGGTTTTCTCACCCTCCACCCCCCTACACACAAACTCACTCTCCTGCTGGTAATAGCCCATCCAAAGTGACAACTCTCTTCTCATGCACATTGTGAAGAGAGTTGTCACTTTGGATGGGCTATTACCAGCAGGAGAGTGAGTTTGTGTGTAGGGGGGTGGAGGGTGAGAAAACCTGGATTTGTGCTGGAAATGACCCAACTTGATGATCACTTTAGATAAGCTATTACCAGCAGGACAGTGGGGTGGGAGGAGGTATTGTTTCATGATCTCTGTGTGTATATAATATCTGCTGCAGTTTCCACGGTATGCATCCGATGAAGTGAGCTGTAGCTCACGAAAGCTCATGCTCAAATAAATTGGTTAGTCTCTAAGGTGCCACAAGTACTCCTTTTCTTTTTGCGAATACAGACTAACACGGCTGTTACTCTGTTCCCAGGTTAAGGGGTTATGTTATTTACATACCATTGGGCACTGTTAAATCCCTTCTTTTTTGCCTGAAATTGTGGAGGCGTTCGAGGGAAGGTTCCTAGCACTCGGAATTGTGGGAAGAGTCGGGCAGGATAACAGATTCCTGACCAATTAGCTGGTAGTGCGGTATAAGCCTTGGTCCCACACACCCAGTGATGGCCTATTAAGGCCAGGAAGGGTCGGTTGCACCCATTTGTCATATAGGTGTTTGCAAAGGAGGAGTAGTATCCCCCAAAGGGTACAGGATAATTCTCCTTACAAGGAGTGGTGTTATTTGCATGACATTGAAAGACTGTATTGTTTTCACTATGGTTACTGTAGGGGGAACATGAGATTGATTTCTCTGTTTGGTCCCAGGTTGAGAAAAAATTCATATCTCCATATCCGGCCCACCACTTTTTAGTTTTGTTTGAATAATCCCATACACCATTGACCACAATATGCTGAAGGCAACGGCTTTTCCCCAGATCCAGCCCTGTCCCCCCCATTACACACCCAACACCAATGACCTTTTCCCTCCACCACACTTATCCATTTAGATACATTTATTCCCACCGCTTCCCAAGTGTCATTGCTGTTCCATATTTTGTTAAACGGACGAGGCCCTCCAGTGAGGTCTGGGAGCTTGAGTGCGATAGCCAGGACAGGAACACCAGTTTGAGAGTGGGCTGGGATGTGGCTGCAGACCCAGCAATTAGAAATATTAAGGGTCTGAGCTATCCACACCTGCTGCTGGATAAAATAATTGTCATTGTGGTCTCCCCAGACCGTAAGATACCAGCAGCCGAGGAACAGCGTCTGCTTCTGGCAACCCTTACGAGAGCGTAGATTGTAAGGTATTGCAGACTATTCCTCTACGTCTTCTTCTGGAGTCAAAATTGACTCTGCGTTGTCCTGAGGTGATGACTGGTTCTCTGGGGATGATGCCTTCTTACACTGTGAAGCATGTATGCATGCTGCAATGCCAGATAGTCTAACAGCCGTCTGTGTAGTAAGCAGTACCTGATGAGGACCCTTCCACTGGGGCTCCAAGGCGTGCTTTCGATGACAGTGCTGTACGTAGACCCAATCACCTGGCTCGAGGTTGTGGCAAGCATCGGAGGTGGGTTCCGTGGGCCAGGCGACTCGAACCTGTGAATGGAAGTGACTTACAGCTTGCATTAGTCCCTTGCAATACTGAAGGAGCACACTGTGAGTCAAGTTCAAATCTGAAACGGGAGTAATGGTAGTCATAGCTCGCATAGGGCGTCCCATAACAATTTCAAAGGGACTTAATTTATGCCTTTGGGATGGAGTGGATCTCATGTCCATAAGGGCTAATGGTAAAGCTACTGGCCAGCTTAATCCTGTACAGTCACAAATTTTAGCAAGCTTATTCTTAAGTACACCATTTCGTCTTTCAACTGCACCTGCACTCTGTGGGTAGTAGGGACAGTGCAACAGGTGTTTGATACGCACTATATGGTCCAGGTGTTGAACAAGTTGTCCAGTAAAATGTGTACCCCGATCACTGGACAGAGTAGCAGGAATTCCCTTGGCAGGCATAATATGATTTAACAGACATTTGGCAACAGACAGTGAGTCAGCCTTGCGACAAGGAAAGGCTTCAATCCAACCGGAGAATAAACATACCATAACCAATACAAATTCATATTGTTGACACTTAGGCATTTGTGCAAGAATGGTGCTTGAGGCAGGCCCTGGAACCGCTGGGCCGCTTTTACAGGTTTACCAATATTATGGCTTTGGCAAATGGTACAGGCTGCACAGTGGCGGGCTGCAAAAGAGCTAAAATGGGGGGGGGGCCACCATCCTGTCTTAGTTACAGCAGAGACCATCCCCTCCTTTCTGACATGCGAAACACTGTGTAGCAGGGCGGCCAGAGATGGGTAGAGTGAAAAGGGGGCTACAAAGGCGCCAGCAGGCGAGCACCAAAAGGAATCGGGATGTAGAGAGCAACCTTGGGCAACCCAGGATTCTTTCTCGGTTTCTGGCGCAGAGTCTTGGAGCAGGGTGAGGTCAGTGAGGGACCAGGAGGGTAAGAGGAGAGCAGAGAACAAGGGAATCAGACATTTCGACTAGGCGAGCTGCAGCAGCCACAGCACGCAGGCAGCGGGGTAAGCCTTGGGCAACAGGGTCTAAAGTGGCAGAGAAATAAGCCACTGGGCGGTTCTTTTCTCCATGCATCTGAGTGAGAACTCCAAGTGCATACCCAGATTGTTCGTGGCAGAAAAGGGTAAAAGGCTTAGAATAGTCAGGCAGCCCTAAGGCAGGGGCAGAAGCCAAACCCTGTTTGAGGGAAACAAAGGCAGAATTGGCCTCAGGGGGCCACGGCATGGGGTCAGGCACAGAGAATCGAGTGAGTTCCTGGAGAGGATTTGCAAGGGAGGCATATTGGGGAATCCATTGTCTGCAAAATCCAGCCATGCCTACAAACTTCCGGACCTGGTGTGGGGAGCGGGGTCAGGGAAAGCTAAGGATAGCTTGGACGCGGGTGGGAGAAAGTGCACAGGAACCCTGGGAGAGGAGAAGGCCAAGATATGTGACAGAAGCTTGACAGAGTTGTAGTTTAGAGCGAGAAGCTTTGTGACCCTTATTTGCTAGAGCAGTAAGGAGCACTAAAGAGTCAGTTTCAGAGGCAGACAATGAAGGGGAACAGAGGAGTAGATCATCTACATATTGGACTAATGTGGACCTGGACGGGAAAACAAGGTCAGCAAGGTCTCGGGCTAATGCTTGGGAAAAATATGACGGGCTTTCAGTATACGCCTGGGGCAGTGTGGTCCATGTGTACTGTTGCCCCTTGTAAGAAAAGGCAAACAGGAACTGGGAGTCAGGGTGAACCAGGACAGAAAAGAAAGCAGAGCACCAATCAACAACAGTAAAATGAGTTGCATCTGGTGGGACAGAAGCCAGAATCTTTGAGAGAGGCAAGTTTTGATTCTGTCCACCTATGATTTGCCTCTTCCCACCACTCCATGAAACAATCAACCTCTCCTTTTGCCAATTTAGTTTTAGGTTGGCTGAGTTTGTCTTTTAAGACGTCTACTCGGTCTTTGTCCCAAGATCCTAACACTGGCCACTGCATTTTGGGATTCTCCTGAGTCAGCCTTTTGCATTCCCATACACATCTGCCCCCACCCCCGCTCAAGGTCAGCCCTTTGAAGCCATCCCCCACCCATGTCATGAGGTTTTCTGTTCATTAAAACACAACAATGCTAGCAACAAGACAAACACCACAGACAAACAACACAAAACATAGATCCATGGTATTCTGAGTTATTCTTCCGCTGGCGCCAGCTTGCTTGTAGAGTCTAAAAACAAAAGAAACAATTTCCACCCCCCTGGTGGGGACAGATTATTGCTTAATAATAATACCACTTTCTTTTACAAATTTCCTTGCTAATTGCAGAAAAACAGAAGAATTACCTCCAGGCTGTACTTATTTTGTTCTATAGTCAGGCCGTTCTATAGTCAGGCTAGTGAATTACCCCACTCACTGGTCATTTATGAAATTCATGAGGTGGTGTACCTCAGTTTCCCCTCTTGTGCAACAGACCATGTTTGCAATAGCTTTTCTGCTGTACCAAGCTATAAATTTATTCTCAGGTAATAGCTGAGACACAGCTTCAGATTTTAGCACTATACACACACACAAAATTCTCTTTTGCCTAACATCCCTTGCACTGTGATTACTCTTTTACACAACTGTACCCCGATTACACTTCCATCTTGTACAACTAGACACAACCAGGAGCAGCCAAGTTAAGTTCCAATAGAAACCCCTTACATCCTTTAGTGATTTTGATTACATTACCCAATAGTCAAACAATTTTGATCAGATTCTCTCTCTGCGGGCTGCCTGCAGCAGTCCCTTATAGACCATTTCTGTGGGAAAAGGGCCCATTTTCCCTCAGAATAGCTGTAAAGGCTTCTGGGGACAGAAGTGTAGTGGTGGTAGTAGCCACTCTACCTGACCCCCTTAGCCTAGACCATTTTTCCAGAAATTTACAGGAGTCCGGATTCTTGCTAAAATACATAAACTGAGTCGGCGTTCCTTTAGGGAACTGTCTCGACTTAGACGTCTGGTTACCCATACAGGAGGACTTCACACACCAATCACACAACAAGGAAAGTCGGGTTCGTCAGAACGATGCCCGGTGCAACACACAAAAGGAGCCCACAGGCTACTGCCTCAATCGCCCTTGCTTTCACACCAAGGGTTTTACCCAAGGCGCGGTGCAGCTGCGATTGTGCAGATTTCACTCACGCAGACTGGGGGGACAGGAACCCTTTGGTCAGCCGATCCCCAGACGGAGATGGCGCCCAGACTCAAACACACCACAGGAAGGACAGATAGACACAGAGACAAGATAGTCCTCAGTCTGGACAAAACACAGAAATAATTACCTGACCAGATTCCTGATGTCAGATCCCGGGATCCCTACCAGAACAGAGTGGGAACCAACAGGTTCGATGGCGTAGACTTCACTGTGGTCATGCACCCTTCCGTTCTGGTGGAGGACCGCTCGGGCCAAATGCCCAGGTGCCGGCTTGCCACGGCCGTCCTAAGAACAGTCAGGAGTCACACGGCCCCAGTGAAGACGGTTGCCATCTCCGTGGAACCTCCAAATTGTCAAAGTCAGATTCAGGACTTACATAATTTGTCAGACCATTCTATTTACTAGCAAAGCGCTTTGCTAGTGCACTCAGATGTGAGCCCCTCTCTGAGGTTCAAGATAACTTATTTATACAGCTAGCCAAAGCCAATTTAACATAAGAGACAAAAGAAAGAGAAACTGACAAATATACATACATATCTTATTTGCATACTAACGTTTACCAATCTCCTAGCTCAGTAAGAGCTCTAAGTTAATTAGTTTGAGGACCCACTGTCTCACACTCCTTAATGTTTCTCTTCCTCACAACTATATTTCAACAAACCCTTCAAGTAGCATTTCTTTAATGAATTATAATTTCAGTATAATTCATTCTACTTTCACAGTCTTTAAGGTGCCACCAGACTCCTCATAGTCTGTATCCACAAAAACAAACACAACTACGCCTCTGATACATAAAAGTGCATTCTTGTTGGTTGTTATTACCTTAATACATATTCTTCACAACTCAGAGATAGATGAGCCCCAAACTGGGTCTCTTTTACAGCCTGCTGCCATTATAGGTTTTCCCTTTTAGTGAGAGAATGGTATGGTAGATCTGAAATCAATGAAGGCTATACTCAGAAAGATCTCAAGACTTCTGGAATATGTTGCTCAAACAGTTTCACTTTTGTTTCTACTGTCTGTCCATCCCATCTCACATTTATCTTCAGAGTTCTTCTCCTTATCGAGATCTGTTCCACCCCCAACAATCTTCTATTCACTGAACTTTTTGAAACTTTGCAGGTTTAGAGAGAGGCAAGGGACTGACTCCATGCACAGAAATTTGTAGAGGGACAATAGGGTTGAGGTCTGTTATTTCTCACCTCTATATATTAATTTATTTATTTAAAACATTTTTGCTGTTAATAAGCATGTTATTTCTCGATACACACATCCACAGTTTGAGAACTGCAAAACTAAGCATCTCTGATGGTATCTTCTAGACTTAGCACTGAGTCCCATTGGGTAGATAAAGATTAACCTAAATAATCTATACAGAAGCCCCTGGAACCATAAGATTGGGTCCCTAATTCATGAACTATTGGAACTCATTTACAAAACTTTTCTTAAACATAACATGAATATATTGTCTCATAGTATAGAATTAGAATTTATAATCCCAATTTCATGATGAGATATCTTTGAGCTATAATGTATCTTAATTAAAACTATCTTTAGATATGTTTTTTCCCTCAAAAAGTGTTTTTATAAAAAAAAAATCCAATTTGAATGAAAAAAATCCTATTTTTTTATTTTTTTTTTTTTTACAAAAATCATTGATTTTTATCCACCCTGGACGTAGGTACAGGTATTTGTGTGAGTCTGTCAGTGTGCCTGGGGAGGATGGATACGTGAGGAATGTCACACTGTCATGCCCAGGAGAAAAATTTAATGTGATGGAAGTTACAAGGAGGGTTTACCAGGATTTAAGAAGGCATAGACAGGAATAATTCCCCAAGGGTTCATGGACATTAGAGGGTCACAAGATGTTGGCTTTAAGTTAAAATGTCCAGCAATGTGTTCTGCTGCTAATGTTGGTACTGACTGGGCTGCTGACTTTTGCTTCTCCAGTACCAGTGAGGCGCCCTTGCAGCACTGTCTTTGATTTGTGCTTGTTTCTCTGTTCTGCACAATAGCATACATGTGACAAGGCAAGCTTGGAGTGTTTATCACAGGCAGTGCTGCATGGAGCAAGGGAACAGTAGTAGTAGTATCAAGAGAGCTAGTGTCACTCAGTATGAGACAAGGGGTGCACGCTACTGCATTTAGACTAGTAATTCTCCTGGGAGGCCACAGGATGGAAGACAGACTTTCCATCTGGTTTAAACTACTTCTGTTTTTAAAATTACCTGTTTTTTGCTAAGGAAATTTTCTTCTGTTAACGTTAGAACACCATGTCTTTGATCCATTTTTAATATGCAGATTACTGGAGTGTTTTTTGACTGCTATCCAAATGGATGTTGGAGAAATTCTGTCCCTGCAGTTGTCTAAGAGTAACTTTTCTGAGCTGTTGGCAGCTAATAAAACCATATTGTGCACCAAAGAGGCTTGTAACTCTCTACTATCCAAACAAGGTCATGTTGTATTAGTTACATATTTTTTACATAGTACTTGGAGGCTACTGTGACTTCCTAGAAGTTCCTTCGGAAATGTTATACAACTGCAGCGTGGGATTAGCGGCTATTAGATAACCACAGCACGGGATGGATCTCTTACACATAGCAGTGCTGTCTGTCCTTGATTAACCTCCAAAAACAGAAGAGAATTTAAAAACAGAAATAGCTTGAATCAACTAAAATCATCTAAAGGTTTCTTGACCAATGCAGAGTGAACATGGGGGAGAAGGTGACATTGGAACTATACTGCAGACAGGAACAAGACCTGCCTTTTATCCATTGTTTGTTGCAAATTTTTGCGGAGACTGGTACTTACTGGTTTAGGTACATGTGTAACAAAACAGCTATTCTGCTGTGATCCACAGAAAATTGATCTCTCACACCAGTTTTTATATATGAAAAATTATTTTTTTTAGAAACAGATCAAGGCAGAAGCATCAGTGGGAGTGCCGCGCCCCCTCCCGCCAGCACCTAAGAGTTAGTTAGGGATATTTTTAGTAAGAGTCATGGACAGGTCAGGGGCCGTGACATTTTGTTTATTGCCCAAGAGCTGTCCATGACTTTTACTAAAAATACTTGTGACTAAATCTTAGCCTTACCTATGACTGGTATGCAGTGCCGGAACCAGAGGAATTCTCCCCAGGCTGGCTAAGGGTTTCTTATGTCCCCTGTACACCATAATCATACAGCTGAATAAAACAGTCTGTAGACATGCTTCATTCCATTTGTTAGTTTTTAGTTATTGAAGGATCAGTCCTTGGCTGAATGATAGATTCCCGTACTGCTAAGATCATCAATATTCTGTAAAAGAAATAAATTAGAGATTCTAAACCACTCCCAGAATCCACCCTCTCCTAAAATCAGACAGTGTTACTCCGGCAAAGAATTCTATGCAGGATTTGGTTCAATGGCTCTCTTTTTTGGGGGATCATATTGGAAATCTTGTGCTGACTTAACTGAAAAATCCAATGCAAAACACCATTTCCCTAACTGTTTTGCTTCCAGGAAGCAAAACAAAACAAAACAACCCCTTGCACTTACCTAACCTTGTCTGTATTTAGCTCTTGTTTCTTCAGATACCCATCAACTACTAAGAAAGAATGGCTGGCAATTGAGAACATTTCAGTTGCAGCTGACAAGACAGATGATAACAGAGGATTGAAATGATACCTAACTTTTACAGTCAACTTTTACAGTTTATAATAAGCACCCAGAAAAAAAGTTGACTTCACGGCTTTATATATCACATCAGGGGCACAGGGTGACATAAGGGATTAGTATTGAGGCACAGACCCTTTCATCTTTAGCTCAGTGGTTCAAATATAGATTAATTATGTCATTATTATCCAGTGACTTTTGGTGGCCTACTTGAAATTAGTGTCATGATCTCAGACTAGTTCTAATGAACACATCACAAACACTACCATCCCAACTGTCATAACTGGCATCCTTGTTCACCATTTTACTTCTACAGAGGGGAACATGAACAAATCTATGCCCCAGTTTTATGTTCATGAGCTGGTGTGGCTCTTGGAGAAAAGTAGAGCAGCTAAGAGATGATTTAAAAAAATATGGGCTCATTCCTGGGTTGCCTGTGGGTAGTTTCACAACCCACAGCAGCTGAGAATTATTCCTGGCATACCTCATATGCTAGGTTTTGTGAGAAGGCCTGCACAGGGCAGCCTATGACTAAGGCTGCGAGTCTTTCAAAGAGGTCATGGAAGTCCCAGATTCTGTGACTTTCCAGGACCTCTGTGACTTCTGTAGCAGCCGGTGCGGCTGACTCCAGGGCCGCCCGAGCAACCTGGTCGGCCAGGGGCCAGCCGAGCCAGCTGCTGCTCGGGCAGCCCCAGGTGGCTGGTCCCGGATGCTGCCCCGGAGCAGTGGTCTGAGAGCAGCAATGGTCTGGGAGCTACATCTGTGGGGCCTCAGGCCACCCCATGCCCAGAGCAGCTGCAGTGGGGCCCTGCCCCCCCAGCAGTAGCATCAGCAGAGCCCAGGCCGCCCCAACAGCGGCGGGGCTCAGAGTGCCCCCCCTGGAAGCAGCAATGTCCCTCAGAGCGCCCCCCCAGAGCAGAAGCATCAGTGGGAGCACTTCTCCCCTCTCCCCCTAGCACCTAAGATTTAGTGAGGGGTATTTTTAGTAAAAGTCATGGACAGGTCAGGGGCCGTGACTTTTTGTTTATTGCCCATGACTTGTCCATGACTTTTACTAAAAATACTTGCGACTAAATCTTAGCCTTACCTATGACTGGTATGAGAGCCTGAACCAGAGGAATTCTCCCCAGGCTGGCTAAGGGTTTCTTATGTCCCCTGTACACCATAATCATACACCTGAATAAAATAGTCTGTAGACATGCTTCATTCCATCTGTTAGTTTTTAGTTATCATTGAAGGATTAGTGAAGAAGAGATTATCTCATATCTGCTAATTGCTAATAGTGACCTCTGGCTGTATTACCCACAGCCCCAATCAAGGTTCAACTATCTTTACATGTATTAGTACAGCACATTGGTGGTAACAGTCTACTTGCTCTCTTGCTCAGAGAATTTTTGGGGTGGGGGATGGAGGAGGATAGAGAGGAAGTAAAATACCATTATTATATTTATTAACTTCCTCATTAAAAAGAGTGAGGAGGAAGTAGAGTAGTATGTAGTGTTAAGTCTTCATGAAAGCTTTGCAAGCCATGGTATGTAATCGTAGTTTCATTCTGCAGAGTGAAAGGGGATCTCAGTGTGGAGCCTGATGCAGACTTGCTTTCATTTTAAGATTGTCAGTACAATATTTGACACTGAAATACAATATGCTATTTAAAAAAAAAAAAACACACACATACTCTGACTATGAAGGTGACTCCACAGAGCATTTTACTGACAATTTACTATGTTCTGATGCTTATCAATATCCCAGTTCTCCACTTGGTCATCCCTTCAGATTTAGCATTTCAATGCTTTCTCAGATTAGTTAGCTGGAAAATGAAAGCATCTTTTCACTTTTTTAAAATAAATCTATCCTGTCTCTATTTTCTTACTTTAGAAGGTAAACTTAGATTTTGGTTTGTTTTTCATTCTATTCATCTATAGCTGATCTGAAAGAATATATTGGACTACTTACCTACCAATAAACATGCAGAATGTTTCCCCCTTAGACTTATAAAGACCATAACATACATAGCTCAATATATTTGTATATTTCCACTGTTGTTAGTTACTAAAATTTATCCATATAAGTTGTATAAATACCATGCTTCTCCTGAACACAGAATTTTGGTAAATCTACCTTAAGATGCCATTTGGTTTTCATTACAACTATAGATATACAACTGTATAACAGCTGTGAAGAAAACACCATATATTTGTTGTGAGGAAGAAGACAGCTTGATAAAACCATCAATTCCTTCCAAAAACTGCACAATGATAAGTTCAAAATCTGGACTTCATTGGCAGATAAGCAATTAGACACATTGTAACCAATGTTGTCTCAAAATGTTTAATACCAATTTGTAGGAAGACACATTTTTCCAAAATAAAATGTCAAATAATTTTACAGCACTTAAAATTAATTTCAAAGAAGCCTGTCGTTCAGTCACTGCAGTAATAAACCCATATGAATATAAAACTTATTCTGATCTTATAATTTAAACATCTAACATTTAAAGCTACAATTTAGTGATTACAATCTCATGAAAAATTATTACGCTAAAGTCACTTTTTGTCCTGGTCTGAAAGTTGCTCCATTCTGCCCTTTCCTCTTCTTGGGATGCTGAAAATTCTCATAGCTAGAAACAAAAATAAATAATAGCATATAAGTATAAGATGCCATCATTCTTTTCAAAATGCTCATTAGTTACACATCAATGCCAATGAAGACCAAACCAGGTGTGTGTGACTATGAATAACGCACGAGTTGTACATTTTAGAGAATACCCTCTTTATACAATGTTAGGAACAAACTATGAGTGGTCATAGATTCACATTAATGAAAGATTTCTACCTATAAAGTCCCTTCCAATAATTTTTGCTACAGGATGGGACATTCTTCCTCTGTATTAACACTGCAGATATATAAGATTACTAGAACAAAATGTATGTTACACAGAATCCTTAGCTAGATCAACAGATTTCAGTTACTGTAATTCCAAATCCATCTGAATTTCCCATTAGATTGTGAGAGGAAATTCTTATACTCCCAAGCTCTGAAAAGCAGTGACCCTGAGTTTATTCTCTAAGAGATAATCAACTCAGGGATCAAAGTACAGTGTTAGGGCAGCCCACCAAAAGGGTCTGAACTTAACACCTCTTCAACCAGACCCAAAACAAAACAAAAAAGTCCCACAAGACCACCCAACTCCCCCCTCCCAGTTTCAACTTTCTCAGGTCACTATGAAATTAGGTCTAACTTAGCAATGATATCCATGTCAATGGATGCAAATATAGTAAATGCAGATTAAAACATTAAAAATTGTTATAGAACTTCTGCCTCAGATTAACTGCTCCTTTTCTCTCTGTATTTTTCCTCATTTTTAAAAAGTTATTAAACTCAAAAGAACAAAAAATGTAGAGACAAAAATACCACCTCCCAAACCAAAACACCTGACTTACTTGCTGTAACAAGCAGCTGAAACCACTGCTTGTCTGGTATAGATGCAGGATGATTCTAAAATATTTAAAATACTACTTGCGTATTCTGAAACATTAGAATTCAATTGCATGTTAAATTATTTAAGGTTTTACTTTGCAAACAAAAATATGAATACAACTAAAAATGTGAATGTTTTATACTTTCATGAGCAAAGAAATTTAACATTTTGCTCATGTAACACGTGATCTCAGGGATCCAAGAATCTCTTGGTGCTATAGAAAGCAATATAGTTATACATAATGTAGCTGTAACTTGGAATCTAATTGAGAAAACTGAGTTATAACATGGAGCTTCTGAAATATACTGAAGCGTGTTCTATTCGTATGAAAAAGATAGATTAAGTTAATTGAAGATTTTTTAATTATTCTTGTAGCTACTGTAGATAGTACTTACAGTAGAAACTGGGTCTGACCCAAAGCCCATTGATAGAAATGGGATTGTTTCCATCATCTTCAGTGGTCTTTGGATCAGGTGCATAATTACCTTCATTTTCTAAGGGTCAGTTGTCCCCTTCAGGTAAATAGGTAACTTCCTTTATCGATAGTGGGATTTATGTAGACAATTATGTAGCTGAAGTAAGAATGATCCACTAGCATGCATTATTGGTATCAACCATAAGATAAAATAGTCTAAATAATGGAATAGCTAAATCTAAGCAAGTTAATATCTAGATGCAATCAAAATAACTACAAGCAGAAACAACAGCGAAGATAATGCAAATCTTCAAACACACATACACTGGTGAATTGTGCTTCCCTTATGCATATTTAATTTTATTAATGTTTAATAGTTCTGAAGTGCTGAAAAGATTAACTTTGCTGTGGGGATTTTATAATTTATAATATAATTCAGTTATTTTACAAAACACTGATATTAAACAAGTCTTGAAAGATTGAACTAAATGTAATGTTCATGCATGAAATTCAAAAACAACAACTCTGTACAAATTTAATAACATAATTTACTACTTACAGTTCAACAAAATTCTTCCAGTCATCTTGACTTACAGATGGCCTTGTGTCCTCAAGTGCAGTCATTAGGTGGGACTGACTAATAATTAAAGTGTTCTTGGTTAATCCTGATTGGCTAGGGGCAACATCCTCCTTGAAAAGAGAAAATAAATAGCAATAACTTTCGGATCTTTTCCAACATGTGTCAGTATTATTCTAAAGTATATTTATCTCAAATGTACTACACACACAGTACTCAACTTATCTCCAGACATTAAAAACACAGGAATAATGTAGCTATATGAAGCAGTCAGCTTGCTGGCATATTTTGTCAGACTACGTCTTCGACCTTTACACATTAGCTTTACTCTGTTTCAATTTAATATTAATGCAGAAATAATTTATAAACAGGAAAAAATACAGACAAGGAGTGAAAACTAATGGAAACATGTTAGGATTGAATAATATGAAAAAACTGCCATACTCCATTCTTGCTCCTGTAGTTGGCCTTGATTGCATTGATTTCAGCCCTGAGTTGCTCTCTTTGTTCCTGATTAAGTTCTTGGAAACCTTCTTGTGAGGCGGTTCTGAGCACAGAGGGTTGTGACGATACTATATCTCTCAGAGTAATGCCAGTTAAATCATGGGTTATGGAGTTTGGTCCAGACAAACACTGAGAGCTCTAGAGTGACGGGGAAAAAACACTAAGTTACTATTAATCCAAAATAGCAACTCCATAGTTAAGATTTTAATACACGTTCCATTTACCCACAATTGTGTACCTAAGCTTTCTCTCTTCACCAATAAAAAGTCCTTTTTTTCCTAAAATGTGTCATTTATGGTGACTTCCCAGCACAAAAGCATCTGGTTAACCAGACAAGCTATTTTGGACATTGTCAAAGGGTATATGTACCCCCCTCTGGCCCAGCAACCAAAAGGTTAACACAGGCACTGCCGGTCATTGCTCCTTAGCAGCCTCAACCTAGCTGGGAGGATAAAAGGACTGGGAAGCAAAGGAGTGGGGCGGCCATCAGAAGAGTAAAAAGGCCTGGGGGAGGGAACTCCTGCCAGCAAGCTGCTGAAGAGCCACTCAGGGACAATACCCAAGAAGGAGACACCCAGAACAGCAGGCCAAAGAATCTGCAGAAATCCCAGGGAAAGTAGGGAGGAGCTCAAGGCATAGCCGGAGACAACAAACCCTGATATGGCTTATCTAGCTTGAGGACCCTGAGCTGGAACCCAGTGGAGTGGGTGGGCATGGATTTCCCTATCAACTCCCTGACGGATTTAAGAGTGGAGTGGGTCTTCAGATCCCTGGGCACCAGTAATAGACTAACAGCCCGCCAGGCTAAATGAGTTCAAGTACCAATGACCTGCAGGCCAGAGAAGGCACCATTGGACCAACACACACATTGGCTCAGACAACATACAAAACTTTGAATAATGAGGTATTTCACTTTTAGAAAAATCTAACTTTTTGGGAATGCACTATTTCAAAAACCGTTTGGTTTAATAGTCCAAATTTGTCTTAGTTATGAGTGAAAAATGAAGGTTATTTACTTGTACCCTGAGTTCTTTGAGGCCAAGCTGCACCAGCTGGTGCACTTCAAGAGTATGAATGCGCAGAGTACACTTGAAGAAGAAATGAAGGTTACTTATTTGTAACCAGAGTTCTCTGAGGTGGACTCTGAATATTCAGACTCTTGGGGATGCAACATAAGTACAACTTGGATGGTGTGTCCAAGCTGTACTCGGTGGCACATCCCAACAGTAGGAAGAACTAGGGGCTTTGAATTCTGGGAAAGTTTACATGGTTAGTTTTGAAGCTATTCACTGTGATAATTTAAACATCAGCAATCTGAGTTCTCAGCAGACTTTAGAAAATTTATATAATTCCAAAGCCCAAAGCTGAAGCATATTAGGAAGTTCAAGAACTCTGAAGTATCAAAAGGTATGTTAATACAGCTGTCATCTATGACATATTTTTTATATATATATATATATATATATATATATATATATATAAACATTTCAAAAGCACCTCAGTGACTTAGGTTCCTAAATCCAATTTTCAAGAGTGACTTAAGCATTTACACTCCAAAGTCTCTTGAAAGACTCCTTGAAAATCATCTAACTGCCATTTGTGCTTCTAAAAATCACCCCCTAAATCATTTTTGAAAATGGGACATAGGTGCCTAAGTTACTCTTTTAGGTACTTCTGAAAATTCTACCCCAATCTAATTTATACAGCTACTGGAGAATAAAGGTGTCTGCATTGGAGGGATATCAACATTTACCATGACACTTCATCATAAAACTAAAGGAATTTCTCAGACAAAATTCTATATTAAGATAAGGGTCTGAATTCACATATCAACATTTTAATACAAGAGCTTGATCAAAACACTGCAGTTATTACAAAAATAACATCTGAAAGACAGGCAAGTCTAAATTAATGTTAAAGTTTAAGTATAATTACGGAAAACTATGACATTCATAGGTACACAACCTTAACTCTGATGTTATATCAACATCTGTCTTCTACCTACACATCAACAATCCCCATATACCTAACCATGCTAGAACTGCACTAGTAAAATTATTTAAGCATAGTTTTAACCACAGTATTGACAGGGACTGCCAGACCTGCTACCTAGAGATTGTCTTTGTTTGAATGTCTGCCAAGATGTTAAAGAAATTCCCCCAGCATATAGTCTCTGACAATCCTGTAGGGTCTGATTCAGAGAAGTACTTAAGCATGCATAACTTTAAGCATATGAATAGTTCCACTGACTTCTGATATCCTTAAAGCTATTCATATACCGATGCACATTGCTGAATTGGGGCCTTAATCTCTAATGGTCTGATCCAACAATCACTGAAGCCAATCAAGCCTCCTGTTGACTTTACTGAACTGAATCAAAACCTAAATGTATTTCAATTTACGGTGTTAGAAATGCAGAACAAAATCAATTTCCCTACATAGAGAACTGCCTTTGAAATTGCCTCCTGTAAGATACTGACTGCATTACTAGCCATTGTGCTTCAAAAACTGTTATTAATATAGATGAAATTTGACATATTAAAATATTTTGAACATTCATCCATGTTTTAACATGGAAACATTACGAATATACAGCTTTCTTTTAGGGACAAGAGTGGAAGAGTTAAACATGTTACAGCTTGACAAACTTGTTGGAGTTCTGTTAAAGGAGGAAAAAAAACCCCAAAAAACCCCCCTTAGGTTCAGCCTGATAAACAGCAGCAGTACATTTTCCTAGTGCAGTGGAGATCTGGATTCAGAAGCGATCGCTGGAGATTAATCCCTATACCTTTAAGGGCATTCTGTAATCTCATGGTTAAGACTGGATGGTTGTCAAGGAAAAAAAAAAAAGACGCAAATTTATTTTGTTTTAAAGAAGAGCAAAGTCAACAGATCACTTTATTTTGTAATTTAAAATATTTTAAGCTGCTTACTGATAATTGTTTAAAAAAAATCAGGTTATCCAGTTACATATAGAGCCAAGTTTATAAAAAAAAATGATATAGGAGTTTTACTCGGAAAGTTACAAGATCATTACTTGTTGCTAATAAAACCTTAAATTCATGTTTTTGTGTTAAAAAAAACTTTGTGACAAAGATATAGTCTTAGTCACGGTTACTGAAGAATGCCAGGCACAATTAATTATATAGCATTATAGGTGTGCATACTGTATTGCAGAATTATGCAAAAATATAGTCCCTTATCCAAAGGCCTTACATTCTAATATAAGTAAATATAAAACACATCAGAGAGGAGACGAACACACAGTGCACCAAACTAGCTGAACTGTAGAGCTGCAGCGACATGGATGAAGGCATTTGTCCCAATACCTTGTCTCAAAGAAAATAATTTTGTTTGCAGCTCTCCATGAGTAAAATGGTGAAGTAGAATTGAGCTAAATTCTACTTTAAGAATAAATGACATGAGGGATTGCCTGAGAATCCAGTCTGAATGCTAGGTGCAAAAAAGGCTGGCTAAAGTGGGTTCTGATACCTGGAAGACCACTGGGCATAATAAAAATTCCACATCTAAGGTTTGAACTTTCTCTTGGTATTAATACTTTGGCTACCTATCCACCAGGATTTAAACTTTTGGTAACAAATTTTATACACTATTGTGAGAGACTCTAATATCCTGAATGAACCTTATGGAATTAAGATAAAACTTTATTGAATTAAGTTAAACCTTACTGAATGAGGATTAATACCTTTGGAATACATTGTGTTAAAAATGCAATTGTGTATGTATTGTTGTGGCATTGTATATACCTTCTCTAGTAGGGAGGGGATACCTATGTACTCGAGCTGTTATCATCCTTTGAAGCCACCTTCTGCACCCCACAGAGAAACACAGACTGGATTCTCCAGAAACCAACAGATAAAGAAAAAATTTTTTGGATAAATAGACTTGGGGACTTCTTCTAGAAAATTTCTCAGTCACTCAGCCATATTTTAGAGCAGGGTTTCTGCCAAACTGGGTCACCAGAATGTTTCAAAGGGTCGCGTGGCAGCCCCTGTGGCTCCTGGTCCATAGGGCTGGCTGGGCTTGCCTCCCTGCTGTAGGCACTGTAACCTCTGGGCTCCCAGCGCCACTCAGGTTTGGCCCAGCTGTCATGATAACAGGAGCCCAAGGTAGGCCAAATTTGAGTGAGTGGCACTGCAACCCCATGAGCCAGGTCACAACTCCACTCACATAAACTTGGTCCAGTCAGGGAGCGGAGCCAAACCTGAGTGATGCTGAAACCATGGAAGCTGCAATGCCCAGAGCCGATAGCCAAGCCCAGCCAGCCCCACAACACAGGAGTTGCAGAAGTCACCACTGTGGGGTGAGTGCCGGGCAGATCCAATCCCCCACCCCCTTCCCCAGGGACTCCACCTCCAGACTATATTACTGTGTCGTGACAGGCCATAAACATTTACAAATGGGTCCTGAGCCCAAAAAGGTTGAGAACAACTGTTTTAGAGGGTAAACATTGAGAAGCCTCTAGTCAACCTTTATTATACTAAAACAATAGGCACTACACAAAGTGAAAAAATCAAAGGTGAAACCAAATAAACTTTTGCAATAAACAAATATTGCAATTAAAGAGATTAAGGTAAATCAAAGACAGAATTATCACAAGATTTAAAACAGAGAAAATAAAAGATGGGAGATGAATTTGGACAAAAATTAATCTAGATGAGTGTGTCTCTGTATGAGAAATGGGATATACATTTTCAATGTGTAGCTCAAAAATAATTTTTTAAAAATAAATTACTGTATAGATGGCATTTGACTCCAGTTAAGATCCATTGTATTTTTACACTAGGAATGCACTTAGCTGGAGGAGATGTGGAGAAAAGGGGACACATGTGGCAGTGGCACTCAGGAATAAGATGATTTTGGGAGGAAATTATTAAAGAAATTCATCTTATAACAAAATGCCAGCTTCCCAGGAATTCTCTGACCTGCTAACTTAATGCACCAGTAAAGGAGCTATATTTGAAACAGAATGACAAATTCATTTCTTTTTTATTGTTAGCAGGATTTTGTATTGCATGTTATTGGAGAAAAGTGACTTCTCCTATGGGATTGTGGTATAGTAAAATATGGAGTCTCTTTATAATGGAAAAGTTTTTGCATCAAGTACGTATACAAGAGAAGCATAAAAAAAGAGGATAGGTATTTAGAAATTTGGTCTCCCTTTTTAGCATACTCAGAGGAAGATGGCTCCTTAGCCAGCAAGCCAGAATCTTTAGCTAGATTCTTTGAATATTAACCTGATCCTGAATAACTAATAAGTAATGTACAATGAAGTATGTTTAATGTCTTATTGTAACTTTGACATAATAAAAAGTAAAACAAAACAAAACGTAAAAAAGATTTTTCTTTGTGTTTTGGGAAAATATTTGAACTCCCTCAAGTCAAAACTTCTTCCAAAATCTGGAACAGAATCATTTGGATTGGAAGGGTCCTCTAGTGTATCATGTCAATGCATTCCCTGTATCATAGCAGGATTGAATTTATTATCTCTAAACCACCCTTAACAGGCAGGTGTCAAGTTTAGCCTTGTGGCAAGTCCATCTTTGAATACTTCAAGTAATTGTACAGCTGCCTTTTGCAATTTATTCTACTGACTAGCTGACTTATATTTATAAGCTATTTCTAAATACTTGATATTAATTGTCCCTGATGCAATTTACACCTAGATCTTGTGGGATTACTGCAAGTAGTGTAATACTTGCTCTACTGTATTTGAAAGAGGCATGGTAAACAAAGTTATTTTGAGGGGTTTTATGATTTCAGTAAATATAAACAAAATGTATTCCATAAGGTTAAAAATGGAGAAAACAGCTTTGAATATTACTGGCCAACCTTTGTTATAAGATTATATTATTACTTCGATGGTAACGCAGTTAAAACTATACCTCAAGTGACCTTGAATGAATGGAAGCAAAGAGCTGCCAAAGAACTATGCCTCCTCTGAGAATCTAGCTATACTTGTTGGGAAGAAGTGGCTACCTGAATTATAATGTCACTAAATGATTTAGTAGGAATTTAAAGGAAAGTTGTTTAGGCAGTTAGGATTTCAGCCTGACAACAGGTTGTTACAATTTCAGATCACCAAGCTTTCTTCAAAATGATTAATATTTATTTCCTGTACAAAGACCTCTAATAGATTTTTAGAAAACCCCTATTACCAAGAGCCAACTGGAAGATAAGGGAAAAAAAAGATTTTATCAGTAAGAGGTGCTTTAGCCTAAAAAAAGTTTTTCAAGATTTAAAATATTTTTTATAAAATCCATGCATTTCATAAAGATGCCAGATCCTGTTTCAAAAATTAAATTTATGTTTTCATTTGTTCACTGCATCACATAAGTTCTTAAGTATATTCTCAATGTTTTTTAGAATTTCTGTTCTTTGGTTTTCACCACATGTTGAACCTGTTCATGTGTGTCTGATGTGAATAATAAGAAACAAGCCCATAGATATATGGCATCAGTAGGACCAGGATTAATAAAATAAGTTACCCATTCATGGTTGCTAAAGTCCCATTATGGTAAAATCCTGAGTCTGGCACAAATAAAGGGATAAAGGAATAAATTCCTTAGGTGACTTGTTTAACAGCGGTGGCAACAAAACTATAGAAATTCTGGTCCTTAAGTCCAATCAATAACTGCAGCTAAGATTTTCTTACTCCACAGAAGCAACCCATTTGGCCAAAAGTACTGCACTGATGGAATAGCTTATTGGAAACTGCCACATTCCAGGTGCTGGCATTCTCAGCATTCTGATTGTGACTTGGCTCTCCAGCACTCTATGCTGACCGAAATGGTTCTGTAATATGGTACTATTCAGTCTCGGTTACTTTGGGAGGATTTTTTTTGGGGAAAAACACATAGGTTACATAAAAAGAACTAGTTAGGACGTGGTTTACTTAATTATAAAATATCTTGGTCTAAGACACTGTCAAATTGCAGAGAAGTAAAAGCACTGTAACTGTTCCTGTCTTCTAAATTCACAGTATCTGTTTTCATACACAAAATATCCTAATTTGTACATTTTTATATTGCCCCCCTAAAAAAGTTTAGAATAAATGTCAATTATAGAAAAAGAGACAAATTACCAGTTCTGAAGGAGTTCCATTTCCTAGCTCTGATTCATAGGAGCTTCCAAAGTAAAGACGATAAATGTTGGACCTTGAATCTTCAGGAAACAACTCGGACATCTCTAGGGAAATAAGAGACTGCTCCAACCCTCCTTCTACATCTCCTGCTGAATCATCTGAACCACTGCTATGGTTTAAGAAAACCATAGAAGAGAGACTGAGGTCACTGTCTGAGCTAGAACCGATATCCTGGAACAAAACAAGAACAAAATGAGACCCATTGCCAGAGGCTTTAAATTTATTTACACGTAACAGCAATTTGCTATTTCATTTAAAATTGATATTTAACAAACAATTTAATTTGGGTTATTTCTGCTTGGTTGCTGATTCTAGCAATCCCTCCTCCTCTGTGAGGAAATTTCTAAATTATTTTGCAGAGAAAATTCTTCAGATTTAGCCGGAACTTTTTGCTTCCGTAGCAGACAGAAGAGCAATAATTTGTGGAGATAAATATAATGTCTTATTTCATTGTTTTGTGTCCTGTGTCACTCACTAAGCATATAAGATGTTAGCAGAACTTCAGACACAACCTGTACTGTACCATATCCTTCCGGCTGATGAAAGACTGCTGGAAAGTAACAGGTCCATTATTAGTGGTGCTTGTCAAGGTTTCTATTAAGAGGAAAAGATGCTGCTAAATTTTAAAGATGTTTGTGAATGCCTTTTCCTCAATAAACCATCACTTGATGTTGACAATGGGGCTACTTACTGCCCTATTTCAAATCTTTGTGAGATGGGTGAGTTGTGATACGAAAATAAGCAACGTGAATGTTGAAGGCTCAAAACCAATCCCCTGGCTGTAATGATGGAATTTAGCTACAAGAGAAACCATCCTGAATTTTTGACACTTGACAAAGTTGTTTAGGAGTCTTAGATCCAAAATTGGTCTCCATCCTCCATTCTTTTTTGGGACCAGAAAGTAGCTGGAATAAAGCCCCTTCCCTCTGTGCAGAATAGAAACTAGTCTACAGCCAATTATCAGAGGGGTATCTGTGTTAGTCTGTATTCACAAAAACATCTTGTATCTGAAGAAGTGTTTTTTTAACCACAAAAGCTTATGCCCAAATAAATCTGTTAGTCTTTAAAGGTGCCACTGGACTCCTTGTAGTTCTACAGCATCCGTTTGCAGATCCACTTCTGGCTTTAAGAGGTGCTTGTGAGAGGGGTCAATGAAGAGCGATAGGGAATGGAGTGGGCGTAAGGGAGGGAAGTAAAATGGATAGTGTGCCCTGATCTTATAACCTCCAGGACCCATTTGTCTGATGTGGTTCTCTCCTATGCAGAAAGAAAGTGGGAGAGAGATTCCAAAAGAGTAGAAGGAGGGTACAATAGTATATATACAGCTTGGTGTTGGGGAATAGTTCCGGGTCTTCAACCAGCCCGTTAAAACTGATGCTTAGATTATGCTGTTTCAGTAGCAGGTGCAGAGGGATCAGGCGGTCTCTTTCTCAGGACCCTCAACTTTTTCCTGGGTGGTTTCATATGGTCTCTGCAATCCTGAGAATGAAGCAGGGTAGGATCTTTGAGTGGTTTGGGATCTACTAAATTTGTCTATAGGTATGTAAATCCCAAGGGATTGCAATGTAGCTCTGGAATCCTTATAGGTATTCAGTGATTCACCAGTGGACTCAGTGAACAGTTTGAAGTCATCCAAGGGAAGGTCCTCAACTGGGAATCCAGAGGGGAATCCCTATGCATGACTACTGCCATAGAGATGGATAGAGTGGCAGTGTAGGCTGTGTCCAAAAAGGCTTGTAGCTAACAGCTAAACCTCATTAATAGCAACCTGAAACTGGTCACACTGATCAGCTGGCAGATGCTCAGTAAAAGGTGGTAATTTGAATGATTGCATTTAGTCATGAGAGCTTGACAGTTCTCGATCCTAAATTGAAGTGTTGTGGATGAGTAGGTCTTTCTGCTGAATAGATCATCCTCATCACATGGTGTGGCCTTTGCATGATGTTGTCTGTCATATTTGTTCACGGACTCCACAACCAAGGAGATCAGTGTCAGATGGGTTAACAGAAATTCAGAGTCTTTAGCTGGAACATAATATTTTTTATTGTCCTGTTTACATGTTGGTGGAATTGTTGCAGAGGTCTGACAGATAGATTTGGCAAAATCAAACAGGGTCTCATTAATAGGCAGGACAACTCAGGTAGAGGGATCCATTGGAGGATGTCCAAGAGCTTATGCTGTGGCTCCCTGACCTCCTCTAGGGGAATCTGGAGGGAATCCATAATGCGCTTCATTAACTCTTGGAAGTATCTGAAGTCATCAGCCACAGTTGGTGAGGAAGACATAATTGCTTCATCTGGGAAAAATGAATATTTGCTTGTGGAATAACCTCTTTAAGTGTCCTGGCCTCCTGCTTCTCAAAGGATTTTTGTTCCAGAGATAACGAAGGAGGAGCAATTGGAGTAGGGGCGTATTCCCCGCAAGAGAGAAAAGGGGCATGGGAAAATTGTGGATGATATACAGCCCAAAAATCCCAGTATGGCCAATGGGGAGGGCCAAAAGGCATCTGAGTGACATTCATCGGTGCTTGAACCAGGTCAGGGGAACACAGGCCCATCTTTGGTGCAAATCCCTCTCTTGTCAAAAGTGTCAGGATGGAAATCTCGTCTGAAGTGTCAGGGAATCTTGAATAAAACTATTTGAATGAAAGGAAAATTCCTGCTCTTCAAGAGGGGAGCCTCAGCACTCTCTGAATGTGTTGGAGAGCCAAGTGGCACCAGGGAAAGGTCTGACCTTGGTGACCGTGCTTGTCGCGGTACCGATACCATTGCAGTACTGACGAACAAGGGAGACTCCAGCTCCTGCAAAACCAGTAGATTCTTTGAGAATCTGAACTTCTGTGGTAGCGGGTAGGTTTGAAGAGCGGGGCCCCATTGCGTTGTCAGTACCGAGGGTATATGCTGCTCTGGCAAGTGCACTCTTGTCAAAGTAGATGGTACTAATGAGGTAATATTAGGGGGTGCCGAGACCATATGAGAGGCATGACATCTTCCCAGTACTGAAATTGTCTTAGTGGCCAACTTAGATGCAGACGGAACCGAAGAAGTCATGGAACTGTTCTCTTAGAGGTGGAATGCTTTGATGATGTAGTGTCCTGCTTGTGCAGCACTGAAGATTTTGGTACGTAGGCATGCTAGCTGGCCTCTTTCTCTGCTTAGCCTGGAGCCCCAGGCATAGGATTGATACGGAGAGCCTCTGGTGCCTCAACTGTACCCAGAGTGGGTCTCCAAAGCAGCCTCGATCCATGGAAACTGAGGTATTTTTGAAGTGGACTCTTTCTGTGGAGATTGACTTCATTTTCTATGGGTTTTCTCAGTGGATTTACCTTGGGTAGACCTAGGTAAATGTGTTGAAGTTGACAGGGTCTTGTGTTCACTCAGCAGCCAATATCCGGTGGGGTCTCCTGGCCTGGAGCTGAGGCTTGTTGGAGGGAACTCTCCATTATTAAGAATCTCAGTTTTAGCTCCCGATTTTTTCTTACCCTGCCCTTAAAGATGGAGCAGTTGGAGCACTCTCAGGGATATGAGATTCAACCAAGCAGTGGACACAACAAGAATGCCCATCACTGACCGGGATGGCCTCCCAGCAAGAAATGCACCACTTGAAGCCCAGAGAGCTTGGCCTAACCCAAGACAACAGAATCTAAGAGGGGAAAGTCCCACTCTCCAATGAGGAAAGAGATCAAAAGTCACCCTAAATTATTAAATAAAATGTAAATATAATAACTAAAGAAGGGTACCTAGGCTAAGCAACTTTGAAAGGAAGGCATGGAGAGTGGCTTGCCCGTGCACTCCTATATAGCCTCAGAGTGAGGCATGAGGAATTATATGATGCATGCACGGGCCAAAGAGACACTACTACCAAAATACTCTGATTAAAGGGGCATGAGCACACCTGAAGTGGAGCACCCATGGGAACACTACTCAAGGAAGAATTATCAGGTGTCCATGCTGATATTATTAGGTATGTCAACCCCTTTTAGTACCCTAACATTGGGAAAATGCTCACTGACCCTAAGGACACTCATGTGAGGGGTTACTGGGTTCTGTCTTGTCACTTCTCTCATTCAATATGCATGGGTTCAGACCAAAACAAATCAATTCAACATCTTTTCTAAATGGCAAAAATACTTTAAAAAATTAAACTAATTTTGTCACAGGGAAATTATTAAAATTTTAATAAGCTACAAATATAGAATAAGTTTTAAACTATCTGTCAGAGTTTACAGATCACAGAAATTATAGGAAAAGGAGACATTTTATTTAAATATAATTTTGCCAAAAGTGGCAGAAATCTCTTTTGGGTAAAGTTAACCTCTCTAAAATATATTTGTAACACAACGCAGTAATTAAGGAAATCCTTTAAATACTTTAAGTGCACTTACTTGTGGTAAACTTGAACCCAAGCTAGCATGTATTGCTTCTAACTGGGCATTGTACAGTAAAGCTTTTAGATCAGCTCCTGTGAAGTGCTCTGTTTTTGCTGCCAAATGCTGAAAGTCCACATCATTTGCCAAAGGCAGAGAATGACTGAGGGCTTTTAGGATTTCAAAACGAGAAGTCTAAAAAGAAAAAAGGTAAAGTCATCTGTTTCCTGCTTCTAACTGCTATTCAGTACTTTGACAGTAATTCTCTCAAGCACTTTCTCAAGTGGTCAAACTAATCTGCAGAAATGTATGTTTTGGAAGGGGATACTCATATCATTAAAATAGTACATATATGGAAATACTGCACAATCTATTTTCAAATACAAGAATATGCTCATTACTACTTTCACTTAATTTTTCTAAGAAAAATGCTGCCAAACAAAATATCCAGTGAGCCATGAATTCTCTGAGCGCATTCTCTAATTATATTATTAATATCCAAGATTTTTAAATACACCATTAAAAGGTGAACTCTCATACACATTTTGTAAATATAACTGGATTTGCCTTTTTACCAGTTTTCACCTTTCTAAACATAAGAAGAAAAGTGTCCAGACAAAGGAAATAACCCTGTTAGACTGAAAAGCTCATTTTTTTGTCCTATGGAAATAGCAATGAAAAATATTTGGATAGAATGTGTTTGCATTCTTAGTGCATGGGATTATCTTTGTACATGTGAGAATGAAATGGGGTGATATCTGTTAAACTTGCCATGTAAATTGCTAATGAATATTTGCCATTATAATTAGGGGCAATCAAAGAGACAAATCCTGCAATCTCTACTGCCCTGATCCAAAACACACTGAAGTCACTGGAAGTCCTTCCATTTACATCAGTACATAATTATCCAAATGCTGATGAAATATGTTTCCATTGCCAGGTAATGGAAAGCCCAAACAGCTGGACTCCATGCCTACCTGCTCTGGAAAACACTGGGTCACTAATTTGCATGGGGAAGCAAAAGGCCATGTACTCTACTCCTCATTATGCCCTGCAACAGCAGGTGAAATGGTGACCTGGGTCCTGTTGGCAGATGGAAATGACAAATTTCAATCTCCACAATCCCTGCTCCTATGTATTTCCTGTAAGCAAAGCCCCTTTTATGAGGGCTTTAGCCACAAGATCATGATTGGCCCTACATCTGTGGAGAACAATGGAAGAATATCTGGAGAAAACAAACACTAACGCTATCAGTCAAATCAAATTGAATATGGCTGTCTCCTAAATGGGATTACAAACATCTGAAGAGCGACATTCTTTCTACAAACACAAGACCTAAGAATACTGGGCCTGATTCTATACTGCTTGAACACTGCATAGTCAATTACATAGTGCAAAACGGGCGTAAAACTCCATAACTCTGATTTGGTCATGTTTTATCCCCATTTTACATTCATTGCATCTGATCCACTCTGCATTACTTCAGTTTTATACCAGTGCAATTCCATAGAAATTAGTAAAGTTACACAGGTGTAAAACTGAAGTTATGCAATGGTGAGTCAAGTCCACTTTGTTCAGGTGTACATGACTACACAAAGTACAAGGCAGTGAAGAATCCCGCTCATTATTCTGATTTTTTTTCCTTTCATATATGGTGCAGTATAGTGTTTCTTCACCTGATCAGGAGGAGGACAGTACAGGCATTTATCCAGTCGACCTGGCCTCAACAGAGCAGGGTCAATCAAATCAGGACGACTAGTAGCAGCCAACACATAAACCCCTTAGAAAAAGTAAGAGATTATCATTAATGTGTTGAACTCATGCCTTTAAAAAAAAAAAAAAAAAAAGACAGCTAAATTATTTACCTTGTAAGCCTTCTACTCCATCTAGCTGAGTCAACAGTTGGTTAACCACTCGGTCTGTCACTCCAGTATTATCATGACCTCGTCGAGGGGCAATGGAATCAAACTCATCAAAGAAAACTATACAAGGCTTGGCTGCCTGTGCTCTGGAACAAAATACAATCCTTCAGTTCTGCTTAGGTTTGAGCTAAGTAAAATAAATCTGCTTAGAGATGTGAAATATGTGTTCTGTTTGTAAGGACTTGTCTGCACAAAACACACTTATTTGTAGTAAGCTGGGGTGTAAATCTACCCTGTGCTAGTGGGGATCCTACTACCATGCACTAGAAGTTCTGTAGTATTTGATCTACCCTGCTTTGAAAAGGAAGTAGACTGAAGCACAGAAGGGAACTTCTAGTGTGCAGCAGCAGGGTTGACACGGATGCTAAGAGCTTGTCTATACAAACATTTAGTTTACAGCAAGCTGCTGTGTGAATCTGGCGTGCACTATCTTCCCAGTCTAACTGTTCGTGTGGACCCAGCTGATGCACATTAAAAATCTGCTAATGCGCTTTGATCTAGTCCTGTTTCAAAGAGGACTAGATCAAAGTGCTCTAACAAACTATTTATGCCTGAACTGTTAGACCCTGGCAGACTAGCGTGGGGTAGATTCACACCACAGCTAGCCACAGTCTAAATGTTTGTGAAGATAAGCCTTAGTGTGTGGCAGGCTATTGCAGGGTAGATTTACATCCCAGCTTGCCATGAAGTCAGTGTTCATGTAGGCCAGTCATGTGCAACCTTATTACACAGGAGGGCCATATAAACCTAATACTCCTGGGGAAATTCTGTGCCAAAAAATTAAAAATTCTGTGCAAAATATTTTCAAATTCTGCATATTTTACTTGTCAAAATAACACAATATAATCACACTGGTTTCAATTATTTTTGGCCATTTATTTCAAAATACCTCTCAGCAAGTATGCCTGTAACAATACAGGCAATAAAAAAAGATTCAGAAAATGTTTTTTGACAAATACATTCTTTACTAGGCATATTAATACAGAACTCTGAGTAATAATTCATTTAAACTTCAATACAGAACCATATTTTCCACATCCCTCAGAGTCAGGGAGGTAACAGAGGAGCTGAGGGAGAGGGAAGTAATTGCTGGGAAGGAGTCTGGGTGTGAACTTGGAGGCTTGTTGGGTATGAGCGGGAAAAGTATGGAACAGGTTTTTTTGAGGGGCGGGGAGGGACTGTTAGGGAGACCCTGGCTGACCCTTAGCTTCTCCCATTCAGTCAGGCACATCTGCCCTCTCCCTATGTGTCCTTGCATCCCCTGTCCACGTGTCCCTCCACCCCCACTCAGACACCCTCCTGTTCCTGTGTCTCTGGGCCCCCACTCAGCCAGCCTCTTTCCCCTGTAGCTCTGCACCCCCTCCTGCTCTGCCCATGTGGCCCTGCACCTGCCTCCCCCTGTGGCCCTGGGCCTCCACTCCCATTCAGCCCCGGGCCTCCACTCCCATTCAGCCCCAGTCTGTCCTCCCCCACTCGCCCTTATGAGCCTGTCTGACCCCCTCAGCAGCCGCACTTTGTCTCTCCATAGCCCCTGTCTCCTGACATAGCCTGACAGGCGCTGCAAAGAAGGCAGGCTCTTTCTCTTCCCTAGCAGGCTGGGAGCGGTTGCTGTGTTCTATTGTCATAGCACCCTCTGGTGAGCAAAAGGTGGAACTGCAGCAACATTCCAGCAGAAGCTTTTTTCTGCGCAAAAAATTAAAATTGTGTGAGGCTCATTAATTATGCACACCTGTAGTGGTACAGAATTCCCCCAGGAGTAACCTAAGCACAATCTTGAACAGGCCAAACAGATTCTACGTATTTGAATAAGATTTAAAATCACCAGTATTGGTTTTATATTTTCAGTTCAGCTTGTTTTGTATGTTTTTAGATAGAAACAACCTATGTACAGTATTATCTATTTATACACTTGTGTAAACTAAAATGATGTAAACATGACAACAAAACGCTAATGAATTGGCCATTAGTATATTGTGTGGAAGCAGACAGTGGGCCTTATGAAATGCTCTAGTGGGTTGTGTATGGCCCACGGGCTGTAGGTTGAGCACCCCTGATGTAGACAAGTCCTAATATAGTTACATTTAATTATAGACGGCAGCAACTATGATGGTTTCCTGTGGAAATGAGCTGCTTTGAAGAACAGAATTTCCAGTTAACTACCATTAATATTTTATACTTTATTTTGTACTTATTTCTATTTCCTTCTGAAGTTCACAATTATGCTGTTAAACTACTATGGAAACTTTAATGTCAATACAAGCAAACAGGGTCTCAGTTTGTGAAGTCTTACCCGAAGGCCACCTACACAATAAACTACAAGGAACACAATTTATCAAATTATGAAGAATGAAGGTTAAGTTGACCCTGTCAGGATTTTAACATGTGGTTTCAGCAGGTCTAGCTATTTCAGACCTAATGATCAAGACCCATTAAGCCTGCTCCTTCAGACTGCTGACCAGGAAATTCAAATAATTATTTTTAGCATCAGCCATGAAAGTGGAAGCTATTTACAACAGAATTTATTCTTAGAGAACCAACCTGTTAAAGACATCTCGAATAGCTTGCTCACTTGCTCCAATATATTTACTGAGGAGCTCTGGTCCCTGTAAAATAGCAAAATGAGAAGACTCAGGAGTTGTGGTTTTTCTTAATTCCATATCACTGTGGAATCTATTAACAAGGTGGGTTATTTATGCAAGCTCTAGAGAATTTCAAAGTAATGGGCAAGCAGTGGTTCCCAGGTGAGTCAAAAAACTAGATAAACTGTGCCAGGTAGTGCTAATTTCAGTCACTCTCTGTCTTCCTGCTATAAAGGGAAATGTGTTACAGTATCACAAGTCTGTGGATTGTGTTCTGAAGATACATTTAAACTATTCTGGCCAGCTGCATTACCCACTGAGTTAGTACAGTTTTATAAAGAAGAAGAAATTAAGAATACATAAAATTTTCTAAAAAAATACTTAGTGATTAATTACAAACAAAACTCTCAGAGATAACATTGTGTGGCCACAGTGTGCAGTCACTCAGTGGTGCTTACATAGCCAGGGCCAGATCCATAAAGGTACTTACACATCTAAGTCTTAAGTTTAGGTGCCTAAATCCCAGTTTCTGCTCCACTGCAATTCACAAAACTCCCGCCAAACCCACTCAGTGCCTAAATTTTCAGGATAAAAGTTCCCTCTGTGCCTATGTTTCTGCCTCTGAGTAGGTGGACTGGTGTCCAGACACCTGTCTCCCGCCTAAGCCTCAGACTGATTCACAAACTGGGGAAAGATATAAATAGGCATGTCATAAAAAGAAAGGGAAGGGTAACCACCTTTCTGTATACAGTGCTATAAAATCCCTCCTGGCCAGAGGCAAAACCCTTTCACCTGTAAAGGGTTAAGAAGCTAAGATAACTTTGCTGGCACCTGACCAAAATGACCAATGAGGAGACAAGATACTTTCAAATCAGGAGTGGGGGGGGGAGGGAAACAAAGGGTCTGTTTGTCTGTGTGATGCTTATGCCGGGAACAAATCAGGAATGTAGACTCAGAACTTCTGTAAAGTTAGTAAGTAATCTAGCTAGAAATGCGTTAGATTTCCTTTTGTTTAATGGCTGGTAAAATACACTGTGCTGAATGGAAAGTATAATGGAAAGTTTTTGTGTCTTTTTGTAACTTAAGGTTTTGCCTAGAGGGATTCTCTATGTTTTGAATCTGATTACCCTGTAAGGTATTTACCATCCTGATTTTACAGAGGTGATTCTCTTACCTTTTCTTTAATTAAAATTCTTCTTTTAAGAACCTGATTGATTTTTCGTTTTCTTAAGATCCAAGGGTTTGGGTCTGTGTTCACCTGTACAAATTGGTGAGGATTTTTATCAAGCCTTCCCCAGGAAAGGGGGTGTAGGACTTGGGGGGATTTTGGGGAAAGACGTCTCCAAGTGGGCTCTTTCCCTGTTCTTTGTTTAACATGCTTGGTGGTGGCAGGACAGGGTTCAAGGACAATGCAAAGTTTGTACCTTGGGGAAGTTTTTAACCTAAGCTGGTAAGAATAAGCTTAGGGGGTCTTTCATGCAGGTCCGCACATCTATACCCTAGAGTTCAGAGTGGGGAAGGAACCTTGACAAGGCATTTTCCCACCTATCTTGTGTGGAGGGCTCAACCCAGTAGGTGGCTGCTAAGCAAGGCTACTGGATTGGCCCCCATTCAAAATTGCCCTGGCAGTGTCCGCCTTATAACTTTTAGCCCAGTGGTTAGAGCATTCACCTGAGATGAGAGAGCCAGGTTCAATATTCCCTTCTCATGGAGGGGGAAGGATTTGAACAGGGGTCTCCCACCTCCCAGAAGACTGCTCTAGCCACTGAGTTATGGGATATTCTGATGGAGGGTGGGGCTTCAGTCTTTCCTGTTGAACCTGTTCCACTGTGGATAAATAACAAAAGAGTGATTGGAGCAGGGAGACTGGACCCTGGGTCTCTCACATCCTCTAGACTACAGCATCATACACACACACACACACACACACACACACTCTCTCGTTCTCTCTCTCTCTCTCTCTCTCTCTCAGTCTGGCCCAATGACTAAGTAAGTATTTATCCACAGCAGAAAAATTAAATGTTGTAACAGTTTATTTGTGGTCATGACAATGACTTCATTTTAAATGTGAATTTCTTATTTTGGTATTTGTTTTTGCATATATATTACACACACACACACACACACACACACACACAAAGTAACTAAGTTGGGATTTTTTGCATTAATACAAAGATCTAATAAACCATCAAAACTTTGTTACCTTGATGCTGATAAAATTCATTCCACTCTCTCGGGCAATTACACCTGCTAATAGAGTTTTTCCTGTTCCAGGAGCACCATACAACAAAATTCCTGTCCTCTGTCGTATCGGCAGGTTTGCAAATAATCCTGGATACTGAAAATACAGAGTCATCAAGAGTAATATCTATTTCCAAATAAGTAATTATGTAATAATTGGCTTCTGATGAGTGTTTATTTATATGGACATTCTTGTGGGATTACTTACTTCATCCACATTATCAGCAGAAGGGCTCATCTCATCTGATATTATCAGTTATATTATAATTGGGTTATATTAAAGTAGCCTATTACTAAAAGTTCCAAACCATTTATTTGAAAAGCTCTAGGATGACTTTCTCACCCTTACTCTAGTACCTTTACATTGGGTAAAAGAGCCAGGCTGATGTAAAAGGGTACTAAAAGCTCCATAACCGGCTAAGGGAAGAGTCCTCTGGTTCAGCCACTGTAGATAGCTGTAGTAATGTTACCTTCTCAGGACCAACTCACAAGTCCAGGAGTAGAAGACAAGCCTGGGGTTGGGAGAAATGTGTCCAGGTCAAGGCTGCAATACCACAGAGCTTCTGGGCAGCACTATGGCCCATAGGGCTGGAATGCTTATGTTATGTTCTAGGCCTCTCAAGCCTTCAGAGCATCTCAGGCAAGGGAGGGTGCAAAAAATGGCTTAAAGGCACCTTAGTCCTCCCTCTACCAGAACTACACGTTCTGTGCTGTACCTGTAAGAGTCCATTTTTTCTAAGAGTAGCTGTTCCACAAAGTAAAATTGTTAATCAGAGTTCCAGAAACACAATGGTTTGTAAAGTACTGAAGCATCTGTTCCTGGTTTAAAAGAAAAGGGTACCTTTGTGGGTAACTGGATGGTATCCATGAGTATTTGCTGTACATCCTTTAAGCCACCAATCCTGTCCCAGCCCAAGTCTTTAGGTTTGTGTAGGTTAACATTTCTCAGAGATGAAGGAGTAAAATGTTTTAAAGCTTTTTGAAAGTCTAAGGTTGACAGATTCAAGTCTGTTGAAAAATACCCCGGGAACAAACAAACTCCAGTTAAAATCAATTTACCCTTATGGTGGGGGAAAAAAAGAATGTATGAATATGATATCAAAGACAAGAAAACTTTCTAAACAACAGTTAAATGCATTTTAAATGTAAAGTATGGAGAGTTTTACTATAACTTTTTGCTTCTGTATTATTATTGCACACACATGCCATATGGTACAACTAAACCAAAGTAGAGATTTGGTGACTATCACATACCTTCCTTGTTGCACGCTCCCTTATTAGAAACACAGGAGTGTATGGCGCGATCCACTAGCATTGTAAAGTCTCTAGCTATAAACCCTTCTGTTTCCTTTGCAATATGCTGGAGATCAAGATCATAGAATCTGTTTATATCGGAGTTCAATTTATTTTCTATTATGGAATGCAGTAATTCACATCTTTGCTCCTGAAAAATAAAACTATACAGTGAATTTATACATAGTTTTTCACCGATATGAATTATTACCTTAAGCTTAGAAGACTCAAATGTTTCAGATAATGAAAACAGTTACCAACATTTCATTCAACATAGGAGTTTTTTGACCAAATGTATAAAAAATAATAACACAAATTGAAGAAAAAATATTTTTTTATCTGACTTTCTCCAAGAGTTCACCAGCTTTACAATTCTAAATGACTAATTGACCACTGTAACCTCTAGCCCAGCAATGATCATTTCAGAAATCAATCTTTCTATTCTATCCCAGTCATATCTGCATCACAAACACTGGAATAAATTCCAAATCAGAAATGAAGAATGAGAAATCCTAGGAACAAACAGACCAAATCACACAGGTATAAAGGGCTTGATCCTGAGAGGTGCTGAGTACTCTCAACTACCTTATAGAATAAGACCTATACTGGAAATTTTTATTTGTATTTGGACACTGGTTAAAAAACAAGTCTGGGTAATTTCAGATCACAGAGTTGTCATACAACATAGTTTTTCAGGGGAAGTCTTTTCTTCTGCCACAAGTCAGCACTTAGAGATCTGAATGCAGTCCTTGATTTTTTAAATGGATCATTTATGACAGGAGAACAATAAAAGCACCATAAACTTGGGTACGATTCCAAAGTGTTGTGGGCATTCTCTCACACAATAGTACAAAATACAAATCTTTTTTATTTTTCCTTAGAGTACACTATATTTAATACATTGATTGCTATTTCTTTTGTACCATTTCAATATAGCCTATTTTTAAGAGTAGAAGGATATATTCAATTAAATAAATTTTTGAATTTAAAAAAACTAGTTCCCTTTAAATATTTTAAAACCAAAATACAATTTGGGAAAGTATACATTATGGTGAAGTGTCTGTTAATTTGAGTGGTGTGAGACAGACTCACCACTAGGCATAACTTTCTGTGTTTTTTTTCCAAAAGATAACATAGAAAAGTTATAGGCTATTTAATATCACAAAAGATCTCTTAAAATCCCCAGTAGCGTTGTTGTGTTTTTGGTTTGGTTTTACCTCAACTTCAGCAGCAAATTATCCCTTTTTGTTACCTCTTTGGTGCAGCATCTAAGTCTGTGGGGAAGTCACAAGGAACATTTTGACCAAGTTATTCAATTATTGCATTTACCTGATCTGGAGGCTGGATATGTTTGAAGCACTGAAATACATGAGTTCCTTGACCAGAAACAAGGGAAGGATGCAGAGAATGTTCAGATAGGCTTGTGGCAATTAATGCAATCAAACTGCCCACGGAAATAACTTCTTTTATCACATCTTTCAGAACTAGATATAGAAGACATTGTTTCATGAGTAATAAAAGATTATAAATTTCATACATTTATTAATGCTGAGTATTTTTACAGTACTGGAAATATAACACCAACTACTACACTAACTTTTCTGTAATGTATTATAGAACTGTTATCATCTAAACAAATGTATTTATTTTTCAAGGCACAGTCTACTCCAACAAGGAAACACTGTCAGAAATGCTTTGCATAGGACTAAACTTGTATAGTTATTGATGATGTCTACCCTGTGATATTAAAGACTATTTTCCTCTATTGTGAATTCTGCTGCTGTACCTGGAATGAATAAAATGCAGAAAGCTACAATCCCAACTCTGCAGCGTAGTCAGGAAAAAGTTGAAATAATAATATAATTTAGATAGTTTATTGTATGACTTATCACAATACTAAGGTGTTAAACTGTGTTTTGTGCCAAGCCATTGTACTAAGAGTTTAGGATAAATAGCAGTTTTGAACTACTTAGATCTCTAGATGTCACGTACAAAAATAAAGCATATAAATAAGGCAGATCATTTATGCTAACTTTTAAAACTGCGTATCAAGGTAGTGTGCATAAAACAAAAATGAAGCATTAAGACATTGAAATTGTACATACAAGTACTCATTTTGTAATTTAGGTGTACATTTTTGAAAATTTAATCTCAGTGTGAATTCCAGAAACCACAAAAGGAATTTAATTAAAAAAGTTGCAATCTCCCTTTGAAACTGCTTAGAAAATTGAAGATCTGTTATAGCTTAAATCCTACAAAAAGGGCAGAATTTAACAGTTAAAATAATAAAATACATTGATGCTGATTATTTCATATTATGTTATTTCAGTCTCCTGTACTGAAAACATTTATGTGGAGAGATTTTAATGTTGGCTGCACTTTAGAGAAAAAGATCGTATGGAGGATGCATTGTCCAGTTCTTCACTTAAAGGCTATGGTTTGTAAAAATTAAAAAAAACAAACAAACCCCGATGACCCGCACACAATGAAGTGTGTAGATAAGAAGTAGATAAAAAAGGTACACATTCAGTTAAAAGAAATGCTACTTATGCATAATAATCTATATTAATAATGGTTCAAAATTCATCTGGAACTTGTAAACTGTGGCAGTTTACAACATAGAATGATCCAGAAGCAGGGGTGATGAAAACAGAACTGTCCAGACAACTGTCATTCAGGTACAAGAAATTCTAAATTACAATACATTTTTATCCAGACGCATAAGAAGCAACAGGAAAAAAAATACCCAGAAGCTGTTAGCATAGCATTACCATATGCAAGTCTATAGCTCTGAACTGCTTCAGGGCTGTTCTCATGCTCTGGTGTAGAAGGGACTCCAACAATGTGATCAAGATCATCCATCAGAAGAATGGATGGCTGTCTCCATGCTGCCTCTAGAAAAACTTCCTCCACTTTTTTTCGTATGTTTTCTAATCTTTTTCCTAAAACAAAAATACAATCTTAGTAACAAAACACAGCATGAAAAAAACTCAAACTTTGACTTTGATTTATTTCTTTGTGCTGGCAATGCAAAGAGCCTTAAAATGACTCTAAATGGGCAGCTAAAGATTCTCCTTTATGGGAGGAACCTTCAGCTGGCTATGCCAGTTCTATACGAACGCTCGCCTCCTCCCTTGGAATAGGGATCATACCGGGGGCAGAAGGGGGATTGGCCAGACACAGCCATTCAGCACAACAGGATCTTTAGTTTATACAACATCAGAGTAAACTAGAACAGTTTCAGAACTATATAAAGCCCAGGATTACAAGGAAAGGATAGTCAGTGGAAAAGTGGCAAAAAGCCATATTTGCCCTCCTACCCCTTATGATGCACCGAAGTCCTTCTGAACTCACAATAGAACCTGAATGTTGGTCAACAGAGACAACTAGCACAATTTGGTACATACAACAATTAGAAATTGTCAATACTACTGTAGTTCAGCAAGCACTGATAATTTAATAATACCTTCAGAAGAATGGCAGGTTTTATAGTTCACCATCACCTGGTTTCAAAAATGCCCAATGAAACTATATATAAAGAATATTTATTTTAAATGTTTTCTTTTTTAAAAAGTTATTTTTCATCAGATGGACAAAGTCATTACATTAGATCTATAAAATTCGTAAAAATATTAAAATTTCTAGGCCAAACTTGAAATTAGAAACTAAAGGCTATGCTATACAATGTGAAATTTGTAAATTCCTTAACATACAAAAATAATTAGTTCTCACTAATTTGATATACTTTCACCTGTTCCATGAGAAAGAGTATAGATATAATTATACTCAACTACTTTTGTTCTAGCCAGCACAGAGAAAAACTATATAGTCCAACTTTCTTTCTGTCTTTCTTTCTTAGTAATGGGGACTAACCATTGAGGTTGTGGTTGAACTCTGGGAAGGAGATGTTGCTTACCCTGTACAGTAGCTGGAGTTCTTCAAGATGTGTGTCTCTATGGGCTGCGCATGTGCCTTCACTCGGAAATTTTTGGCAGCAGTTTCCATTCAGTTCATTTATGTGCCATAGTTAGCCTTGTGCCCCATACCAAGGGTATATGCAGGTGCAACAGATGAACCGCCTTCAGTTCCTTCTCCATTGCAAAGTCCCACAGAGATAAAATACTATGTAGCAGAGGGGATGGAGGGTGAATAGTGGAGCGTCCATAGGGACACACATCTCCAAGAACTCCAGCTACTGCCGAGGGTAAGCAATCTCTCCTTCTTCAAGTAGCATCCCTATGGCTGCTCCACTTAAGGGATAGCTCAGTGGTTTGAGCATTGGCCTGCTAAACCCAGGGTTGTGGGTTCAATCCTTGAGGGGGCCATTTAGGGATCTGGGGCAAAAATTGGGGATTGGTCCTGCTTTGAGCAGGGGGTTGGACTAGGTGACCTCCTGAGGTCCCTTCCAACCCTATGATTCTATGACTCCTGAGCAGTGCCCCCTGAAGGAGATGGGAGCTTCAGAACTCAATCTGGAACTGTTTCTAGAACTGCAGAACTAAAGGCAGCATCTGCCTGAGAAGCATTCACTAGGGTATAACAGTCTGGAGGTGTGGATCGAAGTTCATGTAGCAGCTCTGCAGATTTCTGTTATAGGGTAATCTTTTAGCAGGACAAAGGATATGGACTGAGATCTGGTAAAATGGGCTATGATCATGAGTAAGGCTGCGAGTTTGTCACGGAGGTCACGGATTCCGTGACTTTCCCTGACCTCCGTAGCGACTGGTGTGCCTGGATCAGGGACAGCCGAGGCAGCCCCTGCGCAAGGTGCAATGGCTGCTGCTGCAGTTTGGGCCCCGTGGTTCCAGTCTCGGGAACCGCAGCCAATGGAAGCTGCGGAGGTGGTACCTGCAAGCAGAGGCAGCGCGCAGAGCTGCCTGACCACGCCTCTGCCTAGCAGCTGAGTGAGGGGTATGTCGCCACTTCCGGGGAGCTCCCCAGGTAAGCGCCGCCCAGAATCCACCTCACCTCATCCTGTGCCCCAATCCCCTGCCCCCTCCCACGCCCAAACTCTGCTGCTGCTGCTGCTGGGGGGAGGGGAGGTGCAGAGCCAGGCAGGGAGCCTACCGGCCCTGCCAACCCCTCCTCCCAGCACCAGCGGGGGTTTCGGGCCACTGCCTGCCCCCTCCCAGCACCAGCAGGGGTCCTGGGCCGCACGCTGCTGCCCGCGCGCCCCCCAGCACCAACATGGGTCCCAGGCCTCAGGCTGCCACCTGCCCCCGCTAGCACCTGGGCCACCCTCCTCCAGCACCTGTGGGGGCTCCGGGCAGCTCCCTCCCTCTCCCCCCCAAGTTTTAGTCACAGGTATTTTTAGTAAAAGTCATGGACAGGTCACGGCTGTGATTTTTTTTTTTTAACTGCCCGTGACTTGTCCGTGATTTTTACTAAAAATACTCGTGACTAAAACATAGCCTTAATCTTGAATAGGCATGGCACGTTAGTGACTTCTTAGCATGAGAAAATACAAGTGGAAACCCAGTTAGAAAGTCTCTCGGTAGACACTGGTGTACCTTAAGTTCTGTCTGCAAGAGATACAAATAGCTTCAGAAGTTGAAAAAGGTTTAGTCCTGTCCAAATAGCATGCCATTACCTTCCCCCACCCCCGCTCTCCTGCTGGTAATAGCTCATCTTAAGTGTTCACTCTCGTTACAGTGTGTATGGTAACACCCATTGTTTCATGTTCTCTATGTATATAAATCTCCCCACTGTATTTTCCACTGAATGCATCCGATGAAGTGAGCTGTAGCTCACAAAAGCTTATGCTCTAATAAATTTGATAGTCTCTAAGGTGCCACAAGTACTCCTTTTATTACCTTCCTAATATTCCAAAGCATGGAGGGCAGCATCTTCCCCAGTTTGATAGGGTTTAGGATAAAATATGGGGAGTTGAATAGTCCGATTTATATGAAAGTCTGAACTGACTTTAGGTAGGAACTGTAGATGTAGCCAGAGGGACACATCATCTTTGAAGAAAACAGTACAGGAGGGTCAGCCATCAAAGCCCCTAGCTCACAAAGGCATTTTCCTAGAAAGGTGTAAAAGCATACAGGTAGCTGTTGGTTTAAAGGGAGGTTTTGTCAAATTGAGAACTAGGTTCAAGATCCGGGTTGGGGTGGGCTCCCTGACATGTGGGAAAAGGTTTGATAACTATTTGATAAATCCAGAAGTTCCGAGGTGAGAAAACACACAGGACTTTTCTACAGGTGAATGAAACACTGTGGTGGCTGCCAGCCGGACTTCAGTGGAGCTCAATGAGAGACCTCCCTTTCTTCGGTGTACTCTAAAGTATTCTAAAACTTCCGAGATGGGAGACAGGTGTTGGTGCGTGCACCCATGGTAAAATCTTTTTCATTTCTGAAGGTAAGTTTTCCTGGTGGATTCCTTTCTATTGTTGAGCAGGACCTCTTGCACCTCCCCAGAACAGGAGAGCTCTACCTCTGACAACCCATCCATGTAGCAGGCTTTGAGTCAGAATTTTGAGATAGGGGTGAAGAATGTTCCCCCTGTCCCACAATAGAAGGCTGGGCATCAGTGGTAGATTGATAGCCATTTGAGAGGAGCGGTGAAGGATATAAGGGAACCATACTTATCTTGGCCAGGTTGGTGCAATCAAAATGCCTGTGGCTCTGTCCTGTCTGATTTTGTTCGGGTCCCTGAGGATTAGCAGCGCTGGAAGAAAGACATACAGAAGATTCTTCGACCAGAAGAGGAGAAAGTCATCCCACAAAGAATGATGACCCAGACCTCCCCTTGAGCAGAAGTTCATGAATCTTCAGCTGGCAACAATGGCAAAGAGATCTATCACTGGAAAATCCCAGGTGAGAGAAATATCTTTCTGAGTATGGATTTGTCGAGTTCCCACTTGTGATCCCATGTGAAATGTCTACTAAGGTCATTGGGTATAGAATGTTGATGTGAACGGTGGACTCCTGTGTGGTCCACCTTCTCTGTACTGTGTGATCGTGTAGGTGAACTCCCTATATGAAGAGGAACATGTCCAAAACAATTGTAACGGCAAGAAGACAATGTTTGAAAGGAACCCCTGAACACATCTTGTCTGGATTCTTCCACCAGTTAAGGAAGACTAACCCACTTTGAGGGGCAGAGCTAAACTTGTTCACACAATCCCTGTTGGGGATATCGACTGACCGGAGCCAGGATTGGAAGCAGTGCAGGTGCAAGCAGGCATATAAAGTGACGAAGGTGAACACTGCCATGACCTGAGGCACTGACTTGAGGACTTAGTTGAACTCATGCAAATTAGCTGTGTCAGGGTGAGGAATCTGTCCCTTGGTAGACAGGCTCTAGATGCTGTAGCATCCGAGTGACTCCAATAACCTCTATCTGCTGTACTGGTAAGAAGAAGGACTTTGTGCTGCTGAGCTGAAGACCAAGCCTTGCAAATAGAGAGATGGCATTAAAACTCAGGTTTGAACTTTTTCCTGTTCTGTTGGAAATAAACTTCTCCCATGAACGGTAGAAATGGAAGAGACAACCCCCAAAAGGTGGGAGGATAGACTGGGTAGGATGGTGTGGCATCTAGTCCAGATTGTGGGAATGTTCATGGTCCTCAACCAATGCATCAGAAGGAAAGTTTCACAGATGACGTTTGTTGCGTCAACAGGGCAGTACTCGTGTAGGGTGTTCCTTTCTGCCATCTGGGTCCCTTCTCAGGTGGCTCAGGTACTCAGGTGGTAGGTGGAAAACTGGGATAGGTGGTACCCTTGATTCGGCTGGGACCTACTGAACCTCCTTTTGTTTGTAGGTGCACATATCCAACACGTCAAGTGTTGCTCTAGAATACTTCAAGGAATGTACGGACTCATCTGTGGTCTCGCTGAATACTTTGAGGCCATTAAAAGGGAGGTCCTTTCCAGTGTCTTGGAAACCTGAGGATTGCAGCCACCATGGCTGTGGAGATGGAATGAGCTGCCATGTCCGTTGCATCAAAAGAAGCCTGTAAAGTCATCTTGGCCAAGCGATAGCGCTCATTAATGATAGCCTGAAATTGCTGCCTGTGTTTCTGGGGAGATGCTCTCTAAAAGACTTCATATAGATTTCACAGAGTTTATGTGATTATATTTTGGGAGTATCACCTGATTATCCACGTTTCTAAACTGCAGGGTGGCAGAAGAATAGCTCTTGTTAACAAATGCATCTAAATGCTTTTGGTCCTTGTTATCTAGAGTAGCCTTTGAAATGGTGTGCCTGTTCTGTTCATTGATTGCATCTGCAATTAGGGAGTTAGGGGTGGGTGAGAAAATACAAATTCTGAGCCCCTAGCCAGGGCATGGTATTTTTTAATTCACCCTCTTCGCTGTTGGGATGGCAGTGGCAAGAGTTTGCCCAATTGTTTTGGCAATTCCAACAGCACCGCAAGCACAGGCAGGGCCACCTGTGATAAAGATGGTGTATGTAGAATGTCCCATAATTTAAGCTAGGTTTCTTGGACTTCTTCTACTGGAATTCAGAGCACATCTGTCACTCCCTTCATCCAGTCCTGGAACTGTTTGAAGTCATCCGTGTTAGATGGAGGAGGCATAACTGCTTCACATGGAGAGAATGATAAAATATCTGTCTGAGGAGTAGCCTCCTCCTCATCCCTCCTTTCTTGCTCCTCAAATGTTTCCTCCTGCAGAAGGAATTGCTAAGGAGGGATAGATGGAAGTAGGGACCACGGTCTCTGATGTTCTGCGTGAGTGTTAGGTGCCTTAGAAAATTGCTGGTGATATAATGCCCAAAGGTTCAGGATGGCCACAGAAATGATCCATAAAGAAATGGGGTAGTTATCCAGGACTGGTCATACCAAGAAGGGTGTTGAATCAGCTGACATCATGAAGGCAGTGCAATGTCCCTATACTGAACATCTTCAGGAGAATCAGTTTGGGTAAATAGACATGAAAGCTCTGAGCTGATATTTGAGAGTCTGAAGAGCTCTCGTCTACATAGTGTGATGGCAGAGCAGATGACAGTGGAGTGATGATCTGCTTGTCTGGCCATGTGGGTACTGGGGAATCATAAGGTACTGGTGAAAGGTGGGGTATTAAAGATAATGCAGGCTGTGGTACTTGGAGTCTAAACGAGCTCACCAGAGGAGTCTCAGGCTCATCTGAGACAAATTAAATCCCTGGAGAATCTGAACTCTTGCGATACTGGGTGGGCTGGGCTACAGACTTGGTAAGCTCCAGATGTAGAAGACTGAAGCACCTATGTTGGCTGAACCGTTGGTCAAGATACTGATGCACAGTTGGTGCGGGTGGTTTCAGCTTCTTAGGTGAAAGATCTTTAGCTCTACTACTCTGCTCATGCTTCAACAGTACATTGAGCACTGGGACAAGACTAAAGACAAGCTGAGACTTAAACAAGCTCAAGCTCGATCTGGAAGCCTCAGTACCAGGACTGCTTGAAGCCTCCACAGAAACCTTTGAAAGGCACAACGTTTGCAGTATAATAGGTCTTTTAGAGGAGCATTCTCTCTGAGAAGATTTCACAGATCTCCTAGACAGAGTCTTCTCTGCATCTGTAACAGGTCTCTCTCTCTCAAAGCTCTGGAGGGTGAGTGAGCTGCAGATGATAAGAGAGGGTTATGGTCATTTGGAGCATGCTGGAAATTGTGGGTCTCCAGGGCAGGGTCGGAAGCCAGGCAGAGGGAGAACTCCACCATTAGAAAATAGAGTTTTATTTCCCTTTACCTCCTAGAGCGGCTTTTGAAAGTCATGTAGCTCTTGCACTTAGTGGGCATGTGTGTATGCCAAGCAGTGCATACAGCGTAAAGGACTCCCAGCAAGTGAGACAACATTTGAAGCATGGAGACTCCAGCATACCCCAAAGACAAAATAGGCTTCATTAAACTACAAAAGAATAAAAATGAACTAGAAACTAGTTAAAAGGCAGAATTGTAAATGAACGCTACTGGATGCACTGTCTCAGGTGAGTGGTCAAAAGGGAACACAGGGCGGTTCATCTCTTGCAGCCTATATGCCTTTGGCTGAATGGACACTACTGATGAAAATCTCAGATTGAAGGTGGATGCACACATCAAGTGGAGCACCCACAGGGACACTACGTGAAGAAGCACAAAAAATTAGAAAAGCGTACATTTTGAATAAGCTTAAATGATGTAACTAGCAGAATGCAATGAAATTATAAAGGTGCTTACTGCCAGGTACCAAAATGCATTACAAAAACAATACAAAACATTTTAAAGAAAAGCCATGCAGCCCAAATAAATAGCTAGATCAAAGTTTTATAATACTGTAGATAACTTGAACATAATAAAATGATAAGTCCTGAATGCTTCCCTATCATTATAACAAATATTTGAGTGAAAAAATATGATCATAGTCATACCTCTTAAAGCCTTACAGTCAATTACTTCCACATGAGCATCCAATCTATCAAAGGCTTCTTTGCAGATGGCCTTCGCTAATGTTGACTTTCCACTTCCCTACAAAATAAATGTTGGGTAGTCTTCTAAAACAACATCCAGAGTAACAGAAACTACTTCTTTCTCTTTTTCTGTGGACTATTCCTCATGAAACACAGATGCTAAATAGACGGCTGGTGGCATACAGGGTGATTTTCATTCCTTGTAAGTAATAGTACCTAGTACAGGCCCAGTTCTGAAATCACTGGTAAAATTCTCACAGATTTCAATGGGTTCAGGATTTGCCATTAAACATGGAAATTATAACAGGAGAATCACTGAGAGTCAAATGTGTGAAGTGATATCATGCTAGTGTTTAAGAAAAAAATTATGATTTTTTTTCTGAATTCAAATAATTTGAAAATAAATGTTAAATAATGTTGAGGCATAAATGTCTACACATATTTGAAGGGTAAAAACACAGTGTGGAATAATCTTCCAAGGTAAATGATGGAAGCTCCAGCGTTAGGGGCATTTAAAACTTAGAAGGTACAAAACACTAAAATATAACAAGGAAATGATGCTGCAATGACAGGGGAGGTGGATTAGTTAATCAACAGCTCTTTTTCAACTCTATTCTCTGATTCCTTGTAGCAGAAAAGAAACAGGTTTACAATGCCTGTTTGGAGTATTAAAATTAAGGTAGTGCAAGAAAACTATTTTGGCATACAGCTAAAGAGTTGTAGAAAGGCACCTTTGCTCCTGTGAGCAGGACAGCTCCACTGCGCAGTCCCACAGCTATGGTAACTAGCTTTTGAGATAAAGGGCGTCCCAAGAGGCTGTGGGTTATGTGCTCAAAGGAGGATGTTCCTAGTTTACCCACTCCTCTGCAAAGTAAGGCAAAACAAATAAAACATTAGACAAGCTACGGCAGTCTCAGTACACTCAATCTAGGTAATAATAACTACCTGCATTTAGAATAGCATGCTTTCCATACATACTGAAAAACCCCAAGTGCTTCAGATGTTCAAGAAAATCTATGGCCCCCTTCAATTAGAACTCCTACACTACACAAGTGGCATAAAGGGGCATAGCTAGCCCTTGCAAAATATCCCCATCACATGTGGTTTTCCAACCAGTCAAGAACCACTGTAAAAGCTCTTCACCAGCCGCCTTCCCTATGCTGGCATAGAGGATGTGTCCAGGCATAAGAGATGTGTCCAAGGGTGTGGTCAGGAGAGGGTATAGCCAGAGCACACTACACTTTGGCTATTATACATTGGTGTAATAGCCTATAGAAAGCTATTACAAGCTGGCATAACTCAGAGCAGCCTGGGGATAACGAAGGTCCTTGACCTGGGCCAGAATTAGGGAAATACAAAATTGGCTTAAAGCTACCTTTATTCACCTCCTTTCCTAAACTGTTAACCACTTTTAACCTGACAGCACGCCTTTAAGATCCACAAACAAGCTAGCAGTTTTAGATTTCAACTTAAAGAAAATACATACTAAAAACAAAAAAGAAACATCTAGCAGTATAGTACCCCTTAACACTAGTGAGGCCCTGGTTTGGTACAGATTGAGGGAAGAGTGTCACCTAGTGAGTTATTAACACCGCTTCTGGGAGTACATAGCATGGCAAGGCATCTCCTTCCAGAGGCTTTTAATTTTTCACTCTGCTTTATTTTTCAGTATTGGGTAGCCCCAAGTAATTCTCGTAAACCAAACAAAATCCCAAATTCATAACACAAAAAGAAATACCTTTCCCTGCCCCTCTCTTGTGTGTTGTCTTATTATGCTGGCTTCTGGATGCCAGTCCTTCCACAAACAGCAGCTAATTAGGTTGTTTCCCTTATAGGGAGGCGAATAGCCTTCCACCCAGAAGAAGCCTTTTATCCCTGCTGCAGCTTGTTTCTCATCCCTTCTTCCTCTCTCACCGGAAGTGGGGTTTTTAAAAGGTCACCAGCAGCCCTTAATTGGACTCAGGTGTGTCTACTTAGTCTGTAGTAACCTCTTTTCAGGAAAAGGGCCTTCACCTTTCTAGGGCTGATATACCTGCTTTCCACCACTCTCCTATAATTGTCAGGTCTGACTTTGTTAAAGTAGGTTGTCCTTCAAGGCATCTCATCCAAGGATCTGATCCTGCAAACACTTTAGAACGTACATCACTCCAGTTGTGTAAGTAATCCCATTGACTACAATAAGGCTACTCACAAGAGCAAAATAAAGGTGTAAATAAGTAAGTGATTACATGATCAGGTCCCAAGTATTGTGTCAGCCTGCCCCAGTCCAAAGAGATGTCTAGTTACATTTTTCACAGAATTTTTAACAGCTAGCTAGTTTAGTTTTCCAGAAGCTGTGCATTTTCTAACATATCTGTCTCTTTTTCTTCTTCCCATATTTGACATTGTCAAAATATCTCACCCTAAACCGTTCAGTTTGTGGAAAGGAAGGATCTGGTCAGTATCATGTATAGTAGACTGTGTGTTGTCATCATCAGCCTTTGTAGGCATAGGATGTATAAGAACCTATAAAGAAAAAGAAAAAAAGTCAATATTTTAAAAATCAAATACACATTTACAAAAGAAAAGTACAAAACTGATTTGCAGCTTTTTGTAATTTGTTTGAAGAAAACATTGACTAAATGTTTTGATGAAGCTATACTTGTATGAAAGACTCACATATTGATAAAATGGTGTAGATGAAAGCTTCATTCAAACTAGCTAAAGAGGGTAATTATCTCCCAATTATCAATCTAATTCTTCTTGTAATATATAAGGCCCATTTGGATACTAGTGCTAACATGTTTACAACATGCCTAATCTTGGACATAGTCTTCTGATAATGATGTGGTTCTGTGGCAGCAGTAATAAGGATAAACTTCTATTTTACTTTTAGTGAACAACTTTGCAGAGCACCAGGACAGTTTTCTTCACTGCTTCTGTCACACAACTGATCAATATAAAAAAATTAGCTCATTACCAGCAACAATAGTGGGGTATGCTAACACTGGAGACTCAGATCTCAACTCAACAAGCAGTTTAGGAAAGGGAATGCTTCCCCTAAAAGAAGAGGCTGTGGGGGGTTACGGGGAAAGGGAGAGACGCAGGACACGGAAGCAGTTTGAGAGCAAGAGCACGGCATGAACTGGGACAGGTGTGGATAGAAAGCAGCCCTCACATTTGATTGAATAAGCCATTAACACCTCCCCACTTCACATGTTCCAGACAGTACAGTGGCTTGGGTATCAAAGGGGGGGGGGGGGGAAAAAAGGTGAAATAGGTATTTAAGGCAATTAAATATGAAGAGTGGAATTTTCAAAATTGCTCAGTGTTGGCCTAATTCTGCTCCCATTGAATTTAGTGGGAGTTCGACCATTGACTACAGAATTCAGGGACATTGTTACAGAATTTAGGTCCAAAATACTATGGACTATGTGGAGTCTTAGCAAAGCCTCATTCTATAAGGCAGGGATCGGCAACGTTTGGCACGTGGCCCGCCAGGGTAAGCCCCCTGGTGGGCCGGGCTGGTTTGTTTACCTGCTGCGTCTGCAGGTTCGGCTGGTGGCAGCTCCCACTGGCTGCGGTTCGCCGTTCAAGGCCAATGTGGGCTGCAGGAAGAGACACGGGACGAGGGATGAGCTGGCTGCGGCTTCCCGCAGCCCCCATGGGCCTGAAGCAGCAATCCGCAGCCAGTGGGAGCCGCGATCGGCCAAACCTGAGGACATGGCAGGTAAACAAACCAGCCTGGCCTGCCAGGGGGCTTACCCTGGCGGGCCACATGCCAAACGTTGCCGATCCCTGCTATAAGGTAACACATGAGATGTGCATATATGGTGATGAACACAGGCCCTACAACGTTAAATTACTCAATAATTGAAACAGACACATATGATATATGGTTAATTATATTTTTCACCAAATGTAACAGAATTTAAGTTACTTGATACCTGATACTATGTGATATTTACTTGTATATTTGTCTTCTGCAGCAAATTGGGACCCAACATAAAAATATTCTCCGATTTATTTTCTTGAGCGTGAGAAGGATGTACCACACTAAGGACAAACTCTTCCATTCCTGTGGAAACACACTGAACAACTATCAAGATTTCAAATTAACTCTATTTTTCTTCAGCACAAGATGAACCCAGTAATATTTTATTTTTAAATAAATGTAATCTAAAATGAATTAATTAAACTAAGATCACTGTTAAAGATTGACTTACATCTAGAATTTAAATGGAAGGAAGCATCTGTTATGGCCCTCAGTATACAAACACCATTTTTAAAAAGAAATGTTGGCTAAGGAGACTTCATAATACAGTGAGAATACAGACAGTTTTTCTTACCTTCTTTAACAACTAGTTGTATATGATGTGTGTCTGTCATTATCCAGGGAAGATCAACAGTAGTGGTATCCTCCAACCATAAACTAAAAGCAGATTTTATGTCATCTTCACTTATGTCTTTATGCTAAACAGGAAAATGGGGGGGGGGGGGAGGAAGGGTGACTTTATTAAGGCTGTTCCCTTCCAAATGATAACTCTTCAGCAAAGATGGTATTTGTTCCTAATGGTAGCTCACAGGTGGAAAAAGTTCTAATGGCATTGTTCATTCATAACCCTAAGTCCTGTTACATCCCCAGTTTCCAACAACCTATTTTTGTTGGGTACACATATGACTCCCGTTACCATAATGTCGGAACACCTCACAATCGCTAACATATTTATCCTCACAACATACCTGGGAGGGAGGGAAGTTCTATTACCTCATTTCACATATGGGGAACTGAGGTACAGAGAGATTAAATATCTTGCCCAAGGTCACACAGGAAGTCTGTGGCACAGCAAGGAATCGAAACTGGGCCTCTTCAATGCCATGCTAGCCCGTTAACTACTGGAGCATCCTTCCTCTAGGAGATCAACAGAGATCTCTTTGGGAAGGGAGGAAGCACTGTTCAGAAAGGAAAAAGAGGATCCCTACCATATTATTCACCCAATTTTCTACTTTTCTCTTTGCTTCCTTTGGGAACTAAAAAAACTTGAGCTGAAGTAGAAAAGAAAGAAAGGAAGAACTCCATATTAAATTTATATAAGATCACATAAAATTACTTTATATTTCTTTAGTTTACTGCCTTCAAGATATTTATTTTACACCTAGGTACAAAAACCTCAGGTTTAATTTCTACTTAGTTCAACCATGCACCCTGCAATCAACTATTTACAGAAAAAAGCAGTATTTATTAAACTGACAGATTTCAACCATGGTATATTTTAAAATATAGTAAAAAAGCAAAGCAAAATTCAGTCCATTTGTGGATAAAGAACACCAGATGCATATGAAAACTCTGTGCCTATTATAGATTAGTACTACATGTTTTGTGGAGCAACTAAAGTGCAAAATGACCACACAAGTGTCACAGCAAAAAAACCCAACATATTGCACATAATGAACTAACCCAGTGAAGACACATTTGCTTTGTTGAAGAGTAGCAATGGGTGGACAGTGAGAGTTGACATTAAATAGTTTTTTGTTGGCATAGATTTGCAATGAGAACAATGGGTGTGGTTCAGTTGAGGGAGGATAGAGGGGTTCAAATATTTACTTCACTACTAAATTTCTAGCAGAAGGAAAAAAGCAAAGATAATTCAGAGTAAAACTTAAATCACCAAATTAAAATGTATTAATATGCCTTAACTATCTTATTTAGAAACTCTCCCCAGGTATTACCTGCTAGAGGAGCATAAGAGCTTCTTCTGAAAGGAGACTTAGGAATGAAGTTCCAGCCTCAGCAGTGGGTTTCTTTGCCTTTGTAGGTTTAAAGCTGGACTATACAGATTCACACCAACTGAGGATCTGGTCCAATATTTCTTCTGTAAATCACTTTTATTTTGTAATGGCAGTCTTATCTATGTGGGACATTGTCAAGGAGAAAATGTTGCTTGTGTCCTAAGCTGAAGTGGGAACCATACTATTCTTGCTATGTAATGCTTTCTAATGCAGTATTATGTAATTAGGTACAACAATATTCACAATATAATTTTGGGACTTGGCCCTGTAAACCCTTACCAACATATGTGAGTAGCTTTTAACTTCTTATGCCTCACAGACATATAGGTTTGCAGGATTTGCCCCTTATACTATATAGCGATATTTTATGAAAACTGTGTCAGAACACACTTTACAGAGTAAATGTTTTTATTTATAAACACACACACAGCCTACACCAGGTGGCTCAGGGTCCTGCACATAATGAGTAATATTTAATTACATTATGAACATGGAAAATACCAATGTGTTAAACAGAAGGAAAGAGAAATTATGAAGGAAAAGCAAAGGAGAAGAGAGATGTTTTCACATGTGATTTGAAAACGTATGGAGACTTGATGAAGTGACCACTGCGACATACTACTGGTCTAGTGGTTAAAGGAGACGAAGAGTCCGAACTTATAGGCTCTATTCCTCAAACACTGTATGACCTTGGGCAAATCACTTTATTTTCATAAAATAGAAAATCTGTATTCAATACACTGTAGAATGAGTACTGTAAAACCTCCCAAACACAAAAGGGTGCTGTGAGGTTTAATTACTTGACATTTATAATCCTTTGATGAAAGGTGATTCAAAAGTATGAAGTAATATTACTGTACAAAGTTTCATTTACATAGATGGACAAGTGTTTCACTGATTTAGATATTACTTTAAATCATAACATTGTATTTATTGGAGGGGAAATTGCATTGGAATAATGTGTATTTTAAATATTAGTCTAATGTGATTTGAAGCTCCCAAATTATCACCTGACAAATAAAAAACAAACCAAGACTGGTAAATCTTAACCAGAGCAACACTATCACTGCTTAAACGTATGCAAAATGACAATGATACTAAGAACGCCAACTCACTAAATTCCTTTTGGGTTGTAATCTAAGAGATGCTGGAATTTTAGGGACTGAATCCACTGACTTAATTCTGACCGTTGCATGCATTTCTATATGTATTCTCTTTCTCAGGCAATCTGGAATCTGAAATATATACATTTAAAACAAAAAGTAAAGAGAAAAGATGGTCACACAGCAGAAATTGGTTACAATATCCCACAATATCAATATCCATTGAAGTGTATCCATCAATAAAAGCATTTCCATTACATTTGATCATCAGCCTGACTTGACTAGTTGTAATTTGCAACAGAATTTAAGGGGAAACCATTCTATTTCCAGTTGTACTCAAATCCTCTTCACACACTCTCCTCCTAATTGCCTCTTTTATTCTTTGTGGAAATAGTTGTTAAAACTTGTTGACCAGGGCTCTGAAATTCTTAGCTGCATTTTTATTTATTTATTTATTTAGCAGTGTGTATGTATTCTGAGATCCAGCTGGAGATTCCTATTAAGGTTTTCAGTGGTTTAACTGTGAATTTATTTTTATTAATATAAAATAATTTATTTTAAACAAACGTTTTTTTTTTTAAAAGAAAAGGAATTTCTTTAATTAAAAGTTTTAAAAAATTACTAAAATTATACATCAACTGCACAATGCTATGATATGTAATACTATCACTTCTTAGTTTGTTGAAGGCTGGAGGCCAGAGCACACCAGAAAGGCATGAGTATGTGATGTAATCACATTCCTTGTTATATGTAATATGTATGGACACACAGATAGTTTCAGATTCTCTGGAATACTATAGCTACAAGCAGACTGTTAAGGCACACAGTATAAATAAGTCACAAATTCCAGAAAATCTTTAAAAAGATGCTGGAGAACTTCCTCATTTTTGCTGTAGAACTGCCACAGAGCTGTGGAGACCCAGCCTACGTTGTACCTTTCAGAGGGCTACTGCTGGGTTTGAGTAGTCCAGAACAGGACAAATTAGCAAAGAACAGCTACACTTGATATTATCTATTTTATTTTAGTCTACCTTACTTAAAATATTTATGTTTACAAAATCTACTCTATACAATTTTACACTAATCAAGCAACCCCAAAGTTATCTTATTAAAAACCCAAAAGCAACTGTATTCAGACTAACCCAAACTCTTCCAACATGCATGGCTTCCACACTGCTGTCATATTTTATGACACTCTCTAGGTCTTCAAATCCATTCCATACTATCCGCACGACAGACATTTCATTGGATTCTTGACTGATATTAGAGCCATACTGGTTTCTGTCTTCTGTGCTGGACATTTGCTTTTGCTTCTCAAATGGTAGATTCTGCTTTGCTTCTCGATGGCGCTGTCTTGGGGAGCGAAGCTTACTGATCTTCCCATAAGACACTTTAATATTGGGATCTAGATCAACAAACTCCAGATTCCATGGAAAAACATGAACAGTATTTTTCTGAAATGCCTTTGTGGCTGATGTGCTCTGTACACTAGGAGGCTGGGACTGACATACTCTGAAAATAGAGTCCATATGAATCAAGTTTAATAGCTCATCTTTGAATGCACTCATTTCACTCATACCACAGGAAATCTGTTTCTGCTCAGGAGAGCGAGAGAAAATGCTCCCGATAAAATTCCATACGTTTGGCAGGACATTTGAGCCAAATGTCTCTTTTGCATCTGGCTTACACTGTTCAAGGACACCTGGATTTAAATGAGGTTCTTTGGCCAAAGGTTCCTTTATTATTTCTCCTTGATCCATGTTACTTTTAATAAATCTTTCATGTAAAGAGTCACTTTTTGAGGAAGGCAGATTGGTGGTGTTTTCTTCAAGCTGGCGTGTTTTTGGACATACAAAAAGCTGTGTGCGAGGTTCTAGTCTCCCATAAGAAGCAGGTGGCTTTAGTGTACCTGCAATTAAACAAAAATCATCAGTACATTTATCCACCCTTGTTAAAGGCTCTCTGTAGCATTGTATGAAATGCTTCCATCACCACTTACCAATTCGAATGTAAATATGAGTATTCTGCTCAACCCACACTGGGAAGATGGCTTTTGGAAATACTATTCGAATCTGGTCAAGAAGATGTCTTTCAAGAGAGGAAGCATGCAGCTCCTAAAGATAATTTTGCATAATTAGAAATCAAATACTTCACATTACATTTTGCATTTGTTTTAAGATACAAACTGTATATCCCTATATAAAATCAAATTTGAATTATATACATGTAATGTACAGGAAACAGTGCCTTGAGGAGAAATGGAACAGGTTGGGGGCAGGGGAATGCTTATCGTGAGTAACAAAAGTATGAGAGCAATTTAAATGTTTTTATTACCAGTATTTCCCAATCATCTGCAGAGAGGGGTTCCACTTCTACTTGCTGACAGGATAAGGCTTGGGAGCATGGCTCAAGGAATATCTGGCAGACAATAACACTTTTAAAAAAAATGTTTAGCCTCTGATAGTTACAAAAAGAAAAAAGTTAAATCTTTAAGTAATTTGAAAGAATTAAGTCTGTTTCACTGTATACTTTGGACGATTAAAATTACTTGCCTTTTAAATTACACTAGCTATACCACTTAACACAGCATGAAGCTTCAATATGTTACTCCTGAGGGAATTCTGCACCAAAAAATTAAAAATTCAGCGCCAAAAAAAAAATTCTGCACATTTTTTTGTCAATAAATAACTGTGGAAGCTCCACTGGGGAGCACAGGCCACTGCTGTACAAAGTGGGACATCACCCTGCAGCCCTCCCTCCCCACAGGACAGGGACTTGGTGGTAAGGCTGCACCCAGACCCTGACACAATGCAAGGGCCAGGCCTACCCCAGAAACACCCGAAAGCCCTGCCCCTCTGTGCCAGGCACACCAGGTGTGGGCAGGCAGGCTCAGCCAACCAAGATCCAAGTGTGGAGGGATCCAGGTGAGGGGGTTCTGTGTGAGGCAATCCGGGTATGGGCAGCTCAGTGGGGGAGATGGATGCATAGGGGATTGTTGCGGGGTTCTGGGTGCAAGGGCAATGAAATTCTGCAGGGGAGCCGGATGAAGGTGGCTGGGGCTTGGCAGATGGAGTATGGGTGAGTGGGTCTGGGGCTTGACAGGAGGGTCTGAGTGTGGGAGGGCTCTTTGGGGTGGTCCAGGTGCAGGGGAGGGCTCATCAGGTTGGGGGAATCAATGGTCCTGCTTAATGGGGGAGCCCCTGCTGCTGAGGGGACACAGCATTCCGGGCTCCTGCTTCCCCCCCGTCCCTATCCCCTTTCCTCTCCCCACTGCCCTGTGCATCTATCCTCCTCCTCTCACTCCCACATCCCCCTCCCTTATCCTACCCCCCTTCTTTCCCCATTGTTTCTTCCTCCCAACCCAGCACAAAACCCTCATTTCCCCCACCCCACCCCTCTTGCCCTGCCCCACCACAGACACTCATACTAGTACAGAAAACAGGAAGGCTCCCAGCACAGAGAATGGGGAGCATGACCAGCACTAGGACCCAGAAGGCAGCATCCAGCTGCAGAGTCAGCAGCTGGAACTGAACCCTCCTTCAGCCAGGAAGCTCCGCACTCCCAGAAGTGGCAGCACCCCTGCCCAGCGTCCCCAGTCCTCTCCCGCCCCCTGTGGTTGCTGGCCCTTACCCTAGGCTAGCGCTCTCAGCCCCCTGGGCCCCAGAGCACCAGGCAGCATGGCCCCAACCTTCCCAGGCTGTGCCACTGGGCCCAACCCCTGGTCGGCATGCTTCAGCCGCACCCGGAGGATTGGTGGTGCCACACGGCTCCGGGGGCGCACTGTGACCCCCCAGCCTGCCTGCCCCAGCGAACAGCAGGCAGGCTGAGGTCTGGGGATGGAGCATGGGCGGGGGATCTCAGGCTGTTTGGGAAGGCAACACCTTCCTGTGCCTACGATACCCACTGCCCATGCTGGAAAACACGAGGGTACGTGACCACTTTTGCGGCTTCCCTTTGCTTCCCCATCATTTTCTGCTGGAAAGCTAAGAAATCTGCGGAGGGACCTGAATTACATGCTTGCACAGTGTTGCAGAATTTTCCCAGGAGTAAAATATAGTACGTGATTTCTTTTGTGCCATGTTTAGACTATAGATCCCCGCATTCCCCTATAATCAACACAGCAGGTACAAAGTGAAAAGAAGTAGCAACATCAATAAAAGCATTAGTTGATTAAATATCAATCAAGTTTCAAAGCATACCAAGAACACAGCAATCACCATAGAGGTTACAGAAGTATTTTTAAAAACCTAACTAAAACCAAACAAAAACAGAGCACAGTTTCTAAATACATGTTTCTGAAATTTTGAATTAGCCTAAAAATATAGTGGAATTTGGAAAGCTCAAAAGTATAAATAACTGTATACAGTTATATAAGGCAGAAGCAGTTATCCACTTGTAAGGAAAAATTACAGTTTTATGAGTGGGCTCACAGAAGTATCACTTCCACAGCACAACTTTCAGGAATTGGTCATCTCATTGGTATGAGCTGATCATCAGGAAGAATGCTGGGACCTGATGTAGCTCAGGGAGAAGCAGATTGCTTCAGAGAAGCCAGTCAGTACAGAAGAAAATAAAGGGTGATTTTTACCAAAAGTTCCATTTGTCAAAGAGTAGCACTTTTCAAGATACTGGCATCTTAACATTTTTTTCTTTAAATAACGTTCTCTTAAAATGAGGCAATTTCTAGTCCTCTGTGCAACTGCAGCGTCAACTGCAGAGTCAAATCAGTTTTTCCAAAAGAAGCAATTGGCTTTAAACCCTGAAGGATCCTAAAGTTTCAATGTATGCAATACAAATAAGAAATATCCTTTCCCTTCCATACAACAGCAAATAAAAGGGAATATTTTTCATGGAATACTATTACTGCAGATAAACACATGCTTCCTGAAGGCAAAGGGATAGTGGGGCCATCTATTTTAATTTGTTCCTTTGATAGGACAGAAGACCTTATTTAATGGCATCTTTTTTGGTGAATTTTTTGCTAGGATCTGAAGGCTGCTCATAAGGATTTTCTTCTGTGAGCTAGTAATTTCCAGATTTTAAAAGGATGACTGGGAGGATTTATTTATTTAGCATTTATGTATCTTAAATAAACATAAATGTGTAAAAATCTGGCCACGACTACAGCTAGGCGGGCAACAGTACCCTAATCTAGTTATAACTCATCAGAAGAGCCAATATCATTATCTTGTGAACAGTAGGAAAATTGCAGATTTTCACAATATTCTATGGGCTATTTTTCTTAACTATTGTATCTAGAGTCAGGATAAAGCAATTCCAGTTGAGATTAAAATAGCCACTTTACCAGCTATACAATGTCCTAAAAATGTTCCAGTTACTTCTGCTGTTGACCCAACAAGACATTTTATAGTCCAGTGGCCAGATGACCATTAGCTTTCCAGTAAGGGTTTTCAAAAAGCAAACAAGTGGAGGTGCCACACTGCCTGGTCAAAAATGTTTCCTGCTGTGCCTTCTTTCTATAAGTAAAGTTTCGGGTGAGGGATAGCTCAGTGGTTTGAGCATTGGCCTGCTAAACCCAGAGTTGTGAGTTCAATCCTTGAGGGGGCCATTTAGGGATCTGGGGCAAAAATTGAGGATTGGTCCTGCTTGAGCAGGGGGTTGAACTAGATGACCTCCTGAGGTCCCTTCCAACCCTGATATTCTATGATCATATCTGAAATATACTTAGAATAGCTGTGTGTGAAGTAATACTTTTCTGCCCATGTTAATTTAATTTTCCACCTGCCATAACCAAAACATTGTGTTGTTGAAAAGATTAACAGTCACATGATGGACAAAACTCTGGTCGTGTACTGTCTCCTGGGCACCTGCCCAACTTCTTTTTGTAACAGGAATCACAAGAAGAACTATGGGATCTGGTCTAAACAGTGAGAAAAGGCAGATCCTTTTACAGCAAATCTGCAACATGTGTGCAAGGAGAAATGAGTCGAAGTCTCAGTGCAGAAAGAACGGCATATGAGTTAGGAATAAGAGCATAAATATAAACAAAATGGTAAGAACTGAAGAAAAAACAAACAATTACCATGAGAAAATTCCAAACTTGTTTTATTTCTTTTAAAAATACTTTCTCTTTAAATTAACATTTCACTACACACTCAGACTACAATCCTGCAAAGACCTACCCACATACTAAACTGTATACCCTATAAGTAGATCTATTGATTTCAGTGGGTAAATTTTTGCAGGACTGGGGCTTAAGACCCCATTCCTGCAATTTATTTCATCTGAGTGGACACCTCTTACCACATACAGCCCCACGGAAGACAGTGGGGATCTGCCTGTCTGCATGGAACACGTTGCATGATTGGAGCCTAAATTGTAAAGCATTATTCCTTCAGATTTTTTTTTTTTTTTTAAAGTGCATTCCAAACCTGCTCTCCTTCTGTAATGCCAAGTTTCTCTGCTAGGTGTCTGTTAATTTCAGCAATATTTTCACCATGGTGACCACAATGTCTGATTTCCATCCAACTCAAGAATATAGGCTGGTGACCCCAGGAGACTTTCACAGCCTGACCCTGTTGATTTCAGAGAACAGAACAACATTAATATCAAACAATTGAAATTAAATTATCCTCATTCTGACTAACAATATAGACAAAATCTTCCGAATACAAAATGAACAGAAATGTGTAATTTGTTTCTGGATTTGTCATGTCCTATTTTAATGAATAATGTAGGATTTTAGCACTAGTAATACAGAAATACACTGTAATACATTGAATCATTGCAAATCTGAATAGGGCTCTCTGTGCAGGTGCAAGAGTCTCCCTATATATATATCAGATTTGATTACTGGGGCCTTTCTTTGATACATAATAGGAACATCAAGTAATGAAGATAGAAAAAAAGAGGTTTATATGCACAAAAGGTTATGAACCTGTTTGGTACTCCAATATATGCACCTTGTCAGTTCTCCTTTAAAGGTTAATTTTAGGATGACCATATTTCCCTATGCTGAATATGGGACAACTGGTAACATTACTTATATTCAAGCAAATTCAATGGCAATTGTACAAACGTTCAAATTAGCATCAAGTTCACTGAGCCCCTGTTAAAAAGAAATACTGCGTAGTTGAATTCTTTTTATTTACCTTCCTACCTTTAAGGCTTTAGAGTTCACATGGGGAGGGGTGACACCCTCCCTCCCCCACACACACAGGAGGAGGGGTGACACACACACTCCCGTACACCTCTCTCACACAGTGGGGGTGACTGACTGACTGACCTGACCCTCCCTGCCCTCCTTTACCCTCCATGCTTGGTGGGCCCCCGGAATAGACCCACCTCTCCTGGTACCTGGCACTGCGTCTTCCCGAGACAACACATGAGGGGGGCATGCAGGGTCACATCCCCCCCCCGATTTCTGCCAGGGTTCACACCAGAATGTGGCTAGCAGCAACCTTTTGGCACTGTTCGGGAGGGAAAGGATGGGAGCTACTTCCAGCTGCAGGGCAGAAAGAGGGGGGAAGGGATGACCTGGCCTGTGTCTTTGCAGAGCTCATCTCTTCTTCCCCCACCTCTACTGCTCCCATGTGGCTGGAAGCAGCTTGTCCCTTCCTGCCCACACAATGTCAAAAGCCAGCTAGCACATCCAGGCAGCTGTTGGCCACTGACATAACCCAGCTGCCTTCTGTCCCCTGGGTACAGCATGGGCAGGAAGTGTTAAGTCCTAAGGATGCATAGTGCACCAGGGCCCAGGGAACCTGACTGCAGGGGCTTCAGTGAACTCAGCCAGAGAGGTGGCTCAGCAGAGGAGGGTGCCTAGGGGATGGAGCAGCCCCGCGCTCCCTGAGGGCAGGACCCAGGGGGAAGGGTGGGCGAAGAGGGTGCTAAACCCCTGCCCTGGCAGCTACTGTGGAACCTGCAGGTTCAGGGCATGAACAGGCTGGAAAATTGCTTCCCCCGCCACTCCATAGCTTAGATGAGAGGCAAAGAGGCTTCCCTGTGCCAACACTATGCGGGGCTTTGGCATATGTAGGGCTCGGCTCCTCCTGACCAGCACCCTGGGCCAGAGGGTCTTGGGCTTTCCTGGGGTGCCTGCCCAGCCAGAGGCAGTGGGGGAAGGAAGGAGCCTGCCGGCCAGGCTGTTGGTGAGCTGAGCACCCCGACCAGGGGCTGGTTCTCTGCACAGCACTGGGAGCTAGACGTGCCCCACTGGGGATATATGGAGGAGCTGCAGGGCTGGGGGAGTGAAGGGGCAAAACAAGGAGAGGACGAGGGGAAGCACGTAAAGGGCTGATGGGTGGGCAGCAGACCTGACACATAATTGGCCTCCGCTGGCGCCTGCCTGCACTCACCAACCACTGCAGCTCACCGGAGGGCTTAAATATGGGACTGTCCCTTTAAAAATGGGACGTCTGGTCACCCTAGTTAATTTAGATTCTATCAAGCAATTGTTGGAGTGTGGAAAATGTAAAGATGTAGAATATTAGGAGGGATTTGGATGAGTATAGGCAGACTGTGTGGCAATAGGAAACAGGGATGACATTCCAAGCTACAATTTTTGGGAGACAGGGACAAGAGGAGGATTGTATCATGTCAAAAACATGATATGATGTTGCATTTGTTTTGTTTCACTGGACAAGTCAACAAGAGTTGAAGGCAACTTGACAGAAAGTTATTTTATATTGTCAGCTACTATGTTTCTTGTACCTTCCTCTAAAACATCAGCGATTGATCACTGCCACAGACAGGATACTGAACTAGATGAGCCAGGAATCTGATCTAGTATACATTACTATATTCCTGGTCCTAACATCAGGGATGCCCAAAGTCCTCTCCAAGTGCTTGTAAATTTCAGAGTGGATGGTAACAACTCTACCCAGTAGTCATTCCAGCAACCTGTGGACCACAAGAGTCCTGGTTTGACTTTTGGCTGTGATAACAGAGAGCACACAGCAAAGTCTAGACTCCAGATGGATGGGGGCTTTTGCTAACTGGCCAAAAGGATCCTAGTCCAAACATGGCCCCTGTCCCAAATTATCTGGGATTACCATGGTCTAAGCATGGCTTGCACATAACACAGCTTCATGGTCTTCACATTGTGCTCTGCCCAACAAGACATTGTCATGTCAACCTAGAATATTACAGGCTTGGGGCTCCTTGCCACTGGAAGGGGATGTTACTGGTGAGGGGCTCTAGCGGCAACAGGGGTGTATTGTGAGAGGTCACTGACAACAAGAGGAGATTGTCGCTGATGGTGCAGAGTGTTGCAAAAGGATATCACTGGCATCCAGGGGTGCTCCTGTAGTTAAGGGGGCATTGGGAGAGTACACTGGTGTTGAAGAAGGGGCTCGGTAGCATCAAGGGGCAGTGCTGCTAGCATTGTTAGCATTGAATAGGGCATTGTGAGGGGCACTGGTGTTGTGGGGTTCATTGCTGGTGTCATGGAGCGGTGGTGAGAGGGATCACTGGCGTCACAAGGGCCTGTCACAAGGAAGTGCTTGTCTCAAGGGGGCGTTGCTGGCATTGAGAGAGGGCATCATGAGGGGATACTGGCATCAGGGTGTGTTGCCGATATTAAAGGGGCATTGTGAGAGGGGATGTTGCTGGCATTGAGGGGTGCATTGTGGGGGACAGATACAAGGGGGTGCTTGCCTAGAGGGAGGGCATCATGACGGGGTATTTGGATTTGAGGGGTCATCATGACAGGATGCTGGCATGGGAGTGTTGCTTACATCAAGAGAGACATTGTGAGGGGGCACTGGCATTGAGGGGGTCAATAGCAGCACTGAGTGGGGTGTTGTGAGGCGATGCTGGAGTCGGGGGCATCAGGGAGTGTTGTGATGCTGGCGTCAGAGACATTGCTAGTGTTGAGGGGCTCCTTGTAAGGAGGCACTAGTGTCAGGGGATATTATGAGGAGGTGCTGATATGGGGGGGGGTGTTGCTGGCATTGGGAATGTCAGGAGATGCTGGCACAAGGGGGCATCATGAGGAGGTGCTGGCATCAGGGGACATTGCTGACAAGAAGGGGGAGCATTGTGGGAAGCTGCTGGCATCGGGGAGGCATCATTGGCACTGGAGGATGTTGCGAGGAGGTGCTGGCGTCAGGGGTCATCACTGGCATCAGGGGGGCATTGTGGGGAGTGCTGGCATTGGGTGGTGTAACTGGCGTTGAGGGGGATATCAGTGGTGTTAAAGGAGTGTTGTGAGGTGGTGCTGGGATTGGAGATTGTTGCTGGCATAAGGGGAGGTATCTTGAGGAGTTGCTGGCACGGGGGGGCTGTGTGAGGAGGTGCTGGCATTGGGGGCACTGATGGCATTAGGGGCATCATGAGGAGGAGCTGGCATCAGGCACTGATTTAGGGGACATCACTGGCACTGGGGGTGTCATTGGCTCTGGGACATTGTGAGGACATACTGGCATTGGTGGCACATTGTGAGGAGGTGCTGGCATTATTAGGGTATTACTGGCATTGGGGGGGTCACTGGCATGGAGTGGAAGCATCATGAGGGGGTGCTAGCATTGGGGTCATCACTGGCATTAGGGAGCATCATGAGGAGATGGTGGCATTGGGGGGCATCACTGGCATAGAGGGTGTTGTTGGTGCACAAGGAATGTCATTAGGAGGTGTTGGCATCAGGGGCATCACTGGCATGGAGGGGGAACACCGTGAGGAGGTGCCAGCATTGGGGTATCACTGGCATTGGGGGCGTCGCTGGCATGGAGGGGAAGCGTTGCGAGAAGGTGCCGGCGTCGGGGCGTCGCTGGCATGGAGAGGGAGTGTTGTGCGAAGTTGCTGGCGTCGGGGCGTCGCTGGCATGGGGGAGGAGCGTTGCGAGAGGGTGCTGGCGTCGGGGCGTCGCTGGCATGGGGGAGGAGCGTTGCGAGAGGGTGCTGGCGTCGGGGCGTCGCTGGCATGGGGGAGGAGCGTTGCGAGAGGGTGCCGGCGTCGGGGCGTCGCTGGCATGGGGGGGGAGCGTTGCGAGAAGGCGCCGGCGTCGGGGCGTCGCTGGCATGGGGGGGGGAGCGTTGCGAGAAGGCGCCGGCGTCGGGGCATCGCTGGCATGGGGGGGGGAGCGTTGCGAGAAGGCGCCGGCGTCGGGGCATCGCTGGCATGGGAGGGGGAGCGTTGCGAGAAGGCGCCGGCGTCGGGGCATCGCTGGCATGGGGGGGGGGGGGAGCGTTGCGAGAAGGCGCCGGCGTCGGGGCATCGCTGGCATGGGGGGGGGGGGAGCGTTGCGAGAAGGCGCCGGCGTCGGGGCGTCGCTGGCATGGGGGGGGGGGAGCGTTGCGAGAAGGCGCCGGCGTCGGGGCGTCGCTGGCATGGGGGGGGGAGCGTTGCGAGAAGGCGCCGGCGTCGGGGCATCGCTGGCATGGGAGGGGGAGCGTTGCGAGAAGGCGCCGGCGTCGGGGCATCGCTGGCATGGGGGGGGGGGGAGCGTTGCGAGAAGGCGCCGGCGTCGGGGCATCGCTGGCATGGGGGGGGGGGAGCGTTGCGAGAAGGCGCCGGCGTCGGGGCATCGCTGGCATGGGGGGGGGGGGAGCGTTGCGAGAAGGCGCCGGCGTCGGGGCATCGCTGGCATGGGGGGGGGGGGAGCGTTGCGAGAAGGCGCCGGCGTCGGGGCATCGCTGGCATGGGGGGGGGGGGAGCGTTGCGAGAAGGCGCCGGCGTCGGGGCATCGCTGGCATGGGGGGGGGGGGGAGCGTTGCGAGAAGGCGCCGGCGTCGGGGCATCGCTGGCATGGGGGGGGGGGGGAGCGTTGCGAGAAGGCGCCGGCGTCGGGGCATCGCTGGCATGGGGGGGGGGAGCGTTGCGAGAAGGCGCCGGCGTCGGGGCATCGCTGGCATGGGGGGGGGAGCGTTGCGAGAAGGCGCCGGCGTCGGGGCATCGCTGGCATGGGGGGGGGAGCGTTGCGAGAAGGCGCCGGCGTCGGGGCATCGCTGGCATGGGGGGGGGAGCGTTGCGAGAAGGCGCCGGCGTCGGGGCATCGCTGGCATGGGGGGGGGGAGCGTTGCGAGAAGGCGCCGGCGTCGGGGCATCGCTGGCATGGGGGGGGAGCGTTGCGAGAAGGCGCCGGCGTCGGGGCATCGCTGGCATGGGGGGGGGGAGCGTTGCGAGAAGGCGCCGGCGTCGGGGCATCGCTGGCATGGGGGGGGGAGCGTTGCGAGAAGGCGCCGGCGTCGGGGCGTCGCTGGCATGGGGGGGGGAGCGTTGCGAGAAGGCGCCGGCGTCGGGGCGTCGCTGGCATGGGGGGGGGAGCGTTGCGAGAAGGCGCCGGCGTCGGGGCGTCGCTGGCATGGGGGGGGGAGCGTTGCGAGAAGGCGCCGGCGTCGGGGCGTCGCTGGCATGGGGGGGGGGAGCGTTGCGAGAAGGCGCCGGCGTCGGGGCGTCGCTGGCATGGGGGGGGGAGCGTTGCGAGAAGGCGCCGGCGTCGGGGCATCGCTGGCATGGGGGGGGGGGAGCGTTGCGAGAAGGCGCCGGCGTCGGGGCATCGCTGGCATGGGGGGGGAGCGTTGCGAGAAGGCGCCGGCGTCGGGGCGTCGCTGGCATGGGGGGGGGAGCGTTGCGAGAAGGCGCCGGCGTCGGGGCGTCGCTGGCATGGGGGGGAGCATTGTGAGAGGGTGCTGGTGTCAGGGCGTCGCTGGCATGGGGGGGGAGCGTTGTGAGAAGGTGCCAGCGTCGGGGCGTCGCTGGCATGGGGGGGGGGAGCGTTGCGAGAAGGCGCCGGCGTCGGGGCATCGCTGGCATGGGGGGGGAGCGTTGCGAGAAGGCGCCGGCGTCGGGGCGTCGCTGGCATGGGGGGGGGAGCGTTGCGAGAAGGCGCCGGCGTCGGGGCGTCGCTGGCATGGGGGGGAGCATTGTGAGAGGGTGCTGGTGTCAGGGCGTCGCTGGCATGGGGGGGGGAGCGTTGTGAGAAGGTGCCAGCGTCGGGGCGTCGCTGGCATGGGGGGGAGCGTTGCGAGAGGGTGCCGGCGTCGGGGCGTCGCTGGCATGGGGGGGGAGCGTTGCGAGAAGGCGCCGGCGTCGGGGCGTCGCTGGCATGGGGGGGGAGCGTTGCGAGAGGGTGCCGGCGTCGGGGCGTCGCTGGCATGGAGGGGGAGTGTTGCGAGAAGGTGCCGGCGTCGGGGCGTCGCTGGCATGGGGGGGGAGCGTTGCGAGAGGGTGCCGGCGTTGGGGCGTCGCTGGCATGGGGGGGGAGCGTTGCGAGAAGGTGCCGGCGTCGGGGCGTCGCTGGCATGGGGGGGGAGCGTTGCGAGAAGGCGCCGGCGTCGGGGCGTCGCTGGCATGGGGGGGGGAGCGTTGCGAGAAGGCGCCGGCGTCGGGGCGTCGCTGGCATGGGGGGGGGAGCGTTGCGAGAAGGCGCCGGCGTCGGGGCGTCGCTGGCATGGGGGGGGGGAGCGTTGCGAGAAGGCGCCGGCGTCGGGGCGTCGCTGGCATGGGGGGGAGCATTGTGAGAGGGTGCTGGTGTCAGGGTGTCGCTGGCATGGGGGGGGAGCGTTGCGAGAAGGCGCCGGCGTCGGGGCGTCGCTGGCATGGAGGGGGAGTGTTGTGAGAGGGTGCTGGTGTCAGGGCGTCGCTGGCATGGGGGGGGGGAGTGTTGTGAGAAGGTGCCGGCGTCGGGGCGTCGCTGGCATGGCGGGGGGAGCGTTGCGAGAAGGCGCCGGCGTCGGGGCGTCGCTGGCATTGGGGGCACCGCTGGCATGGAGGGGGAGCGTTGCGAGAAGGCGCCGGCGTCGGGGCGTCGCTGGCATGGGGGGGGGAGCGTTGCGAGAGGGTGCCGGCGTCGGGGCGTCGCTGGCATGGAGGGGGAGTGTTGCGAGAAGGTGCCGGCGTCGGGGCGTCGCTGGCATGGGGGGGGAGCGTTGCGAGAGGGTGCCGGCGTCGGGGCGTCGCTGGCATGGGGGGGGAGCGTTGCGAGAAGGTGCCGGCGTCGGGGCGTCGCTGGCATGGGGGGGGAGCGTTGCGAGAAGGCGCCGGCGTCGGGGCGTCGCTGGCATGGGGGGGGGAGCGTTGCGAGAAGGCGCCGGCGTCGGGGCGTCGCTGGCATGGGGGGGGGAGCGTTGCGAGAAGGCGCCGGCGTCGGGGCGTCGCTGGCATGGGGGGGGGAGCGTTGCGAGAAGGCGCCGGCGTCGGGGCGTCGCTGGCATGGGGGGGAGCATTGTGAGAGGGTGCTGGTGTCAGGGTGTCGCTGGCATGGGGGGGGAGCGTTGCGAGAAGGCGCCGGCGTCGGGGCGTCGCTGGCATGGAGGGGGAGTGTTGTGAGAGGGTGCTGGTGTCAGGGCGTCGCTGGCATGGGGGGGGGGAGTGTTGTGAGAAGGTGCCGGCGTCGGGGCGTCGCTGGCATGGCGGGGGGAGCGTTGCGAGAAGGCGCCGGCGTCGGGGCGTCGCTGGCATTGGGGGCACCGCTGGCATGGAGGGGGAGCGTTGTGAGAAGGTGCCGGCGTCGGGGCGTCGCTGGCATGGAGGGGGAGGGTTGCGAAAAGGTGCCGGCGTCGGGGCGTCGCTGGCATGGGGGGGAGCATTGTGAGAGGGTGCTGGTGTCAGGGCGTCGCTGGCATGGAGGGGGGAGCGTCATGGTGAGGGGGGAGTCACTAGCACTGCGGGGCTCAGTGTCGCCATGGCAGTGGGATGCTGGCAGGCTGAGGGGGTGTCTAACGGAGTGGGGGTAGTGCCGCAGTGTCACCGTAGCGATGAGGGGGAGGGGTGAAGCCATGAGGGCTGGAGGAGAGCGCCTCGCTGTCACCGCAGCGACAGGGCGCTGGTGGGGAGAGGGGACGGGGCTCTGCAAAGAGCCGCTCCGAGGGGCCCCTCCGCCCAGAGCCCGGACGGGGCCCACCCCGGTACCTGCTGCAGGCGAAGGTGGGAGGCCAGCACAGGAAGCAGGTGCAGGAAGCAGTCCCGGGTGCCGCTGAAGGCGACAGTCACAGCGGCGCCTCCCGCGCCCCCTCCGCCGGGATAGCCGCTGCCCCACATCGCGCCCGCAGCACCCAACGCCGGCGCGCCCCGGCAGCATCGAGCGGCCGCTCCGCGCCCAGGTTAGAGTTACCCACTATGGACCGAGAGAAGGAAGCACGAGCCCTCACTACCTTGCCCCCCACCCTCCAGCGGGATTGGTATAGCCCATCACAGACCAATGAGAGTGCGTGCGACACTCACCCGATTTCTCTGATTGGCCGTTCTCTCCAGGGATTCTGTTGGTGCTGTCTGGCCCGTCGAAATCTCTCTCTTACTTCCCCGCCCGGAACCAATGAGAGCACGGCAATCGCTCCCCGTTTCTGTGATTGGCTGTTTTATCGGGGATCTGCTGGTGCTGCCTGGCTGTGGCGCGCGGGGGAAGGTGGGAAGATGGCCGCGCCTGGCGATGGAGTTGGGGGTGTCTGTAAACATCACGCGCAGCAGGACGTTTGCGACTCGCGCGCCAAGTACCGGGAGGGGCGCAGGCCCCGCGCAGTGAAGGTGGGAGTGGGCTCTGGGTGGCTGCTTCCAGCAGGTTGTGTGGGGTGGGTACTGGTCAGACAGGGACTGGTCGCCTGGTTCTGCTCAGCCGGGAAACGCGCGCTGTGGGGTTTAGGGCTGCTGGAGTCTCTGAGTGTCTTGCCTCAAATGCCCTCACCCGCCCCCAGGGTACGGAACGCAGCCCGGCCTGCCGCTCCCCCCTCGCCGGGACGCAGCCCAGGAACCCCTGGCGCGCAGCCGGTTACGGGCTGCTCTTGCCGCCGCCCGTCCTCACTGGTGTAGCCTCATCATCCCTGGTCCCAGTGCTGCAGCGCCTGGAGCTGTGTTCGTCAGTCTCTGTCCCAGTTCCGAACGCAGCCCTCCTTCGACGCTGCCATGCTACCCTGAGGCACCCCAAAGCAGGGGCTCAGCCCTAGCTCCCTAGCGGGATGTGGGTGCACTTAGTGTATGTATTTATATGGCTGTCCGGTCCAAAGGCCGCTCTGTAGGATGATGGAAGATTTACAAGTTTACAAATCATCCCCTCACACACATGTACCCAGCACTGGCTGGAAATAGATAGTTTTTACCAGGCTCAAACCTCAATAAAACACTTGTCGCCAAAAGAGTTAGGAACCACTTGATTAACTGACATGTGTACATCTCTCATTACAATAAAAATCAAGCTTGTTCAGATCACAGTTTACCCCCCTTCTACACAAACCTGGTGGTATTGTGAATGTGATTCATTAACCTCAGGAATGTTCAATCATGAAACTATAGGAAACTTTATTCACGTTGAAGGAAATCCCACATTATTTGAAAATTCCATTCCTACTATTTTTGTTTTGAGCCTCATTTTAGATATTTTGTTACGCACCGAGAAAGCCCATTATCATTCAGTTGAGTCATGGTATTGTAGAAAACAGAAATGGAAAGATTTATTCATTTATCTTGTCTTGAAAGGTTGCGTACAATGCATACAAATCCAGGGTCCAATCCTGCAAACATGCATGTAATTTTATTCACTCGTATGAGTAAAGTTATTCTTGTTTTTGTAGTATCAGGATTATAAAATGCAATTTTGAAAGTTGTTTAAGCTTGAGACCTAAATATTCCAACTGTATCCCTTAATTAAATCATATTCAGTGAATATCTATGATTGACTAAAGGCTATTTGAAGAAAGCTGCTGGGTTGAAAAATATTTTTCATCGTGTATTTTTGTTTGAGTTTTGGAAATATATGTGGCTCTTCTTATGTGACGTCTCCATTACTGGAGGTTTGCAACCATGGTAGCCCATTCTGTATGATCCTCTGCTAATCTCTTTGTGGATGAATAGTTCTTCTGATCCATCATATCACACTGTCCATCCAAGATCTTCCTTTTTCTGTCTTGTGCTCTTCTGTCATCAGCTTTATCTTGCAGTGCCTGTAAACATGCATCACCCACTGAACCTCTTAAAATATGCCCTTCAAGTCAAATCTTTTAATAAGATCTCTAATTAGATTTTGCTGAGTTCCAATCATCTGCAGTACTTTTTTGTTGGTTATGGGATTGTAGTTTCTTTTGGATTATGGATTGTTTTGAATATCCATGTTTCATAGCTGTAATTTAAGTGTAATATAATGTAAGTTCTCAAGATTTGGAATTTAGTCTTCAGATTTATGTCCTTTCTCATCAGATGTTTATTCTTCCAGAATGTCTCTTTCGCTCCTGCTATTTTGGTGTTGACTTCAGTATCCGATCTTCCAGTAATGATGCTTTCTAAATAGCAATAATTTCTCAGTTGCTGTACAACACTGTCATTAGCTGGAATCTTGCTTGTTTCCCGGGATCCTTGTATACCACCATAGTTTTTGTTTTGTCTAAAGTTGAATGTGGACGATATTCTTTGCCATATTCCTACATAATTTCCACTAACTTCATCAGACCTAGTTTTAAATCAGCCAACAGCACTGTGTCATCTGCATAGCAAATGTTATTAACCCGTTTTCCATTACTTTTAATATTTTTATTTTGTCAATTAAACACTCACTATAAATGTTGAATAAAATTGGTGTCATTATACAGCTTTGGCTCACTCCTCTCTTGATATCCATTTCATTTTCATCTTCCATTATAATCGCCTTCTGATTCCAGTATAATTGTTGTATGACTCAACGTTCATATCTATCAGTCCTTACACTTAACATATTGAGCAATATGTAGTGGTAGCTTCAGTCAAATGCTTTTTGGAAGTCAGTTAAGCACAAGTATCTTGTTTTCCCCATTTCAGTTGATTTTTCTAATATGATCTTCATTATTGTGCCCTTTGCAGGTGTTAAACCATATTGTTATTCACTTATTTTCTTATCAATCCATTCCCTGCTGCCTTGTTGATTGTCTTTTGGCTAGAGGCTAGGGTTCCAACCTGAAAAAAATGGCTTGATTCTTGAGGCTTTTGTGGAGTATTAGTGCCAAAATTGTCATAATCACCCAATTTAACATTCCCCAACTGCCATGTAATCTGACTGGCCCTCAGTGTGAACCGGTGCCCTGCATGGCCAGACATGTGAAACTGGTGACCACAGGAATGTAAGGGGACTGAATCAACCCAGGAAGCACCCAATGTATGCGGACAAATGGAAAGGTGAAATGTTACAATAGGATTGAGATGTTCTGTATAGGTGGAGATGACTTTGTCACAAGTCTTCTGAGCAGCAAAGAATACAGAGTTATCAGTGCAGGTGGACTGTGAAGTGGGAAAGGAGTGGCAATTATGGTAGATAGAACTATAGCTGAAAGGACTGAATAAGTGAATCTATCATCTGAACCTGTAATGATAATAGCAGTAAAAGCATGTCCAATGATTATTCAAATATATGTCCCAAGAAACTGCAGATTCTGAACAGGATGTTGAAAAATTCTGTGAAAACTTCAAAGCAATGGAGATCAGTGGTGGAAAGAGATATAGTGGTAATTCTTATCGGAGACTGGAATGCAAAAGTGGAAGTAGAAAAAGGCCAATTGTCACAGATATTATTTGGTGCCAGTGAAAGAAATGACAGAGAAGAAAGATTCAGAGAATTTTGAGAGACACATGATCTCATTATCTGCGGTCCTTATTTTCAACAAAAAGAAAGCACAAAGCATACATGACAATCACCAGGAAGGGATGAATAAAAACCAAATTCATTTGATCATTATCAACCATAGGTATAGAAATTGTATTAGGAAGATTACGGTTTTGCCAAGCGCAGATTGTGGATCAGATCATAGATTGGTAATGAGGAGACAGAATATCAAACTGAAAAAGTTACACAAATTCAAATACCTTGAAGCTCTGAGGAATTATGAGATGGAAAGTCACTACAAAGAAGTGTTGTGGATCATTAATGCTGTTATAAATATAAAGGGCAGGGTAACCACCTTTCTGTATACAGTGCTATAAAATCCCTCCGGGCCAGAGGCAACATCCTGTTACCTGTAAAGGGTTAAGAAGCTCAGCTAACCTGGCTGGCACCTGACTCAAAGGACCAATAAGGGAACAGGTTTCAGAGTAACAGCCGTGTTAGTCTGTATTCGCGAAAAGGAGTACTTGTGGCACCTTAGAGACTAACCAGTTTATTTGAGCATAAGCTTTCGTGAGCTACAGCTCACTTCATCGGATGCATACTGTGGAAAATACCGAAGATGTTCTTATACATACAAACCATGAAAAAATGGGTGTTTAGGGAACAAGATACTTTCAAATCTTGGGGGAGGGGGAAGGCTTTGGTTTGTGCTCTTTGTTTACGTGTTTGTTCTCTCTTGGGACTGAGAGAGGCTAGACAGAAATCCATCTTCTCAAACCCGTCTTAATCCAAGTCTTCAATATTGCAACCAGTATAGGTAAGCCAGGCAAGGCGGATTAGTTTATCTTTTGTTTTATGTGAATTTTCTCTGTGTTAAGAGGGAGGTTTATTCCTGTTTTCTATAACTTTAAGGTTTTGCCCAAAGGGGGATCCTCTGTGTTTTGAATCTGAATACCCTGTAAAGTATTTTCCATCCTGATTTTACGGAGATGATTTTTAACTTTCTTTTTTTTAAATAAAATCCTTCTTTAAGAACCTGACTGATTTTTCCATTGTTCCAAGATCCAGGGGTTTGGGTCTTTGATGATTTTGTAACAAATTGGTTAGGATATTATTCTCAAGCCTCCCCAGGAAAGGGGGTGTGTAGGGCTTGGGGGGATATTTTGGGGGAAGACGTCTCCAAGTGGTCTCTTTCCCTGTTCTTTGTTTAAAACGCTTGGTGGTGGCAGCATACTGTTCAAGAACAAGGCAAAGTTTGTACCTTGGGGAAGTTTTTAACCTAAGCTGGTAAGAATAAGCTTGGGGGTCTTTCATGCGGGTCCCCACATCTGTACCCTAGAGTTCAGAGTGGGGAAGGAACCCTGACAAATGCAAATAAAGACCAAGTGACTTGGGAAAGTCTGAAAGATGCTATCAAAGAATCTGCAGATAAACTTGTATGGTAGAAGTTACTAGCTAAGATATCCCATGGATAATGGATAAAATAATTGCTCTGGTGTATGAGAGTAGGAAAGTAAAAACACAATGATCAACAACAGAAAAAGAAGAGTACTGAAGACTAATGTGGGTCATGCATTCAAAAAGTTTCTTGAAAGATTCACTGACAATGCATTTTGACCTTAACTGTAATGAGTTTCAATGATTTAAATATGGATTGAGCAGATGTGGAGCTTTTCAAGGAATAGATACCTCATTATGCAACAGAGTCAGAATGCTCTCTAATCCCCCATAACCTGCTGAATGGGGAAAACCTCTTTTATTCTGAATATCTCGTATCTAATGCTGCCCCAGTGCACATGTGCTACATGATCACTGAACTTGCAGAGCAGTCTGTTCTTAGTATTACTAAGATCTCTGACTGGGGATGCTTTATTTTCCCCATGTAAATTCACCATGTTTCTAACCAAGAAAGATGTGACAGGAATACTTTTTTTTAAGTTTGCCAGTGCCACATGATAATTGTCCGGAAAATCAACTGTTCATTGTTGCAAGGAATTTGCAATGTATTGGCTAGACTATAGCACTGCTCTTTATTGGATCAGACCTGCTCAAAAATAAGCCCTAACTCAGATGGTAGACACCTGCTTTTGGATCAGAATGATTGAGTTCTATCCTCACTCACTGATGAGGAGGTCCTTGCTGACCATGGAATTCTTGCAAATTCCTGTTGGGATCCCACAATACTCCAAGCTCAAAATCAAAAGGGTAGATGTTTTAAAATTTTCAAAGTTCTAAGAGGGTTTTAGGTCCAATAGATAAGAAAATTACTTGAGGTGTTTGAATATGGTATTTAATGTTTTATTGCAAGATAAAAGTATGAATGTATTTAAATGTTTTTATTTCTTTCAGGTGTATACTGTCAACTTGGAATCTCGTTATTTGCTAATACAGGGAGTTCCTGCTTTGGGTGTTATGAAGGAATTAGTGGAACAATTTGCATTATATGGTGCCATTGAAGAGTACAATGCTTTAGATGAGTATCCAGCAGAACAATTTAAAGAAGTTTATCTTATCAAATTCCAAAAATTACAGAGTGCAAGGTATTGCAGCAGATAACATCTGTCTGCCTTCCATTTCTTTAATCTTTGGTGTCTTAATATTGGTAAATTTCTTGAGATTAAAGTAAAATATTCATCCCACATAAATATATTTGGTACATATAAGAATGGTGTGTTCTTCTCATTGTGTCGCAACTGAAACATTTATTACAAACAAACCAAGAGACTATCAGTGATCCTCAAATGTGTTTGTTAAAATGTGAACTGTGTTAACGCTGGAGTAATGTAACATTTGAATACAATTTCCTTTTGTTTAGGGTAGCCAAGAGAAAACTGGATGAACGGAGTTTCTTTGGTAGTTTGCTTCATGTGTGTTATGCTCCGGAATTTGAAACAGTCCAAGAGACGAGGGAGAAGCTGCAAGACAGGAGGAAGTATATAGCAAAAACAACAAGTAATAGAGGTTTGTAATTGGACACCCTATTGAAAGTTTAAAATATCACTTTTGTTGTGGGTATGTTTTGGCAAAGTAAAAGTGTCTACTCTTACAGTTAATTGTTCATATTTACTTTGCTGCAAAACGCGCGTGTCTGTCTTCAATACTTTAAGAGCAGAATGGAAAAGCACTTCACTGTTTAGTGGATTCTAAATGATCAAAGCCACACAAAAGATGGTCAATAGGGGAATAAGAAATGCACAGGTTTTAATGTTTCTGTTTCCTCGGTTTTCATTGTGTGTGATCTCATTCATCAGAAACATAAGCACGGCTAAGAAACATGGGGTGAGATTCTTTTCCCTATTCTGACTCCTTTACGTGGGGTAAAAGGGCTGGAGTGGTGTAAACAGGCCCTAAAAATCATGGAGCCACCAAGGAGAGAATTCCTCCAGTGCAGGGACTGGTGATGGACATAGTGGGGGTGAGCTATGTCAATGGTGGGATTGCAGCATGCAGCACTGTGGAGATTCCAGACTGTATTGTAGCCCATAGGACAGCCCCAGGAGTTACTGTAGCTTAGATAGCTTCACCCCCCACACCCTAAGCAGCCCAAATTGGAAGGGCACAAAACTGACTTAAAGCCACATTCCCTCTCCCTCCTCCTGCCCCTCTACCTTTGAGCTGTGAGTTCTGTGCTGCATCTCTAAGAAGCACACCATAGAATCTCATCCCTAGATTTTATGAAGAGTTTAGGCTCCATGTGTTTCATATACTGTCATTGTATGCTCAGATGCTTTGGTTCTGATTGGGGAAAATAATTGCACCAGTGAACTTCTGCAGTATAATTGAAAGAGGAAATAGTTTATATAGAATAGGTGTCAGGAACACATTGTCTTGACTTTCTGAACTCTAGTGATTTCACACTTACTAATAATCATGAATAAAATTAAGATTTTGTCATGGTTATTTTAAGTAAAAGTCACAGACAGGTCACGGGCAATAAACAAAAATTCACAGGAGCCTGTGACCTGTCTGTGACTTTTACTTAACAATCCCATGGTGGGGGACTGATAGGCTGAGCCGCACCACCATGTGGGGCGGAGTGGCGCCACCTACAGCACAGGCTCCAGAGCTGGCTGCAGCTGCAATGCAGGGGCACATTGTCGCAGGTACAGCCGCAGCCACAGGGTTCGCAGCCACAGGGTTGTGTGCACTGCTCCAGCCCTGGCCAAAGCCACTGAGGGGCGTGTGCACAGCCATCAGGGGACGCATGGTCCTGGCTGCAGTCCCGGCCGAAGGGCAGGAGCGCACGGCCCTGGCTGCGGCCACGGGGTGCGTGCGCAGCTCCAGCCCTAGCAGAAGCTGTTGGGGGAGGGCATAAAGCCCTGGTTCCAGCCCAGCCATGTGGGGAGGAATGTCACACAGTCCTGGCTCCAGCCCAGCTGCAGGAAAGAGGAGCATAGCCCCAACACCAGCCACAGCCATATGGGGTAGGGGCTCACAGTCCCGGCTCCAGCTCCAGCCCCGACTTCAGTTGCTGATAGCTGGAGCCGAAGAAGTCACAGAGGTCAGGTGAAGTCACAGAATCTGTTCCTGTCATGACCAAATTGTATCCTTAATCATGAACTACAATTGCTTTGGCAATCAACACTTTTGCACTTAATGGAATGAAGTCTGGATTGCCAGAAAGATAATGGAAGTGAAACTTGAGGTTAGACTGGAACTGGCTATAAAATCTTGACTCTAGTGCTCAGCCTCACTATAATTCAGCTATGCTAAATAAATGCTTTTCTTTGTTGTATATAATTTAGAGAAGTTATATAATAACAATCAAACTACCTCTTTGTGTTAAAGTTCATTTTGTGGCAAAGAAGATACAGGAGCCTAAAAAGACTGTTTCAAAGAACTCCAAACATGACTTTCAACCAGAAACCTTAGGATTCAGTGTAGCTGATGCAAATACTGGTAACTGGGATCCATCTGTATGTTGTCCTTACTCTTACAAGCCATCTTGTGAATTTTCGTCAAGAAACACAGCATGTCCTTCAGGAGGTCATTTTCAGAGTGCGTTGGCATTCCCTAAATATGTCAATAACTGTGCTGAAACTTCTGAATACTTCAGCCAAAGTAAACATTTGACTCAAAGTGCACAACAGGGGGGACATATGAACACACCCGTTTCTCTTGTGCTGCAAAGAAAAGTTCCTTCCAATAACGGAATTGGGAGATTTATGCCCCGAACAACTCAACTGCAAGAGCGAAAGAGAAAGAGAGACCAAGGCAATCAAATTGACTTCATTGGAATAGACTCGGATAGTACTGAAGTCATTATTGGTCCACGGCTACCAGAAATACCAAAAGTGGACATGGATGATGATTCATTGAATACTTCAGCAAGTTTAATTCGAAATAAACTAAAGGAGGTATGCACTCTTTAAAAAAAAACACCACCACCCTTTTAATTTTGATTTTCAAACATACATTTATATTCATTGTTCGTTAAAAATGTATTTATGGGGCCATATAGGAACTTACCTCAATATACTGGATATTTTCCCAGCAATTTGTTAATAATGGGGCCTGATTCTGAGAAGTGTGAGCACCCATAATGCCCATTGAAGTCAGTCACAAGTTCTCATCTCCTCTCAGGATCAGGCCAAATGTCAAAAAAGCATCTAAAACCGAAGGGTTTTTTTAACCCTTTAATCATAATACTTTGATTCATTTTGATACTGCACCAACTTTGTGCTGTTGAAGTATTTTCATTTTATACAAGTTTGTTTTTTAGGCCTCTGTCATTTTGGAAATAAAAGTAACATCAAGATACTATTCGTTTTCCATATTCATTCATTTTCCCCACACACTTCACTTTTCCTTGCTGTTGGGAGTATCTAAAGCAGCTGACCACATATTTAGATTTTAGAGATCTTCAGAATGTTGGACTTAGAATCTGAAGAATTTAACACAATCTTGTTTATGGCAGACAGCATGACATCATTTAAATCTCTGCTGTCTGATTTAGTCTGCATTCATTTTGAACGAAACAAAAGCATACAGATGCTGTGAACTGTGTTTTACTAGAATTTCCTTTTCTTCGCCTTTTAATTATTTGGAAATTATTTATATTTTCTTCATTGGTGTTGCATACTGCCCCATGTGAAATATTTTACCTGAACAGCTATATAACAATGAGGGGTTCAGGATTATTTTCATTTTCTGTGAACAGTAAAGGGGTTAAACAAGTAGGACAGTAGAGTCACTTTTCATAGTACAGTAGCCCTTTAATAAGAATTGTTATACTGTACATGAGGTAACATGCAATAGTAAACATTTTTCTTTTACTATTATACTATTTGTATTCAGCAGGCTTAAGTTAAGAAAATCAAGAAACAGAGACTGCTACCTTCAATTCAGAAAGCTATGTAGATTTGAAGGGGCTCAACTGCAACTAAATTGCTAAATCAATTAATGAATCACACATCACCTTAAAAAAACCAACAACAAAAACCCACTTTATTCCAAAGCACTTCCTCCTTTTTCCATATTACAGTTTTACTTTCAGGTGGCTAAACTATACTTCAATATTCCTTTACTGTTGATGCACATAACGAAAGTGTGCAACATTCTATCATTACCAAACCTTTAAAATCAATTATTTGTTAAAATACAGCAAGTTGTTTGTCACTGATTCACTTGCTTGTTGATGCTGTACTGTTTCCCAATATTCCATATTGTCATTCTAAGAATTAAAAATATTATTTAATTTGTCTTGTGCGTAACATTCACTTACAACTTTGTGTGGTGGAAAGCTTGTAATACAATTGCAATGAACAAATACTGTACATTGCTCCTAAAATTCAAATATCAAAGTTACATAAACATTCAGGGACATTTATTCTAAAAGCAACAGAATCAGGAATAATTACAATTTACTGATTTTGGACTTTTTCCTTTTTAAACTAGGTAGCAGTTTCTGTTCCAGAATCATCTGGGGAAAAGCCAGAGGATACTCAAACAAAGCCACCGATGAAGCAGAGAAGAAGAATATAGATACCGCAGGCAGCATCTTTGGTGTCCATCTGCCTTTAAAGGATAGAATTTCAAGTTTTTTTTATTTTTGTGAGTCAGAGGTAAAGAAATATTAAATTATCTGTATATTATAATGTATTTTCTAGCAGTAGCATAAACATTCATGATTATAAATTTTGTATTTTTTGACATTTCATTAAACAAATGTCTATAATTAGTAGCACTCTTGTATCTCAGTAGCCAGACACACAGATAATATTTTATACCTCATGAAACATTAACTCCTTTAAAAGCCATTTGTTATCCTCTTACCCATTTCTTCAGTAGCAGTTATACTGAAGTTAAGGAATGCTGAGATGTAGTATTAAAGTAAGAGTTCTGACTTGCTGCTGTTTTTACTGTCTTAAGAAAACTGATGCAGAGAAACTGTCCTTTACAGCAGTTTTCCAGTTGCAGAGCTACATATCACCAGTTTCTCGGAATGCCTGCATTTCAAATGCCATGCTGCTCTGTAAAAGAAAGGAGAGACAGTGTGACAAAATAGTTGTAAAACAAAATAAGTTTGTTAAACTAGTTTAAGAAAGGATGAAAGGTATTCAGAAAATAATAGTGCTAAATTGAGGCTTGTAAGAGTAAACAAATTACTGAACATTTGAAAACATCTTTCCAATTTCTTGAATGCCACCTGGCACTTTGATAATGGAAATTAAATGTAAATGGCTTCATGGCCAAGAACTTAAGTCAGAACATTCAAAGTGATGGTTCCTTTGGGAAACCAAAGGATACATATACATAGTTATAATTCGATATACTACTTATGGGAATAGCCTGATTTTTGAACATCGGAAGTTAAAAAAAAAAAAGGCTGCATTGAGAATGCTGTTTTGCCTTGGCTTAAGGAAAGTAAAAAAATAATGAGGTGCTTGTTTTGGTGGGTTTTTTTTTTAAATGCTACAGGACCATAAAGAGCATATCCAAACTTCTTCTGGGCCTGGAGCTGCAGGCTAATATGCACTAGAGTGCTCTCCTTTTCTACTGGAGCCCTGGTTTCCTTTTAAAAATACTTACATGCTTTGTAGGGCATAGTACACAAAGCATAGAAGCTGCAAGCATGTAACAGTTGATCTGAAGCTTCAGCAAGACCATGGTTTAATAACTAGAACAGAGTAGGAGTTAGATGGCCTGGATTTTCAGTCCAGTTTTGTCACCAACTTTATATGAGGTTGGGCAAGTCACTTAATCTTCTAATGCTTTTGTTTCCCTTAGCTCTAAAATTAAGATAAATACTACAGCTGGGCAGAGGATAGTAGTAATAGTAATCCTTTTTTCATGATGGATTTCAAAAGTTGGTTTTGTTCTGAGTCAGAATAAAACCTCAACATTTTGAAGTTCTGTGCAAAATGGAATCCAAGCTCTCTCTGAGCTGCCTGGTGAGCAGTTCTGGGAACTGGGGCTGTGGAGGAGGCAGGCTCCTAAGAGCCCCAGTGATGGGGACAGTCTGCTTGGCTGGCTGTCCTGGGCGGGAATCCTGGAAGCCCTGGATCTGCAAGGAAGTGTTTGTGTAGGTCTTGCTATGATAGACAGACATGAATATCTTACAACTGGAGATCTGGCAATTCTCAAAGAACTGTGAATGTATGTATTGCAGTGTTAAGCTTTCAAGCAATAATTAGGCTGATGGGCAGTATTATCACAAGTTATTTAATTTTTTTACATGCAAGAATGATTTAATACCTTGATATCTGGCAAACATGGTCCAAATGCTTCCAAGAGAAGATTTTCATCTCTTACAGCTTTTTCAAAATCTGTGTAAGAGAGCTTGCCATCATGATCACAGTCCTAGGAAAGGAGGATTAGCATTATTGGTCAAAAGCGGTTACTTATCTTACAGTAACTATGCTTATGCTATAAAATAACTTAATCTTTGAGTGATTGTCGAGTTGGATTCCACTCTTGGTGTGCATGCACACCAGATCAGGTTCCCTTGGCCAGCAGTTTCTGCTGGGGCGTCTTGCTTGCACCCAAGATGTTCTCATATCCCCCACCTGATTGCATAAAGGGTAGAATGGGCCAACTGTCCTGCAGTTCCTTGGCCAACACAGAATCCGGGAGGAGTGGTAATCCATAGTGGACAGTACATCTCAAAGAACCGCAGTTACTATAAGGTAAAAATACTTGTTCTTCTTCTAGGAATTGTCCACATGAATTCCACTTTTGGTAATTAATATGCAGTGGTCTGATTGTTTTGAGATAGGCTTTAGGAGTCCTATTTAAACAGGACAGCTCTGCCATCACAAATGTTCACTCTGGAAGCCTCTAGGAAATAGGAGCATTTTATAAATATGTGGCATGAACACCACATAGCTGTCTTACAAATTTCAGAAATAGGGACATTTTTCAAACAGGCAGCAGAGGCTGACTGAGCTCTAATGGAATGAGCTCTAAGGTAACTAGGTAGATCTAACTTCGCTAGCTTATGACACTTTCTTATACAAGTGGAGAACCATTTTGTTAATCTCTGTAAGAATACAGCCTGACCCATAACCAACTCAATCAAGATGTGTTCCTGAATTATTTTGACCTGTTAAGGTAGTGTAACAATGACCTAACTAAATCAGATGTGTGAAATTTAGCTTCATCCCCGTTTGAGTGAGAAAACTGGGAGATGAATTGGTTCATGTGGAAGTCTGACACAACTTTGGGCAGGAATGTGGGATGAAGCTTGAGAGTGACCCTGTCCTTATGAAACACTTTATAAGGGAGACCCGCCCTGAGAGCCCCTACCCTTCAAGTTGATGTAATGGTTACTAAAAAGGCAGGCTTCATAGATCGGGATGATATAGGGCAGTGTTTCCCAAACTTGGGAGGCTGCTTGTTCAGAGAAAGCCCCTGGCGGGCCGGGCCAGTTTGTTTACCTGCCGCGTACACAGGTTCAGCCAATCGTGGCTCCCACTGGTGCAGGCCGAGGGACGTACTGGCCACTGCTTCCCGCAGCCCCCATTGGCCTGCAGCGGCGAACCGCAGCCAGTGGGAGCCGCGATTGGCCGAACCTCTGGACGCGGCAGGTAAACAAACTGGCCTGGCCCGCCAGGGGCTTTCCCTGTACAAGCGGCGTCCCAAGTTTGGGAAACACTGATCTAGGGAACAGGCTGCTAAGGGCTCAAAGTGGGAGAGGGGCAATCATCCCTGCTAATGCTATATTGAAGTCACAAGAGGGAGAGGGGCTCCTGACCTGGGGGAAAAGCATGGGTTAGGCCCTTAAGGAATCCAGCAGCTGTACCGTGAGAAGACAGAGTGTGGCCCTGAATAGGAGGGTGATGTACAGAGACTGCTGGTAGATGGACCTTTATGGAACTAATAGAAAGTCTGAGTGGTTTCAGGGTTAATAAATACTCCAGTATTGCTTGAAATTGGTGTTATCAAAAGGAGACAGCTGTGATTCTGAAATGCCCAAATGAAAACCTTTTCTACTTAGCTGTATAAGTTAGTCTAGTTGAACCTTTCCTGCTTTGGAACAGAATGTACTGAACTCGAACTAAACAGCTTCTTTCAGTGGATGTCAATCAGCCAGCGTTCAGGCTGTAAAATGTAACCATGGTGGATCCTGGAGTATGGCCCGATCATTGTTCTGCCGAACTCAGGCAACATAACTGGCGGCTGCGTTGAGAGGTTCACCAAATTTGAATACCCGAACTGCCTAGCCCATGCTGGGGCTATACTGATAATCAATCCAGCATCTTGTCTCAGGACACTCAGTATCATCCTCAGATTTTTCAAGGTGTGTTGTTGTAGGAAGAGTGAGGTACCATCATGATGTCATTTCCCCCCTTTTATATTTTCTTCACATTTGCTGGAAAGCTCTTTTGCTGTGACCTGGGTCAAACAATTCCCATTGTGTAGTGCTATCTCTGAGAAGTTTCTGTTGTACACAGTGCTTGGGGTAATCCTTGTACTTGTGTGCATTTCCTCAATAAGTCATTAACATTGTTTGGCCTTTTTACTGTTGTACCTAAAAGGCTGCTTGGGGGTATTTTCAACCTCACATGTTTCAGTAACACATGCAGAGCCAAACTTCATAATTTCACATACGACAATAGCACATACGATCTAACAAGATATGCATGTCTAGCAGATCAAGACTTTTAGAATGATACCTCACAAGGCATACTTTGTACAAAACATATCCTAATTACATGACAGCGGTGAATATTGGGGTGCCTGCGTGTCATAAACTGTTAACAAGTTCCGAACAGCTGGAAGATAATAGGCCACTAGCATGATCTAGTAATTAATGCATCAAGTCCAGAGCTTAATGGCTTCCTGACAGAATGGAAATGACATAGCTCCTTCTTGTCTGACATAATGCATAGCTGTGGTGTTGTCTGTCAGCATTAGGATTGTGGATCCCTGGAGTAGAGGGAAGAATGCTTTGACTGACAGGCAAAGGGCTCTGAGTTCAAGGATGCTTATGTGTAGATAAGGTTCTTGAGGGGACGACAGACCCTGTGGCAGAAAGTGATGTAGGTGAGGCCCCTCTACCAATCCCTAAGTAGAAGTATCTGTCACCTGTCTTGATATGTAGGGGTGCAGAGAAGGATACTCCCTTGCACAGCCAAAATGTATTTGTCCACCAGTTTAAAGAGGAGAAGACTTTCTGAGGGACCGTGACCAACATGTTCATGTGGTTTCTGCTGGGTAGTTACAATGATTTCAATCACCCTTGATGCAGCATAGGTGAAGTTTGGCAAACTGTGTCACATATGTGCATGAAGCCATCTGTCCCAGAAGTCTGAGACATACTCTTATCAATGTCTCTGCGTGAGATAGAACCTGGTGCATGAGGTTCACTATAATTTGGAATCTCATGGAAGGTAAGCTCTTGTCAACCCAGAATCTAACATGGCTTCTATAAACTCTATGCTTTGAGTTGGAGTAAGTGTGGATTTTTCTCTGGCTTTGAGGCACAGTGAGGCAAAGAGCTTTAAGGCCACTTGAATTGCATTGATCATTTGCTGGTGTCATCTTCTTTGGATCAACCAGTTCTCGATATAGATAGACCTGGATCCCCTTTTTAGATAAGATGCCAAGCACTTGGTAGATACCCTTGTGCTGTGGAAAGACCCAAGGGCAGGACCTTGTACTGATAGTGAGATAATTTGAGGTACTCCAGATGAATGGATATGTGAAAATATGCATCCTGAAAGTCGACTTCCAGGAACTAGTCTTTAGGATCTAATGAAGGAATTAGAGGCCAGAGTCACAATCCTGAATTTGAAATGACAGATGAATCTGTTGAGATATCAGAGGTCCAGAATGAGACATCAACCTTTCTTCTTCAGGATGAGAAAAGAATGGGAATATCCCCCCTAGTCCTGAACTCTAAAGATGCCTCCTCCACAGCTCTGAGATGTAGAAAGGGATTCCACTTATTATTTCAACAGTATCTGGTCCCTTGTAAGGGATGGGAGGAGGGGATAGGAAGAGATTAAATTAGATACAATACCCCTTTTCAGCAATTTCCAAGACACACTAGTCTGAGGTGACTGAATCTAGGTCTTCCCAAAAATAAAAAGGTGGTTGCCAAAGGGATCTATGGAAGGGAAGCGATCTTTGAGAAGTTCTGTCAGGCTCTCAACACCGATATCAAACCTGCTACCTGGTGGAAGATGCAGATTGTGCAGAAGTGGAGGAAGAGGCAGAAGATCATTGTTGATAGAACCTCTCCTTTTTTATTTGTGGTTTAGAGGTCCTCTGAGGCTGATAATAGTAATGGGCAGAGAGATTTTGTCTGACAGAAGACTGTGGTCTTACTTGCTTTCTTCTTGAGGATAGAACTACAGACCCAAGGAATGCAAAGTTGTCCTAGAGTCCTCCAGTGAATGGAGGGCCTTACCTGTTTTGGAATTAAAATACTTATTAACTTCAAAGGGAAGATCCTCAATTGTGGGTTGGACCTTCCTGTGAATCCTTAATGATCAAAGCCAGACATATCTTCTCACTATAACAGAAGTGGCCATAGTAAGTGCTGTTGTGTTGGACATGTCAAGTGCATCTTGAATAGAAACGTGCAGTATCAGTTGTCTTTCCATCATGATGGCTTTAAATTCCTCTCGATGTTCCCATGATAGATTATCCACAAACTGAGATAGTTTCTCCCATTTTAAAAGTCATATTTAAAGAAGAGTTGGTAGCTAGCTATAAGCATCTGGAGCTGGCAGGTGAACAGACTTTGCATCCAAACAGGTCTAGTTTTTTAGGGTTTTTCTCCCTAGATGTTTCTTTGGGAGGCCCTAGCTGCTTGGACTTCTCCTGGATGGTTCCTACAACCAGAGATCCCTGTACCAGGTGAGAATAAGAATACTCAAACACACTGGAAGGGACTTCTATCTGCACTCTTAGGTATAGCAAGAATCAAATGCTGAAGTCTGCCTCAGGTCTTGTGAAGGCTCCAACAATACCTTATTTATTGGCAGGGAAAGCCTGACAGTTATGGAAGAGTGCAAAGTATCCAAGAGCTTTTGAGGTTTCCTCTGTACTACTTCCAGAGAGACTGCCATGTACTTGATGAGGTCCTGGAATTCACTGAAGTGATCAATGAGGATACATTTGAGTTAATTCAGAATCTTAAGTTCCCCAGTTTTTTCAGTAGCAGTCCATGGATACAGGGCTACAACCCTGATGTAGTGTTTGTTAGCAACAACATAGCTGATTCATATAACAAACTTAATTTGGGTCTGATTCCACATTTGCAGCACTGGCCCCTTGTGATGGGAACCCCAGGATACAATGTGGAACTGTGGGACTGCTGTGCCCCCTTAAGTCTCCAGTCTGGGCTGTCTCACACAATGCTATGCCAGTGCCAAGCAGCAAGACTCTTCCAGGTGCTGTAATCACTCAGCCATCAACATGTGGAGCCCCACACCCAGCTAAATTGCATGAATGCTCCCTGAGCCACTTATGAATCATATAGAGACCGGCACCAACCAATCACCCCAGCAATATATCAGCTTACACTGTTCAAGAGTCCCATGGACAGTGCAAGCTCATTAATAAGTTCACCACTCCGACAAAAGGGTAGTGCATGTGCAACAGCCTTTGCTAACCTGAGCTGAGATTCCCCAAGCACTCCAGCCAAAACCACACTCTTTTAGGTAAAACATAAAACAGATGTATTAACTACAGATAGATTTTTAATTACAAGTAGCAAGCATAGAGATCAAAGTTGGTTACCTAAAAATTAAAAATAGAAATGCAGTCTAAATTCTAACTTTAACAGACTAAGCAAGATTTGAATCGAACAGTCTCTCACCCTAACAGATGTTACAGGCAGATCACAGTTTCAAATGCACAGATGGGGTTTCCCTTTCAGCTTGGGAGCAATCTCCCCAGTTCAAAGACTTTGTCTTCTGGATGATCTTCCAAGTGTTGATGCAGGAGGAGAGAGGCCCAGTGATTATGTTACTGTCCCTCTTTTATACTTTCTTCTAGCTGCTAGAAAGATCCTTGCTGTGATGTGGGGGTCAGGCTGCCCCCATTGTGTATGTGCCCTCTTTCAGAAGTCTCTGGGATAGTGGATTCTTCTTGATGGGCCATCAACACCTGTCTGGCCAGTGATAGTTGCTCCTTTGTCCCTACTGAAAGGCCAGGTGTGGGCATTTCCCAACCTCATAAGATATTTCAGTAACACATATAGGAATACTTCATAACGTCACGTATAATGATGGCACGTACAATTCAATAGGATATTAATGTTCAGCAGATCAAGGCTTTAAAAATGATACCTCACAAGGCATACTTTATACAAAATGTATCAATCATATAACAATGGTGAATATGGAAGTTCCAGGTTGGTAGTCTGAGGTACAGAGTGTTGCACCCATCACCATCCAGATCAATGCAGCCATACCGCCTAACTCAGTACCATGTTGGTACTGCTTTAATTTAAAAAAAGCAGAATGGAACAGCTTCACCAATGACCTTGATGCCATTTTAAGAAAGATTGAACCAATACCAGAAATTATGACCAGTTTGTCAATGCGGCGCTGACTGTCTCAAAGAAGTATATTCCATAAGGCTTCAAAACAAATTATGTGCCAGGACTAACACTGGATTGGTATGGTATGCTAAATCCTATTGGATTGGTACGTTAAAGATTGGTATGGATTGGTATGGAAGCAAGAGGAAGACCAAGGCCCATTACTCAATGAGGAGGGGGTGGGACAATAACCAAAAATGTGGAAATGGCAGAAGTGCTAAATGATTTTGTTGTTTCAGTTTCCACCAAAAAGTTTAGTAGCAATTGGACATCTAACATAATGAATGCCAGTGAAAATGAGGTAGGATCAGAGGCTAAAATAGGGGAAAAGTTAAAAATTATACAAGTTTGATGTCTTCAAGTCACCAGGGCCTGATGAAATGCATCCTAGAATTCTCAAGGAACTGACTGAGGAGATATCTGAGCCATTAGCGATTATCTTTGAAAAATCATGGAAGACAGGAGAGATTCCAGAGGACTGGAAAAGGGCAAATATAGTGCCCATCTATAAAAAGGGGAATAAGGACAACCCAGGGAATTACAGACCAGTCAGCTTAATTTCAGTACCTGAAACGATAATGGAGCAAATAATTAAGCATTCAATTTGCAAATACCTAGAAGATAGTGAGGTGATAAGTAACCTAAGTGCAACCTGGTGGAGGTGGGCAGGGGGTGTTTGTGTGCATATGTAGTAGATGACTCCATACTGTGCATCAATAGTGATGAAAAAAAGGAATAGACATCTAAAGATGAAGCCATTCTGTCAGGAGTGTCCTGGCTCTGCTGTATTTTCCCTACTTGGGTAAGGGATGAAGTCAGTAGAGAGACCTCCTTCATCTGCCATTCTGATGACCTGGTAACTGGTAGCTTAACTATCACCAACCTCAACCTCTCAAGGAAAAGTGACTCTGGTACCAGTCCTACAGTTAGATCGTTTGGTGCCTTATATGCTTTAGATGGCAACAAAGACAGGATAGATGCAGCAGATACCAAGGCAACGAGTTCTGATAGATTGGTGCCAGAGGAAGGGCAGTCCACAGATTTAGTTGGTACTCCACGCATATGTTTAGCGGTTGGTACTGAAGCACCAGAGGGATCTATGTCAGGCTGTTGGCTAACCTTCAATTGTTGAGCCTGAGATGAATCAGATATTTGCTGACTCTTGTATCTCAACTTGGTAGGCATCAGGGAGGGTGATCTACATCTCATCTTACCTCTGGAGTGGGTGTTCCTCCCCTCCCGTCTGGTGTAGTCAAAGCTGGAATGGAAGGAGACGACTGGGACCTGTTGGTCAATGTAGCATGGAATCTTGGGGTAAAATTTTGACTCACCAGTCTGTTCATGGAGAGGGACTGACCAGAGGACTGACATCTTGCTACATCCTTTCTTTTGGCATCCATGTAGGCTTGTACAGAGTACTTCATGAGGAACAATTGAGGCAGGTTTCACTCTAGCTTTCAGAGTCTGTTTAGAACTTTAGAGGAGTGATACATGGACATTGCTCAAGAATATGTCCTTCCTTTAAGCAAAAAAGGCACCTGGTCTACCTTCTGTTAAGCAACACTGAAACGTCACACTTGGACCAGGTTTTAAGCCCCAGAGATTTTGCTTCTGCGATGCTGCTAGCGCCCCTGTACAAGGGAGAGGGTGTGGTAGAAGGAATGTAGTCTAATACTAAATATCTGACTAAAACAATTTTTTTTGCCACCGGGCAAAAGACTAACACTTCTAACCAAATAGCTAATTATCAGTACTACTACTAACTGGCACAGTGCACAGAGATGTAGGTGGAGAGGTTCTCTCTCACTGCCACAGGCACTAATTAGGAACTGAGGGATGATTGGGGTCACTCTACCCTTTACATCCTTGGGGGGAGGGGTCAGGGTATCTAGAGTGCAGACATGACCCCAACAGCCACAGCTGGCTAAGAGAACCTGATTTCACGTGCATGGGATAAATGAGCACTAAGAGTGGAGTTCATATTGATAACTATTCAAGGAAGAAATTATTTTACTGTTGCATTTAAAGTCACCCTAAACTATGACATTTCTAACTTTTGAAGAGTAGAATGGTTAAATTGTGAACTAAAAATGATCTTCCATTACTTGTTCGTTTGTGGTAGGGGTGAGTTTAAGCCACAAATACCCTCATATTTTTTCCCCCCCATCCTCCCTTACATCTCTGTCTGGTGCTGTGTCAGCCCAGTCTTCTTCTACCTAAAAAGAAACAGAAGCAGTCAATGCCAATCCGATACTGGCTGGATGCGTCACTGGGGAGAGATTCAAAAAACTCTCTGTGCCTGATATTGCTCTTTCCTTGGTGCTGACAGGCTAGCTCTTGTGGCACCTTAGAGACTAACATTCATTTGAGCATAAGCTTTCATGGGCTAAAGCCCACTTCATCAGATTTATGCAGTGGAAATACAGTAGGAAGATTGTGTGTATAGATACACACGCACACACACAGAGAACATGAAAAAATGGGGGTTGCCATACCAACTCTTAACGAGACCAATCGATTAAGGTTGGCTATTAGCAGCAGGAGAAAAAAAAACTTTTGTAGCATTCAAAAAACAGTCGGAGAACACTTCAGCCTCCTTGGACACTCAATTACAGATCTAAAAGTCACAATTATTCAACAAAAAAACTTCAAAAACAGACTCCAACGAGAAACAGCAGAACTGGAATTAATCTGCAAACTGGACACCATTAAATTAGGCTTGAATAAAGACTGGGATTGGATGAGTCATTACACTAACTAAAAACTATTTCCCCATGCTAATTTTCCTCTTTCTGTTACTCACACCTTCATGTCAACTGTTTGAAATGGGCCATCCTGATTATCACTACAAGTTTTTTTTTCTCCTGCTGAAAATAGCCCACCTTAATTGATTAGTCTCATTAAGAGTTGGTATGGCAACCCCCATTTTTTCATGTTCTCTGGTTATATATATACACCCTCAGTTATACACATATAATCTTTCTACTGTATTTTCCACTGCATGCATCTGATGAAGTGGGCTTTAGCCCATGAAAGCTATGCGCAGATAAAGTTGTTAGGCTCTAAGGTGCCACAAGTCCTCCTTGTTCTTTCTGCTGATACAGACTAACACGGTTCCCACTCTGAAACCTAGCTCTTAAGAGTTCATTAACAGAACTCACATAAGACCCTGGTAACTCTTGTGAATGACTGAATCTTATAGTCTGACTCAGTAGCTCATTACAATAAACTGGAATAAACAAGTTTTTTTTAAAAATGCTGTGGCAGCCACGCAATGTTTGTTTATGGCTCAGTTAAATAGATGGAGTTTGAAGAATATATCAACAAAATTTTTAACTATTGTACTTGACATTCTTAACACTACTCCATTGTTGCCAACTGTTGTGATTTTATCATGAGTCTTGTGATATTTGGGTCTTTCTTAAAGCCTCAGCTCATCTTAGTATGTGAGAATCTCAGCTTTTATTCTTTTTTAAAAAGTACATTTTTAGTCCTCATGGTTATGGAGAAAAGCTTGAAAAAATTAACCCTAAAGTTTTAAAACATAGAAAGCAAATAAGAAGACCCTATAATTACATTTAAAAATCTCATTATTTTTAAGCCAATTTCATATTTCTGTGAGTCTGACCTGATTTTTGAATGATTGAGGTTGGAAATTCTATTGTTCTCTCACACAACATTACTTGAATATTAAACAATTTATACTTCTTGTATGGCAAAGAAAGGGTATGACAATTTGTCTGTTACTGGAAATGTTGCTACAACTTTAGCATCCAATTCTGCATTCATTACTCACAAAAATAGTTGCATTGATAAGGCCCTTAGTTTACATGAATAGCCTTGGGGCTGTACTTTAACAGAATCAGTAAACTGGAGAAGTAAGATTTACCTAATAAAATCAAGTGATAACATACAATTTTAATTAAGAATAAAATTGTAGGTGACACCTTTTATTGAAATAAATACAGAGCAAGTTTGAGAATCGTATGTTCTCATAGAAGGGATCAGCTACACCTTGGAATTTTGTCTATTGGACTTTTAAAAAAATATTCCTAAGTCTAAAAATAATTATCTTTAGTTGATTAGGAGAAAATATATTAGTGTGATGAACTGCGCAAGGAAGGGTGGTTTTGTTGTTAGGACACTGGACTGGAATTCATGGGATCTGGGTTATATTTTTGGCTCTTTCTTAGACCTCCTGTATGACCAGGGCAAGTCACTTAGTATCTTTATGCCTCAGTTTCCATTTGTAAAGTAGGGATAATATTTTCCTACCTTCTGGAGTTGTTGTGAAGATCAATTCATTGATATTAGAAAGGTGCATCTTAACTAAAATAAATTGCTATTTAGGTTTAGTACTTGCCATTTTCTTCAGTGTTATTTCTACCAAGTCCTTAATTCCCTCATCAGGATCTTCTTCTGATGGTTGTTTTAGCAGGCTATTCTTCAGCATATGAAACATTTCCTCTCTTGAAATGTATCCATCACCATTCAGATCATAGACCTCAAAACAATCTTTTCAAAAGATAAATCTAATTTAATTTCATACCAACATTTCATTTCCCAAATCGTTAGAGTTGCTTGTGAGCTATGTGTTAGAACAAGTAAAGACAATTTTATACTGAGTAGTTCAGGTATAGAGAAGCATTTGCCGTGTACAAATGTTTTATGCTGATTGTTAATTATAATTTACTGATCATTCATATATATTTTAGCTGAAAGGAAGATTAGCTAATAGAGATTAAACAAAAATATGCAATCATAGTAAGTGACAGATTTTAAATAATAGTTACAAAAGTGAGTGATTATTTGGGTTATAAGGAAGGCTGTAAGAAAGTTGTGAGTTTTTGGTCCTCAAGTTGAGGATACAGTTTGTTAAAGTTGCAGTTTGGGTTTCAGGTGTGAGTGAGTGGCTGGGGAGCTGTAGAATCTAAACTTGTTTTGTAAATGACTAGATGTCAAGTTGGCAGCAGAATCCTTTACCCTTCACCAGGGGCTGGATACCCCCCATTCCACCAATCCACAGGGTGGAAGCCTGAGCCCTGGCACCCTACAACTGATCGCAGCTCAGACTCCTGGAGGTCCTATGCAGGACTGGCATCACCAGGACTGCCCCATCCCAGCCCTGCGCCCTGTGGGAGAAACAAGCCCCAGCCCCTGCCTAGTCCCACTCACCAAGGCCTTTTGTTTGGAAGGAGAGGGGGAAAGACTGCTATTCATACTCTTTCTCCTGCCATTCCCTAAACATGTTTAATATGTGGTGAAAGTTTGTTTCCAAACAATTTGTAAATTGATGCCTGTATGAAAGAAACTGAGTGAGAGGCAGATAGGAGAGAATGGACTCAATTATCCATACTACTGAGGTATTGTTACTTTTGCATTACAATTAGAGTATGAACCCTAACCAGTTCAGAAGTTGGGCTAGAAGATCTGAGCATGAGCTATATCAGTTCAAAAACCGCAAATCAGGGATCCTTTAATGCAGAGAGAGAATCTCGAAATACTATAAAAGTAGTTTATTTTTACTATATATTAATCAACAAAAATACTTGTCATTGCTTCCTCTTTGCTGCTCTCAATGTGTGACTGCTCTTAATGAGTCTTGTGATACTGCAGTACAAGATACAAGTGATACACCTAACTTTCACAAGAGCAAAAATATGTTTCTGCCTTTGGATAAAATCCTGCCCCTGTTGAAGTCAATAGGCATTTTGCGACTGACTTCCTTAAGACAAAGGATGAAATCCTGGTTCTATTGATGTGCCCCAACTGTGGAGTCAGACAGCTACCAGTAATTGACAAATTCCTTCCCAAAGCACAATGAAAATATAGACCGCATCATACTATAGTCACAGTGCTAAACAGAATTCCACAAAGCCAAGCAAGGTTAAGATCAAGAAGCTCCAAACAAGCCAGAAACAGCTATTTTATGCTGAGTATTTTTAAATTTTCTTTCCTTTTTATTTTTCTCTGTTCCTTCCTCCTTTGGCACACAGATTGCTGGCTAGTTTAAACTGTGGTGAAAAACTGTTTCCTTTCTCTTTCAAAGCCCTTAATCTTTTAATAGAACTTCTTAGCAAGTTTGGTAACAGTCTTACTCCCCTTAAGTCTAAAAATGCAGTTTTGCTATTTCAGCAACAAACTGTGATGGTAGCCAACAGAGAGCTTGTCAGACAGAGTGGTTTTACTCAGATTAATCTAATTTCAAAGTAGTCATTTGAGTAAGGTGACCAGGTATTGCAGTGTTATGGGTGTTCTGGATGATGATACAAAAATTGGTATTGTTTCAGTATATTGGGGGTCTGTACCTACAGCATTGTGATTATGTTGAGGTCCAGTTGCATCTGGTGTTGGGCTTCAGTATGGCTCTTTCTCTAGAATTATGTGAGGGAAATGAATTTGTGGAGCCCCTGACATCACTGCATGGCAGAGCACGAAACAGTTCAAAGGACAAGCCAAGCACAAATGCAGCTGAGCCCAGATTCATCTGTGAAGGCAGGGAAGGAGATGCTGCAGGTCACAGGCCTTGTTTAGACTAAGATAGAAGGTATATTTTTAAAACTCCAAAGCCAACATGTATGAAAGTTGCAGGTTGAAAGGCCTGTGATAGAGATGGATATGGAGAAGACTGACCACACACCCCCCCCCCCCCCCCCAAATCTCTCCTTAATTGTCAAGTGGCTCCAAGTTTATCTTGGCTTTCAAACCATGTCAAGCACAGCTTTAAAGAACAAATGACTCTAAACCAATCCTGACTTCTGCTAAAACTTTCTGGTCCTTTCCTTTGCCAATTACACTATTAAGAAAAAGCTTTCAGTCAGTAAAATACCCACCCAACCCTCCTATTTGTAAATATTATTCCAAACTGGTTTAGTCTACTTGTATTTGTCAGTACATGAGCTGGTCAAAATATTTTCAGTGAAACATTTTTCTGTCAGAAAGTGCTGTTTTGCTGAAAGAGAAACGTGTCTTGGCAACATATCTGTTTCAATGACAGGTTTGGCAGGAAGGTTTCTCAGGTCCAGGTTTGACTCTCGGAGGGCTGGGGATGGGGAAGTTAGCGTGACTCTGTAGCCCAGGGTTAGGGCACTGGCCTGCAATGTGGGAGGCCCACATTCAACTCCCAGCTCTGCCTGATTTGGATGGAAAAAACAAAAGTCCAATGGTAACAAGCTTAGGAGGACTCAACCCAGTGGCATTGTTTCCACCTCTTGTATCCGAACAAGCAATTGCTTTTGCTTAAAATGAATGCAGAAATTTTAAATAGTTCTTTAAAAAGATTTTAAAAGAGATTTTAAGATTAGGTTAAAGGCTATGCTTCACAATAACAATTTCACTATTTTAGGCTTTTACTCCAGTGTCTAGGACAGAGTGGCTTCTGGACTTCTCTGCACTGGCTTAGTCCCTGTGAGGCTCCTCGTGAACAGCATTTCACATGGCCCAGTTTGGACCTTTAAATGTCTTTAATTCTTGGTCTTAATATCTTCATAAAGACTTTTTCATGTCTATGGGCTCTAATGCAAGCACAAATGGAAAACATAAAATTCCAATGGTAACGAGCTTTGAAAGACTCAACTCAGGAGCATGAAATTGTTCAAAGGAAAACCCTTCAATTACTCTGAATTATATAACAGCAGAGAATTAGTATTAGTTACATTTAAAAAGTAGATTTAAATATTCATAAATTTAATTATTACTAAAAATTGACATACACATAAACCTTACATTTCATCTTTTCTTCTAATGTCCCCCGAAGAAATATTGATAAACCTTCCACCCATTCTATTACACTGACACAGCTGTCATTATCTGTGTCAAAAGCACGGAACACTGAAAAGAGAAGAAAGGCTAGATATATTGCAAATGTAATACTTACAGGGGGGCAATGCAAAGCTAAACAATTCAAAATGATTTTGACAAACTGAAGAAATGGTCTGAAATAAATATCATGAAATTCAATAGGGACAAATGCAAAGTACTATGATTAGGAAGGAATAATCAATTGCACAAATATAAAATGGGAAATGACTGCCTAGGGGAAAGTACTGCAGAAAAGGATCTGGGGGTTATAGTGGATCACAAACTATCAAGAGGCAAAATGTAATACTGTTGCAAAAAAAAAAAAAAGCAAACATTCTGCGATGTATTAGCAGGAGTGTTGTAAGAACACACGAGAAGTAATTCAGCACTGATAAGGCCTCAACTGGAGTACTGTATCCAGTTCTGGGGACCATACTTTGGGATAGATGTGGGCAAGTTGGAGAAAGTCCAGAGGAGAGCAACAAAAATGATTAAAGATCTAGAAAACATGATCTATGAAGGAAGACTAAAAATACTAAGTTTGTTTAGTCTAGATAAGAGAAGACTGAGGGCGGCAGGATATGGTAATACTCTTTATGTACCTAAAAGGTTGTTATAAAGCAGAGGGTGATCAACTGTCTTCCTTACCCCTTGAGAACAGGAAAAAGCAGTAATGGGCTTAAATTGCAGCAAGAGAGAATTAGTTAAGACATTAGGAAAAACTTCCTAACTGCAAAGGTAGTTAAGCACTGGAACAAATTACCTAGGGAGGTTGTGGAATCTCTGTCAGTGGAGGTTTCTAAGAACATGTTAGATAAACACCTGTAGGTAATGGTCTAAATAATAAATACTTAGTTCTCCCTCAGTGCAGGGGGCTGGACTAGATGACCTAATCTGGTTCCTTCCAGTTCTCCATTTCTATGATTCTATGAAACAAGGCAATAGTTTCTTTCATTTAGTGTAAATATGAACATTTTTTGGCTGAAGATGTTTGTGTGTTTTGATTTGCTTCACTTTAGCAAAAATTCCCTTCTACTATTCTGTTGAAAACTGTATGAGCCTTAACATCCGTTACTATAAGAATCTTGCATCCAGGTCTGATGGTCTTCCACTCCAAACTCCTATTGGGGGATCTAAGCTATCACAGGTGGAATAGCCACTTTGTTCTGCTAGCTGACCCGTTGCTTTGCTGGGTTTATGCACCCCAGTAAGTAGCACAAATCCCAGAAAAGCCTGAAGGAGATCCACCATTAAAAATACATTTGCAGATAGAAGGACTTTAGCGATAATATTTTGTCTTAGGCAGCCATGGAGGAAGTCATCCAGAAAATCCAACACACTTTTTTTTCTGTACACTCAACACCAACAACTTTCTGCCATCTTGCATGAACCAATATGCATATTTATTTCTTCACCCTTCCCTATGATAAGAAACAAAGCTACTGTGTGTAACTTTCCAATCAGTGGAGCCTGTAAATACTTAGTATTTTGCTTTGCATCTTAAAAATTCTTTTAGTACAATTAGTAAGTCAGGCCCAGATTCTCAGAGGTATTTAAGCAGCTTAGTTACAGCAACAGCAATATTCCTGTACCATTTCAGTGAATTGAAATATTACACACATGAAAATTATGTGAAAAGAAAATTACATAGGTAGAATCCAGCGCTGCAAAATTAGGAAATGCCAGAATTTAGGTTGTCTGTTCAACCTTAATTCAGCCCCCCCCTTTTCTATATGCATTATGATACACTCTTTAATTACATGTTCACGTACTATTTTTTCCACTGGACCAATATTTCATTCAGTCCATAGGATGACGTTTCCGTATTCCTTGCTTGGGGAATCAGACCCAGTGAGGGAACACCTCAGATACGTACCCCCAGCGACTCTGTGGAAGTTAGTCAGACCCAGATTTACAGCACTTTCTCAGTAATGTCTCCTCAGTACCCTCCTCTAGGCATCTATATGCCAGAGGGAATTCATGCCAGTGCAATAGAGCCCCAAACCACCACCTTTCCACCCCTTGGGTCGGGGAAGGAAGCACATTTTTGTGCACTAATATTTCCTCATCACTCCTATCTGTCAGTGAAGGAAAGAAATCTATGCTGGCTCAGCAAAACCTCCATGTCAATCTGCTCTTAGTGCCCCTGCTCAGGGTATCCACTCTAACACAGTATTTCCCTAGTATTTCCCCCACATTGCAGGAAAAGAGCAGTCTATAGGCAGTAATGCCTGCCTATTGTCATCCCTATAGCGGCTCACTACAGAGAAGGGAGGTGGCTATGATAACATAATGCCCTCTTCTAGCATATATTTTCAGCAGCTGGGAGGGAGCCAGCCATGTGGCTGCACGACACCCCCATTCTTAAACCTCCCACACACAACAGTGGAGGGAACTGTCCTCAGCACAGCAGTGCTTACTCATTACCCTTCCTTCATTAAAAGGAAAGGAGATATTCTCTGTGCAGGAGTACCAGCACACGACTGTTCCCTTCAGCCCTGTGGCATGGTGTGGCCCGAAGAAGCCCTCAATACCATCTGGCAAGGGTTCGGTGTTCTATAACAGCAACTCCTGTCAGGCCTGACAAACTCACTACTTCTCAAACAACCTCAGTTGAAACACTGCATGAAAGGACAGAGTTGCAAAATTGCTTTAGACAAGGTTAGCTTGTTAGAGTTAACTTTTAGTCTAGTAGAAGCATTACACTTTTGTTTTACTTGTTACCTGTTGTTCTTATTACCTTTGCTCACTCTCTTAAAATCTTAGCCTTTGTTAATAAACTTATACTTGTTTTCACTATAGATTACAGTGCTGTGTTATACTGGAGCTGACACAGAGTTGAATCAAACAAGCTGGTTGGTGTATACTAGTCACTCAGGAGTAGCGAACCTGGTAATTATTGTGACTGTCCAGTCACAGGGGCTGATGACTGCAGGGAAATGCTTCTGAGTGGGAGGAGGCTGGTTGTAACACTTTGGGGGTTCGCTCAGATCAGTAAGGGGTTGTGTCACTGCCTGCCCTGCAGCCCTGGGGGCTTCTGTGCTGTGCAGCTTTGGTTCAGAGCCCTGACACCAGCAACATGTTGACAGCACAATGGCCTCATCCTGGCTGCCACCACACTGGTTACTCCTTGCAGGGTGACACCAACAGACCTTCCAGTCTGGAGTCTCCCCAGAACCATCTCCATAGTGGTATCCAGTCCCTCTCACTGGACCCTCACAGAGGTTACTAAATTTGTTGCCTCCACAGAGACAGAATACACACCAGCCTGCTAGATTAGCTGAGGATTTTACCCTTTGGTTTAATATTCAGCACTGAAATGATTTTGTAAAAGTAAAACAAGTTTACTAACAATAGAACCTAGATGTAAGTGATATCAGATAGAAGGAATCTGGAGAGAAATGGTCACAAACAAACAAAAGTAAAAATACACTTCTAAGACTATAATCTAATTTAACAGACTAGAATCTTACCACAGTCATTCTTCCAGCAAGGCTGGCCAGTCTTTAGCCAACATAGGCACCAACTTCCTCTCTACCTGGGGGGTGCTTGGCCCCCCAGTCCCTACCTGCACTCCACCCCTTCCTGCCCTTGTTCTGCCCCCAGCCTTTCCCCTACTTCACCCTTTCCCCCAAGGCCGCACCCCACCCTGCCTCTTTATGCCCCCTCCCTGGAGCACGCCTCATTCCCTCTCCTCCCTCTCCCTCCCAGCACCTCCTGCACAGCGTGGAACAGCTGATCTGTTAATGGGGGGAAAGAGGAAGCTGGCTGTCAGTGGGTGCTAAGCATCTGTTAATTTTTTTCTGTGGGTGTTCCAACCCTGGAGCACCCATGGTGTCGGAAGCTATGTTAGCCAGGAACAAACAAAGAGCCCAAAGCACTGGTTTACTTTGCCTCCTCGGGTGAAGGATAAAGCAAAGTCTTTTTCCAGTTTCTTATATTCCCCCAAAGTTCAATGTCCTAGTGTCAAGAGCCAGGAAGGTCTGCTTGGGGATTCAGTCTCTTGTCTGCTCTGGGAGGGTGTGATGTGGGGGCAACACCATCTTGATGAAAAGAAAAGGAGTACTTGTGGCACCTTAGAGACTAACCAATTTATTTGAGCATGAGCTTTTGTGAGCTTTCGAAAGCTCATGCTCAAATAAATTGGTTAGTCTCTAAGGTGCCACAAGTACTCCTTTTCTTTTTGTGAATACAGACTAACACGGCTGTTACTCTGAAACCTATCTTGATGAAAGTATCCCATTCTGGTGAATTCCCATGCAGTGTTTCCTGCTGCAGTTTTTACAGTGCAAATGGTGTCTTCCCTTCTGCTTGTGATCTGATTGCTTTGTTTATTGCTTTGCTGATGTTTCCCCATTGTCCAAGTCTTGCAAAACAAATGGGGGAGTTCACAAATCTTTGTCTAAGAAAAACCTGTTTATCAACTTTTCTGAGATGCTTGCTTTAATCACATTTTAGTCACATATTTCCAGCATGTCTGTATTGTTCTTTGCATGTCAACCGTACATACATCATGCAAGAATATTAATGATCAGTGAGTTGCTAGTTGTCCAATGATAAGACACCTTTTAAATAAATATGACTGCAGTGTGTGGGGTGCACTGAACTGGTCAGGCCAGCTGAGACTAACTGCTACATACCAGAGAGCCCTTTGCCCTCTGACTTGGTATGCTCTTAGGATCACACCTCCTCCCTTACAAAGCTGCAGGAGAGTTAGTCATTGAGTGACCCATATGTAGTGGGTCAGAACCCTGGACAGAGCATATGCCACCATATTTTATTTCCCTTTTATATGTACACTCTCCATATCATATTCTTGGAGCATCACATAGCAAATGTTAACCTGCAAGGCAAAGTAAGAACTGGCAGAGTCCTGAGGAGTTTGTTTGGGTGGCTAACTGAATGTGGGTGTCAGGAAGCTGATACATAGTTTAGCACCAGCAAATCTCTCTCTCTCATTGAGGCGGGGAAAACACAGTGACCCAGTTCTGGAAGAAAACATCACACATGGGTGAGAGATCATACTCGGTGCAGATGTGTCAATCAATGGCTTTTTCATAGGAAACGTCTGTCTTCTGCTCTAAGCAAGAAATTGTCAATTTTTTCCATAGTTCGGATTATATTTTAATAAATTGTCTTTTGGACTCCTCCATTTCAAATCACACACATCACTTCACCCGCCATTCACAATCCCACTTGCAACTGTGCAACATCCTTGTGGCAACTACAGCAACTATTCTATTCTGTATAGGTTCTTATACTGCACTCATCACCATAGTATCTGAGCACCTTCTAGTAGTGCATTAAGCAATATGACTAATATCTGTCATCTGTTTTCTCATCTCCATGGGGAGAATGGTGTACAGTGTAGTGTCTTGTTTTGATAGGATTTTTGTTTGGGGGGATGTTAATTAACATACATGCAGCTCCTCCTCCTTGTTTCCAGCTACCTTTACAAGCATCAAGGCTCTTCTCTGCAATGCTCTTGTAGAGCATTAAGAATGAGAAGCCAGCATCATGTGAACTGGGAACATTCCATGGACCACTAGCACGTGCTTCACAGACCAGTTTGGAAGCTGTTGCCCTAGGTGTCTTTTACAGAAATTACAGTCTTTTTTAATCAATTAGTCTCACCTCGGTCCATAATCATGTCATCTGTCATCCCAAATGTGACATGCAGAATGTTTCTGAACGTGTTACGATCTAAGCCAATGATGGCATGCCGATCACTGGGTTCAACCACCAGGGTGTGGAAGAGCTTTATGAGACATTCCACTTCAATTTTATTGACTGTGAAATAAAAAAAAGTTATAATAGAGGTTATAATATTAAGTGCCATTCAAAACTAAGGAGAAGCTGCAACATTAACATTATAATAAACCTTTAACAAATTTTAAAAAACCAACAAAATATAAAGTAAATACCTCTCAAGGACAGAAGCCCCTTTCCTGAGGAGGCATGAGATGTTAGACAGTTTTTTCCAGAAGAAGAGGGAACACTAGCTCAGCTCTATGTAAAAGAGGATACTATCATTTTATTAATTTTCAGTGGGTTTTAAACTCTGTAATGCTGTCAAGATGAGAAGTGACAGGAAGACTATTGTTTCAGTCTGCCATTATATTTAGAAATATCGCTAATAAAGCTAGAGAAATGCTATGTAAAGGCTTTTAAAATCAGGATTCATAATACTTTGGTACTTTTTTCTTTTAACTGTTCCACATTTGAAATTGGTCTCTTCAGCATCAGACTGAACCACCAACTCATCAGCTCCAAAGCCATTTCCATTCCCGTGACTTCAGGTCACAAGAAAACAATAGGACACTTGTTTTCAATATACCTTAAAAACTTGTGTCCATATATAGCTTCATATAGACTTAAAAGAAAGAGATAAGCACCTTCTAGCCCTCTCCCCTTTCTCTCAGCTACCCATCCTTTTCTTAAATAATATAACAAACGTGTGACCAACAAGAGCTTCATGGCTTTCATTGTACTGTTCCCTATATTGATTTCACTGTGATAGCTAAAGTAGACCTCACATCTTCCTACTCAAGCTAAAGGAGATTCCCAATTAGCTTTTAGCAAGGCCTTTACAAACTAATTAGTTATGACTCCATCTTGTAATAGGCCATGTTACACACTGGCCAGGTCTTTACAACCTATAGAGACTGGTATGTTCCACATCTTAATTTCAGAGCCCAAAGTTTGAAAGGCCCACAACAGTGTAACAACTTAATAGAGATGCAGAGTGAATATACAACATACTGTGTGGCAGATACATAAGGGGTGAGTGAGATCCAGTAGGGATGATTTTGTAAGGGGACTGACATGGGTTTTCTAAGGGAGCTGGAAGAGTTTTGAGGGCACTAGTTCCACGACAATGGAGAATTGCAGGTGAATTCCTGGGGGTTGTTTCCATGGGGATGGGGGAGATGCAGGGGAATGCTTGGGGCTGGGGTGGTCACTAGGGGCTATATCCCTGGGGGCTGCAGGGGAACGCCTGGGGATGGGATGGGCATTAGTGGCTGGATCCATGGGGGCTGCAGGGGAATGCCTGGGGATGGGATGGGCATTAGTGGCTGGATCCATGGGGGCTGCAGGGGAATGCCTGGGGCCGGGCTGGGAATTAGGGGCTGGAACCATGGGGGCTGCAGGGGAATGCCTGGGGCCGGGCTGGGGATTAGGGGCTGGAACCATGGGGGCTGCAGGGGAACACCTGGGGATGGGATGGGCATTAGGGGGCTGGAGCCATGGGGGCTGCAGGGGAATGTCTGGGGCCGGGCTGGGGATTAGGGGCTGGAGCCATGGGGGCTGCAGGGGAATGCCTGGGGCCGGGCTGGGGATTAGGGGGCTGGAACCATGGGGGCTGCAGGGGAACACCTGGGGATGGGATGGGCATTAGGGGGCTGGAGCCATGGGGGCTGCAGGGGAATGCCTGGGGCCAGGCTGGGGATTAGGGGGCTGGAACCATGGGGGCTGCAGGGGAACACCTGGGGATGGGATGGGCATTAGGGGGCTGGAGCCATGGGGGCTGCAGGGGAATGCCTGGGGCCGGGCTGGGGATTAGGGGGCTGGAACCATGGGGGCTGCAGGGGAACGCCTGGGGATGGGATGGGCATTAGGGGGCTGGAGCCATGGGGGCTGCAGGGGAATGTCTGGGGCCGGGCTGGGGATTAGGGGCTGGAGCCATGGGGGCTGCAGGGGAATGCCTGGGGCCGGGCTGGGGATTAGGGGGCTGGAACCATGGGGGCTGCAGGGGAACACCTGGGGATGGGATGGGCATTAGGGGGCTGGAGCCATGGGGGCTGCAGGGGAATGCCTGGGGCCAGGCTGGGGATTAGGGGGCTGGAACCATGGGGGCTGCAGGGGAACACCTGGGGATGGGATGGGCATTAGGGGGCTGGAGCCATGGGGGCTGCAGGGGAATGCCTGGGGCCGGGCTGGGGATTAGGGGGCTGGAACCATGGGGGCTGCAGGGGAACACCTGGGGATGGGATGGGCATTAGGGGGCTGGAGCCATGGGGGCTGCAGGGGAATGCCTGGGGCCAGGCTGGGGATTAGGGGGCTGGAACCATGGGGGCTGCAGGGGAACACCTGGGGATGGGATGGGCATTAGGGGGCTGGAGCCATGGGGGCTGCAGGGGAATGCCTGGGGCCGGGCTGGGGATTAGGGGGCTGGAACCATGGGGGCTGCAGGGGAACGCCTGGGGATGGGATGGGCATTAGGGGGCTGGAGCCATGGGGGCTGCAGGGGAATGTCTGGGGCCGGGCTGGGGATTAGGGGCTGGAGCCATGGGGGCTGCAGGGGAATGCCTGGGGCCGGGCTGGGGATTAGGGGGCTGGAACCATGGGGGCTGCAGGGGAACACCTGGGGATGGGATGGGCATTAGGGGGCTGGAGCCATGGGGGCTGCAGGGGAATGCCTGGGGCCAGGCTGGGGATTAGGGGGCTGGAACCATGGGGGCTGCAGGGGAACACCTGGGGATGGGATGGGCATTAGGGGGCTGGAGCCATGGGGGCTGCAGGGGAATGCCTGGGGCCGGGCTGGGGATTAGGGGGCTGGAACCATGGGGGCTGCAGGGGAACGCCTGGGGATGGGATGGGCATTAGGGGGCTGGAGCCATGGGGGCTGCAGGGGAATGTCTGGGGCCGGGCTGGGGATTAGGGGCTGGAGCCATGGGGGCTGCAGGGGAATGCCTGGGGCCGGGCTGGGGATTAGGGGGCTGGAACCATGGGGGCTGCAGGGGAATGCCTGGGGCCGGGCTGGGGATTAGGGGGCTGGAACCATGGGGGCTGCAGGGGAACACCTGGGGATGGGATGGGCATTAGGGGGCTGGAGCCATGGGGGCTGCAGGGGAATGCCTGGGGCCGGGTTGGGGATTAGGGGGCTGGAGCCATGGGGGCTGCAGGGGGACGCCTGGGGCCGGGCTGGGCATTAGGAGGCTGGAGCCATGGGGAGGGGGGGTGCAGAGGAGGTGCTGGGGTGGTGAAGCGGTTGTTGGGGGGACGTGGATCTTGCTGGGGCGGGGCTGGGAACTGCTGGGGGAGCCCGGGGCGTGCCCCGCACTCACAGTGCTTCGCGGTCCGGCACAGCGACTCTGTGAGCTTCTGCAGCTTCTTCCTGTTCATGGCGCTCTCGAGCCGGCGCGGCGGGCGCCCGGCAGCGGCTCTCCTCCTTGGAGCCGCGCGCTGTCACCATGGAAACAGAAGACCGGGGACCAGCCAATCACAAAGCGAGAGCCGGGGCGTCCCGCGGAGGGGCGGGGACTCATAAGGCGTCGTTGCTCAGTAACGTTAGCAACGGCTTCCTTGCCCAAGTACGGGGACGGAGCGAGTCCATTTCTCCGCCGAACCCCGTTCCCCCAGCGGTGCTGTCAGGAGCCAGCCTCGCTCCGCAGCCCCAGGCGCAGCGGGCCCACACTCCTCTAGTGCGCCTCCCCCCCGACTCGGCCTCTGGGCCCCCCCACCTCCGCCACAGGCTCAGCGGCGCCCGCTGCTGGAGGCGCCCCATGCCCACGTTCAGCTCTGGCCCCTCCCTCTGAGCCGCCGCTCACCCTCCGCCGTCCTCTCGCTCTCCCGCCACTCTGCCAGGCGGCCCGGCGAGGATCCCGCTCCGCCCCGCGGCTGCTGCCGGGCCCGCGGGCCGCCCTCCCCACTCCAACGCGGAGCGGCCGTAGTCCAGGCTGTCTGGCACTGGAGGCTTGAGAGCCCACCGCAGGTGCCAGCCGCAGAGCCGCAGACGGCTGCTGATTGGGACTAAAACTCCCTCCGCTTTTGGACCGTGAGCGGCGAAGCTCTGTGGGTCAGAGCCCTTGGCCTGCATTTTTTGCGCTTTGCCTTTCTTTCCAGTTTTCGCTTTTCCCACTCCATAATGGGTACTGACTGGGCAGCAGATAGCAGAGGTCTGCTCTCGGCAGGGCCGTCCCTAGGGGGGTGCGGGGCCCGGGACAAATCAGCCTGTATGGCTTCCCCCTTAACATTTTTTATACAGGTGAAATCTGGTGTGGGGAAGGGACACCAGTCTGGGGGGTGGGGGGGGCTGGCAGGGGACGATGGAGAGTCCCAGGCTGGCTCCTGTGCTAGGGTGTCCCAGAAAAGGGAGGGGTCCGGGGCAGAAGGGCAATGGATGGGGTCAGCCTGGCACTGGTGTGTTCCAGCAGCGCTAGGCTGCTGGCAGTCAACTGTGCACATTAGCTAGGAGGGAGGGAATTGTGCCTGTTTTCGAACAAAAACCCCATCCCTCCTGATTCGCAACCCTTGGACCAGGCGGTAAAATCAATTTGGCACATGAGCAAGGAGGAAGCAAATCTTAAGTGTTTTTGACCAAAACCCCATCCCTCCTGATTTGCAACCCTGGCCAGGCAGTAGCAAGTCCTGAGAAGTAGCCAAAATGGTCACTTTGCGTGGGGGAAACTGCACCTAGTTGCAAAAGGGGAGGGTTGAGATTTGTGTCGCCACACCGGCAAGCAAGGAAAAGAAATAGAACGCTCGCTTCCCACCAACCCCCAGGGGCTGGCCACGTCCCCTGAACTCCACCCCCTGGGCCAGCCTGGCCCCCCAGGTCCCCACGACGCACCCACCGAAGCACAGGGCCCGGAGCAGTTGCCCCGATTCGCCATACGCAAGGGATGGCCCTGGCTATATGCTTGCACATTTCAGTGCCTCCAAGTAAGTCAAGGAAGCTTGGACCGCTTATCCCTGCAACACTTCACAGTGAGCAAAGTTCTACTGCAGCTTTTATTTATAACCAGTAAATCTGAGGCAGGAAGTGGTGCTTGCACAGATCACCTTGTTGTTCAGAAAAGACCTAGCACAGTCCAGACCCGACCTAAAAGACAGCTCAGCTGTATTCAGAGGGTCCAGTTCAGGTGCCAAAGCCCACCCTTTGGTCACTCCGCAACTGCAAATATTATATTGTATGAAGAGGCTCTGGTTTGCCAAACTTTGCCAGGCCTTTAAAACAATGTTCTTACCCTCTCATATGAGACAGTTTGGTACAACATCCTTATGAAGTTAAATACTCAGGCAGTGTCAACCTTTCAAGTTGTGTAGAATCATAAAAGGATACATACTTCTCCTGATTCAAAGTTAAACATCCAAATGTGAAAGTGCTGGTTCTAAAGTTAGGTGTGACTATCTTTTTAAAGTGCTGTATACTCATAACTCCCACTGAAGTTGATGCAGGTATTCAGCACCTGTGAAAGTCAGGCCATTTTTATTTTGGTGCCTACATTTAACTTCACATTCAGGACATTTGGCCTGGCACATTTGAGGATGTTACAAATCCAGTCAACTAGCTTACTTTAGAAGCATGATCTACTTTGTAATTACAACATCATAAGGAATGTCCTCCCTTAAATGTACATATGGTATAAAACAGCATTCCTCTAATGCCAACCATCAGAGACAACATACAATGGTTAGAAATACTGCTGCCAGAGCTCTGCCTAAAAGGCTTTATGCTTCAATGGTTTGAGTGCCCTCAGCACCCACTAATTAAATGGGAGTTGAGAGCACTCAACCCCTCTTAGGACTGAGCCATAATAAAAACTTTGCCGTGGATGAGAAGGCAAAAAAACATGATGGCTTGTGTTCCAAATTAAAAAAAAAAAAATACAAAATCAATGTTTACCACATGTAAAAGGAGAACAGTCAAGGGAAATAATTTGGTTTCAAACTTAAGTGTATGGAGGCTAAACATTTACTAGCTACTTTATAGATAGTACTTGACCGTCTCTTGAAAAAGGGTGTACAAAAATAATTTTTAAAATTTAAAACATTTTAAATGCACACATTGCTAGTTCTGTACTTTCTTCCCATTGTATAAACAAACTGATAAGTGGATGTTTTGTATATTTTTCTTTAGTTTCTTAAATGTTAGTAGAAGTTTCAGACTTTTCTATGAAGAAGTTTCACACTTAAAATGCTCACGTATGCTGAAAAAGACTAATAATCCAGGGCCTTAACACCAACACCCACATACTGGTATCCTGAACTTACACAAGTCAAGAAAGCTACAATGCTGTGACCAGACTATACACTTGCATCAGGGTTTGCTGTCAATATGATTTGTGCTCCTAAGTCACTTAAGTACTTTTGAAAATCTCACGCGTAGAAACCTAATTTTATGCTCCTATTTTTGGAAAATGTGGCTGATATATATAAAAAGTTCACTATAACTTTTTAAAAGTATTGAAAATCTGAGTAACTTGTTTCATTGTTAATACTGAAGCAATTTGATTTTGAAGTGAAAGATTTCATGCCACTAAACATTTAATAAATATACCATAGTAGCTCCTGATGCTAATGTACATGATTAATTTAACACGTGTAGTCTAACTGAAGTAAATGAGACTATTTATGTGAGTAAAGTCACATATCTGCTCATGAGTTTGCAGGCTCAGGGCATTCATTTTCAATTTTTTGTGTTTTGCCTACAGCAGTTTCATAAGATTCAAGTAAGATTCCCTACCAGTAGTAGCATTTATAATTTAGTTCATTATAAATTTTAATCTAAAATTACAATAGGACAAATTTTCAAATTAGTTTTTCAAAGCATCAAGCCTGATATAAATTACTGCATTCTGTCCTGAAGTCTTACATTTATTCTCAGTAATGATGCAATTGTCTTAAAAACCAGCAATTTCACCTAGCTGCAGCACGATGATTGATCAAGAACCCTTTCAATAAATTTTAATCTAGTAGTGATAGGAAGTCAGTTTCATAAAATAAAATTGGGATGTTTCCAAGAACTTGCTTGAAGTAGAAGTCAATTTGACTGAAGACTAGCAAAAATATTAATATCTTCCTAATTCCCGTTTCTTTCTTTATGATTTGCAAATTTATGATTGTTTAGGAAACGTGCTACAATTCTTGAGTAGCAGAAAACTATGTTTTGCACTTTAGTACTGTACTTAAGGTAGTTAGTAACTAACATGCATGCAAGGGGTTGAGAGGGGTTGGTTTGTTCTACAGCAGAACATTTTGGAATACCTTAAAGGCAACAGCAGACCAGGCCATGGAGACAAGAGTGAGAGGATGAGAGACGGCGCACTTGTATAAAGCTGAAGTCCAGGGTTGCTTTAGTTTTTGTGTATGTTTTGTTAATTTATTATGTTTCTTTTCTGTTTTTGTTACTGAAGTAGTTGCAGGTGCAAGTAAAATAGCTCAATCTGTTTGTGTCAATATTCCATGGTCCAAAAATACAAAGACAAACTTTTTAAAGAGTATCTTTACTGAGATTCTGGCAGTAGTTTTATATAACAAGACACATCCGCATAACAGGTCTGCCACTGAACTTGCTTAGAGTAAAATCAGCTTCAATATGAAGCTGTTAGTTATCAAAACCCTGCTTTTTACATGCTAAATATTTTCAGCAAGTGTGCATTTTATCACAGCAAATGAATTTACTGTAAGAATAAAGTAAATACATACATGAAGCTCCACACCTGGAACATAATTCATAAAAAAAATCACTAGTTACAACTGAATACCTGTACGTTATTTAAAAATGGTACAAAACATACAAAATAATTCTAAATATCTCAATGGCAATGCAAAAGGAAAAAAAGCTACCAGTGTTTGCCAGAAATGTTCAGTTAAACTCAAAATTACTTTAAATGATATAATGCATATTAATAGCACAGTATTCAGCATCATTTCAATTAAGTGGAGGTAAAGTCTTTAATTTTTGGATGTCAAGTTATGCTGCAGTGTGTCACTGCTCTTACTTAATGCAGAAGTACATGCTAGGGGCCCAGAATTGTTTATTCAGGAAAAACCTGCTGATACCAGTTCTGATCTCCCTAGGAAATATAGCTGTTGTACTGTTAAAAATAGATAGATTTTGCAAGGATCAAAGGCACCCTAATTCAGCTAGCCAAAATGGTAACACTCCCAAAAGAAAATAAAGGGCAAAATTATCATAAATACTTCTACAAAAGTAACCTTTAAAATTGTTACTATTCTATTTCCATTTCACAAATGGCATTAGTAGTCACCAAGTATCAATAGTCTTATGTTATATTCCTCAAGATGAAATTTTTATTTCTGCAGATTTAAAAATTAGACTATATTACTAACTTGTTAAAACACTATTTTTAGTATCTAAAAGGTTGCATTCTATTTCCTAATATTTTACATATTAGCTGGACCACCCTCTCTTATGATTTTAAACTAACACTGGCTACTGTAATTAAAAGAATTTTGTACCCCAGGTATTAAGCAGCAGGCAACAACAATGGACTTTTGGGCATAGCAGCACCTGGCTGGCTATTGAAAGTCTAGTAATATTTCTAAAACACTGGAAAACTCATGCAGTGTGGTAAAGTTTGCGATAATTTTCACAGTTGAAGTTTCCTTTAGTCATTGCACTTTTGTTGAAGGGACACGCTTGATTTTTAAGTGTCATTCTGAATCTGAACTTGAACCAGCCGTCTTCTTTTTCTTCTTTTTACCGTGTTTCTTGTGCTTCTTTCTCTTTTTTGTTTTATCCTTTAAAACAGTTAAATAATGTTAGTTATTTCATAAGCCAAAACCCATTTATTAAAATTCAGCTAACTAAGTGGTGTAAAAACCTTGAAAGGATATTTGTCCAAAATTATTTCAGATAAAAGATTACTACATGAATAAACAGTATAAAACAAAAAAAAAAGATAGAATACTTTGAATGATTTTTTTAAAGTTAGTTCTATTTTGGTCTGGTAAGAGGTCTGAAATAGTCATTGTCTCTAATTTTGTTTCCTAATCTTTTAAGTCACATGAACACTTTATACATTTTTGAGAAATCAATAAGATAATGGGTGTTTGTGATGCAAACGGCATTTTGCATACTTGTGAAAGAGCAGGGTAGGAAGCCCTATTTAATCACATTTCAGTTAGATTTCCCCATTCCTGACAAAGTAAAATAAGCTGTCTTAGGCTCCAGTCTCCAGCACTCATGCCTCATTTAATTTGGGATAATGTAGGAGCTCAATTGTGAAAACCCTTATACAGTCAAAGAATGGCTGCAGGATCAGGACCTAACATTAATACTCTAAACTCAGAAACACATATACTAGTAGAACAACCCTCTTGTCCTTAGTCAGGCAAAATTTCAGTGGTTCTTCCTGAGTAAGGCATGCAGGACCACGTTTATGTTGTATGCTATAACAATGATACACAAGAGTTGTCACTCAATACTATATATATCTATTCTACTATACACAAGATATACAGCTTCAGTGCAGTATACAATGTATGTAATGTACATTTATTTCAAAGAAAAAGCTCAGCACATCAGCCACTGGGAGTCAAGTGGCTGACAACCTGCCCAACTCTGGAAAATGTATAACTTCAAATCCCTATGTAGATTCCTTACTGAACGAAACAGTTTAAGAGAGATTAATGCAGAAGGTCCTTGTAAAGAAATTAAATACAAGATCCTCATCCCAGCTCCTGACCCACTGTACCTGGTAAAAAGGCCAGAGAGGCGTAAAGGGATGGTAAAAGCCCCTTATTCAGTTGGAGGAGCCTTGCCCAGCATACGCACTACTGGGACAGCCTTTTGAGGACTCTTTCCCAAACTCTGGCATAGAGTGTGTGCCAGGGGAGGGACTCAGTATCCAGTGTCGGGGAGAATGAGCATTGCTGGGGCCCACAGGGCAGTTACTATAACCTACATAGGCCTCCAAGGCTGTTCAGGTTATGCCAGGGGCCCCTGCAGCCACCCAAAATCAAGAGGGAACAAAGGTGTTTTAAAGCTGCCTTAACTTCTTTCCCCACCCTCTTTCTGGGCTGAGAGTTCAGTGCTGCACCTTATAGGGTATGTCTAGTCCAGTGCATGGGCTAGCCATACTCAGGTGGCTAGCCTGTGTTGCAGACTACACTGCAACATCCACACTGGTATTTTTAGTGGGTTAGTTTGAGCATAGCTAGAGTATGTCTGTCTATCCAGTCTAAGAAGCACACTCCCAGATGCAACGTAGACAGACCTTATGAGGCATAGAACAGAATATCTTCCTACATATTGTGGAGCAGGATGTATATTATAAACCCGATATGATATACACTGGTAACGTTCCATTTTATTAATGTGAACGTAAGTAAACATATTTGACATTTACTCCATCTAGAAAATAACTTTTCTATTCATACATATCTGTATTTAGATAACATACAGATAGCTCCAGGAATTATTTTGGGGAAGTTCTGGGGCCTGTGTTATACAGGAGGTCAGACTAGATAATCACAATGGTGCCTTCTGGTCTTGAATCTACGAATACAGGGCCAAATTCTGTTCTCAGGTACACTGATGTAAAGGCCAAGGAGCTTCCAGAAGTAAATTGAGTTATTCTCGATTTACAACTGTGAACCTGAGAGTAGAATTTTCCATAAAATGTTCAACTTTGTAAAGGGTGTTGTCCGAGACAACAAAAGTACATGCTAATTTCTTACATAGTTAAGACACTTTCTAAAAATATGAGAATAGGAATGATACTTGCTGTTACTTTCTCTCTTTCTTCACTGTTTTTTTTCTTTTTCACTTGTACCTAAAAAAAAATAATTAATAAGCTTTTGTGGCCAAACAGTATTTCCAAAAATACCTGTAAGTAAAAAGTTTTAGCTTTGGCTATAAAACATGACGGCACAATATGGTACAGCATATAATGTTGTAACAATATGAAGAAATACACTGGGATATCTGTGCTATTTTCTTCAAATCATTCTAGCCAGTATCATCCGGTTTTGGAAATAAAAAATGCTGAGTGCTTTCAAGGAAACAATGTCTGTCTACTTATACAACATACAGCATAGCAGGGAATTATCATGTAGATACCAGTAAAATTATTAAAACTACCTATGTGAAAAAAACCCATAACAACTCCAATTTTCCCTAGCCTTCACATCGTCTGGAATTCTATATGGAAAACAGAGGGGATAAAAATGGATAATTTAAATAAAATCAATTTTTAAAATGTAAATTAAATACAGGTTTAATTTTTAAAAATAAAGCTATTTAAACTTGAATTTGAAATTTACCTCTGAAATTATGACAATCTATTTTGGACTTAACTTACTATAATATATCAAAATTATTTAAATTTAAAATAATAATATTAAGCAGTACACGTTTGCTGCTGAAGTTTTAAAGAAAGTCATACTACTGAACTGGAGGAAGTCACTGTTTAAGTACCTGGAACCAAAGAGTCTGCTGAAATGCTAAACCAGCTTTTGACAGCAGTAGCCTCCTCTGCAAGTGCAAAGAGAATATTTTCTTCCTTTCAGTTTATTCCACGTTCAATTCAAAGAACAGTTGATTCAAAGTTAAGAAACCAACTAGGAGATGAAAAAGCACAAAAACTTGCTTTCCTCTTCCAAGCTATGAATAAAAGCTAGGAGTGAGAGGATGAGATCTACTAGTTTTACAATCCTAAAGGAAACTGTGTCCAGAAACAAATCAATTAAATTCACTAACTACAGGTATTTTCTTTGTTTAATACATCAGTTTTAAATACGAAACATGTTTTGATAAAAAGAATCAATATCAACCATCTAGTAAATGCCTCATTCATGATTTTTGCTAACATAATAAAAAAAAGTAAAAATTAAGATCTCAATAAATGTACAGTAAGCTAGATAACTGTTTGAATAAATGTGTATCGATACAGTGTATCCTACTAAGAGGTACAAAACTTAGTGTACAGGCTAAATTAGGTGTAAATAAACATGCTGTAATGGTTATCAACCAACGAAAATCAACCTTTAAGTACAAAAGCAAAACAGAGCTAAAACTATTTAAATCAACGTTTCCTGCTTACTGATTTAAATCATGATTAAAATTGGTGATTACAAGTACTTGATTTAAATCAATCCACGATGATGAAAGGATCTCAATATTAGAACAGGGACTAAACTCAAATTAACTTGATTTAAAAAAAACCAATCATTGCAAATGTAATCAATGTCCAGTGGTAACGAACATTAATACAAGTGAGATGGAAATCCCCTGCCTTTGTACACACACACTAATGAAATGACAGTCACATAAACTGTCAATATGTCAAGCATGTAATGTGATGTTAGTGAATATTATGGTATTCAGAATTTTAACTATAACAAAATAGTTCAAAATAATCAGTAAGTGGTAAGCGTTCTAACTTTAATGAATTGCAAGAGTCCTTTTTAAATAGGCTTGTGCTTATACAACTTTGAGATAGGTCACATTGCTGAAATCCAGTTAAACTGAGCTAGAACAGCTTCAGGATAATACATAATTTGCCACTTAGTCTATTGATGAGTTAAGTACAGTCAAATTAGTTTACTCACTTATACACATTTAACTTACCAAATATACTTTTTTAAAATTTGAAATTTAGGTTGTATTTTCACACTGACCTCCTCTGTAGGATCTGACTCTGATAGCGATTCAGATGATAAAGGTACATTCCCACGATCAATTTTCTTCCTTTTCCTACTAAGACTTTTGTTGTCCTACACAAAATAAAACACATAAGTATTTTGTTTGCTGGGAAAGTGCATCCTTTAAAATAATACAACACTTAGACTGTGACAAAAACACTGACTTTAACATTTCATTTAAATTGTGGAATCATAGACATGTAGGATTAGAAGGGACTTCAAGAGGTTATTATTGAGAAACCAGCCAGTTCTGCAAAGGACTGAACTTTGGGGGGAAATCTACTTTATTAGGTAGGAAGGGTAACTACTGATAAGTGTAGACCTAGGTTTGCGTTTTATGATTTTGTTTTGTATTGTAAGTACTTGTTTCCATCACTCTCTCTCATTTCTCATTAAATCTTTATTCTTTCTTAAATAAACCTTCTTTTGTTTTATTTTAAGTTCTCACAAATGCTCTGTGGTTTACAGGAGCAGTAGTTTACGCTAACACTCATCTTTGGGTGCAGAGGATCCAGAAATTCTGAGAGTACCTAGTGTTAGGGCTGGATATCACAGGGGAATGATTCAAAGGGATTCGGGGCTTGAAGTGCACCTACTGTTAACCTGCTGATGAAAGAAGGAATGGTATAAGTCCAGAGAAGAGTGCTGAATGGCTGGCAATGTTAGAGAGCTGATGCCCAGCTTCTATAAGAAAGACTTCTCGCTGGAGGCAGCAGCTAATAAGATGACTCTCAGTCCTCAGTGTAAATTAAAACAAACAAACAAACAAACAAACCCAAACAGAAGACCACCTGAAAGCCACTTAGACATTTGTCCTTAAATTCACCCTATCTGCTTGAACAAGTTTGCAAATTTGCCACATAACTAGCAATTTTTGCACTCGGCAGCTATTGAGACCAGATTTTCTTAAGAGCTCAGCACCCAGCAGTTCCCAGTGGCAATAATTATTTAAATAGAAGCTGAGGACCTTTGCAAATTTGTCCTCAGATGTGCAAGCATAGGTTCACAACTGCCTTACCCAAGATCTGTCACTCTGTTTAAAAATGTGGTTCTTTGTCTATATTTGTATAAAATGCCCTTTGAGACAGATTTTTATTTTTCAAGTACTTAATATTTTACCTTTTCTCTTTCATGTTCTTCCTTTGATTTTTTCTTTTTTGTGCTGTCCTAAATAGAAGGTGAAAATAATTAATTTTACATAATGGTTTCAGCACACAATGGTATGAATCACAACAGAATCTTGACCAGATATATTACACTGGATAAAAGGGCCTACTTTTCAAAGCTGTTATGGTTGTTCTGGGTTACAGTCTAACAAATTGGTCTGAGATATTTTACCTGGCAATTCACATGAGCATTATGAAAAAACTACCATTTTGGTACAACTGCTTCAGTCCTTGCCCTGCAGTATAAAAAGACACTGTTCTTACTCTGGTAGGCCTGTGGGGAATCAAGGAATAGAATGCTGCTCAGCAGAACATACATACAACCTATATAGGAGGTCAGCCACGATCACTCTATTCCTAAGAATCTTAAAAGAAAACACAACACGCTACCATGGCAGAGTCCACAAGCATTGGGTGAGAAAAGAACCCTTTGGGAGATCCTAGGGGACAGAATGAAGCCTAAGATAAAGCATACTTCCAATAGAACAGTTCATGTTCTGCTTTCCCATTAGATCCCCGTGTATGGAGTGCCTCTCTGCTGTTCCTTCCTGTCTGGTGATAATACAAGACAAGTAATTTCTACTGAAAGCGTAGCAAAGAGGCATATTGTGCATGAGCCAGTAGAAAAGGCAGAATGAAAGCAGGGCCAACAGAGTGAAGAAAGTATCAGAGATGGAGAATAACTAGGAAGGAAGAAATAGTAAGGTTGTGAGTCTCTCCACCCACCTCACCTCACCTCAGCTGACAGGAGAGAGAAAGAACAGAGACTTCTGTCCTCCAATTCAGCAGCAGGAGGTGTCTAAATGTCGTGTCCCCCCCCATCATGTGTGTGAGGGATGAATTTTCAAACTTACATTAACAAAAACTGGTGTGTGTATGTATGTGAGGAATGATTTAATCATTTGATATCTATGGATGAAAAACACTATATAAAGAGCTAGTTGTTATTATTTGTATAGCACATACACTAAGTTAGGTACTTTACAGATAAATGAATACAGGACTGAGCCCCAAAGAGCTTTCATAAGTGGCTTCTTAGATTACCAGTATTTATGCCAAAAATATAATTTCTACCTGATATAGTGTAAAGAACTGTTAACAGACTCCTTACAATTTGTTTATTTTCTAGTTTACACAGGATGAAGTCCAAAATTCATACCAGAAAGTTTAATTAATTGGGTATGCACGACTCCAAATAGAGCAAAGGAAAGAGAAACCTCCCCATAACTGCATTTATGAAAGGCTCGATTTGTGCTGCAGAGTGTACAATTTCTGAAGGGAAAGTACTTTTCCCACAGACATCTGGTAAGGCAGTACACCTCTACCCCGATATAACGCAGTCTTCAGGAGCCAAAAAATCTTACTGCGTCATACGTGAAACCGCGTTAGATCGAACTTGCTATGGAGGGCAGGGTAGGGAAGGCTGTGCCATCCTAAACAGCCTGGCCCCGCCCCCTATCTGACCCTACCTACTTCCCGCCCCCTGACTGACCCCTCAGAACTCCTGGCCCATCCAACCCCCCCTTCTCCCTGTCCCCTGACTGCCCCCCAAGACTCTCTGCCCCTTATCCAACTCCCCAGCCCTGGCCTGGCCCCCTTAACACGCCGCTCAGAGCAGCATGTTGGAGCCAGACATGCTGCCACCATAGGCGCCGACTCTGTGGGTACTCCAGGGCTGGAGCACCCATGGAGAAAAACTGGTGGGTGTAGAACACCCACTGGCAGCTCCCTGTCCTGCCCCCCCGCCCACCTCCACTCCGCCTCTGCCTCCTCCCCTGAGTGTGCTGCCGCCACTCCGCTTCTCCCCCCTCCCTGGCTTGCTGCGAATCAGCTGTTTGGTGCGGCAAGCCTAGGATGGAGGGAGGGAAGGGGGAGAAGCGGAGCAGCGGCGCGCTCCGGGGGGAGGAGCTGGAGGCAGAACGGAGATGAGCTGGGATGGGGAGCGGTTCCTCTGCGCCCCCACCCCCGTTACTTGCTGCGCACCTCCCCGCACGCCCCGCCCCCACAGCTCACCTCCACTCCGCCGCCTCCTCTGAGCGCGCTGCCGCTCCGCTTCTCCCCCTTCCCTTCCAGACTTGCGCAAGCCTGGGAGGGAGGGGGGAGGAGGGGAAATGCTTTACCGTGTTATATCTGAATTCGCATTATTTTGGATCGCGTTATATCAGGGTAGAGGTGTATTTTAAGCACTGGTATCCTGTCAGACCTTCATTTAAAAAAAACCCCTACATGTGAAAACAACACACCGACAAAGAATTAAGACATTTATAGGTTTTAAATGTTAGCTTATTGTACACTAAAACAGAGCTTGTTTGGACAGGAAATAAGGCACATTTATAATTCGAAAGTTAGTGATAATAGTTTAGAATCATTGACAAGTCTGCTCTCTAAAGATCAAACTATTCCTTTCAGCCAGCGTACTGAGCTCAAATAAGGATAATACTTCTTGGAGTATGGAAGCAGAAGGGTGGAAGCACTGCTTGCTCCCATAAAGTAGCATTGTGTGTTTGAAAGAGAAATAAAAAAGTGGATATGCAAAACCAAAATCAGATAATGTTTACAATATAAAGGAAAACTTCCCAACGCTAAAACATTACATTTTACCTTGCTGTCTGATTCAGAATCAGAAGTAGAGCTTTCAGAAGATTTCCGCAAGGAGCGATACTTCTTTTTTCTCCGTTTTTTCCCTTGTTTCTTATCCTATCCATAAATGTTTTAGAGAAAAAGTTTGTATGTGTTCATAGTGAAGCTATAACTGAATATTCAATCTGAAGAACACAGAAACCCAAAGTCCTATACGTAAGTATGCTCTCTTGATGAATACAGCACTACAGAGATGACTAGCTCTTAGAGTGGATGATACTCATAATATTTCTGCATTTATTCAAAATTTATATTAGTGATAAATCCAAATTTTTCTAGTTTCCTTGTTTATTACTTTTTTCCAAAGTATATCATAGGGCCTGACTCTTCATCTTCAAAGTGATCTAGCCTAAAATGCCATGAACAGATTTTTTTCAAAATAATAATTGTGTGCCTGGGTTTTATTTTTAATTTAGAGGGAAAATTATCTTTCTTTAAAGAAATGCCAAATAACAGACAGTTCTCTGTAAAAATCAAAGTGAATCCAGTTTATAAACCTGCCACCCAGAATAAATAATGTTCATACAGAAGTTCTTATTTGTAGTCAAGAGGATAACCTTCCTTAGTCAACGCATAAAAAGGTAAGAGTAAAGCATTTAGGTAGATGCAGCCTAAAATCTACATGTAAAATATATATACTGCAAAAACCAGTGTTAAAAAGTTATCATGAACCAAAATTACTTTTTTAAAATAAGTGTTTCATTAGTGTTCTTTTAATATGTTGCTATAAAATATATTTTGGTGCACAGAAAAATCTATTAATTGAACAGATATATTAAGGTCATGTTCATTTCTATACTTCTTTGCGCACTAGAAGTTTCTTTTCTCGCTGTAAAGAAAGAGGCAAGTCTTCTATCTCCCTGTGAGAGTTCTGCAGACTTGCCTTTCTTGTTCCCAATTATATGCTTCCTTTCTTCAAAGCATCACTTGAAAGCCACCTTGGGGCTTGCTTTATAACCCACTGTTTCACAATAAATAAAAGGGATTGCTACTACCACTCCTTCCAGCAGGTTTGCTATCTCTGTAGCACTCCTAAGTCTCTGCTAGCCTTCTGAGTGAAGCATCAATGCTAAGGGACCCAATCATAGGCTCAGAGCTCTCAACTCCCTTTGAATTCAATGAAAGTTGAGGGCCCGCAACGAACTGTAGGACCAAATGTTAGTCTCTTACACAAGAGCGCAGAGCACAATTGTGAGGCCAGAAGTTAATTCTTTTAACAAGTTTGAGTATTGCATATTCACTATATTATCGTGTATTAATTTGGTTATAGGAAATATCAGGTCTTTAACTCATTTGCCTTTAAAAAAACTACAGTTATAGTTTCAGATCTCACAGATAAACCAATACCCCTTCATGTACAATTAACAGGGTACTAACAGACAAATTATCTAACTGTTCAGGCTACTGTTCCTGAGATGTAGGGCCATAAATGGTTACTATTAATCAAAAGAAAATTATGGCCCCAGTCCTGCAACGACTTACTCATGTGCTTAAAAGTATGCACTGAGCAGCTCCACTGAAGTAAATGGGACAGTTCATAGTGTGTAAACAGATGCATAAGTAGTTGCTAAATTGAAGCCTCTGTTAAAATGCTGACTAATCTACAATCACTATTTCCACATTAAAACAAGAAGCATACATTTTTTCTTGAATGCACCATCCTAATAAAACCTGAATAAGAGAGTAAGTGGCACAAGCATATTCTAGAATTATACACTAGCATATTTTCAAAGCAAACAGAAAAATTACAATTCTGGTACGTTAGTTCTCACCTCATCATCAGAATCAGATGAACTCCTGGAAGAATCAGAGCTTGATGAAGAAGAGGAAGATGAAGACAACTTGACCAAACACAACAAAAATTAAAGCTTGTGAGATGCAGCATTTTGTCTGTTTGAGAAATAGTTAAAGGAACATCCAAATACTCTCCCAAATGTCTCTGCATTTGCAAATGTTATCTATAGTGATCTTAGTTCCAAGAGTCTAGCCTTCAGAGATTTTCTTAAATTAAGCTGTATGAGTGATATTTCCTCAAGCAAACAAAGGTGTGGCATTCTAGCCAAATGATCTATTTTTAAAGTAAGACCTTCTTATTTTTAAACCTTTTCCACTCAAATACAAACTAAACTACCATTCTCAGATAACAGGCAACACAAGTATAGTTATTTAAACATCTACCTAAAATACCAAATTACACTCTTATTTTGTTTTTTCAGGAACTCAAGCCACGTAAAACTTAAAAACCTGAAAACTTTGCTCACCCTATTTGATTTCTTCTTTTCCTTTTTCTTTTTCTAAAAAGAAAGAGATAATTTTGTTACATGGTATCATGATCTCTTGACATATGTCACAGACAAGGAAAGTAGTTCTGAATTTGCATTTTGACCTGTATTCTTTGGTGATGGCTGTTTCAGTGCAAAAATGTCACATCAGGAAAATCCAACTCATGAATACTTTACCAGACTTAAGATATTTACCTCATTCTTTTTGGAGGAACTCTCATTTCCACCTAATAATTTCTTCCTGTGTTTTTCTAGTTCTTTCTTCCAATTCTGAAAAACAGTGATAGTGACCATTGGCATAATTTTCAAAACGGAGTTAAAAGGAACCTTTGAAATATTTCATCTGTGACAGAGCCACCAAGTATTATTTGTACAGGTTTTAAAAAGATAATTCAACTAATCCTAAACCTACAGGATTACATATTTCATTTTATATAAACAGATTAATATTCATTTGACAAAACTTGCTAATGTGCTCCTTGATCTGTCCGTTATTTAAACAAAAATATATACACAAACACCTTAATTGACTATCTGTATTAGGATATTAAACTATACATACATATTTCACTGTAGCAATGTGAGTAATCCACTTTTTAAAAATCAAGTACCACCAAATATGAGTGTCTCTTTATTCAAAAGATGGTGGGTAAGGATCTGGACAGCCTCTGATGAAAAGATTTCACATTGAATATAGAGGTTCACACACTATTGCTTCTGTAAATCGAGTGCACTGCACCCACCGGGGTCTCCCTTCATTCTTTCTCCACCTCCCCTACACCACCAAGCTTCCTGTGTGCCACCCTTATTGAATGTTCTAGGTATCAAGGGCCAGAACCCTATAAATTAGGGAGAAAATCAGAAAACAGAAAGGGGAAAATGGGGGACACCTGGAGCCCTTGCCATCTGGTTAGCACACCCACAGCTTCACACACCTCTGGACTGTCTATCATTCAGGCAACTGGTTGATAGCACCCATCACCTTCCAACAGAACAATATCCACCTGCTCATCCTCCCAATAGACTTTAATGTGTCAAAGCCCTGAATGATGCATCTCTGAAACAAATAATAATGGGTAGGTTTGAATGCAGATGTCCACACAACCCCTGGTGTGAGTGGGAGGATGGGAGACTCTGGTATGGTGGGAAGGTGGAATTGGGGTCACAGAACTCAGGGGGCGGGGAAGGGGAAGAGTGGGGAACCCGGTATTAAGCAGGGGTTAAGCAGAGCTTCTGACATGTGGGAAAGAATGGGTCCTTGGTAGGGTGGGAAGGTGGAAAAGTGAGCACACAGAATCCAGAGTGGATAGGGGAAACTGGGGAACCTCATGTGGCTGAATGAGGGGTAAACAGAACTGTTGGCAAGGGGGAGCAGAATGGGGGATCTGATATGAGAAGTGGAGGAATGGGGGACCACACACAACTCCAGCAGGGGGAGACTGGGTGGCAGTTACAGGGAGTCCCTGAAATATGAGGGGGATAGGAAGGTGGTACACAGGGAACACATGGAGTGGGATGCAAGAAGCCCCAGTGATACGCAAAAAGCTTGGCCTACAGAAGCTATGAGGTGTGTGGCCCTCTAGTGTATTACAAGAGCTCAAATACTATTCAGGTGGCACTTTTTCAAAACTAGACCTGACCAGATATATACTGTAGAGAACAACTCTGCATTAGTAGGGGAAAGGAAAAGATGGTTTTTGCTCTGTACCTGCTGTAATTCTAATTTAAATATTTTAATAACAAAGTTAGCTCATGAAGAATCTTACACACACACAGTGGGCTGTTCATCCTGCTAATGACAGTGGAACACAAAGTGGAATAATTTTTCTAAATGATCCACCAACACAAAATAATCAAATCACAAACCTCATTCATCTTTTCTTCAAACTCAGCCAATGCCCTTGATCCTTTCTTTTTCTTTTCTAGTTGTTCTTTCACTTCTTCCCTTATATAAAAAAATACATAGATTTTACACAGATATCTATACATCTAAAACACTTGAACAGACATTAAGATTTTTTTTTAAATTTCCACTGAAATGCACAGACAGTAATCCAAGTTGTTTCTTCAGTTTATCTTTAGCTGAATTTCCCATGAAAGGAGACAGAATTTTTTTTAGGTTATGTTACAATTTACATATCTTAAAGGCTAGGTCCTGTAAATAAATTCCTGTTCAGCATCTAGTCCTTACTTTGGTGATACGTAATGTATGCTTGAATTTGATGTATAATAAGATAAAATGGATTGAACACAAGATAATTTTAGTAACTCATCTTAAGAGATGGTATAATTCTTAAGACGACAATTCTGCATGGTAGAATTCAATTCTGAAAACGTATCCAGAAAAATTTCTTTCCATGTGTGATTCTGTTAAAATTACTTAAAAATAACTGGTGAGGACACACCCACAATTCAGGTAATGGTAGCCATGACAAAAAATAGAGGCGTAAAGTTTTTCTCTTCTTAGGCCTGGTCTACAGTAAAAAGTTAGGTTGATGTAAGTCAGATGATCATAATGGTCCCTTCTGACCTTAATATCTATGAGTAAGTCACCTTGCATCAACTTATATCACTTGTCTACACTCAAATTTGTCTCAGGTCGATGTAAGTACTCTATTATGGTGAGGCAATAACACCACCTCCCCAAACGGCATTGAGCCATGGTTGACCTACTGAGGTCAACACAGCGTGAGTGTAGACACTGCATGACCTACGTCAACCCTAGTCCTCCAGTAGCTGTCCTGCAGTGACTGCTCTAATCACAATTGTGAACTCCTCTGCCTGGGGGTCACAGAACCCAGAAGCCACACCCTTTCTCTTTAAAACTCCCACATATTCCTAACTGCCCACCTTGGCGAGCACACCTAGCTACTGTTAATACTGTGATACTCCAAAACTGAACTGTCAATAAGCTAGTCTTATTTAAAACTTTTATGGGAATAAGGGAAGGGAGTTCTGAAACTTATTTTTTGCTTTCTGTTGTAACTGTAAATCCAGCAATACATCTATCTGTAGCTGCTACCTCTATGGCTTTGAGTGGTCCCCTGCGGAATACCTGACCATGATAAGGAGGATAAAAAGCGGACTAGAGAGGATATGTTCAGTGAGATCTTGCAAGCCAGTGCTGCACTGAACTGTAAATAGAGGGCCTGGAAGGTAAATATTTCAGAAAGTATGAAGAAGGAAAGAGCAGACAGGAGAAAGGCTCAGGTGTCCCCACAGGAAAAGGAGAGGGAGATGCACTCAGGCAGCAAACACAAATGCTGCAGACTCTTGTTGACCTACAGGTCCAACAGTCACATATTCAGCTCTCTCTGTAGTCAATGAAGAACTCGAATTTAGCAACTTGCTATGGACTCCAACATTCCATGTGGCATCATGGGCTGCATCCCTACCACTCCATGCCAGGGGACAACAGTAAGGACAACCACAGCCTCACATGCACTGACATGGGAGAGTCACAGATGGTGTATGTGAAGCAAAAACGGACTAAAATGGACAGGAATGTTTTCTACCTTTCTGATTTTAAAGTTGGATTCCGTTAATTTATTTTAGAAGTTTTTATTGTATTTTTTTAATTAAACTTTTTTGGCACTGTTTTAGGTATGCAATACATTTCTATTTTTTGGAAATAAATTTATCTTTATTACTTCATAACATAGTGAAGAATCCCCAACGCTACTCAAAGTACTAACTGCATTTAACTCTACAGGATGACAGAACTCACAGGTTCAGTGAGTAACAGTGTAATAAATTATAAATGTACAGAAAGGACCACACAATTCATAAGTTCATTAAAAGACGGTTCAATATTCATAAATGTACACTTAGCACTAACAATTCGTAACAGCCCCTAAAACTTCAGGGCCACGAAGAGCACAGCCCCACACTACCACATCAAAGTTATTTTTTCAAGGGCTCCCTCAGCTGCATAGCTCCATGCTGAGCTCATGGTTCTTGTGTCTGGCTGTTCAAACTCAGTACACAGGCACTCCACCTCCAATCTCATAAATAAATATTGAGGGGCCACTGGATGCTGGCAATCTATCAAAAGCACATTCAACTGTCATTCTGCACCTGCTGAGCTGGTAGCTGAATCTTTCTTGGGTGCTGTAAAGGTGGACAGCATATGGCTTCATGAGCCAAGGAAGCCAGGGGTTGGCAGGGTCCCCCAGAATCACTACTGGCATTTCAACACTGCCAATGATAATCTGCCAGTTGAGAAAGAATGTCCCTGCTTTCAGCTTTCTGCAGTCCTGTGTTCTTAAAGTTGCGAGCATCATGCAGCTTCCACACTGATATCGCTAAAGCATCTTTGGTGATCCATCTACAGTTGCATAATCAAAGAAAAGTATCCCTTTCTACTGATGATCTCTGTAGCAACGCAGGCCTGTGCCAAAATAAGGAAATGGGTGCCATCTATGGCCCCACTGCTGTTCAGGACCCATTTCTGCAAATCTATCCACTATGTCCTGCATGCCACCAGATTCAGAGTCCTGCATAGCAGAAGATGATTAATGGCCCTACACACTTGCATAACAACAACTCCCACTATGGATTTTACAACTCCAAAATGGTAACAATCTGGTGTTGCATGCTTTCATACTGCAATCGCTACTCACTTCTCAACTGTTAATGCAGCTCTCATTCTGGTGCCTATGCCCTGGAGGGATGGGGCGAGCTGGCACACAGATCCAGGAATGCTGCTTTTTGCATTCAAGAACTCTGCAGCCACTGCTCGTCACCCCAACACTACATTTCAATGTCATCCCACAAGTCAGTGCTTGTTTCTCTAGCCCAGAAGTAGTGCTCCACTGTCCCTAGCTGCTCCGTGAATGCCACCAATAGCCCTGAATTGATCTGCACTATGTCCTCAGCAATCTATCCTCAAAGAAATCATCACATTGCAGTTCTTCCTGTGGGTCTGCAAATAGTAGAGGACTGTTCGTCCTCTGTTTGCAACTTTCATGACAATAGTGCAGAACGCTGCGGGCTCCATGCATGTGTCACAGTTGGTGGACAGTGAAAAGTGCTGTGCCCAGGTTTGTGGGATTTAAAAAAGAAAGATGTAAACATTTTGGGATATGGATGGCATTATGTGATGGAGAAAGCTGCATGATGGTAACTTGACTCCTTGCTCCTCGTCATCCCTGTGTGACTCATTTCTGTCCTAAAATGCATTGCAAAACTTTCCCAAAGAACAATGCACCAGACAGTGACACACTGGGATATTTACGGGTGCTACACCACACTGTGCATCGACACAGGAGTGGTGAGTATTTGCAGTGCTGATGCAAGCAGCCAAGTATGGACGTACATGCGTAATATACTAACTCGGGTGACTTTCCGCCGATGTATCTTGGGTTAACCAAAATTTGTAGTGAAGACATGGCCTGAGAAATTGTTGCTAAAAATGCCTCTGGATCAATTTAATATATTTCTTTTCAGAAATGGTTGCTGAAATACCATCATCTTACACTGTAACAATTTTTTAAAAACATAAAATTAGGACTGATATCTAGAAAAAATGCTTTGCCCAGACACTAGGAATCCCTTTATAAAATATCACAGTGTATGTTGAGAAGGAGGGCACTTAATAAGATAGTATCTTTCATCAAATAAGTGGTTTTGCAGAAGGAGCAATCAGATATTTCCACACTTACCATGTAGGCCTTGGTCTGTTCAGGTAGTCCTGTATTGTTGGCCCTGCAGATTGGGAAGGACCTCGTGATCTGGCCATGGCTATAGGATTCATATAAGCCTTGGAGATGACAAAGCAAAGTCAGAAGTAAATTGAACTACTTTGCTGCAGAAACAAAATCCCACACATACAGTTTTCCTTACTTACTGAAAACAATTCTATGTTTCTTATTGATGGAAGGCATTTAGCCAGAGGAAAATGATGCTTCAAGCCAATATGCAGACTCAACACCATGTTTCCAATTCAGAATTACATAATCTACTTAGCCACAAAAGGAACAAGGGCCTATCCAGGGGCCTAGTGATACTTAGCGCTTCTTTTGTAAAGTGCTTTGAGATTTCAGGATGCGATGCTCTATTATAAAAGTATTATTACAGTGCCATATATCCCTAGTCTCTTACTCTCTGGCACGGCAAAGGTAGTACATTCAGGCCTTAGACTCACTTTGGCCAGGAACAAACTGATGGTGGCACACAACCAAGACTGTATTAATTAGTGATAATATTACCACATAATAAAACTACTACATTTCGGATTTGTTTTAAACTAAAAACCCGAATAGATGTAAATAAACAAAACTTTGGTGAATTTAGCAGCATTTAAGTACTAAATCATATGTTTTAACCCCAAATATATTCAAGTTAGCAACAGATCAATTATAATGGCTTTATTAATCAAGCTTTGTAATCTGTTCCTCCTTTTCACATCTGTGTATTCTCTTTATATGCACTTCAAAATGTGATAAATTTTATAACTCCAAATATTTAAAAAATCCCCAGTTTACCTAAGTAAGGAAGTGATTCCCTAACAATTTTTTAAAATTTTGGTTCATGAATATACTAGAAGCATATGGCCACACTAATGCTTGTGTGCATACATCTTCCTTTCTCTAGACAGATCTGTATATACAAATAGATATCACGTAAGCAATATTAAAAAACATTAAGTATGAAAAGTGAAGAGCACTCAGAAGTTAAAAAATGCCACAATTAATGTTGTCTGTGCAACCCAAATTCAGTCCATTTATCTGTACATGATGATACAGTCTATAATCAAATAAGCACATATTATTTCTTCTATAGGACCCCTGCTTCATTCAGTGCACATGATGGACAGTGTTCATTAGCGAGAAGCTATTCAAGATTTTGTTTTCTCCTTATGTTCTGAAGGCAGAATTATCAATTTCCTCATGGGCTTTTCCATGGCACTCATGACTATACTATCCAACGGCTTTACAAAAATGAATTTGTTTTCACAACACTCCTCTGAGATAAGGGGATATTATCCCCATTTTACAGATGGGAAATTGAGGCAGGGAGAGATTAAGGTCAAAGTATAATTTTGGGTGCCCAATTTGACACACCGAGGACCTGATTTTTCAGAATATTTTGAATTATATAGCACTTTATATGTTCAAAACACAGCTCCCATTGACTACAGTAACAGATGCAAGTGCTCGCACTTCTACAGGTCACACCACATGTCTCAGTCAGACACCCAGAAACTAAGTGGCTTGCCTAACATCACATATAAGCTTTGTTGCAAATGCAAAAGGGATTGAAGCCATTCTTTCTCTTCCTCTAATCATCTGCCTCAATAGCTGTACAACTTCCAAATTCAACAACAAACCAATCAGGGGTCCTACAGATAACTGGCCCCTTCACTATACAACCCTTATTCATTCTCAGAGCAGGTCCATCCTATGCACTCAGTGAGGCAGGGGTCTTGTGTAAAAAACAGAATGTGATCATGAGATGAAAGACTGTATTGTAATATATATGCAGAAAGTGGCCAAATTAAGGTTGCATAGGGAATCTCCTAACTTTTGGGTGCTTGAGTTTGCAAACTTGATAACGATCTTTTAAACTTTTTTGTAAGAGTTTAATTTCCCAGATTTTTTTAAAGAGCAAACAAACAAAAACCTAGACATTCTATCATGTGATATCATACTGAAACCCACATGGTTCACCAGCAGGGTTGGACCCTTTAGATCTTCTGCCACTTGAGCTAACTGAGTAAACAGCAGCAATAAGTAAATAGTAAGTTGTCATGCTTTATGTGGACCAGTACTAGAAGAGAGGAGACATTTTAACAGCAGGTTACACAGACATTTGCTAAATGCAGAGGAATGGTGAGACTCAGGAATCTTGGGTTTCATTCTAGGCTCTGGAGGAGAATATTCTCTAATGCAGGAGTTCTCAACCGCTTTTCCTCTCTGAGGCCCCCTCCAACATGCTACAAAAACTCCCCACCTGCCATAGCAACTGTTTTTCTGCATTTAAAAGCCAGGTCCAGCGTTAGGGGGTAGGGGTAGGGCAACTGCCCAGCACCCAAAACCACATGTGAAGGGCTCAGGCTTTGACTTTCTGCCCTGGGCCCCAGTGAGTCAAATGCCAGCCCTGCTTGGCAGATCCCTTGAAAGCTGCTCGTGACCCCCTCCAGGGGCCACAGACCTCCTGGTTGAGAACCCCTGCTCTAGTGGGCAGAGGGTCTTCTGTGCTTCCCCCCCCCCCCCCAAGCATGACACTTTCTGCCCCTTTCCCTCCAACCTGTCCTTGTGTCAATATGAACTAGGGTGGTGATTTCTGTTATTTCATTTCTATTGTACCAGAGGTTTGCATGGTGCTTTATGCACACACAAAAAAGAGAAGGCCCTTGCCTTAAGCCTTGTCTACAGTAGAAAGGTTTGTCAGTATAACTATACCAGCAAACACTCCTAGTGTAGGTGTAGTTTACACTGGCAAAACAGGTTTCAGAGTGGTAGCCGGTCTGTATTAGCAAAAAGAACGAGGAGTACTTGTGGCACCTTAGAGACCAACAAATTTATTTGAGCATAAGCTTTCGTGGGCTAAAGCCCACTTCATCAGATGCATTCAGTGGAAAATACAGTAGGAAGAGATACACACACACACACACACACACACACACACACACACACACACAGAACATGAAAAAATGGGGGTTGCCATACCAACTCTAACGAGACCAATCGATTAAGGTGGGCTATTATCAGCAAGAGAAAAAAAGCTTTTCTAGTGATAATCAGGATGGCCCATTTCAAACTGTTGACAAGAAGGTGTGAGTAAGAGTAGGGGGAAAATTAGCATGGGGAATTAGTTTTTAGTTTGTGTAATGACTCATCCACTCCCAGTCTTTATTCAAGCCTAATTTAATACTGTCCAGTTTGCAAATTAATTCCAGTTCTGCAGTTTCTCGTTGGAGTCTGTTTTTGAAGTTTTTTTTGTTGAATAATTGCGACTTTTAGGTCTGTAATTGAGTGTCCAGGGAGGCTGAAGTGTTCTCCGACTGGTTTTTGAATGTTATAATTCTTGACCTCTGATTTGTGTCCATTTATTCTTTTGCGTAGAGACTGTCCGGTTTGGCCAATGTACATGGGAGAGGGGCATTGCTGGCACATGATGGCATTAGTCTCTAAGGTGCCACAAGTACTCCTCGTTCTTTTTACTGGCAAAAAGAGTTCTTTTTCTGGTACAGCTTATACTCAATTTTTTTTACTCAGGGAACTATATCAGCAAAAGCACACTTGTTTGCCAATAAAACTGCATCTGCACCAGGGCTTTTGCCAGCATAAAAATGCTGTAGAAAAATCACACTCCTAACTGACATTAGTGACAAAAGTTTTGTAAACCTGGCCTTACAGTCCAAGGCCTGAATACTATCAATTTCTCTTTGCAGGGAGACCACTATGCTCACAAGGAGCCCCACTAAAGTCACTGAAAGGATCTGTCTGCTGGGAACAGCTTGCAGGATCACAGCCTAAATTTGAAATACAGACAAAGAAGGGGGAAAGGTTGAAACAAAATAATGTGATTTGGTTTATTTTTATCACACAACTTATTAGTTGGCAAAATTTGTATTTGAATAAGATTAAATGAAATATGAACATCTGGTCAAGCATAAAAGTATTTGTAGATGGTTAGTGGTGGGTAGCTAGTTGAAAAGAGGAAGTTTTAAGGAAGGACCTGAAGGACAGGAAGGTTGACAACCTAAAATTAAAGTCTGATCCTACAATTAGATCACATGTGAGGAGGTCAACACTTATTTTGAGGAATAACCTACTGAAGTCAACAGAGCCTCTGTGTAGACAAGGATCCGTGCAGAGAGAAGGACCCATATGTATCCAATACTTTAGGCCAGAGGCCTTTGTTTTGTTTTATTCTGTTCCATAAATCGGCTTAGCACACTCAATAATGAAATAATATTGCTAGGAAAATGTCTTTGCAAGGAACTGGCCAGCACCCTAACTTTTTTCACATGACAGAACACAAAACAGATATCAGACAGAAACTACATATAGTCATTAGTGATTTGTGCTAGATTTGACTAGGAAATGAACAGTTCTATCATATATGACACAAGTAAATTCCTTGGGTTGTCTGGCTGCCCAGTTTTGAAAGAATACGTGATGCACAATGTAGAATTTACGATCAGTGGAGAAAGGTCTTTTACTCTGCTGGGAAACAGGCCAGGCCAGGTGAACGGCACCACATGCCTTACCCAAGAATCCCATACTGGTGATGGGAGACATTTTTGGCAGGACAATTATATTGTAATTATCATCATCATCGGCTCCCAGTTTATATCGAGAGAGTCAAGGCTTTCATGCGGCCAGGAACCGCCATTGTGATATATGATGACACGGATATTGTGCGGATATTGGGGACTGCCCCCCATCTTGCGATCCCCAGACTGCAATTCTGCAAATATGCTTTAGACCGTTCAGCAACAAGAGCCCCTCCTGGTCTGACCCTTGTGCAGACCCACCACGGAGCAGGGGGAGGCCGGGGTCCCCGCACAGCCCCACGCCCGGTGATACGCCGGCGCACTCGGGGGGGGGGGGAATGGGATGGGGCGCCTGGAGCGGAGCAGGACTCACCGAGGCCTCCTCCCCCCTCAGCTGAGGGGCTGGTGGCCGCGCCAAGCCGAGCCGAGCGCTACACCCCGGTCTCCCCAGGCCAGGCCCGGCCTGAGGCGCGGGACGCAGCAGCGCTTCCCCGGGCGGCCTCCCCGCGGCTCTGCCGCCACCCCGAGCCCCGCGTCACTCACCACCCGGTTATCCCGCTTCCCCATGGCGGCGCCGCACAGACGCCTCGGCTCCGCCGCGCGCTCCCGGCCGGGAACTCGAGAGCAGGAGGCGACGAGGCCCAGCTCGGCTCCTCTGCCCACGGCCCAAGCGGCGGGCGCACGGCGCCACCTGCAGGGCGCGCAGCGTTGGCGCCCCGCCGCCCGCGCCCGGCCCCAGTTAGCTGGGCTCCGCCCTGGGGCTGGGCCTGGCGCCCAGGCCGAGGGGCGTTACGAGCCCCCGCCCCCCAGCCAGCCCGTTGCTAGGGGTACAATGCTGCCGGTCCCCGCCTGCCTTTCGAGTCGGCCAGCACCCTTATCGGATGAGCCGGCGGCACACGGAGGGAAAAGCCGTGGAGGCCGAGTAAGCCATTGCAGAGAAGCTAACCCCCTGCCGCAGTTCACGCCACAGCTGGGTTTGGGACAGGACAGTAACCTGCCCAGCCCAGGTGATAGAGGGGAAGTACTGCCAGGGAGTGAGGTGTCAAAAGAGGAGATGCAGGCACAAAGTGATTGCAGCAAGACTCGGCCTGGAGAGTATTCATCCAGTTCAGACAAAAGCTAAGAATGAGGGAAGGGGCCGAGCTGCCAACAAAAATAAGCAATTTCTTCGTCAGCTGGCTTACTGGAGGAAGGCACTAGGTAGGAGGGATTAAAGAGCAGTAAACCTTCCTTCAGTATCAGGTAGTCTGGTTTAAATGATCATTAAAAATAGAATCGTAAAATACCCAGAGGAATGTGATGTGACAGGGACAAACCAGTGTGCTTTCTACAGAACAAAAGCCTGCTTCTCCAGCTTAGTCGTCTTTGAGCAAATCAACAAAATAGTGGCTAAAGGAGAATCCGATGTCACATTCAGACTTTCAAAAAGTCCTTGACAGTGGCTATAAAGTGGCAAGAGGCTAGTAAGAAAAGTAGGGCAATGTTGTCACTGCAAAAAAAGGCTGAAACAGCTGACTCAAGATAGCTATCTCACAGTGGAGACAACACATCTGTCCTTGATGTAGCTAGTCTGGCGGTATAGGGTTGGGGTAAAAACATACCATTTTTAGTGAAGGCACAGGCTAAGAAATCAGGACATGAGAGGTTAAATTCTGTCATGGATTAGGAGCTCACATAAAGGTGTATCTACACTAGGAAAAATGGTGTTTTCTTACCACTGTTAGCTAATACTTGGTAACTCATGATAAAATGCTAACAAAAACAAGGAAGTTTGTAGTTTTCAAGTGTATTAGAAGGTGGAGATAAACACTGGAGGGAGAGCCTAGGATTTACCTCAACCTACTAATATGTGTTAAAATCTAAACTGCCCTGTCTTCACTGTGATTTTACCATGGGTATTAGATAACACAATAAGAACACACTTGCCACCCCCCTCCCACCCCGCACCTGAAGACAAGGCCTAAAAGGTAGAAAACTGAGATTAGGAAAAAATGGTCAATTTTTAACATAATGTTCCCAAATTTCCTTACTAGAATTGGTGATGTTGAACATACTTATCAGTAGCTGGAAAAGGAAGTGAAGAGTGAGATCGCAACCCCTGTAGAAAATATAGAATTGTTCACTTTTGACAAGACTAGAGAAGATTGTGAAGAACTTCAGCGAGGTGTAATAAAGGCAGGTGAATACACACCACAATGGCAAATGAAATTCATTATTGAGAAATGCAAGGTAATGTGTACTGTAAGGAAAAAAATTTAACTACTCCTACACATTGCTGTATTCTAAATTAACCATCGTCACTTTAGAAAAAGACATCATTCTGGGTGTCTCAAAACCTCTGCTCAACGTACAGCAGTGTGTTTAAAAAACCAAAACCAAACAATATTAGGATATATATAGAGAATGGGATGGAGAATAATACAGAAAATATGTCTTTATATAGAACAATGATATACCCTTACCTAGAATACTTTGTTCAGATCTGGTTACTCTATCTCAGTGGTTCTCAAACTTTTTTTTTTCGCTGATGGCCTTGGTGGACCACTTAAAGTCGGAGAACACTTCAATCTCTCTGGTCACTTGATCACAGACCTAAAAGTTGCAATTCTTCAACAAAAAAAACTTCAAAAACAGACTCCAATGAGAGACTGCTGAATTGGAATTAATTTGCAAACTGGACACCATTACATTAGGCTTGAATAAAGACTGGGAGTGGATGTGTCATGACACAAAGTAAAACTGTTTCCCCATGTTTATCTCCCCCCGCTACTGTTCCTCATATGTTCTTGTCAACTGCTGGAAATGGCCCACCTTGATTATCACTACAAAAGTTTTTTTTTCTTTCCTGCTGGTAATAGCTCACCCTATCTGATCACTCTCGTTACAGTGTGTATGGTAACACCCATTGTTTCACGTTCTCTGTGTATATAAAATCTCCCCACTGTATTTTCCACTGCATGCAGCCGATGAAGTGAGCTGTAGCTCATGAAAACTTATGCTCAAATAAATTTGTTAGTCTCTAAGGTGCCACAAGTACTCCTTTTCTTTTTGTGGATACAGACTAACACGGCTGCTACTCTGAAACCTTTCCAAATGTTGTTTATACTGTTAGCTAACTATTGTAAAGCACTTTGGATAAAAGTGCTATATAAAAATAGCAATAATTAAAGTTTTTTGTTCTACAAATAAAAGCACACAACTCATATTTTAATATCAATAGTCTTACTTTTTTAATACGATGGATGTGCCCTCTCTCCCCCGCTGCAGCAGCCCCCGAGCTGGAGCTGGGAAGGAGTGGGGGGGGTCTCTCCCCCCCCACAGCAGCCACAGAGCTGAGGCTGGGGAGGAGGGCTGTCTCTCCCTGGCAGACACAGCCCTGGAACTGGGGAAAGTCGCTTCTTTCTCTGGCCACCACAGCCCTGCACGTCCCAAATTCCCTCCACCCACTCTTCCCATCCCACTGCTCCCTCCCACCTACCCGCTATATCCCCTAAGGCCACCACCTCACCCTACATGTGCGTCTTTTCCAGGGTCCAGGCACCTAATTAGTGGAGCCACGTGGGTGTGTGGCTGCCCAGTCACACACCTTAGAGGGAACTATCCCCGGACCACCTGAATGGAGCTCTGGTCCGCGGACCACAGCTTTAGAACCTCTGCTCTATCTTAACCCAGTTATAATAGAAATTAAGGGCATTCAGAAATGGATGGTGAAAATGATTACAGGAAAGACTTCCATGAAAAGAGATGGAAAAATTTGGATTGTTTAGAGAAGAGAGAAAACTTCCTCTATAAACTTGTTATTCCATAATTGTCCATTATGGGGTTTCTTGAACCTTCTTTTGCAGCATCTGGTACTGGCTAATGTAAGAGATAGGACCACAAGACAATCCACTGGTCTGATCCAGTATGACAATTCTGATATTCCTATATTCTACCTACCAAAAATTTCCCCTTCAGTTTCACTTGGCTACAGTATTCTTAATTAATTCTTGCCCTAAATTGTTATGTAATTTTTCTGTTCTGCTAAAAGAGCTGCTGTGTGCCACCCTACAAATGGCTGTTTCAATAGTATGCAATATTATTCTTGTGTAAACGGGCTGTGATACAGCTTTATCTTGTTTCAGAGCGGTAGCTGTGTTAGTCTGTATCAGCAAAAAACAAGGAGGAGTCCTTGTGGCACTTTAGAGACTAACAAATTTATTTGGGCATAAGCTTTTGTGGGCATCTGATGAAGTGGGTTTTAGCCCACGAAAGCTTATGCCCAAATAAATTTGTTAGGCTTTACCTTGGATTTTTGTGTGAGGATCAGGTCATAGTTTGTAAAAACCTTCCTTTTTTGAAATGGGACAGGCTATTGAGAAGATTGTGCCAAAGCAACTCTAGTATTAGACAGAGTTCTCAGATTTTCTTGACCCTTTCAGTTCGATTTTAGACTTGAGCGTAAGTCAGACTGCATTGGTCTTGGTCAGTGCTTTCCTTCTGACTATGGACATAAACCAACCACACTGACTCTTTTTGCCTTTCGAACCATTGGCCATGAAGTATTGCTGAAGTAATTGCAGACCTTACTATTGATGGGTTGTGTCATACTGAATTGGCTCTATTTCTTTTCTTCTTAGAGGGCACAGAGAATGCTGATAGGCAATTATTCAGTTGCTCCCAGGGTTCTCTTATGTGGCATGCTGTCTTGTCAGTCTTTCTGCTCTGTCTGTGTGGGAGGCTGCGAGGGGCGATCAATGGGAATTAGGTGAAATTAAATGAAAATCCGTGGGAGTTACATGCCTAGACTCTTTTGTAAATCTCACAATGTGCCTATCTACATCTTTAGGTACCTGAGTACCTTTGTAAATCTGTCCCTTAGTTTCTTTGTGTCTGAGTTTCACATCTGTAGAACAGGAATAATAGTACTTCTCTACCTCACAGTTGTATAAGGAGGATAAATGCATTAATAACTGTGAGATGCTCATATACTGTGGTGATGAGAACCTAAGCTAGATAGTGAACCCAGGCAGTAATATATTTCAGTGTCTGGCTGAGATTGTGCTGAGGAATAGTTGGTTGAGGCTTGATCTGCTTAAGGCAGGAATGATGCTGGTTAGCTGGGGAAAACAACCAGAGGAGGTGACATCAGTTACTTCAGTCAAGGTTGTTTTTTTGTTGTTGATAAGGTTTGTAGCATGGTTATCAGACCAGACCCTCAGCTGATTCGCAGATAATAGCAGTAACCAACATTCCTTTTTTCATCTGTTTGGTGAGGTGGTTCCTTTCAGATATGGCCCTCACCAAAGTTATACATGCCTTTGTAATCTTCAGGATGAACTACTGCAATGTGCTCTACTTGGAGTATGCTTATAAACCACTTGGAAAGTCAGCTAGTGAAGGATGTGCTTGCTGTTTTATTTGATGGTTTGTCATGTATGGAGGTTATTATATCTGTGCTTTGTAGACTTCAGTGGGTCCCTGCTGATTTCTGGGTGCAATGCAAGATTTTGGTTTTGATCTGGAAAGCCTTGTGGTCCTGGTTATCTAAGTAACCACCTCTTATTTAGGTTTCAGAGTAGCAGCCATGTGAGTCTGTATTCACAAAAAGAAAAGGAGTACTTGTGGCACCTTAGAGACTAACTAATAAATTTGTTAGTCTCTAAAGTGCCACAAGTACTCCCTTTCTTTTTACCTCTTATTTAGTGCTCTAATGCAGAAGTTGAGATTTTCTGGGATGCTTGAACTTACACTTTCTAGATTTATAGGTGTGGTGACTGGTTTCAGGGCCTCTCAGTTGATTCTGGAATTTGCTTCTACCCTTGCTCAAAAGAGCCTGTATTTATTTACATTAGGGCAAGCTACAAAGTATCTCTCCCTCTCTAATAGAATGAGAGCGAAAAGGTTGAAAAAAGGTAGCATTCTGGATGGATGGACAGAAGTTTTTGAGTTTGACATCGTATCACTCTAGGACTGAATTGAAGTATGTAATATAACTTTTTGTTTATATGTCTAGAACAGCGGTTCCCAAACTTGTTCCGCTGCTTCTGCAGGGAAAGCCCCTGGCGGGCTGGGCCGATTTGTTTACCTGCTGCATCCGCAGGTTTGGCCGATCACGGCTCCCAGTGGCTGCGGTTCTCTGCTCCAGGCCAATGGGAGCTGCTCGAAGTGGCGCGAGCCGAGAGACGTACTGGCCGCCGCTTCCAGCAGCTCCCATTGGCCTGGAGCAGCGAACCGCTGCCACTGGGAGCCACGATCGGCTGAACCTGTGGACGTGGCAGGGAAACAAACCGGCCCGGACCGCCAGGGGCTTTCTCTGCACAAGCGGCGGAACAAGTTTGGGAACCACTGGTGTAGAAGTTCTGATAGGCACGTTATACATTGAAAAATAAATCAGTAAAGAACTTTCAGATCCTCCAACAATGAAGTGTGCTAATAATACTGTAATTCCTCCCATCCAAGGACCCCACAGCACTTCACTGCAGGATTTTTCTAGCACTTGGCAGCCAGAAAGTGAAAATAAAGACTGACTGAACGTATAAAGAAAAAAGTGGAACGGAGTACGTAGTTTTCTGAATTAAAGGTAAGTTAAATGTAATGTTTCAGTTGTAATAATCTGTGTTATACGTAACGCCGATAGCGCATTTTGTTATATAGAAAAGTATACTTTAAACATGATGACATCCATTTTACTGATGGCTAACTAGCTATCCTTCAGTGATACCCAGAAAATGCCGGTGGTTAGAATGGCATGAAATTATCCCATTACTAAGTAGTTAGATTGTGAAATATTCCATGTAGTTATATATCTACCTGTAATAAAAGGTTACTTTGATCACTGTGACATCCTTATTTGAAGTTTATTTAATTTTAACAGGCATGAGTCCCCCAGAATTCTAGTTCTAGTTTCTGTTAATGTCACTGGGTTATTAATCAATTTACCCTGGTAAGTCTGGTTGTTTTTTCAGTTTTAACAATTCTGGCAGAGATATACTTAAAGGATGCAATTAGAGCCCTCAGTGGTGTCTCTGTATTGTGGGATAGATGCAAGAGCAGTGTCCACACAAGTGGCCAAAAGAGGCCAGAATGTAGGGTATAGCTGGAGGTAGGATAAGAGTGGGGCCATTGCATCCGAAGTTCTGCAGGCAAAGAGACTGGGAATCCCTACAGAGGGTTACAGTAGTTATTTCAGTCCATAAACCTGGTTAACAGACCTTTATTCTATTCTGTTTCTATTCTGTCAAGGTTCTTTCATAATGCTCACGGCCATAGTATCTGAGCACTTTCCAGTGGTGCAACGTGATTAACATTTGTCATGTGTTGTTTGTTCTCTCATCCTCTCCTCAGGGAGCGAAGCATGTGCAGTGGAGTATCTTGTATTGGTAGGGTTTTTTTTAATATTCATTTTGATATATATATATATATATTAGGGCTGTTGATTAATTGCAGTTAACTCACGTGTTGAATTCAAAAATTAATCGCTCTTAAAAAAATTAATCGCAATTAATCTCATTTTAATTGCACTATTAAACAATGGAATACCAATTGAAATTTATTAAATATTTTGGGATGTTTTTGTACATTTTCAAATATATTAATTTAAATGACAACACAGAATACGAAGCGTACAGTGCTCACTTTATATTATTTTTATTACAAATATTTGCACTGTAAAAATGATAAACAAGAAATCGTATTTTTTCAATTCACCTCATACAAGTACTGTAATGCAATCTCTTTTTTGTGAAATTGCAATTTACAAATGTAGATTTTTTTTGTTACATAACTGTGCTCAAAAACAAAACAATGTAAAACTTTAGAGCCTACAAGTCCATTCAGTCCTACTTATTCAGCCAATCGCTAAGACAAACTGGTTTGTTTACATTTACAGGAGATAATGCTGCCCACTTCTTATTTACAATGTCAACTGTAAGTGAGAACAGGCATTTTCATGGCATTTTTGTAGCTGGCATTGCAAGGTATTTACGTGCCAGATATGTAACCATTCGTTTGCCCCTTCATGCTTCGTCCACCATTCCAGAAGACATGCTTCCACGCTGATGATGCTTGTTAAAAAATAATGCACTAATTAAATTTTGACTGAACTCCGTCAGGAGAATAGTATGTCTCCTTCTCTGTTTACCCGCATTCTGCCATATATTTCATGTTATAGCAGTCTTGGATGTTGACCCAGCGCATGTTCTTCGTTTTAAGAACAATTTTGCTGCAGATTTCACAAAACTCAAAGAAGGTACCAATGTGAGATTTCTAAAGATAGCTACAGCACTTGACCCAAGGTTTAAGAATCTGAGGTGCCTTCCAAAATCTGAGAGAGATTAGGTGTGGAAGTCTTAAAAGGTGCTTTCAGAAGTCTTAAAAGAACAACACTCCGATGTGGAAACTACAGAACCCGAATCACCAAAAAAGAAAATCAACCTTCTGCTGGTGGCAGATGACTCAGATGATGAAAATGAACATGCGCCAGTATGCACTGCTTTGGATCATTATCAAGCAGAACCTATCATCAGCGTGGACGCATATCCTCTGGAACGGTGGTTGAAGACGAAGGGACATACGAATCTTTAGTGCATCTGGCACGTAAATATCTTGTGACACCGGCTACAACAATGCCTGTTTTAACTTTCAGGTGACATTATAAACAAGAAGTGGGCAGCATTATCTCCTGCAAATGTAAACAAACTTGTTTGTCTTAGCGATTGGCTGAATAAGTAGGACTGAGTGGACTTGTAGGCTCTAAAGTTTTACATTGTTTTATTTTTGTAAGTTCAACTTTCATGATAAAGAGATTGCATTACAGTACTTGTATGAGGTGAATTGAAAAATACTATTTCTTTAGGTTTTTACAGCACAAATATTTGTAATAAAAATAAATATAAAGTGAGCACTGTAAACTTTGTGTTCTGTTTTGTAATTTAAATCAATATATTTTAAAATGTAGAAAACATCCACAAATATTTAAATAAACGGTATTCTATTATTAACAGTGTGATTAATCGTGGTTAATATTTTAAATCGCTTGACAGCCTATATATATATATATATATGAGAAGGCAAGGTTGAAGGCAAGGCACTTGGAGCAGTAGATAGTAGGAATTTATGTGAATTCCATTCTCCTCCGCCCATCCACTATTACTTGGGCTTTGAGCAGGGGAAGGCGATTTTCACCCTAGTTTATAAACCTTTATGACTTTAAAGATATTGGTTTGCTTATTTAGACTCACTGGACCCCTGCCAAAAAAATGCTGCACTAGTTTCTCCAAAACAACTCTGTATATTTAACTTAGTTTAAATGCATAGAAGCAAGTCGATAAGTGATGCAAGTTTGATTTACACCATGAATGGCCTTACTCATGTGACCATTCCTTGCTCTGGTGAATTGTCCCATTGATTTCAACAGGATTATATGTGTACGGGTTGGGAGATCTTTAGGAGGATAATTACTTATGTTAGCAAGGGTCGCAGGATTGAGCCATAAGACATTGAAAAAAATCTTTTTAAGAAGGATTGAGAGCCATAGTAGCCACATTATGAAATTATTCTTATGAACTCATGCTAAGTAAGGAATAAAGCAGTGCATTAGTGACGGAATGAGACTGATGTAATCAGTAGTTGATAGGAAGTTTGTGTAAGTAACTGTTCATATGTACGTGCATGCATATAATGTATGTATATATATATATATATTCACTTTATACTGTATATGTGCTGCCTAGGAAAAGTATTTGCGAGACATAAAAGCTAGAAACCAATCTTGCGAAATGTCTGTATTTAATATACATTTCTGTACATTTGTAGGTGATATAGGCACCGTTTCACATATTTTATGATGAATGAGGAGCACATAGAGAGCATTTAATAGGAATTTTTAGGCACACTGAATAAAAATAATTATGCACCTTTAAAAGAAACAGTAATACACGCACCTTTCATGTTTGTACCCTGATATTAAAATAACAGACTGAATTTCAAGTAGGAAGTGATACAGTGAAATCATGTCCTGTGAATAGATATAAATGATAGTCTATGTAGTATAGTCTGCACCTTAGGTAACTTTTCACCTTGTAAAATACAGTCATACTGAATGTTACGTAAAATGACTTGATCTAGAATACAAGGGGCCAGTTCCTGACCTGGTATAATTTGGGATAGAACCAGAGAGGTCAATGAAACTCTGCCGATTTATACCAATTGAGGATGTGGCTCAAAGCATGGCAAAATAACTTGGAACTACTTTTGATGTTTTTGACTCCACTGAAACCATCTGTATCAGTGCAACTGCATTCAGAATCTGGCCCACTGTTCAAAATAAACCACATAACACCAAAACCAACATTTTTAACAAGGCCTTTTGAAAATGTCACATATCTTGCAGATTTCAGAACCAATACCTTACTACAGTCATATACACACATGCTTAACTTTACACACAAGTCATCCCAGTTATTCTGTTGAGTTCATAAAGGTCTGGAGCACTGAGACCTAAATTTCTAATTTTGGTACCTTTTGTACCAACATTGTGCTTATCTCCACATATCCCTATTTCACTAAGACACTTGCTTTTCATTCTTTGTATCAAAAAATAACCCACAGAAAATTTGAGAAAACTAACATTATTAGGGCTAATTATATCTGGTCACACACTACCATAAGTATAATCTATTTTTGTTTAATTACTAAACTATATTATTTGTATATAAACCTGAGATGCCTGATATTGAAATTTATAGACTTAATGGGTCAAATTCATCCCTGGTATAATTTAACTATAGTCAGTGTAAAGGAGTGAATTAGGCCCATTGATTTAAAATACTTTGAAACCTAGACCCTATTTCATGTAGTTGTATTTCCACAGCAGTCTCTAAGCCTGCTACTTTCATATTTCTCTTTATTTCAACAACCTACGTAGTTTTGCCTTTTTCCAGAAACACACTCAAACATACAAGAGCAATTTTATCATTGCAAAAACTTATTTTAATCACGAGAAGCCAGGCAAACTCAGGCACTGATATAAGTATCTGTTACTGACTGGTATCTACTATGACTACTGCAAACAAAATAAAGCCAAAATGGCAGCTATGTGAAATGATTTCTAATTTTAATCTTTCAAACGATTTCCCCCCACATTATGCTATATGTACATTTAGCTCTACAATAAAATTTCAAAGTAATTTATGTTTATTCCTTTACATATTAAATCAAACAAACAAACAAACAAACCCTCTAGGCATTTAAAAATACTACATCTGAACAAACAGTTTCTAGTTTCAAAATTCAAATGTACAGTACGCAGCTTATTCAGGAACATTACAATTTATCTATCATTTGCCTCTCTATGAAACTAGCTTTATGTCAATAACTAAAATGATTGCTAAATGTAAATAATCTATAAATCTATAAAAGACCCAATGCTTTTCCTGGCAACTACACTTTCACAGGACTAGTGTATTTCAGATACAAATAATATACTTGAATTATAATAGCAATAATTTATGTTAATGTTGAATAACTTGGATATAAATGTATCCACATTAACAAAGACCCCATTTGCTGGTGTCTGGGTGCTGTTACTAACCATGTGTCCTCACTATTACAATCAGTTATTAACTAAAGGCTTGATCCTGCAACACTTACATGAGTACCTTTACTCATTTGAGTAGTCCCATTCAGTTCAATGGGACTGCTGAAGTGAATGAAGTTATTCACATGTGTTTGAAGGATCGAATCCTCAGACTGAAGAGTATAGAGCTAGTGAGGAAATACAGATTTACACTACTGTATAGAATTTAAAAGACACACAAGGTAAAGCATATTGTGATGCTTTAAGGAGCTATAATAATATCAACAACATTCCCACAGTATATACTTCAACTTATAAGACATCATTTTGGAAGGTACGATTTTTCATTTATTAGAACATTCAAAGACATTCTGCTTTTAAAGCTGTTCAAAGTAATGTAAGCATTGCATAAAAAAACCAAACAAACCCCACCCAGACCCAAAATCAGAAACAGAGCATTTACATGAACTGGAACAAAAGGGGCCATAAATACACTAATCTGAAAGGAACTTATAAAGAAATCAGAGGCTGGAAAGGAAATAATCAGTGTGTGCCTCAGGTTGATTTAAGTGCCAAAATGATACTGTCTCTGTTAAGGAAAAAATAAATGGCAGGTTCATATCTTAACTTTAAGCATAGTTTCTATGTTTCTTTATTTAAAAAAGAAGTGAATCTAATGCTTGTGAAAGGTGCCCGATTGACAGCCCTGGATACTGATGTCCTCTTTTAGGCTCTGTTCCAACTGGATCAGGCCCACAAGCCTTCTTAAAAGTGCAGCAATTATGCAAATTTCTTCACTCTCCCCCAATCATTGCTCTAAAGGGGTCACCTCCCAGTGGGAGGGTAGATTGGTTTCTAGATCCTGCATCCAGTCTTTGACCTTGGCTGAGTATGACATCCAGGGCGTTAAGTAGTGCCAGTTGTAATGGTGATTTTGGTGAAACAGACACCTGCCTGCTAAACTCTGGGCTGAGACCTCCAACACATTTCACATTGGCCATAAAACTACTATCAGATGGGAACAGACTTTAGTCACTGCTGACTTAGTCTGGTTCTGAACTAGTAATCTAGAGCAGCACTTTTCACCTGTCGGTATGCAAAGCAGAAGAGAGCAATGGTGGGAGGATGTCATACCCTACCAGCTAAGGAAACACCAAAATCACTGGGTTGCTAGGAGCCTGCACAGGGAAAGCAAAAGGCAGCTCATGCCATGCCCTTTTCTCTTGATGCCTCTGCCTTGCCCCCGTTTAGCTCTTTATTCCAATCACAATGGAACTCCTCACTTCAGTGGAGCTGAGCACTGGGCAGGGAGATGACTCCGTACCAAAAGCTCATCATCCCTCCCTCTCTTACAGACAGCAAGTCCCTGAAGCCATCTCATTCAACCCAAACCTCAGAAACCCCTTGCCAGCTCCCACACTCAGACATGCTTTTTGCTGTGTAATTGCAAAGGGTTGTAGGATTTGGTGAGGCATTGCAAGAAACCATGTATGGATTTTGAGTCTCAGCTAGGAAAAGGTTGAGAACCACTGACCCAGAGGCTCTGTATCTTAATACCATTCTCCAGAGCTGATCATTTTGTGTTTTTCCCCTGGACTCAGATTTCTCATTCACCATGGATCACTCTTGCTCTTAAGACTGCTCTAACTTCTGCTGGTGGACAGCAGTGCTCAAGGAGCCACTTTGCTGGCCAGAATCACCCTCTCTTCATCCCCAATCTGCTCCAGAAAGGAGAGTGGTGTCAGGCTGGCATAGCCAGCCCTACAGCTATTGAAGATTCCTCTACAATAGGGAAATCATCATTTACTGCATTAAGGCATCTAAAAGCAGTGAAAAGGAGCCTTTGAAAGGGCCAAAGATCTGGCCTGCTGTGTTTAGTGAGTGATCTGCTGAATCAAGAGGTTTCATTGTTTTGGTCAATGAAATACATTTTGTTCATTCCAGCATATTCAGACCTATAATCTCCCACTCTTTGCTTGTGTATCATATGAACACAAGCAGCAAGAGAGGTGAAGGTAACGATAGTTTACTGGGGCACAAGTGGTAAATAATTGGGATTGGGAGCATCAACCAGAGTAAATGTCAGGGTGTGAAACTGACTGTTTTTGATGCACTGTGAACCTCTTTTGGTGCCTCTTTTGGCACTGAATGTCATTTAAAGTGCACATTTGATATTGAACCTTTGCTCTTTCCAAGGCTCTCCTCCCACAGAAAGCTGTATGAATGGGGCAAGATCAATGACAAAACATGCAGGGCAGGAGGGAGCTGCATGGCATGCTTTCATCTAATTAAATTAGACTTGGATGCGGGGGTGGCGGGGGTGGTCCTTGACTGGAAAGCTCTTCGGAAATGACCTATCTTAGCAAGGTGGATAGTGGAAAGTATAAATCAGAGCAAATACATGTAGCAGTATTGTAGGAGCTGGGGAGAAGGGAGGATTAAGATTATTCTTGGGATCTGCAGCACAGAGGTGGAGTGACCCCTGACACAGCAGTGAGCAGCAGGATGCAAAGCATACATCTGACTGCTGGCTGGCCATGTGCTGGCAGTGTGGAGATGCATCTTGAGTCTGGATTCAAGTTGTTTCAGGACATTAGCCAAGGTAAAACAGGCAGGGATGTACCAGGCAGGGAGTCAAGTTTCTCCTACTTGGACAGAGTGGGGCACATGCTGCCTGCTTAGATACTGTAGGGATGTGCGCTGTAAAGTATCTGAGTAAAACAGAGAATGCTGATGGCTATTTGTGGTGTGGAGTGTGGAAATTATTTGGGGAGGGAAGGGCTCTATTTCAGTGGGATTTTTGACTGAGGACTGCACATTTGACCCTACAGCTGTTGACACCAGTATGTGGATATATTTTACACATTTCTCTGACATGGAAGTAAAGAGCAACATTAATAAAAGTCATTGAAAAGGGGCGGGGGGAGATAAATATTCTGAGGCTGCAAATAGAAATGGTGTGAACAAAGAAAGCCCTTTAAAATCTTTCATATTTTACTATACTAATCCCCAGTTCCTAATGAGGAAAAACAATGGCACAAATCAGTGATGTTCCTGCAAATCAGGGACACTTACAAATCCACATGCAAAATAACAGACCATCCATCGTTGCACCAGCAGCGATGCAGAGGTGGTTAAACTCACTCTAGCTTTTAAGGTGCTGTAGTTCCGAATTCTGAAGTAGCAGCATGTCAGATACAGGGTACAACTATGAGTAATAAATACCATCTAATAAAAGATGTTTCTGTGGAAGTCCTAGTAGTTTCTCCAAATGGAGCAAATGGGACAGACATATTTTGTGAATTTCATCCTGCAAATGTTATTTTACAAACCAATGTGTTTCAGGGGCAAATCCTACCCTCCACCTCCATGTCATGGAAATCCTGACAGGCAGCAGAACCAATACAGTTCTGCTGCACAAGGGGAGGCAGGATTTTGAGAGCCCCGCTGCAAGGGCTACTTGGTAAGACACAGAGAGTGTGATTGGCTGGGAGACCTGTGACTATGTAGATGAAGTGAACACCATTGAGAGGCTGCTCTGCAGCCTAGGAGGAGGTGTCCATTCTCTGACACCACTGAATGTGCCCCCTTGTCTGTCCGTCCCCCGTAGCCCCCCTCCCCCGCCTGTGCCAAGCCTATTTACTCATAATTAGTGCAGGGACCAAAATTAGGCCCTTAGTCTCAGTTTCTGCCCACTCTTCTGGACACAGCCCCTGAACCACTACAGAGCCCGTCATCCTCCTCTCTTGTCGACAGGGTGGCAACTAGGTTCACAGAGTGAACTCTAGTTCTTACGCTGACATACCAGCTATGGAGGCTCCATTCCTGCTGTTTGGCATGTGGGGGATTCCTCCTCCCCTTCCTCCTGCTCCAGGCCCTGCTGCGATACCTAGGCTGGGCACTGTGCAGAGGGTCTGGGATAAGGCTCAATCCTGCAAAGTGCTGAGCACTCTGGGCCACTCCAGCAAAGCACGTGTTTAATGACAAGCACTTGAGTTGTCCATTGAAATCAATGGACTACTCAAGTGCTTGATGTTAAACACATGTTGCTGGATTGGCCCAGAGTGCTCAGCTCTTTGCAGGATCGAGCACCTAACAAACTAAAGCATTTAACACCATTTGTTATCCTTTTGGCATGCAGTGACAGCAATTTCCTTGCACTTACTGCTGCACATTCTGCATTTTTTATTGCAACCGACACTGGGAGTTACAATGACTCACAAGGGTAACTTTACCTGTTTTCTCCTCTCCTTTCAGTGAAACCGTATGGATTGTTTTACTTCTAATCAGTAGGGCCCTACCAAATTCATGGTCCATTTTAGTCAATTTCATGGTCATAGGATTTAAAAAATTGTAAATTTAATGATTCCAGATATTTAAATCTGAAATTTCATGGTGTTGTAACGGTAGGGTTCCTGACCTAAAAAGGGCCTGTTGGGAGGGTCGCAAGGTTATTGTAGGGGGGTTGTGGTATTGCTACCCTTACTTCTGTGCTTCTGCCTTCAGACCTGAGCCCTCAGCCAGCAGCTGCCACACTCCAGCTGCCCAGCCCTGAAGGCAGCAGCGTAGAAGTAAGGGTGGCATGGTATGGTATTGCCACCCTTACTTTTGTGCTGCCGCTGGTGGGGTGCTGCCTTCAAAGCTGGGCATTTGGCCAGCAGCTGCTGCTCTCTGGCCACCCCTCCCTGAAGGCAGCGCAGAACTAAAGGTAGGAATACTGTGACCCCCTACAAAAACCTTGTGACACCCCCGACAACCTCCTTTTGGGTTGGGACCCCCAGTTTGAGAAACCCTAGACTCCCCTGTGAAATCAGTATAGTATAGGGTTAAAGTACACAAAAGACCAGATTTCAAGGTCTGTGATGCATTTTTCACGGCTGTGATTTTGGAAGGGCCCTACTAATCAGCGTTAAAATGCTATTTAGAATTAATTTATATCTAGATTCAGTTCCTCCATAAAACTTTCTGTGAACATACCAACTCTTCAGGCTCATGTAAAAATACATTCCTCCTTTCTTAATCCAACATCGTTTTCCAAAAAGCAGTTTATAATCCCATTTCTCATTTTAGCTAAAACCATATTTTTAAAAGCAGGCAACATCTTTTCTCTAACATCTCTCATAAACAAAAATTTGCTCTACGATAATCAATCAATATCAAGGTATCCGTATAAGAGACTATGTCTGCCTTCCTTAGGCATCCAAAAGTCCCGTTGATTTCAGTGTGCCCATGGAAGACAGGATCAAACCCTTCATGTATTTTCTAACATAGATAAAACATTTTATCTGAAGTGGAAAAAACAGTGATATTAGAGAGAGAGAGAGAGACAAGCAGAAATGTTGTTTTCTATTAGCTTTGCTGCACAATACTTTTAACGATGGATGGGAATGTCCTTTGCTATTCATAAATGTGCAATACAATCCACTGCAAAGGTTTTATTGATATATAACAGTGATTCTCAAACTTTTGTACTGGTGACCCCTTTCACATAGTAAGCCTCTGAGTGCGACCCCCCTTTATAAATTAAAAACACTTTTTTATATATTTAACCATTATAAATGCTGGAGGCAAAGCCAGGTTTGGGATCGAGGCTGTCAGCTTGCAACCCCCATGTAATAACCTCGCGACCCCCATAAGGGGTCCCGACCCCCAGTTTGAGAACCCCTGTATATAACATTGTCTCAAACACATTACTGAAAGACCTATAAATATGATTTGCTCTCATGTGCGTACTGTAGAAACATTTATGGGACTAAGCCTGCCCCTGTTGAAGTCAATAGCCACTCTTCCATAGAATTCACTCAGAGCAGGCTGTGTCTACACTATGGGGGCTATAGCAGCATAGCTATAACCCCATAGTATAGATGCAGCTAATACCAATGAAAGGTTTTTTCCCATTGCTGTAGGAACTCCACCTCACCAAGAAACAGTAACTAGGTTGACGGAAGCATTCGTCCAATGACTTAGCTGCGTCTACATCGGGGTTAGGTTGTCATAGCTACAGTGCTCAGGGTGTTGAGTTTTCACACCCCTTATCACTGTAGCTATGTCAACCTAAGTTTTAAGTATAGACCAGGCCTCAGGCATTTATGTCAGGAAAACAAACAAAGGGTCCAACCATATCAGATGCTGAATATTGTCAGCTGCCGTTGAGTATAATGAGAGCTGAGGGGGCATGTAGGTTCTTGCAGGGCCATTTCTGAGATTAGGATCCTATTTGATTCAGTATTAGATTGATGATTATGCTATTTTGGTTCACAAAGCACTGTTTTTTAAAAGGAGAAATTACATTTATGGAAAACATATACAACCTTCAAAGTCTAGGCATGTAAACATTTGTTACTTTTAAAGATAAAGGAATACATTTCTTTAGCAAGTTTTCTGCAAGAACTTAATCAGCGAGACAGAATTTCTCAGTGTTTTTATGGTTATTTTATTGTTTATAGTATGCATATATTATTATGCTGTGCATACATTGTCATTTGTATACGACGTATACTAAGCTTTAAACTACAGGTAGCTGTAAACAGGACAAAGGTGTGTGTTTGTTAATATATACACACCTTGGGTCATTTTCTCTCTTAGGGCCTGATTCAGCTCTCTTTTAAATCAATGGCAAAACTCCTCCAAATTAATGTGAAGCACTGGGATTTGAGGGTTATCAGCACATTGTAGAATCACACCCATAAATGGGAACTGGATTAATGGCACTAAATAGCAATTTGCAACTGTTGCTTTGCAAAATTTATACAGAGATATAATAAAATAAATAACTCACAGAAATAAGATAAGTGTCTGCATGAATAGGATACAAGAATGTCAATAGATATTTAGGCTATTAAAGTTGTGGGCATAATTTTGCATGCCTACAATTTAATTTGCACAGTAATTGGGTGTGCAAATGCATTGCAAAAACAAACTTGCACCCAGTATTTGAGACGCTGTTTCTGAAAATATTTCCCTTAACAAAGGAAGACTGCAACACTCCATATGTTTGGTTTTTAGTATCCTGATTTTAAGCATCCAAGTGGGAAAAAAATTAATAGCTTGCTTATAGTTAATAGTACGTTTCAGCATAGAAAATTTAATTTGCTATGTATTTAAAAATTAATTCTCAAGTTCCCCCCAAAGTTTAGTAGAACTGTTTTTCTAATACACTGATTTCAAGACAAACTTCTACATATATAAGATCAAGAGTGAAAGTTAGCATCAAGCAGAGATGCTGATGTTGACAAGGACATTCTGAAGGTTTTGTAGGAATTAAATAAATATGCTAGGTTCCCAGCTTTTGACCAGTTCAAGCTCTGTCACCTCAAACAATAAGGCAACAAATTAACTCCCAGTGGTATAGGGAGGTGCAAACAACACCTCCCTGTGCCAGCCTGGTCCACTGCACCCCAGAAGAGCTTCATCCAGCAGAAGGCAGGTAGCAGTACCTCAGAGTTTTTGCCAGCAGCTTTAATTTTGAGTGGAGGTCAATAGGAATTTGCGGGTGGGGGACACCTAGGGGCTGCCCTAACCAGGTTCCTTTCCCAGCCAGTGACGTGCTGATTAGCTGCAGGCCACTTGACAAATGGAAAGTGACTGGGGCCTTGTGTCCTTGCAACTCGCCTGTGTAGACTTCCTGCCATCAGGGACACTCCCATGGGTTCTGTGCTGGAGGAAGCCAGCACAAACCTCAATGAATTTGACACAGGCTCTTCAGTCTCCCTGCTCGGTCTATTGAAAGGCCTGGCTGCACCAAAGCAAAACCTGTGAAAATAAGTACACTGGAACATGTAGGTCCTTAAAGGCCAATTCCTGACCTGATTACAGCTGCAAAACACCCAGTGAAGTCAAGAGACGGAGGCTATAAAATAAATACTGGAGTTTTGCCTATATAAAGACTACAGGATCAGGTCCTAAGCCTGATTCTAACTACTCTGTCAGTGAGATTTAGGCAGTGGTGAGCTGGAGCCGGTTCGTACTGGACAACCGGTTCTAAAAGGGCTTCTAAATTTAAAAAGTGGTGCCTTAGGCACTGACTCCATGGGTGCTCCAGCTCTGGAGCACCCAAGGGGAAAATTTGGAGAGTGCAGAGCACCCACCAGCAGCTCCCCACCCCACCCCCGGCCCCAGCTCACCTCCGCCTCCTCCCCTGAATGCGGTGCCCCGCTCTGCTTCTCCGCCCCCCCCAGGCTTCCCGCAAATCAGCTGTTTGTGCGGGAAGCTGGGGCAGGCTGAGAAGCAGGCCATGGCTTCCCACTCAGGCCCAGAAGGCGGAGGTGAGCCGGGGCAGGGGGGTGTGAGGAGGGCCGCCCATGCCGCAGCAGGTAACCCGGGGGGAAAGGGGGATGAGCAGGGGAACCGCTACCCGCCCCAGCTCATCTCTGCCACCCTCGGCCTGAGTGGGAAGCCGCGGCCTGCTTCTCAGCCCTCCCAGGCTTCCCGCCGAACAGCTGATTCACAGGAAGCTGGGGCGGGGGGAGAGAAGCAGAGCTCTGCACCCAGCAAATTTTCCCAGTGGGTGCTCCTAAGGTGCCACTTTTGATGTGATCAGTGGGGGAGCTCCCCCTGCTGCCCCCCATCTACGCTCCCCTGCCCCTAGGAGCCAGAGGGACCTGCCAGGTGCTTCCTGGAAGCTGCCCCAGGTAAGCACCTCTGGGACTCCCCACCTCACACCTCGGCAGATGCCTTTGGCTCTTAGGAGCAGGGCGGACACCCGCTATGGTGGCCCACGAGACCCTCCTGCCCGGTTCTGGGGGCAGTCAGGGGACAGGAGAGGAGTGTGGATGGGGCACGGGTCCTGGGGGGGGCACCAAGGAACGCGGGGGGGTTAGATGGGGCAGGAGTCCCGGGGGGCGGGGGTGGGCAACGACCCCCTCGTGGAGTGAGGAGGGAACCCGTTGTTAAGATTTTGGCAGCTAATCACTGGATTTAGGCAAAGGGCTTTACTAGAGTTAATAGTTTTGAATCATGGAGAAAAGTACGAAATGAGAAGGATTCACACTTACAGTATATATTGTCTAAATCACATCATAGGCCTGGCAAAAATCCATCCATTCCTGAAACTATCGCATCAGAAAAACATTAGCAAAGTGGTTCTAAAGAACAGAATTCTCAGAAGAAACATCTGTTTCGTTATTCAAATTCAACTCATACTAGGAACGTAATTAATTTATGTGGTCTTTTCAACCACACCATGTGGTTTATGATTCATCCTATGTGTTTTCAGCTGTGAGTCAGATAAGTGCTCCTGGTTTGCTGGCTACATGACTGGAATGGCATATTTGCTGTTTATTCCACATATTAAAATGGGCACTGTATCTAGCAGCTGAGAGAATTAGCTCTTGTACAGTAAAACATGCTTCTCAAAGACAGTTGGTATATAAGCAGTGCAGAGTAACATGGTATAAAAATTTCTGCTTATTCATACAGAAAACTCAAGTGTAAATTGAGCCTGAAGACCAGGATATGGATAGTGTCCAACAAAACTCCTGCTTGAGCGAAGTATCCACTGTTTATGATCCTGTGAAAGGATGCTATGCATATAGGACCAAATTTTCAAAACCCTGTGAAGGCAGGAATCCTGGTTTGTTGGTGTATTTTGGGGCACAAGCAGGAGACAAGCTTGGATTTTCAAAGGGGGCAGCAGCTGTGTGTGCTGAAAGATAAACAGTTGGGCTTAGAATTTTGATTGGTGCATGCAAGACAAAAAAGGTGTCCACAAGCTAGTCATAGTCATAGTGTAGTCAGGTGTAAACTGGGAGGTGCATGAAGAGGTTCTATCTAATCTTCCCTCTCTTGGCTGCTGGGCCAAAAGAGGCAACTACTGGCAGTAGCAGTGAGAGAAGACGATTTGTGTGGGAGTTGAAAATTGTTGTGCGGTAGGCAGGAATGGTTCTTGGGTGGCAGGGAGTCTCATGGGAGATAGCAGCAGGCAGCTTTCCTGGCTCTGTTTGTGCTGAGGAGGATGAGAGAGAGGCATAGGGAGGCAGAGGGAAGGCCACTGGATCAACCAGTCAGCTCTATCTATTTGCCTTTGGTTTGGCATATCTTGTTCTGGGTGCTTTTAAATGCACAACAGCCATTAGAATATATTAATATAATATTGGCATATGCTAATGATCTGTTACTATATGTCAGTGTGAAATATGTGCAGTCCAACAGGTGCTCAGTTTCTGAAAATTGGTCTCAGGGGGCCACAGAGGGCCAGTAAGGAATCAGCAGAGGAAGCAGACACTTTCATAGTACAGAAGCAAATACACCTGCAACTACACTATCCTCGCCTTAGTGGTTTCTTCAGTTGTTGGGTCTGCTTGGCCTGCAGAATCATGCAGGATCCTGTGGGACAATAGCTTTGCACAACATCAAATGACTATAATGTTGGACAGCAGATGGGAGCATCCTTTCCACTGCTCAGAACCTCTGGGCATCTACTGTAATGAACACCCTGGCTGGAGGTGCTCCAGAAGATAAAGAACTATTTTTCCTTTTTTAATTTAATTTTTGTTGTTCAATAATTTTTAGCTGTGTTCACCCAAGTCTGCAGCACTCACTCAGGCCAAAGTCAAGGCCAAGTAGGGCTACATGCAAGGGCCCTGTTTACAGTGTATGTGAACAGTTTTCTTCACTGCTGTGGTGATGGCAGGGAAGGAGAGAACTACCTCCCTTTTGAATCCAGTTCCCACATCCCCACCTATCATTACACACATGACAGTAGTACCCAAGGGACACACATAGTCTGTAGAGGAAATGGGGAATAGCAATCAGCCTTGGAGCGCTGGAGAAAGGCAAACTGCATATTTTTTCCACTGAGGGGGTTTGGGAATGGGGCTTGGACAGGATGGAGCATAACATGGAGTAGATGTATTCTACTCTGTTTTGGTTCTCACACTGCATCCTTCAGAGGAATTGCTAGCACCTCTGCACATCAGTTTTTTAGCATGATTTTAAAAACAACTAATGTTTTCCCCCCTTTATAGTGCTTCTAGAGCTGCAGTGTCCAGGAGATAGTCCTCTGGCAGCTGCTAGAGGGTGATGCCAGCTGTGTGCCCCGAAAAAGTATGTACAATAGTGTGGTGCTACATAAAATGTGGAATGTTTTAAAAATTGCTAAATTGTGCAGTGACCTTTTCCCCATTTGTTAATTTTGCAAGGTTGGCCTGGATTTTTTTTTCTGTTTTAAATAACTGTTTTAAAATTATTAATAGAAATTGTGGTTCATTTAATTGCACTATGATCCACCTTTTTCTAAGGATGTCAAGACCAGCCATGCGGCACCCTCAGCCCTCTCCGGGCTGCAGAAACTAAGACCATGGGGAATGGGGTAGAGCCAAGACCCACCGAGTGATACCTCATTTATCCTTGGGTCTAGACACTGAGGGAGAGGGAACAGGGCAGAGCCAAGACCAGCTGAGTGGTGCCTTGGCTACCCACTGGCCTTCAGCCTGGCACGTTGAGCCCCTTGGAAAAGCCTTGTGCTGTGCAAGCGTCCGGACTCTGTACACACATGCCTTGGATGCACTCATCCGGCCTAATTTACAGCCTGCCTGTTCATGCTGTAGATCTTTGACCAGACCCAACAGGTGCCACTGCGCATGTGCAACCGGGTCCTTTGACAATTTGGCCTACATGGAGCAGAAGTAATTTAATCCAAGTCTCATTGTTAGGTGTGTAACAGAAAAGGAATGCCTTCACAAAAGGTAGATAAAACCACTCACTATCTTAGCAGCAGCCTAAGTGCTAAACAGCTCAGAGCTAATGGTGAAGTTTGCCACAGAGCCAGTCTGCCACATAACTGAGGAACCTGCCCGGGAGACAGCCACAGGCTCCCATGCCATAGCTGGAAAAATATATATTGCTCAGCATGGCACTGGTGACCTGCCACTGCCAAGCATGCTGTGAGTGAGGATATGGATACTGGCTCAGTTGCTAGAACAGATGAAACAGAGGCAAGAAAAGTAGGATAGCATACGAAGGACCATCACAGGAGTAAGCAATGGTAGCTGCTATGTGTATTATTATTTATATTGCAGTAGTGCCTAATCTACCTTTATAGCAGGAGTTAACTCACTGGGCCAAATGTTCCCTTGAGTTATATCCAGGCAACTGCACTGAAGTTTAGGTTAGGGAAAAGCCTTTACTTTATGGATTTAAAATATTTACTTTTTCCGCACAGTACTAAAAAAATAAAAGTTTCTTTTAAAAATAATGAAAATATATTTTAGTTAAGGTAAAAATACTAAATATAAAAATGTAATGTAATATTTAAAATAACTGCTAAAAAGTTATGTGAATTGTTTTGTTATATTGACTTTCAATTATGGCACATTACTGCTAGCAAAGTGAGAAATATGGTGTGCCAATATACCCACATGGTGGGTTAGGAGGGACGCTCATGCATTTCTGCACAGAAAAAAAATCTGCTAGTAAATGAAATATGAATAATGTTCATGCACTGTGTTGTATGCGTTGTGTGTTACAGGTAAAGCAGCACAGTATATTCCATCCAATATAGCACATATGCATAAGTGTTCTTCTCCGTAATCAAAGAATTCTCTGCTTCTAAAACAGGAAACATTTTTCTAAGTTACTTTTTGGTTGCTAATAAGTTTGTTACAATGGGAAACCCTGTTTTGATTTTCATCAGCTCTATCTACCTCTTTGACCTACATATTATAAAATCCTGTACTAGATCATGGAACATGTGCTTGCAATTGTTTTGAGAAAGAAATAAAAAGTTAGACTTCATTGACTGATTCAAACAACAAATGCAATATTTTTGGAGAGTAAAGCGTCTTTAGAGAATAAGTCCCTAAAAGTTTTTTAACTTATTTTTGCGACATGCACATAAACTCATCTAGTTAATAATTCATTTGTATATTTAAAAAAACTAAAAATTGGTTCAGTTTATCATCATCATTATTTTCATGGACAGTAATGAAATAATAAAATTATTTGTCCGAGTTTTCAACTGGGGAAGCACCTCCGTGTATGTTACCAACAGTAGCTAGACGCATTCATGTACTTATCAATTATTTGCAGGTTGTAGAGATCCAAAATTTCAATGCCATTCTTTTAAATATCACTTTAAGAGATCCCAAAATAACAATTAAAAAATACCAGATGAGGCTTCAGCAGCTAGAGGGAGAGATTGCATCATGTTTTGGCAGTGACTGGAACACTGGCAGCATTCAGTGTGAGAAGAATAAAATGGCAGCAAAACTGATCAGCAGCTTCTCTTCATCTGGAGTTTTCCCAGGTAGTTAAACAAAACAGACACACACACATAAAGCTGCAATGGGAGTAGGTGAAAGCCCTGGCTCTTGCATTGCTTTGATGAAAGTAAACTAGGTTGGAGCACATCACCATCCTGAAGAAGCAGACAGACGTGTAAAACCTCCAAATAATGATCTTCATTATAACAGCTAGGGACAGTGACCTTTGTCAGCTACACATCGTGCTCATTTGTAGGTTCACCTTCACTCAGCCTTATGATTTATTCACCTCATTGGAGTTTTGGCTGGTTGACATGTGGGAGTCCAGATTCTCCTTGCATTTCTCCAGATCATGGAAATAAGGGTGAGACAGGGCAACATAGGCAGATATCCTCTTGGTGGGATTGAACGCTAAGCATTTCTAAAAGGATTAAAATAAGATGGTTTTAGTGTAGTGGTTACGTGTATAATATGCAACTGATATTATAAATAATGCAGATAATATAGATACAAATTACTGAGTGTCATTATGTTGATTTATAACTACAATAGCCTGAAGTTCTAGAGCCAGTTCAAGTGCTGCATGGACCTTGCATATTTTCTCAGTCAAAGAGAAGTGGCCAGGCAGCTGAGTCAGACTATATCAATATTACACACAAAAACTACATTAAAAGAACACTAAGGTTGCAAAATCAAGCCCTCAAAAATTAGGAAACGTCAGAATTAAGGTTCTCTGTGCAAACTTCATTCAGTGCCTTTGTCCATAGGTATTATGATCAAGTATTTAATTACATTATCATATATTTTTCTACATGATCTCTGTCTCATTCAGTGCACAGGATGGACCTGCCCTGGAGATTAATCAGGTTGTGTAGTGAAAGAGGCTGTTGTCCCTAGGATCCCTGCTTCATTTGCTGCAGAAGTTGGAAGGTAAGTAGTGAATGAGGCAGGGGATTGTAGGAAGAATAAGGATAGTCTCATGGTTATGCATGGAGAACTGGATTCTACCTCTGCCTCAGGCACAGATTTCCTGTGTGATGGCAGACAAGTTACTTATACCAAACTTTTCACAGGAGGTCACTAGTTGTGTGTTCTTCATTTTTTGGGTGCTTGACTGGGGACCCTGGGATCTGATTTCTAGAAGTTGTGAGTACTAACAACAGCAACTGAAGACAAAGGGAGCAGTGCTGGAATGTATAAAATGCTATATAATGCTAAGTACTCTGAAAAATCAAGCTGTAGATATATCAAATTGGGCACCCAGAATTAGCGGACACTTTTGACCATAATTTGTTTGTGCCTTAGCTCCCCATCTGCTCCTCATCTCACAAGGGGGGTGAAGTTAAATTAATTAATGTTTGGGAAGCACTTGGATACTCTAGTGATGAGTGCTGTAGAAAAACCCAGGAGGAAATTAATAGTTTTGTCTTTAGAGCAGGGTTTGAATAGAGTTTAATAAATAAGGCCATGGGGATAAAACAAAATACTGTATAACACCATCCATCCTGTTCACTGAATGAGGCAGGGGTCCTTTGGAAAAAAATATGTGAGCGTGTAATTAAAGACCAGTTGGGACTGAATTAAAGTTCACAGGCAATCTTCCCACCTTTAGGCTCCCAGTCCCAGTCTCCTTGCCCAATCAGTCCAAAACCACTGCCACAGTCCCAGCTATTCTAGATTCCCATGTTCCAATGTACTGCTTTCCCTTGCCCAGGTCTGGCTCATCCCCCCTACATTCAAGTCAGGTGGCTTCCTCCTCCATGCTGCCTGGGCACTAGATGGAGGCATGGGCGGCAGGTATTATAGGCCAGGCTAAGCCTTCCCTGGCACAGCTGCCCCAAGGGACACCTGGGCCACAGTGGCCCCGCCCCTTCCCTGAGGTCCCCCGCACCCACTGCCTGCTGCTACTGCTGCCGCCTGTCTACCTGCACTGCACCTCCTCCTCCTCCCCAGGTCTCCACGCTGCTCACCGCGTCGCTTCTCCTCGAGGGCGGGGGAGTGAGGAGGGATGCTGCGAGCAAGCTGCAGGAGCGGGGGTCTGGTGGGGGAGTGAAGCAGCTCGGCCAGGCACTGGGGCCGCTGGCTCGGACAGAGTGGGGCACCGGCTCTGCTTGGCACTCGGGCAGAAGGGGCGGGGCCAGCGGGCTAGCTTCCCCAAAGTGGGGTTCACCTGCCCCCCATGGATGTGTGGTCACTGAGAGCACAAGAGAGACAAGCTCCCTGCTCTTAATTAAGGTGCCTAAACCCAGGCCCAGCCTACCCCACAGCAATCAGGAATGGCAATTGTGCAGCAAGCCTGGCTTTTCTCTAGTCCTGGGGTGGAGCATGCTCAGTCACTCTGAGGGGGTGGTGCATGCTCACACTTGCCAACACTAGGAGCCATAAGGGGATGCAGTGTACCCAGGACAGATGAAATCTTAAGAGATTTTCGCCAGTGAACTCAAAGAAGTTCCTACTGAGCATGTGTGAAATGAGATTTTTCAACTACTTATATCTTAGCCAAATTTGGACACATTTTCACATGAATAGCAAAAGGAACATCCCTGACACAAAGGTCAGCCCCTGACAAATTTCAAATCTCTGCTCTAAATCATGGGCTGCTAGAGCTTCTCAAAGAAAAGATCGCCAGAATTTGTTAACATTGCAAACCAATATATTTTTCTTTAGCCTTGTTCTTGGAAACAGTGGAACCATTTTGGCTGAAACTTTCCAAAAACAATTCAGCCTGAGGCAGACATCTGGCATAAAAACATTTCTACTCAAATGGTTAAAGTCTGACAAAGTTATAAGCAACTGAAAAAGTCTTATAATATGAAGTGTTAATAGTAGGCAGTGCTACCAGCCTCGCCTATAATAAAATAAGTACAGGAAAATCCAATATTTCATAGCTCTTAATCACCTTATATAGTCCTTGCATTTTCTAACAACATTCTATGAAAGGCTAGCAGGCATAGGGATAGAAGGCTAACCTAGTTGTTACACGTCATTAGCACTTAAATAAATAATAATGTATTTATTCAGATCCTTCTAAAATATTTATTTGTTCTGTGACACCCACTAGAGTGAGTCAACAACAACAACATTTGTAGGCATCCCATCCCTAGGTTTCTGGTGCATGTGTAACCATGATCTTGACTAGTTTTTGGCCCAATGGTTGGTGTGTTTTCCGTATCCCCCTTAGTGCCTAATCCACAGAGCATGCAAGTCTGTTACAGCCTCCAGCTATGGAGCTTGATTCCTTACGTCAAGGTGTAGCGAGTCAAGCTTTTAGCTCTGGAAGTCCCTGGTTCAATCTCTGGTGCTACCATATGTAGCCAACTGGTCAGTGTGTGTTGGAAAATATTTAGTGAATGAGGCAGGGGATTGCAGGAAGAGTAAGGATAGTCTCATGGTTATGCAGTTGAATCTATCCTTGAGAATTAGATTATATCCCAGCCTCAGCCACAGATTCCCTGTGTGATGGTAGGCAACCCCTACTCCCAGTCCACAGAGAATATGGGTTTTTACAATTCACTGCTGAACTCAGCTCTAGATGCCAGCACAACCTCCTGTTGTTCACTTATGCCCAAATTCTGTGAATCAGTGTAAAGACAAGTAAAGCTGTGCACTGGTGATTTCCACAGGAGATTGAGGAGACGAAGAAATTGCGTCTTCTGTCTGTGAAGTGGCTGTAGTAGCCTGGAATACCCTGAAGCTGCAGTAGTCCCTGCACTGCTTATGCATGCTCTCTGTGGGGAAAAACAGTTGGTGAATCCACAAATGATGACCCCAAGGAGCTGGGCTCAGCATTGCACAGAAGACATGCACCACCCAAATGGCCTACCCTCTGTGCACAAAAGTTTTTGTACAAGTTCTGCTGTATATAGCACTTCTGCACCATGGAGGAAGGGCAGTTCAGCCACTGGAATCACTTCCGGCTCACCTCTAATAATATTATTACATTAAAAAAACATTTTTTGACATGGTGCAATGTGCAGTAGCTGCAATCATTTAAGATATGTTTGGAGAATAACAAACTTACAAGAAGTAAGTCCTTGCCTAGTTCATCGATATCTGGTACAAACTTTTCAATGAGTTGTGGCGGTCTGGAATTGAAAGCATGTCTTGGAAGGGCAACATCACTAGGCCAGTCTTCTTCTTCCGGGAGCCCAATGACACTGTGTAAGGAACAAGCATACATATTAGCTGGGGGTGAAACAAAAATATGTTATTGCTGTATTTATACAGCCTCATCTTCTTTCATTGTATTAAATGCTAAATCCTGCTTCACATGTTTTCATGGGATTGCCACTTGTTCTTTTGACGCGAGCAGCAGCATTATCCAGGATCACAGAATAATCTATAAAATCATATAAGGCAATTTTTAAAACCTTTATAGACTATACTTCACATGACAGTAAGGGCCAGATAATGCATCCCTTGCTTGCACTGAGGAGCACCTTACTCTGTAAATAATCCCACTGATTTCAATAGGACTGTTTGCAGAGCAGTGCATTATTCAATGGGAGTAGGGGTAGCAGAACTGGGCCTTAATGATACATGGGAAAAAATCTTTATGGAGGCAGTTTGGTGATAGTGCTCTGGCCTGGGTCTCACTCTCCTGAGTCCCTGGATTGGCAAAGTGCTGCAAGTGCTTTGGGAGAAATGTGCTCAGACCTTGGAGGCATGGTGCACCTTTTGTCACTCAAGAGTGATTAAAAGGAGATTTCACAGAGGAATTCCATGCAGGCCTCATTTGCCACAAGGATGATGATCCTGACAAAAATCCTTAAGGAAAAGACAGCAGAGCATGGGTCAAGGAGGCCATTTCACAAAATTAAATAACTCAGCTGCTTTAGGATAAAATTTTCAAAAGCACCTAAGTGTACATAGACTCCTAAGTCACTTAGGTGCTTTTGAAAATTTTACTCCTAATTTTGTTTTATGTTCCTCTTATCCATAGTTGGAAAACTAATATTTCTTCTTCTGTTCTGAATATGACACAAAGCTTCTGCTTATGAAATGAGCATGCTAATTTCTAGAAACATGGATAAATGAAAACAGCTGAATTGTTGGGATTTCTTTTAAATGTACAAAAAAACCCCCTTTCTTTTTGGACCATGTTGCTGCACAATTCAAGCTTCAGCCTGGAGTTAATATTTCCAATAGAGCTATAAAGTGGTGAAATAAGGGCTTGTAATGGAAATGCTGACAGAGACCCATTAGCCAGACTTTACATACCAAGTTTTAGCCAAAATCAAATTTACAGCTGAATTTTACACACCTTAAAATTGAAATTTATAATGAAAATGCTGACAGACTCAGAACTATAACATAGAAAAACAAAAGTTTCCTTAAGAGTTTGGGCTTTTAATGGAAATGCCACCAGGGTGCAGCATTGTCCTTTCTTTTTATTAATAGTGCTTGGTAGTAGACACAGAATGAAAATTAGGACCAAGCATTGCTCTTACTTACTTATAAATCCCGAGTTACTCCTTTCAAGTCAATGGAATTACTTCAGATTTCTACAGGTATGAGAGCAGAATTTGGCCCTTAGTATTTAAGGTACGTCAACAAACTAATATCGTGTACTAAAAAACAGCAGTGTGCCCAGGAGTGCGCCACCACTTCAATCTTTCCCCGCAGTATCCACAGACTGCTAAGCTCTTGCCAAAGTGGAAATTAGATCTCTTTGAAAAGTTAAACTTGATTGTTATTTATTATTTGTAGGTCACCACTGACATGCAGGGAGCTTTACTTATAAGATGACAAGTCCTGCCCGGAGGGTCTTTCAGTTTAATACTCCAATCCTGCAAATGCTTAGCCATGTTGGTAACATTACATATGTGCTTGTCCCATTGAACCCGTGAATACATGCATGTGCATAAGTGATGAAGACCTGAGTTCACATCAGATATAACACAATGGGCTGTGTGTGATCAGAGGGGGAGGAGGAGTTTTCAAATGGTAATTACATATACAAGTTCGTTTTCTTTCAAATGTGTCCAGTTAGTTCTGATTTTTCTTTTAAGGAGTACATGATTGGGCATGAGAGCACAAACAGACCAGAGTAAATGCTAGCAGTTGGAAGTTATCGGCAAGAAGTGAGGAGGCTGTCTGGTGCGCAGGAAAGGGGGGTTGGTTCCAGGCATAAGGGGCAGCATTAAAAAAAAAGTACAAAAATGGGAGTTGGATTTTTTTCAAGTAGATCTTTACAGATCCTACAAAACATTTGGAAATTGTTTAATACACGAGTGTCTGCCTGGCAGCCCTAGCAGGTTGCACTACCATTTGGGTGACCAAGATTCTGGAGCATATTGGAAGAAGCTATTTTATCCTCTCACCATACCAACAGTACAATAGTGGCAGTAGCAGTAAATATTGATATATTATGGTAGAACCCAAAGGCCCAGGTTCAGACCTGATCCTGAGAGAGACTGAGCATTTTCCACTCCCAATGGCTGCAACAGGAGTTGAGTATGCTCAACACACCCTGGCATCTGGCCTTAAATCTGTGAGCATACACTGTGTATTGATGTTGGAATGGGGAAAGGAGGGGAGGGTTATGGGCCATCTCCTACAGATCTATCCTCAGTCTTTGTGGAGAACTCCAACTAATGTAAATAAAGGCTGCACATGTGGAGGAAGGTCCAATTATCTGAAAAAATGTCAGTCCAGAATGTAGGAAAATGCGAGAACAACTTTATCCAAATTAGCCTAGAGAATGACTCACTACCATAGCAGGCAACAGCTTCCCCATAAAGGCAAGGCCTATGCCTAAATGTTGGGGGTCTCCAGCTGTGAAAACAGAAAATAAACACTATCTGACATAAAAAAGCAAGGAGGCGGCATTTGAAATATTGAAGGATAATTACACAAAAGAGGCAAAGCAGATTTTCTCTTTAAGTGAAGTGTGTAATAGAGAATTTCTTCCCTCTCCTAAAATTGGCACAGTATTTTTTTCTTCCTGATTAATGGTTGAATTCTTTTCCATACAGGTAATCTCACCCATTAGGGAGGGACAGATAGTTCACTGGAGGAGGCTGCTGTTGGCTATTATGTTTTTAATCCTATTCCAACTCATTTGTTTTGGGTTTTTTTCCTGAAATGTCATAAACAATTTAGGATCTTTAAAAAAAATCACAACCATGCTCTTTACGTCATTAAACTATGCTGCATGTATCAAAACATTCCTTGATTAATACATCAGAATATAAATTAATCAAAGGGATCACTTTGCCAGAACTAGAAAAAGCAAACAGGCGAGGACTGATTGTTTTTGGATTGTTCAGGAAGTGCTATTCACGGGTATGGTAAATTAACCACGCTAGTGAGTCATATACACTGGTATGGTATGCAGGAAAGGGAAGTCAACTGAATGAAAATCAAGACCTGCAATTTGGGAACCTCATTCTGAAGTATGAAAATCTTCAGAAATGGATGTGTTATAATTTGAGAGCTGGAAAAATGATTAGAGAGACAAATTCATTATTTGACCTACTGGAGTGCTTTCCTTTGAAGCTTTATGATCTTCTCTCTGGGGAGTGCCCCCTGAACCTCCGCTCCTCCCTGCCTACTATTACTACTCATCTTGGACTCTCCCTCCAACTGGATGCCTGGATCCCTGGAACTCTCTCCACAAGAGGGAGGATAGCTACAGAGGTGAATGAGCCCTCATTCTGTGCAGGAGTGGGAACAGCCATATGGGTGTCTGGTGGTCACAACCACTCCAGTATTATTATAAAACATTTATACCAGGCCTCAAATTTACATGGCACTTTCCAGGACACCATCAGAAACATTCCTTACTATGAAGATATTTTAATCTAAAACAACAGAGAGGTGATTGATATTTTTCTCACTTATCTGTATCAATGACTTTAAAATGGAGATTTTTTATTCAAAAACGTACTTGGGAGGGGGGAGTAATTCTACTTTAAAAAGTTCAGAGTTTGTCTGAAGAGGAACTGCAATACCAATAAACAGAATTGTAAAATGCTTTTAAAATAAAGTAAATTATCCCATCTCCAAGATAGCATCCATTTAATCTTGATACCTTTTATGTTTTCATAGCTGCCTTTATCACCAAAATATGGTTTCTTAATAATCTTTATTGGATATACAGTGAAGCTAAAATATTCCTTTCCACAGAAGTTGTTGATCCAGATTAACATTTCCATTTAATAATGAACATTTTTAAGGGATTCTGATTACATTTTTTTGAAATTCATAAATGAACAAAATATTGAATAGCTAAAACCTTATTTGGCTTTGTAAGGTGATTCTTTCTTGAATGCTCTAACTTTTAAGAAAATGTGTGAATGGTGCATGAACCATACATTTAAAAGATTAGAAAAAATCCCCAGAAGTCTATTGTCTTCTTGATGATGATTGTTATTTTATAAAACTATATTACATGCAGCTTCCTCCTCCCTATTTGACAGAGAATACACGGAAATATTATATTGCAGTGCAGCAGCAATAGGAAATATGTTCTAGGAATACTTTGTACAAGTCCTTTTACTCAATAAAAAGCATGGCAAAGAAATCTTAAAGTGTTTCAAGCTAAACTGCCACTGACATAATGCAGCGAATTAGTACTTACTCAAAGATTTTTCCTAGCTGATCAACATCTGAATTTCCACGAAAAAGTGGCCTGAAAGAATAAAGAAATAGAATAAGATTTCTTTAACTGAAGTGAACTTGTACTTGTCATTGAAAGTTTCCAAAACAAACCAAAAACCTGTTCTTTTGCTGAGTGCTCAGTTACCCCTTTGTGTTTTTATCCAAGTAGTAACTGCACTTTTCGAGGTTTCTTCTTGGATTGGTAACAAGACTTTAACTTAATGGATCAGGCACACCTACAGACGTTACATTTGAGAATTAATTTCATCCTTTAATATGAGTAAAATAACTTTATTTCCTATCCTTTTTTAAGCTATCAGCATAAGAGTAAATCAAACACTGGTTGATGAAACAATGTACATTATGTAGGGCACATTCAAAGCGCTGTTTCGAGAGAGAGTCATGCTATGCATTTTAATAAAATAAAAGATTGATTACTAATGATATGTTTTAGAAATCAAATTCCTTGTGTATTCTATTAAAAATGAATGCCTAAGCTCTGGGGGTCAAATTGAAGACAGCGGGAATACATGAATCTGTAAATCATGGGATGTAAAACAGTGCAGAATTTACCTTGAAAGAGAGGAAAGCTTCTGCTGCATAAATAAAGATACATTTAGGAAATAAATTAATAATCCAAGCCTTCAATGGGTTGTTAGAAACAACAGTGACTAAAAAATACTCACTTTGAAAACTAGTGATATATACCGTGTCCTTTTAAAGTGCAATTACAATTTTTGTTCTTCTGTTATTGTAATTTGCAAAATATCATCCCCCTGTAATGGTACATTTATGTGAAAGCGACTGTACAGTAAGAGATGTAACAAACATTTGCGTGATATATTAGCTAACTGTCCCAATAGCACAATAAGGGTGTGATCTATGCTGTACCTATTTTTATGCCTAAAATTCTAAAGAGACTAGTAAATCCCAGATAATTTAGGGTCCTGTCCACCAGGAATTTATACATCTTCCTATGGTGAGCAGGCTGCTGGTAGCCGTGTAAGGTAGTGTAGCACTTTGGCGCAGCTATAAAAGGGATATAGTGCAAGTAGTCAAAGGAGCACACTGTAGGCAGACTGTAAGAAATGAGATTTTACTGTTGTCAGCTGACAGCCAGGTTGCCTCCCCCTTCAGAACTCCTAATTCCCAGAATGCAATGCATGTTGTAAGCTTACAGTTGCAGTTACCATGACACAATACAGGGTAGCACTTTAACTGAAACACAGAGACTTTATAAACGATGCATATTCTGGTGTCTTCAGTAGCAGCACGTGATTGAGTTTTCCCTATGACCAGTTCTCCTCCTCCTTCACTTGCCCAGCATATTGCTTTTCTTTCCCCGGCTGAGCTCCCTCACAGTGCTACCAGTCAGTGAGATACCAACCATTTCATGGTTTCAGTTTGCCAGAGAAGAACTCCCATCTGCATTAGGAGATAAAGGGACACTTGGCCATACCCTTCCTCCTCCCCAAACCACAGGTACAGAAATGGGAGTAGTCTGCACAGTTCTAAGGATGGTTTAAAAGGCATGTTTCTCCCTGCCTACCAGTTAATTCCTGGAAAAACTGAAGACTGAAGGCCCACTTACTGGGCAATGCAGCTCCATGTCACAGTCTAATTTAGGGCTGAGGATCAATTACATAATCTAGCCTTATATGTCCTCACATACATGACAGACCCAAGAACCGTAACATCTCTCCTCTAAAAGAACTGACCACGCAAAATACATATCCTGAAAGAAGTCTGTGACACCCAGAAAAACAATAGCAAAGGAATGACTGTAAAATGTGCAGGTCATCTTTCATATACCGTATGTGCATTCTACTCCCCATGTTTGCAAATGATGTCACATCAGCTTAGACTAAGCTGTTTTCGGGAAGGAAATTCAGAGAAGAATCTGACCCAGTAACCCCTGCAGCCGTACTACTCCAAGTTTAAACTGCCTTTTTGTTGACCACGAAGCACTGTGCATATTTAGGATAGTGGGTCTGAAATAAATAATAAATTTGTACACCACTGTTTGTTGATTAATTTTGGCCTCTTTTTAATAAGATTGTTTCAGTTTACATTGGATCTTTACTCATTTTATCATTCCCTGCTTTACGTCATTTCACCGTATCAGTTTCTAAGGAAAAGAGAACGTGACTCCAAACAGATATGCACAACTAATTCTGCAGTCAGTTATGGGACTGATTTTTGTAAGTGTTTGAGCACCATAATTCCATAGAAGTCAGGGGAGGCACCAGGTTCTTAGTACCTCTTCATTTTGACAACTTCAGGTAATTTTTAAGTGATTATTTGAAACTGCTAACATGCCTTAACCTCCTCCATTTGTGGATTTTCCTCTGGCTCAAAGCAGTATTAAGCAGGCCCCTTTAAGCTAAAGAAATGTACACATTCAAAATGTTCCATCCAAGCAAAAGTAAAGCAGAACCAATGTTTTAAAATGTATTCTCAACCTTGTGTTAATGTGAAAACTTGGCAAATTCAGCCTTGTTCTCGGATCACCTTAGGCAGTGTCATGCCAAAACAAGTATGATTCTTGGGATTTTTAAGAAAAACGTTTCCCATAGCTGCTGCTCCCTTGGATTTAGTAAGAGCTGAAGCAAGAATTTAAATTCTTTTGAGAGTGTAACCATAGAGCGCAACGTGATCTTCCAGCACACTCTGATATTCCACTACAATGAAGAATTAATTAATTCATCTTTCAGACTCTTATCCATCCCAGAGTCATAACGTCAACAGGGTGCCAGCATTGGGCAACACCAATGGAATGAATTTGCCTCATGAATTTTAGCTGATGGTTCAATACTCCCTGTACAGATGACTGGAGAAGTACATTCATTTAATCTGCAGGCACATGAAGACCTCCTGTCTCGCATTTTGGCACCATTTACTCTGTAGTAGTCGTGTGCCAGCACAGACTGTATGTGCACCTTATATGGGAACTCTCATCTCAAGCAATTGTTTTTTAATTCTGTTCTTAAAGGTGGATGTCAGCACTCCCAGTACTGCTGAATCTGGAGCATACTCCAGCAAATTTCATCCCCTGCTTCTTGTATCTTTCACTTGACTCACTCCCCAGGGTTTATTTATCTCATATGAAAACTGAATCCAGAAGTCCTTAACTCAGAGATACAGTCTCCTCTATGTGAGAATAATCTCTGTAAAAAAAGTTAAACTCAGGGGTACTGTTCAGATTACGGAGTTTCCTACTTGCTCTTTTGTGGGGTAAAGGCAAGGGACTGGGTTTGCTATCTGTAGCAGAGGCTGCGGTTCCATCCTCTGAACTCACGGAACCCCTAAGAGTTCTGTGCAGATAGGGATCCACAGGAGGCAAGGGCTATCCACATGGACACCTCCTGCCTCCATTATTTCCCCCTCTCCCCTGGATCCTACCAGCTCCCACTGACACTGGTTATTGCAGGAGCAATGCTTGTGGGAGGTCCCCATTCGGAACATATCTAAAAGGCAGGGGAAGGGCCATGTTCTACAGTGCAGACAAGGCAGAAGTTTATATTTGCACAGCCTCAGGATATCTCAACTTCTCCAGTGTCCCCCATGTTTTGTTTTGATGGGCAGGTTGGTTTGGGGACAATCCAGAGCATCCCCAGTGGCTCCCCCATTCCCTCTCCAACTCTTTGGAGCTGGAATGTCACAAAGTCCCATGGGTGGCCTCTGCTAGGTGCAGAGGAAGCATGCCACAGAGTTGGACTCCTCTTTACTGTGGGAGCAGGCTCTCCTCAGTATGTGGATGTGGAAAGGAGTAGGAGACACACAATTTTGACTCAGTCTTAGTGGAGCGAGCTCCCAGTGAAGTCAAGGACTGAGTGAAAACTGAATAAGAATCTCAGGATTTAGCCTTGAAGTACAGAATGCGCTGATGCCCTATTAAGCGGATATGAGCTATAGGAGTTTGCAATATGGCTTTTTTCTCAGGGCAAATCTATTTACCTTCTTAACAGAGCAAGCCAAAAGAAAGATAAATACACACTGAAATATAAATAGAAGTTATAACATAAACTAACAGTGGAAAACAACACAAATACAAAAATGCAATGTGTGTGTACAGATCAAAAATATTTACACTGATATTTCCCTGGCAGAAAGGAACTGATCATAGATTCCAAGGTCACAAGGGACCAGTAGGATCATCTAGCCTGACTGTGTAACACAGGCCCTAGAACCTCCCTGACAAATTTCTTAGAGCAGATCTTTTTTAAAAAACACCCAGTCTTGATTTAAAAACTGTCAGTGATGGAGAATCACCATGACCCCAAGTAAATTGTTCCAATGAGTAATTACCCTCACTGTTAAAATCTTACACCTCATTTCCAGTCTGAATTTGTCTAGCTTCAACTTCCATCCATTGGATTGTATTATACCTTTCTCTGTTACATTTAAGAGGCCATTATCAAATATTTGTTCCCCATGCTGATACTTATAAACTGTGATCAAGTCACTTTTTCACCTTCTCTTTGTTAAAATAAATAGATTTTGCTCCTTGAGTCTATCACTGTAAGGAATGTTTTCTAATCCTTTAATCGTTCTTGTGGCTATTCTCTGATCCCTCTCCAATTTATCAACATCCTTCTTGAATTGTGGATGCCAGAACTGGAAACAGTGTTCTAGCAGTGTTCTAGAGGTAAAATAACCTCTCTACTCCTACTAAAGATTCCCTTGTTTGTGAATCCCAGGATTACGTTAGCCCTTTTGGTCACACCATCTCACTGGGAATTCATGTTCAGCTCTTTGTCCACCACAACCCCCAAATCTTTTTCAGTCACTGCTTCCCAGGATAGAGTCCCCCATCGTTTAAGTAGGAACTATATTCTTTGTTCTTAGATGCATATATTTACATTTAACCGTATTAAGATGCGTATTATTTGCTTGCGCCCAGTTTACCAAGGGATCCAGATCACTCTGAATCAGTGACCTGTGCTCTTCATTATTTACCACTCCCCCAATTTTTGTGTCATCTGCAAATTTCATCAGTGATGATTTTATGTTTTTTCTTAGGCCACTGATCAAAATGTTAAATAGCGTAGGGCAAAGAACCAGTGCCTGCAGGACCCCACTAGAAACACACCCACTCAATGATGATTCCCTGTTTGCTATTACATATTGAGACCTATCAGCCAGTTTTTAATCCATTTGATGTGTGCCATATTAATTTTGTATCCATCTAATTTTTTTTATCAAAAAGTCATGCTGTACTATGTCAAACACCTTACTGAAGTCTAAGTAGAATAACAAGAAAGATTTCACCATTCACCAACTCTATGTTCTTGTTTGCTTTTCCAAAGCTCACAAAGTCACACATTTTGTTCACTTGCATTGAACACTTTGTCCATCTGAGCTGGATACCTGCTCTCTAAAGGTTGAGAGCTTTGTTGTGTATGTTGTTTGCTCTTTGTATCAGCTGCAGCTCAGTGACAATTAAAGTGTAAACAGATCAAAAGAAAATCTCCTGTGTCCAAATTCATCCCTGGTCTAACTCCACTGACATGTCACAAGGAGTACATACGAAGTCATGAAGTTGCACTCCAGAGAGAAATGTGGTCTAAGTGTATATAGGCAGCGTTACGTCTAGACTTTAGACCAGTGGTTCTTAACCTGGGGTGCGCGCACCCCCTGGGGGTGTGAGATGCCCTTTCTTGGGGTGCGAGACAGGCCAGATTTTTTTAGAGGGTAAATCATCGAAAACACAAATTAAGCATAGGTACGTAAGTACAGCTACTTTGTTTCATCAAACCTATGTATTTATTAACAATATACATTTTTTAACTATTACTGTAATATACAAACAAAAAATATATCTAGGTTTAAAGAACTGACCTACTTCAACGATTTTTGATAAGGGGTACAAGAACATATTTTGAGAACCAAAGGGGTGCAGGCTGCAGTAAAGGTTAAGAACCACTGCTTTAGACTGTACTGCTTTATAGACTTGAGGAAAATACTTGTTTTCCCTGTAACAATAAAACCACCTGCATAGAGAAAGCAAAGGAGATTTTTATATGCTCCTTGGCAATGACTGATCTTGAGTACCAGGCATTAGGAGCCAATGCATTTAAACTAGTTTATCCCATTGGAAATCACTTCTCAATTTCTGACTTTCAGGTGTTAACCTTTGAATAAAGCAGACATAAAAAGATGTATAAGAAATGGAAAATAGTATCAAGGAGAAAAAAGCAGTCAAGGCATTCCATTTCTAATCCAAACACATTACAAAGCCACAGGGGTAGCTCTAGAACCGCCAACACAACCGCCTACAAAACTGGGCCAGGAGCCAGATACATGAGATGCAAGAGAATTAACTTCCAAAGGCTGATATCTGGATTCTGTCATTGGTTAGTACAGCATGGTGACTACTGAGTTGCTGAGCACCTATCACAATCTTCTTTATCTCTATAATCATCTATGGATATTGTTTCCTAATTATTGACTGAGTATACTGAAAATCTACTCACATTTCTTTGGGCCAAAATCTAGCTGTGGAATGTAATTTTTGAAAAGTTAAGTCATACAGATGCTCCCTAAAATCATAAGAGCACAGTGAGCATAAAAGACTGTACATCTCCAGTCTCAGGTGATCTTTGCTTTCTCAGGCATGTAGGGTGGATAAGGGCTGATGACAAGGCATGAGGAAGTGTTGGGAAGAAGAGCAGCAAGGTCAGAGCTGATAGTGGGTGACTGGATGGCAGAAGAGGAATTAAAAAGAGGCAGTCCAGAGGAAATAGGGTGACATGATATAGTGGAGATAGAGATATGTAAATGAAAGGGATACAGTCCAAAAGAGGCAGTCCATGAGGGTTAGACTGGGGATTTGGGAAGTTAGTTCTCCCAGTAGGGTTGTGGAGGTAGGTTTAGGAGCCTGTATGTGTGAGGGATAAGATGACTGCAAAGAAAGAAAGGAAAGGTCAAGAAACATTTGCCAAGGGATCCTGCATCTCCTGGAAAATCTGCCCAGCTACAGAAACTGTAATTCAAAGATATATTTAAATGGTGGGTTTTTCTGGGAGTGGCTAAGTCATTATGCAAGGTAACCTATTTCCCCTTGTTTTGTCCTATTCCCCTCCCCCCCCAACGTTCTTGTTAAATCCTGGATTTGTGCTGGAAATGGCCCACCTTGATTATCATACACATTGTAAGGAGAGTGATCACTTTAGATAAGCTATTACCAACAGGAGAGTGGGTTGCAGGGGGGGAACCTGGATTTGTGCTGGAAATGGCTCACCTCGATTATCATACACATTGTAAGGAGAGTGATCACTTTAGATAAGCTATTACCAACAGGAGAGTGGGTTGGGGGGGGGGGGAAACCTGGATTTGTGCTGGAGATGGCCCAACTTGATTATCATACACATTGTAAGGAGAGTGATCACTTTAGATAAGCTATTACCAGCAGGAGAGTGGGTGGGAGGAGAGAGAAAACCTTTTGTAGTGGTAAACACCCATTTTTTCATGCTTTGTGTGTATAAAAAGATCTTCTATACTTTCCACAGTATGCATCCGATGAAGTGAGCTGTAGCTCACGAAAGCTTATGCTCAAATAAATTGGTTAGTCTCTAAGGTGCCACAAGTACTCCTTTTCTTTTTTCTTTTCATGTTACAAATAGGCGAGTGACAGACACCACTGACTTGCTGACTTACTGTACCCTCTCTACACACACACACACACACATCACACATCATCTGAAAGCTTATTATATCTACTTTAAGGTGAGCTATGATGTTGCACTGTCAAGTGGTGCTATTACCATAGAAACAGGGATAAACAATGACACCATCAACATATTTACAGGACCACTTTGAAATATTTCCATTAATTTCTGTTAGTTTAATGACTCTATGTATTATTTAAAGACAGAAAGTTGGATTTCTTTGTGACCTCAAGGCATCACAACAACAATCTAGGGGAAAACAAAATCTAATAACTTTGTACAGGTATCATTGAAATGTAATAGTGCTGGTGACATTTCTAGTCAACATCATTATCGTCATCTTGTTCATCATTACGATCTCTGTCAAGAGTGCATGGGTAGCCACAGTCTTCATTGCCTTGACATGTACACAGTTCTGTGCGGAGAACATAACTTCTGTATCTTGCTAAAGACAGGGCTGTGCGGAAAACAATTTTTGGACTGATAGCTGCTGTGATTGTCCCTCCTTAAATTTGGTCTTCTTGGCCAGTTCAGCAAATGTTTTGATGCCAGATTTCTTGACGTGGCTGAAAATGCTACCTGTCCCATTAGAATCAAGTGCACTTCTCACAAATCTCTGCACTTGTTCTTCACCAGCATCTGCTATTTTCAGAATATACTTTTGTACATCTGATGTTACATGCTATACAGTAGATACATTGATATGGATGTGATTTAGCATCAAATCATTTGTCATACGGTTGATGATATGACTGGTAAGAGCTGCAACATACTCATCATCCCTCTTCATTGCAGAGACAAGGACTTGTTTGTGGACTTTGTCTTCACGACTTCTTGTCAGGCCATTTCTTTCTCTGAAAGGTTTTGCATATTCATAATTTGAAGCTGTGAACTGTCATCTCTAACACTAATACCAACCTGTGTATAAATGTCACTGAATTAAAAGGCTAATTTCTAGAATATTTCAGGTAATGCCTGGGCAGTTACAAATTAAAATCTTCTGCCAGGCAAAATAAAGGCAATATTGTATGTACAAAAGCTTACAAAAGGAGATGCATTTGGAATTCACATACATTTGTATCTACCCACTACACACTACGAACTGTGGGCATGCAATCTTCTGCTGCTGGTGCAGAACCTTCAGTGTGAGACTGATCTGGTCAGCAAATTTAAATTGAAAGTATTGAAAACTATTAAAATCGTTTGTGAGTAAGGTTGCCAATTTTGGTGGGACATATTCCTGGAGGTTTCATCACATGACATAATCTTTAATTAAAGATTGATCTTTAGTTCTTGGAGGCTCCAGGACAATCCTGGAAGGCTGACAACTGTATGAGATATTTTGACATTTAAAGATATGCAGTGTGAAAACATTTGATGTTAGTATATTGCAAAATGCTGATATCTGTCATTTTTGCTATATGCCAAACAGCTTAATCATTTCTGAAAAAAATATTCTTGCCCATGTAAAACCAATAAAAACTTTTTATTACATTGTCATTTGGTAACTTTGACCAACAAGCACCACATTACGGTGTTGAAATTAACATAAACTGTAGTCATAGTCATGTTGCAGTGTTTCTGGGACTGTGCAAAAAAATGACACTTTCTCATTTTGGGTTCCTTTGTTTCACCTCACCAACAGGCTTACAGCACCATTTGACAGCTCTACATCGTACCTCATCTAAAGGTACATAAAATAAGCATCCAAATGATATATGAGGTGGGTGTGTGTAGGGCAGTGGTGGGCAACCTGCAGTCCACATGCAGCCCATCAGAGCAAGCCTCTAGCTGGTCGCCAGACCGTTTGTTTACATTTGAACGGCTGCCTGCAGCTCCCAGTGGCTGTGGTTCACCGCTCCCGGCCAATGGGAGCTGCGGGAAGCGGTGGCCAGGCCGCAGGTTGCCCACCACTGGAGTAGAGTGTGTACATTAAACTCCAAAAATATGGCCTTTTTTGGAGAATTGCTGCATACCTAAAAATGTGAGTAGCTGGAAAATACTCATTTTTGTCAGATTATTAGTAGTTTGTTAAGAAGGAAATATTTTCATTTTAGAATTTAAACTCAAATCAGACCTAGAACTAAAATCAAAAGCCATCTGAAATGACTGAAAAGTACTTGAACCTCAATGTTCCTCAGAGACCCATGCACAGAATGGGTCCTCTCCAGGCCGCTCTCTCCACCCCATGCACAATGGGTCCTTCTCCCTCTTCTATGGATCCCACAAAGGCATTTGTACTGCAGATGTGAAAAGAGAAACTCAAGCAAGGTACGAGGGAAAATATACATAATTTAAGGAGGAAGATTTTTGCAGCCTGTGATCAGTAACGTAACTGCAAAGCAGTGTAAAAACTACATTCTGAAATCAGGCCACAGCTGAAAACTTTGCATGCTCTGGACAGTTACCCACTTCCAGTCACAAGTGACTTGCCTCAGCTGTTGTGCAATTCTGAGTTCTCATTTTAAACGTAACATTTTTTGTACTTCTCCCTCTCCTCTCCCTTTAATAATATCTTTGTGTGGGTGAGTACAAGACACAGCATGGAAAGGACTTACTTCATATACAACCTATTACTCTTGATCACAAATTACGCAGGTGTTCTAAGGAACATACAGTCTCCTCCTCATAGATAGAGCTAGAAAGCTGACTTCAATGTGGGGTAGGTATATGCTGGGTGACAGCCAGTCCTTAATTTGTGCCAGGGTTTAATCCCGGCACTTCTGGGCTTGCTGCGTCAGCTATTAAAGTATTGATTGAGCCCTGGCTCCTAATTGCTTAAGCCTCAGCACCTCTTTCATTACAAATTTAAGCACTGGTGACAGCCAAACTTACATTTGAGAGACACCGATCTGCCATCTTGATTTTCTCAGTTTTGTCTTTAACACCAACAGCACAAAATACTTTACCAATATGTATCCTTCTTCAAATGAAAAAGCATCGGGCCCGATGCTAAACACACTTATAGTGGTGTAAATCAGGAGTTACCTCACTGAGATCATTGAAATTACATCAGTAGGAAACCAGTGAAAAAATCAGAATCAGGCCCAAAGTGTTGGAAGAGCTAGAGATTCTCAAGTGTGAACTTCGAGAGTTTCACCTAGCAAGTGGTTGCAGGTCAAGTGCAGTGGCTTGTTTCTGAAGAAGCCGCTGCAGATTTTCAGGTGCTGCAACGTCTTAATTTTACGCCAAGTTCATACTTAAAATGAAATAAATTAATTGAATAAATAAGGCCCAAAACCCAGGCCCTAAATGTGTGTGCAACCAAGTCTCACAGAAGCCCACAGGAATTCTGCCTGAATTGGGGAGGCGGCACACTTTCCTGAAGATGCTCTCTGTTTTCTGATGGGGCATCTACCCCACAAATGGAAGATAGTGGGGGAATGAGCTATCTAGATGTTCAGTGGCATTCCAGGAGCACAAACCAAAGAGGTGCTGAGAGACTCTGGTGATGTGCACCCTATAAAAACTTACGTAGGCTAGCATAGAAGAGACCCAAAACTTCTAGAAATGAGTCTGGAGGCCACTGGCTCCCCAGAAGACTGCTGACATCAGGATGGAGCATGATACTTGTAGGTACAGACAACCCATGAAAACAGAGAGGCATTCCTACTGGTTGGTAACAAAATCAGAAATCAGGTGAGCTTTCCTTGGTTTGAGTTTCATTACGAAAGGTTTGCAAAGCTCTGCCACCAGTATTTCCATTATCCAGAGATGGTGAACTTTCAGGTGCATGATTTGAACACAGAGGCTGGCCACCTGGATAAGGCCAGAATTGTAAAGGTTAATAATGCATTAATCTTGAGAAATGTGGAGATGGAAGTAATGTAAATATATGTTCCCTTTGAGTGGTGACTTAAAAAGGAAGCATTACTAAAAAGGAAAGTGAACAGAAGTACCACGTGCAGTGCTACAAATAAACTATTGATATTCTCCCATTTAGATTCAATCAGTAAGTAAAAATACAGGAAAGAGCAGAAGAGAGATTTTAAATGGAAAAACAAAATCTCTTTTTCAGGTTGCCCTTAGGGGTAGACAAGGGGAGAATCTGTCCTGCGTGCTAACAACAGTTGCTTGGTGTTTTTCACTTATGTATCATACTTCAAAATTCCAGATGCCCTCAAAGTTGAATGAAGGTGGCAATGTGCTTGAGCCTGCACCACTGAAGTCAAAGGGAGCTTTAACATTGACTTTAAAGGGTACAGGATCAAGCCCTATAAGCCTATGGGGTGAGTGAAGCCAGAAAGAAAAAAAAAGACTGTATTTTAAAGGGAAGGGAAGAGTATGCCTGACAAAAATTATGAGCAAGACGAGTGCAGAATTTATTTGCCCTCAGAGTACTCTCTAACCTAAGTAGTTCTCATCTGTTCCTGGAGCAGAGTTGCTTTATCATTTATCTTTTAACATTCTTTTTTTTTTTTTTTTTTTTAAATAGAAGAGCCTTGATAGGTTGAACGTCCTTCACTTATTCCCTAGTCAGATACGTCACTGTTTTCTTATCTGTGGACATCTGCTTCTCCAGAAGATTTGTAGGTTTATTTCACCAGGGCTTTTGGAGTAGCTATCTGAACTCAGTGAGCATGACAAAACTATGGCATTTTGAAAACTGCCCCAATTTTTGAACCAACTTCTGGAAGTGCATACACAATTGACCTTGGAAAATGGGAAAGGGTCCAAAAATGCATGGTCTCTGCTAAGAGTAGAAGCAGAAGCTTTACCCCTAGTTTGCACTAAAAGTTTTCCCCAACAATGTGATTAACTACATTTGTGTCATTCCCGCACCTCTCTACATACACTGATTCAAATTACATTTACCTATTATGAGCCAGCAGTTTCGGGTCTGAATGTGCATCTAAACTGTAGGCGTCTGCATTTTTGTGTCACTCAAATGCAGCAAACAGAACTACTGATATGACACATATGATTCAATCCAACTCTTCCTGCGAACACTAATTTAGCTTTCTATATTCTTTTCTTGCTCATATATGTATTTTATATCCTTTTCTGATTTCCACCCTCTAAAGTTGTTATGCCTCTTTGTAGTTCTTGCACATCTGTGATTTAAAGTTTTAAAGATATTACTTAAATTAAGGTGGATGGCTTAGAGCAGGGAGAGAACACTGAGAGTTCCTTCCTTTACAATTCACCCACACAGGAGACATTCAAAATTTGTCTGCAAAGTGCTAAGTGGAAGTGTGAGGAAGCCAGTACTGTGTGAAGCAACCCTGCCCCAAGGGGTATGTGATGAGTTCAGTCATGACCCTGTTTCCCAGACTTCCATTCATCAGGAAACTATCAAGCACTTGTGCTGTGGAAGCACTGACTAGACCTTTTTAAAAGGTGTGTGGTAGTAAGATCCACTGTACAAGAGGTTCCCCAAGCATACCTTGAACAGCCGTAAGGCCCTCCCCCACAGCACTCCAGCACTGGAGGTGTTCCCCACTCTTTACAGTCCCATGGCTCTCCACAGCCATAATTTACTTCTAAATTAGTGGACCTAGCAGACAAGATTCAAAATTACACATTGCACATTTGATTCACAGGTGGTTGTGTAAAAATTGGATTAAAGTGATAGTGATCTTTGATATCATATTTTTTAAAAGTGCATTGAATGTCTCTGGGTAAGTGTATTCCACAGCTGGGAGTGTGCTTCCCAGCGCAGGTAGACAGACATGCCCTAGCTCTGCTTGGACTAGTGTGCTAAAAATAGCAGTGTGGCTGTGGCAGCATGGGCAATAGGCTCAAGCTACACACCCAAGTACAGTCCCACATGAGTACCCAAGCTGCTAGCCTGAGCTGCTGCCTATGCTGCTGTGGTCATACTGCTATTTTTAGTGCACTAGCTTGAGTGGAGCTAGCATGTGTCTCTCCACCCACGCTGGGAGGCAGACGCCCAGCTGCAGTGTAACATATCCTTTATGTCAACAAAAGGCCTAGCTCTGGCTTAGGGACAGTTCTTGCCCGGTACCATACATGATTTAGTCTTTAACTGTGTTTCTGGTGCTACACCAGCTACTACAACTGGAATAATAAGTTTGTCTTGAACATGAAATACCCTCTCCTTTAACTTGTACAAAATCCCACTGGGCAAATCCAATCAAATCACAATTTCAGAGGTAGAGAACTATGGTTAATTTATTGTGGGTTCATGACTGCTTTTTCAATGCCAAGATGAAGCCCTGAAAGTTCATCAATTAATGGTAACTACATTTATAGGTCTAAAAATCAGTTGTTAACATGGACTTTGTCCTGAGATTTTTTTTAAAATCCTGGAATAGTTTGAATCAATGGATATATAATGGCTTTTCAAGTTTGAGGCATTAATTTAAATCCAATTCTGGCCTCACCAATTTAAAATATTTCTAATCAGATTGCTGTGATGGGAAACTTTTAGACAGAAAATATTTAGTGCCATTAGGTCAGTTTCTCATGGAATAAACTCTCCTTAACCAAATACATAACAGCCTACTCATAGCTGTATCAGCTAAAAGTCTTTGCACACACTAACGATAGCATGAAGGAAATTAACTGTTACCTACCTGCAGTCTTTCTAAACCAAGACAGAGGCAAGTTAGTGAAACCAAATGGAAATATTATAAATTGGTGATCTCAGCATAAGACAGGTGCCTGGCAAATGAACATCCAAGCTCATCCTCTAGTTTTATTATTAAAATATTTTATTCATATCTTGCCAGCTCTGTGCTAGGAGCTTCAGACAGCTTAGCAGAAAAGGTATCTTTCCAAAAGAACTTGCAAGATGAATTCATAACTTAAAAATCACAGGAAGGGGCAACTGATACAAAGTAGTTCCCTAGTTCCATCATTGCACATTACATCATAAAACAGCGCATCAATTTGATTTAAATGTTGTCATGGCATTTTTGGAAATTCTGGAGCTGGGTAGCGCTAGGAACAAATGAACCAAAGGACCTATTATGAAAAAAGTTGGGAAAACTTGCCTGTCATTTGTAATATTGGGGTAGGGTGGGAATCTGCAAGTTGCACTAGTGGTGAGATAGAATATTCACACTACTGAAAAAGGTCAAACAACCAAATTTGAAAGGATACATCAAGTAGAAAGAAAACAGTTTTACAAAACCAAAAAGGGCCAAATCCTGGGGAAAAGGAATTTGTTCTGAAAGAAAACATTACATGGCTGGGAAACACAATTGTCAGCACCAAATGATCAGGGTGTCTACACAGCTCGGCCATGGCTGCTACTACAGGGCATTGGGTACATGTTCTGAACTCTTTGGCTTGGGTTGGGTGACCTTCAGTGGCACCTACTGCACAAAGTTTCCTTCGCAGTTTTGCATCTGAAACAGGCTAAGTAAAACAAAAGCAAAAACTGACTGTAATAAAGACTGCTGATCAGAAAAGAATTTCTTAAAGGTGATTAGAACCCTTCAGACAAGAAAGGCAGCAGAATATCGTTTCAGCGCTTAATAGCAAACTATTATGTGAGTAGAGGTGAAATCTCAACTTGTACTTTTTCTCCAGCTGTGGAGACTGAACCTCAAAAGACATGAAAGTGAGTTAGATGGATGGCGTGAAAAAAATATTTCAATTTCTAGCAGCTGTCCTGGTTTACTGTGAATTAATAAACACCTACAGACAAAATTAAGATGCTTATTAAAGGTTGGTAAGTTTTTACAGCAATGATAATAGTGAAAATTGATATAGTTTTCAAAGGCCTATTAGAATTTAAACTAGATGCATTTTGTTCTAAATAATAAATTATCCAGTGTTGTTCGCTTCTGTTACTCAGACTACACAGGCAGGAATACTCATACAGATACACATTCACAAATGGCAGCACTATACCGTGGAATATCTTCTATAGGAAACTCTACCATATTAAACGCATTTATCCATTAGTAATTTTTCATTAAATTATCCTGTTTCATTGGTTCCTGGCCAAAACAAAGACAAAAGAAGTAAGTTTTTATTTTAAAAAGAAAAAAAACCTCAGTAGAAGGAATTCCTGATGCAGCTACTGCTCACAGAGCTATGGTTGTAATGCAATCTCTGACACACAGTATTTACATAAATGCCACATCACAAAACAGGTAGCTTGTTTCGCTTGCATTTTAATGGTGACATGCAGTGTGCTTCATTACTTTGGGCCATATTTTGCCCTGTCTACCTTCTTCCCCCAGCATCCTACCATAGGCTGAGCCCAATCCTTGTTCCTGGTAAGTCAGTGGCAAAATTCCATTAACTTTTGGCATTATGGTTCATATCATAGCATACACATTTCTCTCTGAACTACTTATATGGTGCTCATCACCATGGTATCTGAGCACCTCACAATTATTAATGTATTTATCCTCACAACACCCCTGTGAGATACAAATGTGCTATTATCCCCATTTAACACATGGGGGACTTAGGTACAGAGAGGCTAAGTGACTTGCCAACATTCACACAAGAATCTGGTGGTAGAATAGGGACTTAAACCCATGTCTCCCAAATTCTAAGCTAGGACCCTAACCACTGGACCAGGCTTGAACATGTTTGATTGGCTGCCCTCAGCCCCAAATTTCTCTTTTGAAAAAGAGGAAGGAAGGCACTTACAAGGAGGGCAGCAGAAAAACCCTTAAAAGAAGAAGGCATTACCATTTTTTTTCACATGCTATTTCAAGAGTGCTCTATGAGAAACTGGCATTATTTAACTATTAGTCAGTTTCTTTAATTCCATGTTCACCGTATCCCTTTAAAATGGTGACTGATAGAATATGAGTCCTGATCACATAAGAAACAGCACCTCTGCTTTGGATGGCAAGTATGCTATTCAGAGGCTTTATGCAGATACTCTATCAGGCTTAGTGATTCTATGGTCATGCTTGTATGTCTGCATTCTTACAGCATCAGAGTACTATTCAACACTGCCAAGTGGGCCTAACTGAACAACCAAAAAAGTCAATGTTACTGTAAAGACTTGTTCCACCCACTTCTTTACGCGCTGAGTGAACTCAGACCATTTGGAAACAAAAAGTCATTTTATGTTGCTCAGTTGTTTATAATCAACACACATAATGTAACCAATTATAGTGAGAACTTTATTTTTAACCATCTCTTTCAATTCTAAGGAAACTGAGTCATAACATAAACCTACTGCCCATAGTTCAATTTTAATCCACAAAAAAAGCTTCCTATATTTTATAATAATGGGTCAAATCCTGTGCAATGTTCTAGGCTCTGAAGACCCTAATATAACAAAACTTCCATCATTCAATGACCCAGAAGGGGGCAGGCAGAGAGGAAGGAGAGGGGGACTCCACAATTCCAGCTCCCTCAGACCACATATGATAGTTTAGCTTTGTTTCTTTTCTAAAACTTCCTTTAGTGATTAAAGTATACCTGGGGGTTTGGCTGGTTCAGAGAACCAGAGCCAATGCTGGGCATAAGCAGACTAAGCGTTTATGGCCCTGAGCAGCTCAAGGGGACCCCCTATTAATTATTAGTATGTGTTGCATGTGTAGGCAGCCCCCCCAAATATTCCTGCTTGGGCCCCCAATGAGCTAGCACCGGCATGCAGAGAACTGATAATCATCAGTCCTGTCTGTATATACTGTTATTCTGGGAGTTACCAAATGAGGCTGTTAAACATAGCCCTGCAAATTCTGAGCGTGCAAGCAGTGTACACTTTGAAGAAAGACTGTATAGTTGTTATTTCTGTGTTGTAGTTTCTTATTTGGGGAGCTGTTGCAAGCAACAGCAGCTCTCTGCCTTAATCTTTCTAACCATAGTCAACTCTTGGTGCAGGGTTGCTTCCTGGGAACTAAGCATTGGTGTTTGGGCTGAGATTCCTGAAAATGAGGCCTGCTGCATACTGTTTGTGACCACCTCTGTTCCAGATATATATAGTATAAACAAACAAGCGACACTGTGAAAATACTCTGCATCTCTGATTTCTCCTTTAGGGGGAAATTCTACTACTGTTGGGCAGATGGGCGACCCTGTAGATAGACTGATTGATCTCAATTTCACTGTGAAATAGATTATGAAAGAAAAATCAATACAGCTCTCTCTTATTTGTGGCCATCTGTCTGTACATGTGTCTGTGTGTGAGACTTCAGTGGGGTTCACTGGGATGTAAGGTCAGGGCAGAATTAGGGGACAGAAGGGTTGGGGGAAGAGAGAGAAGTCAGTGATTTGTGTTTCCTAATTTATTTCTCAATAAAAATGAGACCATGAAATTTTGATCCAGGGTCTGAATGGAAATACGGTCCTTCATGGATGTGGTTTACAATTTCAAAATATTGGACATGCTGAGGATTCATGTAGGTAGATAAACACTATTTTAATAAAAGTTCAGAGAGAACAAGGGATTGCCTGGATATGCATGTCCTGCATATCACTGGCTGAGGAGGGACGTTTGAAGCAAAGCAGTTATTGTCAGGGTTTCAGTATACTGACATTTCCTTTTGAGAAAAGAGCAGGAAAAAAACTAGCTCTTAGGGAGCCCAAGATTTTATAGATCCCAAGCCAAGCCTCAGTCATGATAACCAACATGCTGTCAAAGAATGTACTTGATCAGACCTTGTATCATTAATAGAGACAGTCATCACCAAATGTAACAAGTAAGAAATGTGACAGCAGATTGGAAAAAAAACAGGCTGACAAAAGGATCTCTATCACTGAGCTTGACTCCACCTGCCTATTGGGAACATGGGCCAGTAAGACGATGGGCATGCTCCACTGGGGGCCAACATCCTGGAGTCGCACAGTGTCAGCTGTTCCTTCCTCAGAGATGAGATTCTGGGAATGTGGGTTCTGAGACCACAGCCACAGGAGGAGGAAGGCGTGATCTTGTCTTTCCTTTCTCTTACCTTGGCTGATAGAAAGGAAGGCGGGTTCAGAGTTAGAGTTCAGCCCAGGCTTGGGAGATTCAGGTTCAAGTCCCTGTTTTGCTACAGCTTTCCTTTGTGACTTTGGTCAGGTCACTTCGTCTCTCTGTGTATGCCTCAGTCCCTCACCTGTAAAATGGGATCATAGCACTTCCCTACTTCACCAGGATGTCGTTAGCTGCTTAAATACTATGTAATAGAGGCCACATAAGTACCTAAGAAAGGTGGTGGCCACCAATATATATATGTGAAAGGGAATTTTTTTTAAAGGGGCGATTTTGGCTTCACCCTGATGTCCAACAGCCTGTGACCCATCTTTGCCTCATGGCCCCAGTGCCAAGAAACAATGCCCTCAATGACTTTCAACAGCTGACTCTTTGCACTGAACACAAACTATTATTTCAACAAGTTTTGTTTCTAAACAGGTCAGAAGGCCAGCTGCAAGTACTATGTTTTATTAGACTAAGCTGACTACTAAACAGAGACGTGATAGTAAAAGCACTGGATGAGTTATCACCTTTCCTACAGTGTTCTACCGTAAACAGCCTAAAACACTGCAACTAGAAGTATTGTTCCTAGTGCACCTGAGGGCATTACAGTAGTATTTTTAACAGGCATATAGACACCAAAAAAAGCTTGACTATAACTTTGAATTGTCTTAAAAATGGAACTGTTCTTAACATGGTCTGATGTGATTTGAATAATGGGGTTTCCAACAACTTGCTATTTTTTAGCTTAGGGCAGGTAATAACTTTGGCCTAGTATAAACATCTCCCCCTAAGCTGTATGCATGCAGAAGAGTCTCATGCATGGATCATGCCCTGAGGATGAAATATATATGAGGGTGTATGTGGGTATATGCACATAAACAGCACCATCCTGTGGACCCTGCAAAGGACATTAGAGCTATGGTCTGTGCAGGGGACGGAGAAGAACACTGGCCAGGAAGGGGGGAGCAGTGGTTGAGTGTGGGGTGTACATCTGTCATGTGGATGGCCTCAGCCCCCTGTGGTTCCCAAGGATTTGCCATCTTTGGGTGCACAATATCCTGTGAAATAGTCCACAGCATGACTATGTGGGAGAAATGCTACCTGGGATCCTTATGGAGATTTTCTCCCCTCCTATGGATTTTAATGATTTGGGACACTGAAAGGATCTGCATGGAGAATCATATTCTACCTACTGCAATAACAAGTATTTTTTACTCCTTCCATGGGCTTATATCTAATGGCCAAACACTGTAGTTGTTAATCAGGTAAAATGCATATTGACTCCCAAGACTGGCCCTACCATTGGAATGAGCACAGTGGTTGAAAAGATCCCAGACTCTAGAGAGAAGCTGGATCAAAACAGTAGCGCAGTGCCTGTGGAAAAAGATATTGCCATGAATATCTACATAGCATCAAATTCCACATTACTTTCTCCAGGCACTTTGAGCTCTTCTGGTTTAGACAGATATTTACTTGGTACAGAGTGGTAAAAAGTTTCAGAGATGTGTTATGTTTTGCTCAGCTGTCCTTAAATGCTGTCAAAGTCCTGCTATCTCCTGGTCCTTTATGGATCTGTTTTATTTTCCACTTCTCTGGATTCAGATTTACTGATATTTTTTAAATATAAAGATCATCTAAGAGCTCTGGTGAACACACATGGAGAGCTGCCAGTGCAAAGCTCTTGCAAGGGAAAGAAGTAAACAGGAGACAGATTTATTCTATATATTTCTGAGCTATAACATACATTTTTTATGGCTGATGAATGGTAGGAAATTATTATATTTTTTCTGGAAAATTCAATACAGAAAATTCAATAAAAACTGTCTAGATCAAATTCTCTGACCAGATACTTGACTGTGAAAAGCACCTGGAAGCTTAACAATGTAAGCCAAAGTTAAAATCAAGTCTTTCTCTCTTTTCTTTCAAGGGTGTTTGTGTGAAGCAGGAAAGGATCCTGACTACCAGTCTGGAGTTTAAATACATTTTGTGGAAGTTTCTTGTAAAACAGAAACAGGGCCGGCCCACAACATTTTGGCACCTGAGGCGGGGAGCTCAAATGACACCCCCATGCTCCCTCGCTTGGGCCAAAACTTTGAAAGGTCTCAATTCTGCCTTCTCCCTGTTCTTCTCCTCTCATGGTACTGCTCTGCTACCTACCCCAATAAAAGAAAACTAACATGCCTTGTTCAAAAATTTTAAGTAACACTTAACTTTAAAACGCCTGAACAGCAAATGTTACTTTTCTTGTCTGCATAGTAAACAGTGGCATTTTTATCTGTTTGAATAATCAAAGTGGTGCTTTCCGTGCCTTCTTGGTTGCAAAGATTTGAACTGCTTCCTGCTGAAGGTCCAGTCTGGGCCAGCTCATGCTCTGTTGAGATGGTTGCAAGGCTGACCAGCCTCTCCTGTGTCATTGTGGAGCGTAGATGTATTTTTATTATCTTCAGCTTGGAGAAGTTGCATTCTCCACTGGCACCTGTTACAGGAAGTGTTAGAAGTATGCGCAGAGCAACAAAAGCATTTGGAAAGAGGGTGGTCATCTTATTTGTGCACATATATTCCAGAACAGCCTTTGGAGTTGATCCTGCTGAAATGTATCTTGAAAGGGCTTTCAGTTCACCACCTAAATCACTCGCATCAATATCGCGCATGTCATCATGTGTCAACATTGTCTCTAGTGCCCTGCATTGCTGGTGTAGGTCTTCTTCAGGTATAGTGAGGAATTTTAGAATAGCATACAACATCCCAAATATACTGCTGTGTTCCTTGAGCTGCATGAAACGGTCTTCAACTGACTGTATTGCACAATCTGGCACCTGGTTAAAGAATTCAACTTTGAATTGTTGTTTGGGGTCTCCTATGGGATTATCTCGTGCCTCATAATCAAAATGTCTTCTTCTTCAGTGACTCTTGTATTCTTGAATGGGTGGGAAAATAGCCTCAGTGTGAAGTTCCTCTGCCAACTTCTGTGCACTCTTCAGAACGTTTTGAAATCCCTCATCTGACTGGTAAGACTGTAGGTATGACTTTGCTTTGTCCAGTTGTTCCATTGCTCCAGCTATATCAAGGTCAACACCTTGGAGTCTCTTGCTTACAACATTTATTTCAAACAGTATGTCATGCCACAACACTAAGCCACACAGAGATTTGAAGTTATGTATGTTTCTGGTGATTCCATTTCCCTCTGCCACTGTTCTCCCACGAACAGTTCCTGTCATAGCATTATCCTCCATAATGGCGACTATGGCATCATCTATCTTCCCAATTTGGCGTTTGATAGGCTTTATCGCCTCCACCTGACTTTCCCATTGTGTGGCACTCGGTGGTTTCAGTGTCAGAGAGGATGTTCCCAGATGTTGCTTCAAAATTTGCCATTGATGAGTTGATGCAGAGAAAAATACATAGATACTTTGAATTACATTAAAAAATTCAGCAGCGTCACTAGAAGCTGATGCTGCATCACAACCACCAAGTTCAATGAATGAGAACTGCATGGGACAAAAAAAACTTGAGGGTTTAACTCTCGGATCTGTGTCTGCACTGCTCCATTCTTTCCTCTTTGTTGGCACCATTATTGTAGCCCTGACCTCTCATGTCAGCTATCGCAATTCCCGTATCTTCCAGTTTTTTAAGAAGCACATTTGTCATATCAGCTCCTGTAGTATCATCAATGTCAATAAATTCTAGAAAATGCTCTCTGACAGTCACCATTGCAGGGACATTTTCACTAGGTTCTGCTGGTGTTACAAAACGCACCATTAAAGTCATTTGTTCCATATGGCTGATGTCAGGTGTGCAGTCCAGAATAACAGAGTAATATCTTGCAGACTTCAGATCTGCCACAATCTTCTGTTTGACTTTTGTTGCCAGTAACTGTATGATCTCATTTTGAATTGTTTTTCCAAGGTAGTGGTGTGTGTATATTTCTTGTGTGGTGACTCTTCTTAGATGTACAGCATCAAACTCGGGCATCAGCTCCACATTTTAAGGAAGTTTCCATTGTTTGGCACATACAGCTGATCTGAAGTGCCACGCAGTGCTAGGTTTTGGATAGCAAGCATTCTCACAATGGCAATGAGCCTTTTCAGTTGCTGCTTTCTGTTATTCCCTCTCACCTTTTCTCCTACCTGCCTGTTATGTCTTTTGTGTCCTCCTTCCTCCAGCACAGCACTCCACTATCTCTGTGCATCTAGAGCAGAGAGAATACATATGCACCAGCAGTAGACACAATTTTCTATACTCTGGGTCCTAGTGGCATCCCTCCCACAGTCTGGCACCTGGGGTGGCTGCCTCAGTTCGCTTCATGGTAAGGCCAGCTCTGAACAGAAAAGTAAATATACATTTTTTGTTCCATTAAGGACCAAACACAAATCCTACAGGGCTTCCCTCAGCCAAAGTCCAAAGATATATAGAGAGGCTCTTTTTCGTCAAGTTACGGAGAGGGAAGAAGTGCAGTAAAATGGCCTATAGTTCTCTCAGTTTTAGCCTTCTTCCTGCAGTTCATATGCCGGTTTTCGAACCCCACTCTGGCAGTTTTTCACTGCTCGGCAAAGCAACCAGAAAATCCCTTTCATAAGGGGAATCCCAGGAGGCATAGAACTTGCTACCGCTCCTCTCAGCCTAGGGCCTGCAACTGAGAAATAGGGGTGCGATCAAAGAACCTCTGCACTGTAGCTGTTTTTCTTACAGCCATTTGCAGCTGGGTATAAATTAGAGCAGTCTTCAGGCTGCCGTGATTTATGCTGGGACTAAGCTTGTTCCTGACTAGCACCAGAATACAGGGTACTACAAAGGTGGCATACAACCTTCTTTGCCCTTCCCCTGTCCCGAGCTGCATCAAGCACAGGTCAGAATCTGGGACCCTGACTTTGGTATTAGACTCATCTCCCAATAACACATCCCCATTAGAACGTTAATGTACTAATTACCTTCAAATATTTGAGTCCAGGGCAGACATCTGTGCTCACAGGGAGAGGGTTCACTCCTTCTCCACTGACTTCTGGCCAGCAGCCATCCACCCTGTCACAGGCTGGAATGATTTTTTTCCTCTGACCATTACTTTTTTAAAAAGTGAAGGTCAGGTTAGACTATTTTGAAGTCAGACTAGATCTATTTCTTTTCTGCTTCCTAAAGATCAATAGGAAATTTTCCAGGTTTGCTAAGCTCAAGCAGGTGCAGTGTTCAAGGCTAATATCAATGCCTGCTGCTTGGCCTTCATCCCTCAGGAGTCCACAATCCCACCCTAGATTGTTGCCTTTCTTTGAAAGTGGGAAGGATGTCTCCAGTCGTCTCTGGCAGCCTACCAGCATCCCGTGGTCAATGACCTTTTCTTGCCCATGGCAAGTCAGGTTCCCCTCCCTCGCGGCTTCTTTCTGACTCACCGCAAAGGTTGTTCCCCCAACTTAAAGCAGAAGCACCCAGTGGGAGAACTGCTGCTGGCCATACCTGGTTCAAATGACAGAAATAGCACCTCTTAACGGGGGATTGGACATCTGGGGAAAAAGGGAATCCCAAGACCATCCTTCTTTTCTTTCCTCTTTTTTTAAGACCAAGATTGGTCATTTACCCCCTTTGACTTTTCCCCTCTACTCTCCAAATATCAGGGGTTCCATCAACTATTTAAAACAAAAGGCGCACATCGACTTTGTGTTTAGGTGTCTAATTTCTGGGAATTTGGCACTGGACTGCCAGTGGAAATCTACCCCAAACTCTATTTACTAGACAATGAGGACATCAGGTTGGCATTTTTTTTGAGCCTTCTTATTTTCACTGGGAAAATCATCATTGCATTAGCCACCACAATACTATACTTGTGTCTAACAATCCAGTTCAACTCTGCACTCATATAGCTTCTAGTGGTCCCCCACCCCCACCCCGTCCAGGTTTTGTTTTGTTTTTTGTTATGGTTAGTGACAGTTTTTGGTTTCTATGGTTTATCAACGGTTTCCCTTACCCACAGCATTTATTCCTCTGAATGAAAGTCTGGCACGATTGGAAGCTGGAAGGAAAACCACAACTGAATGGCCAGGCACTCACTTAACACTTATCTCTAACCACAGGCTGATACGGTTACTGGATTTGACTAACGGCTATCAATCAGCCCAACTGTAGACACTTGAGAAGATATCAGCCTGCAAAGCCTAGCAGGAAAATGTAAGCTAAACAGCAGCACTATGTATTTTACATAGGGCCTATCTACTTGAATGACAACATCACTGTCCTGAGACCTCTTATCTCTTTTTTTCTGCTTGATAATCCTCAGATTTACTCTGATTGTCCACCCTTCCTTCCCTTCATTAATGTGCATATGTCCTGTATCCAGAGTCAGTGGGAGTTTTGCCACTGATTTAGGATTGAGCGGAAAACATTGTTTGTCAACATACTAGAACAACATGGACCAGTGCATACTTCTGCCTTTCCTTTGTCTGTTAGTAGAGCTTCAATCAAGATGTCACTGTTAACCTGTCAGACTGGGAAAACAAAGGGTTAAATTAGTGGCCTGAGTTCAGCCAGTCTTGATTATACGAATCCAAGAGTCCAGTAGAAATTCTGAAAAGAAAAATCTCTCTAATAGATTGGCCACTTGTCTAGGGAGGAAGAAAAATCCTGTTTCATTAGGTCTGGTTTGGAAAAACCATCAGCCTCCCACACATCCATATGAACATGAATGGCAGAGGAATAAAGGAGAAAAAGTGCAGAGTACAGAAGTCCTCAGTGCTGACTGGATCTTTCCAAGGGATGAAATCTGCTCCCAGTACAGTTGCTCTGGTCTGTGTTGAACTTTTATGGCACTTGCACTTAAATCATTCTTGTAACAAAGCAAGATAATTTCCAAAAATGGCAAAAACTCACTCAGGCCAAAACTGTATCAAACCTTGGTTCAAAGGTTGCAAATTGAGCTGCAGAGCTGTTACAACTGTAAGCAGCACTGTCCACCTTAATTTTTTAAAAACAAACAAAAGATTTGTTTTTAAGTTTTCCTGCCACCAATACCAAACAGATAAGTGGATACTTGCTAAATAGGTTTTTGTGCTCTTGGTCCAGTAGATACGCTGGTTTAAATGTCACTGTAAAACACAAGATAATATGATTTCAAATTTGGTGTTTGAAACTCGTTGCATAATAAAGATACCAGTTTTCTCTTACATCTCATTTAAGGGGCCTGCCACTTTACAGGGAAATCCATAGGTATGAGCAGCGTTCGTATGTCGTATATCTTTGCATTGCTATTTTTTTACCCTCTCTCCTCAATATCCAGTCAGAGATGTCTCCCTTTTTCCTTATTTTCTCTTATCCTTTCAATTCTTGCTGTCTCCGCTCCTTTTACCTTTTCTGATATTTATAGTTTTGAAAAGCATCTGATGACCCTGTTCTCTCTCTGCTTCAGGGTGGCATTTCAGAAATCTGTCCAAGCAGCAGTGGGGGCCTAGAAAGATACGTTTTAGGGTATGAGCTGCAAAGAGACGAAGAGCTGACTATGCAGAGAGATACAGGAAGGCTGTAAATAAACTGAAATACTCCAGCAGCTCCACATCTACAGTGCAGTGCCCACCAAGATAGGGAGGAATCAGTGACTAGATATTCTCAAGCACAGGGATGCATCTGACTAAAGAACTAGCATGGGTCTGAAATGAGACCATATTGAATAAAGGACTCCAGAGATGTTACTACTGACACGTGTCAAAGATTAAAAAAGGAACATGGGCTCCACTCATCCCACTCTTCTGTTACCAACAAAAATCAGACTAAATCCAGGCCTCATTGAAGTAACTGCGCCACTCACTCTGACTTCAGCGTGGCCAGGAGTTAATCCATAATGTGTGTACATAAGAAGAAATGGTAAGGGGAGCTCAATGAAGAATGATTCACAGTACAGCACACCAAGTACTACCAATAAACACCATGGCATAAAGACCAAGGGTGAAATCCTGCCCCATTGAAGTCAATGCGAGTTTTACCATTGAGTTCATTGAGGTCAGGATTTCACCCCAAGCGTGTTACAGGTACACCTCTGTCCTCTCCTCCCTTCTGGGTCTGTACTGAGTGCAGGTCAGCTACACCACAGACTCTTCAACCACCTTCTTCACCCTTCACGGAAGCACTTGTTCTAGGGTAGCAATAAGCACCATATTGATAAAGATGAGCTGGTATTAAGGTGCATGGTACTTTGTTGCGAGTGATATGCTACATGATGCTTTACTGTTGACAACAGGCTTTACAGAAACTTATCCACTTCTGCAACCACAGCAAAATTTTGTATAATTTCAGTTGGAATGATGAAAAAAAGTTTTCTAACTGATGACAGGCTGTTCCTCATATAACTTGCCATTTAGATCACCTGCGTCAGGCCGGGCACAAAGTTTTGTGTATATCCTTGAATCCGAGCCAATGGGGAAGTGCCTTGCAAAACATAAAAACCTCTACTATTGATCTATGATTAAGGCTGATTCAGCAGAAAGTTATATTTCAGTCACACAAATCTGAAATAAGACCTATACTCTGGCTAATCCAAGCATAACCAGTCTGTTGCAGCCTTTGGGTCACTGTAAGCACTATGAGCCAGATTCTGATAGCCTTGCTTCTGGTAGTATCCTATTCCCAGAACAGTTCCAATGAAGTCAATGGGACTATTTGTGGAGTAGGATAGCCTTACTCATATTGAGTAGTATCTTATATCACAAATAGTCCCATTGACTTTTTTGAAATTATTCTGGGAATGAGACAACACTCAACATGAGTAAGGCTATCAGAATCTTATCTGATATAAAGAGAACATCAGAATAGCAGTTAGAAATTATAGAAGTTTAAAAATATTTTCAAGTGAAAGCAAAGGAGAATGGCGGAAGGAATGGAAAATAAGTCTCTCGTGATTTGCCAAAAGAAAAGGATGGCTGGAACGCTGGACCAACAGGTAAACTTAAAAAAAACCAAAAACAACTCTCCTTCTCTCACCCCCTCAATGCCAGATGAAAAGCAGATGGGTAGTGAGCTAACTTCATTTATTTTTCAGCAGAATTAGCTGCTACACTTATTGAACGTTTTGGAAATAATCCATGGGAGTTTGCAAAATTTTACAGTTTATTGCCACCACGTTCACAGTAGAATACAGTCTCTTTTGCAATTTATTAAGGATGTTAAAAAGACAACATATATCATACAAAGGTTATTGCAAAATTGACTCAATGCAACAATCCATAAAGAAGATATTCAATGCTATTCACTGTAGTTTAGTGACAGTGAAGCCTTAAATTGGGTTTATGACATATGTTGGGCTCCTGCATGTTCAAATATCATTATCTGTAAGTCATAATGTTACTAATTGAACAACGTAGCACATATACACTTGGCAGATTCCTGACACACACAGTTTTTGACTGTCTCCCAGATTTAGGACTGAGAATGTCAAAATGACCCTGTCTTTGGCAGGGACAACAGAAGGCCTGGTTGTATCAAACTCTGCTTGAAATCAAATCTTATTTCTGCTAAAAATCTGCCATTTTTTACCCTTAATCCAATATTTGAATTTGCACAATTGCTCCTAATTCAATTGATCATGTTAGATTTGTGGATTTGGAAAGTGAATGCTGCGTTATAAAAAATGAGAACTTAATTTATAGGGTTCACACAAGGCAATTTTATAGGGTTTATACAAGGCAATATTTCATCTAGGGAAGTACTGTAAAATAGATGACAAAAAAATTTTTTGAGCAGATCATAAAGCATTCTCTGTTTGGTTGTCATGTTTTACTGTCATTATCAATGCAAAAATGAAACTTATTTTTTATGCTGCAAGTTAAATCTTGGAAAAGTCAGTGTCATTGTGAACCTTCTATGGAATAAAATTTAGTATCTGAAAGTTTGCAATGGAGGACTTAACTGAAACTCCTAAAATCCACATTCTCATTTTCTGATCTCATTTATGAGTCACACACAGAGGGTGGAGTGTAGTAAATCTACTCTGGCCATTTGACTAGGCAATAAGCCCAAGAACAAATATATTTCAATGTGTTAACATTAATAAACAGTGAAATCCCAAAATCCTTTTGCAAAGCTTCAGTTAGCATTCTGAACTTCATATATCGCAAATTCATCTTTGTCAAGAAGTATTGCTATTGCATGGTTGTTTCTAGAGGCCATGGTTACTGTGGCTACACCTTTGTAATTTGTAAAAAACGGACTATTCATTTTTAAGCTCAAAGGTGAGCCATTTTCCTTTAGATTTTCATATTCATTTATTTAAAAGGTACATCATTTTATTTCACAGTAGCTGTTCCAAAATGGTGTATGAGGTTTCTCTAGGCATGTCACCATAGACTGTATAGTAAGACCATATAATTCCTGCAGTAGTTTCTGGTTTTCATCCAAAATGCATTATATGGGATAATAAGATCAAGTAAGTATAATACTCAAGAGAATACTGAAAAAAGAACGAGGAGTACTTGTGGCACCTTAGAGACTAACAAATTTATTTGGGCATAAGCTTTCGTGGGCGAAAACCCACTTCATCAGATGCACGGAGTGGAAAATACAGTAGGAAGATATATGTATACAGAGAACATTAAAAAATGGGGGTTGCCAACACTGATAGTTAATTTAACAGAATCAGCCAAAAATAAGTCTTATTTCTGACTACATTTAAGTTTTACTACCTACATTACCCTAGACATTGTCAAAACAGTTTATTCTTCAAAAAGTCCCACCTCAGTCTGTTTCTAGAAATTGACATTACAGTGACTTTCCAGATCTCAAGTATGCCAAGAGATGACTACAAGCAAACATCTGGAACTCAAAAAGCGCAAACTCCAGAAGTAAGATGGCTATGTCGTATTGAAGGCTATGTCTTTCCTTCCTCAAAACAAATTATTTCCAGAACCCTACAATATACACCTCTATCAATAGACCCTTCAGCCCCTATTTATCTATATCTCAGCCATCTGGATTCAGGTGTTATGTTCTTGTTTCAGTGTTCACATGTGCTTTTGTAAAAGAAAACAACGTTTTAAAAAGGGCTGTGGGAGACTCACAAAAAAAATCCAAGATGGAAGTCACAACCCTGAGTTATATATAATGGGCTTTTGTAATTCCAACTGTAAATAAAACATGCTTCCAATCTTCTACTGCATACAGTGTTACAATATATAGTACTGTATATTTCTGCATAATTTCCACATTAAAAATAATGATGACAAAACAGTATTTCTTACTTTCGACGGAACATTTCTGCAAATATGCAGCCAACACTCCAGAGATCAACTGGTGTTGCATAGCTGGATTGAAGCAAAACTTCAGGAGCTCGGTACCACAGAGTGACAACCTGTAAAACAAAGAGGAACATATTAGGAGAAATATTCAATTGCAGAAATACCAACTAGTGTGTGGGGTTGCCCAGTGACCCAGATTGCCTTAAGCTTGTATGGTCTCACACACTAAGGATGGTCAGGTTTGGTCACTGCTTAGATGACAGTCCTCTAAAGAAAATCCAGGTGCTGCCAGAAGTGGTGTGGAGGAGTCAATAGGTGGGATTATTCCTTCTGAATCGTGGTATATGAAGGCACTGTACACTAATTTAAAGGATGAGTCAAAAAACCTAGTCCCAACTCACTTATGGCCATTAAAGCTTCCATGGCATGTTCTGCAGAAGTAGAGATATTAAGATCTCTCCCCCGCTTGCCCCTTGCCCATCAAAAAAAAAAAAAAAAAAAAAAAAGAAGCAACAAGCTACAAGCTAAAAACTAACCAACAAGAAACTCACAAGCCAATTAAGCCAAAAACAAGCCCGATTTCTGCACTTTTTTTGCGGGTTTGGCATGTCTGCTTGGTTCCTCTCCTATGCCTCAGTACAGTTAGAATCCAGCCCTAAAGAAATAGGATCTTCAGCTGAAGGACAATACTGTATTGGTAGTATGCTGTAGTTATAAACCACAGACAACATTATAAAGAGGGAACAAGGGTCTTATAATTATTGCATTAATTTTGAGATACAAAAATACATGTGTTGGAAAGTGCAGTGTTTCTCTAGGCTCATGAAACTGAAATTTAAAAAGATACAGAAAAAGAAATAATTGCAAAGTAAAAGATAGAAATAGCTTTAAAATACACGTTATTTAAAATGGTGAGTGCTGAATTTAAAGACCAGTACTCAGAAACATATGACAAAGGTGGGTTTTTTAAATAACAACAATATAATTGTCCTCTTAGCAGAAATAACAATGCAAGTAATCAGCTGAATTTGCTGCTGAGAGCCAGCTGAAACAAAAGCAAATACAACATTTATTACAATCATTACATGCCCTGACAGCATCTGGAGGTGTGGAATGGATAGAGGAGGGAAGTTCAAGGATATTTACACAAGTGTCATATTTGCTAAAAGTTCTTTTACATGCTTTGATCTCTATTTATAAAATTTATTTTTGAAACAGTTCAATAACTTAGTGCAAAATAAAGCTGAGCTGAGCCAACTTTGACTTCAAGATACATGCTATGTAAACTGGCACAGCAACAGAAGAAGGCATAATGTAATCCCTTCATTTTCTCTGATTGGTTGGTGTCAAATAGGGATGCTTTTCTAATATATGTACAGGGGAAGGTAACTCTCCCGCAGAAGTTCATTCCAATGAACTTTAATTTGAGGTCAGGATGCCATTATGAACACCACTGATAAAGACTGCCCAGGGAATATGCTGAATCAGGTGGAGTTCCTTTTTCAATATTTTATTTAACGATATTAATGTATTTCTCAATGTTTGGTCTGCACATATGTTCTCTTAGGGCCTTTGGGGAGAAACCCATGGGATAGGAAAAATTACTTTAAAAAATTTGGAGATTTCTAGGGTCATGGATTTCCACATATTCTTTTTTTTCAGATGTGGGGGCAGCCGCCTAACAGAAGGGGAAGAGCAGCATCAACTGAAGACCTATAGGAGAAACAGGACCAAATCTTGCAGATTCTGAACTTGAGATCCAAGTGGGCCTCCCCACACAAAACGAAGGAAAGTTATTTACCCTTCATAACTGTCGTTCTTCAATTTCACTGTGGGTACACATGCACTCCATGAGCATGAGACCACAGAATTCTAGCAAGTAGCGTCCACTGGGCCATACCTACACCTTTGTTCTCCTTTTGCTCTGTGCTAAGAGTATAAGGGGTGTTGCTGCCCCACACCTCTCCAGTTCCCCCTCTTACCATGAATCAGAGAGGATCTGAAGCAGAGAGGAAGGAGGGTGAGTAGTGGAATACAGATTGGGATCACACATCTCAAAGAACTCCAGTTACAAAGGGTATGTATACGCAAAAAGAAAAGGAGTCCTTGTGGCACCTTAGAGACTAACCAATTTACTTGAGCATGAGCTTTCGTGAGCTACAGCTCACTTCATCAGATGCATACCGTGGAAACTGCAGCAGACTTTATATATACACAGAGAATATGAAACAATACCTCCTCCCACCCCACTGTCCTGCTGGTAATAGCTTATCTAAAGTGAGCAACAGGTTAGGCCATTTCCAGCACAAATCCAGGTTTTCTCACCCTCCACCCCCACACAAATTCACTCTCCTGCTGGTGATAGCCCATCCAAAGTGACAACTCTTTACACAATGTGCATGATAATGAAGTTAGGCCATTTCCTGCACAAATCCAGGTTCTCTCACTCCCTCACCCCCCTCCATACACACACAGACTCACTCTCCTGGTGGTAATAGCTCATCCAAACTGACCACTCTCCAAGTTTAAAACCAAGTTAAACCAGAACATCTGGGGGTGGGGGGGTAGGAAAAAACAAGAGAAAATAGGCTACCTTGCATAATGACTTAGCCACTCCCAGTCTCTATTTAAGCCTAAATTAATAGTATCCAATTTGCAAATGAATTCCAATTCAGCAGTTTCTCGCTGGAGTCTGGATTTGAAGTTTCTTTGTTTTAAGATAGCGACCTTCATGTCTGTGATTGCGTGACCAGAGAGATTGAAGTGTTCTCCGACTGGTTTATGAATGTTATAATTCTTGACATCTGATTTGTGTCCATTTATTCTTTTACGTAGAGACTGTCCAGTTTGACCAATGTACATGGCAGAGGGGCATTGCTGGCACATGATGGCATAAATCACATTGGTGGATGTGCAGGTGAACGAGCCTCTGATAGTGTGGCTGATGTTATTAGGCCCTGTGATGGTGTCCCCTGAATAGATATGTGGGCACAATTGGCAACGGGCTTTGTTGCAAGGATAAGTTCCTGGGTTAGTGGTTCTGTTGTGTGGTATGTGGTTGTTGGTGAGTATTTGCTTCAGGTTGCGGGGCTGTCTGTAGGCAAGGACTGGCCTGTCTCCCAAGATTTCTGAGAGTGTTGGGTCATCCTTTAGGATAGGTTGTAGATCCTTAATAATGCGTTGGAGGGGTTTTAGTTGGGGGCTGAAGGTGACGGCTAGTGGAGTTCTGTTATTTTCTTTGTTAGGCCTGTCCTGTAGTAGGTAACTTCTGGGAACTCTTCTGGCTCTATCAATCTGTTTCTTTACTTCCGCAGGTGGTATTGTAGTTGTAAGAAAGCTTGACAGAGATCTTGTAGGTGTTTGTCTCTGTCTGAGGGGTTGGAGCAAATGCGGTTGTATCGCAGAGCTTGGCTGTAGATGATGGATCGTGTGGTGTGGTCAGGGTGAAAGCTGGAGGCATGCAGGTAGGAATAGCGGTCAGTAGGTTTCCGGTATAGGGTGGTGTTTATGTGACCATTGTTTATTAGCACTGTAGTGTCCAGGAAGTGGATCTCTTGTGTGGACTGGACCAGGCTGAGGTTGGTGGTGGGATGGAAATTGTTGAAATCATGGTGGAATTCTTCAAGGGCTTCTTTTCCATGGGTCCAGATGATGAAGATGTCATCAATGTAGCGCAAGTAGAGTAGGGGCTTTAGGGGACGAGAGCTGAGGAAGCGTTGTTCTAAATCAGCCATAAAAATGTTGGCATACTGTGGGGCCATGCGGGTACCCATAGCAGTGCCGCTGATCTGAAGGTATACATTGTCCCCAAATGTGAAATAGTTATGGGTAAGGACAAAGTCACAAAGTTCAGCCACCAGGTTAGCCGTGACATTATCGGGGATAGTGTTCCTGACGGCTTGTAGTCCATCTTTGTGTGGAATGTTGGTGTAGAGGGCTTCTACATCCATAGTGGCCAGGATGGTGTTATCAGGAAGATCACCGATGGATTGAAGTTTCCTCAGGAAGTCAGTGGTGTCTCGAAGGTAGCTGGGAGTGCTGGTAGCATAGGGCCTGAGGAGGGAGTCTACATAGCCAGACAATCCTGCTGTCAGGGTGCCAATGCCTGAGATGATGGGGCGCCCAGGATTTCCAGGTTTATGGATCTTGGGTAGTAGATAGAATATCCCAGGTCGGGGTTCCAGGGGTGTGTCTGTGCGGATTTGATCTTGTGCTTTTTCAGGAAGTTTCTTGAGCAAATGCTGTAGCTGCTTTTGGTAACTCTCAGTGGGATCATAGGGTAATGGCTTGTAGAAACTCGTGTTGGAGAGCTGCCGAGCAGCCTCTTGTTCATATTCCGACCTATTCATGATGACAACAGCACCTCCTTTGTCAGCCTTTTTGATTATGATGTCAGAGTTGTTTCTGAGGCTGTGGATGGCATTGCGTTCCGCATGGCTGAGGTTATGGGGCAAGTGATGCTGCTTTTCCACAATTTCAGCCCGTGCACGTCGGCGGAAGCACTCTATGTAGAAGTCCAGTCTGCTGTTTCGACCTTCAGGAGGAGTCCACCTAGAATCCTTCTTTCTGTAGTGTTGGTAGGGAGACCTCTGTGGATTAGTATGTTGTTCAGAGATATTTTGGAAATATTCCTTGAGTCGGAGACGTCGAAAATAGGATTCTAGGTATAAAAGGGTATGTATGTTTCCTTTCTTCTTCAATTGCTGATCCTGATGTGTATTCTGCTGTGGGTCACTGACAAGCAGTACTCATAGAGGAGGAGGGTGTGAGGATGCAGGCAGTATGGTTGCTTGTAAAACCACTATTCCAAATAATACATCAGCGGAGGAGGATTGGACTCAAGGCACAATGCCTTGTGAATGTGTGGATGGAACTTGTTGCTGCCTTGCTAATATCAAGCAGAGATACTTCTTGGAATGCTGCTACTGGGGCTGTCTGTACTCTTGCAGAATGAGCCTATACTCCATGTGGGGAAGGAACGTGTGCCAGCTAATAAAACAGGATACAGCCAGAGATCCACTTGGAGATCCTCTGGGAGGAAACAGCTTGTTCTGCTTTGGCAAGAAACAGCCCAGGTGACTTTCTGATATCTTTTGTTCTGTGTAGAATAAAATGCAAAAGCTCATCTCATATGGCAGGAATGAAATCTCTTCTCTAAGCTGGAAACATGGGGCTTTGGGAAGAACACAGCTAAGTGGATAGTCTGGTTTATGTAAAATTCCGATACTACTTTAGGGGGTGAATTTTGGATGGAGCTGTTGCGAAACCTTGTCTTTACGAAATATAGTGCAAGGAAGGTGTGCCATTAGGGCCCCCGGTTCACCTACCCATTCATCCGAGGTGATGGCAATGAGGAAAGCAACCTTCATAGACAGGTAAAGCATCAAACAGGTAGGCAGGGCTTCAAAAAGTGGTGTGGATTTTTCACACCCCAGAGCAACACAGCTGGGTTGACCTAAATTTTAGTGTGAACCTGGTCTTGGATTCCTGGCACACCACTATAGCAGTCACCATGGATCTTTAAGCAGTACTGGCAGCATCGACTGCAGCTTCTAATAAGGGTCTTGCCACTAAACTTCCCTCATCAATAAGACCTCAAACTTGAGCCCTATCCTTCTTCTTCAGGTGCTGGGTCCTTATGTGTATTCCACTATTGATACACATGCACTTCATCTACCTGAGACTGGAGAATTCTAGCAAGTAGTATCCATTGGTCTGCACCTGCATCCTGCTCTCCTCATGCTCCTTGCTGAGGGTATAAGGGGCGGTGCAGGCTGACATATTTCCTGTTCCTTCTGACCACCGTCTGGCCTGAGAAGAGTTCCAAATCCCCTCAGAGGAGGTCCAGGCCTCCAACACAAGCTACTGGATAGCCCAGAGCCTACAGATTCCAGCTGAATAGCACTCCGAATCAATGAGGCCATGCTGAAACCAGGAAGAACTGTGTGGCACATGTCAGTTAAGGAAGAACTGTGCCCCTACTACTATGAGAGCAAAAAAGCAGTACTTTGTCCCGACTAAGGGAGTGGAGTTGTTCTTCCATGCTGCACCCAACTCCACAGACATGCAAGCAGCCATGGAAAAGTCCAGACAACAATACCCACGGGCCACCTGGCTGGATCAGGAGGCCAAGAGTTTAGACCTTATGGAAGAAAGGTGTTTGCTGCCACCAGTCTCTAATTTAGAATTTCCAACTTCTGGGCCCTCTTGGCAAAATATGATTTTTTGATTTATTCTAAGTTCCTGGACTTTTAAAGACATTACCCCCGAACTGGGTGTTTCCCATTCCATGATTCCATTGGCTCCCGCAGTGTGACAGTGAACTGCTCTGGGGCAGGGTAAAGGATTGAATACTGGTCAGACCAGCACTAACCTCCGTGACAATTTACCCCATAACTGCAGTTCCTTTCCCAGGGAAGCATGCCACATACAGCAGCTGCTCCCTTCCTGCTGGCCACACACCTCAATTTGTAGCAGAGAGTGAATGTGAATTGTACACTTAGAGGGGACGCTGCTATTTACAGAGGACTGGGAAAGCATGTAGCATGGGAACTGCTCCTTCCACATGACCACTGCCTGGCCCACTTCCTTGAAACTTTGCTCCCCTCTGTGCGGTACACACACACGAGTATGTGTGTATGTGTCTGTATATCTAGCTACCTCGAGAGAGGGGGCATCTGGTTCTTAATAATTTGGGAATTTAAACAATTATACACTGTAAAAAAAGGCATGCACGTTTATTTCTGACAAATATCGGATTGCTTCATACTGAGAGGGGAACTTGTTTGCCTTGGGCTGTGTTCTGATAAACTGATCTTTACTGTCTACCTACAAAAGGGTCCGAGTCGTATCAGGGTTTGCAATGTGCAAGTTTGAATTTCAAGATGTGAATCTCAAAATGATTGTTATTTATCAAATGTCAACTTGCACATAAGTAATAACCACAGATACCGCCTATCTTGCTAGGGATCCTCTTTTAAGAAATACAGTATGATGTAGTTTGGTTTTGACATAATTTCACTCACTCTTTTTCACCATAGAAACCAAGCAAATATTTGTGGACATTCCATTAGCATTTACAGATAAGTAGAAATGAAAATTATTCTGAACACAGGATATGGTGAGCTGAACAACTAGCTCATCGCTTCCTCTTAACACTGCACTGTCTTAGTGCTTAGGTAAGCCACATAATCAGTGAGGGGCCCTATCATAGAGAAAGAGAGAACTTTGACATTACAGCTTGATAAAGTAACATTTTCAGCATAAAAAAGCATGCATCTGCATTTTTATGTGTTGCTTAACCCTTTATACCTGACACCACTAAAATGGAACGTTGGGGCCACAACTGTAGCAAGGGGGGTTCAACAGGATGAACTTCAGTCCTCTGATTAAACAAGCTCCTCTCTTCAGCTGCCTCTCTTTTCCCAGCCTGTTTGGTTTCTTTAGCTCCTCCTCCCTTAGAGTCTTCCAGGTCCTTCCAAGTAGACAATGTCACCTTCCAGTTCCTCTCCCTTGGCTCTGCCTTCCCTCCATATGCCAGTTTTTCCCTTGCTTCTTCTTCTCAGCACACCTCTGCTGCCCCTAATCTCCAGGCTAACACTCCCTCAAACCTTGCCACTTCCCACTCACTCTTACCTCCCTCACTTTCTCTAATCTGACACCTCCACCACCTTCCCTTTGATTCTCCATAATTTCACCCAGTCTTCTTCCCTTCCTCTTGCTGCATTCAAACCCTCCCATGCCAAATGGCTGCTGTCCTATCCTGTCCAGCTGCCCTTTGCCTTCTCATCAATTGGATGCTCAGGTGGACTAGAGTATCAAACTTTATCTGTTAGTCCAGGGGTGGGCAAACTACGGCCAGTGGGCCGAATCCGGCCCACCAGCCATTTTAATCCGGCCCTCAAGCTCCTGCTGGGGAGCGGAGTCTGGGGCTTGACCTGCTCCGGCGCTCCAGCCAGGGAGCAGGGTCGGGGGCCGCTCCATGCAGCTCCTGGAAGCAGCGGCATGGCCCCCCTCTGGTTTCTATGTGTAGGGGCAGCCAGGGGACTCTGCTCTGAACGCTGTCCCGCCCCAAGCACCACCTCCGGAGCTCCCTTTGGCCAGGAACCGCAGCCAATGGGAGCTCCCTTTGGCCGGGAACCGCAGCCAATGGGAGCTCCAAGGGCGGTGCCTGCAGACGGGGCAATGTGCAGAGCCACCTGGCCACGCCTTCGCATAGAAGCCAGAGAAGGGACATGCCGCTATTTCCTAGAGTCGCTTGAGGTAGCGCTGCCTGGAGCCTGCACACCGGAGACTCCCCCCATGTCCCAACCCCCTGCCCTAGCCCTGATCCCCCTCCCGCCCTCCAAACACTTGATCCCAGCCCGGAGCACCCTCCTGCACCCCAAACTCCTCATCCCCAGCCCCACCCCCCCAGCTGGAGCCCTCACCCCCCCCATGCCCCAACCCCAGCCCTGATCCCCCTCCCACCCTCCAAACCTCTCAGTCCCAACCCGGAGCACCCTCCTACACCCCAAACTCCTCATCCGCAGCCCCACCCCAGAGCTTGCACCCCCAGCTGGAGCCCTCACCTCCCCCTGCACTGCACTCCCCCACCCCAGCCCGGACCGGCCCCCTCCTGCATCCTGAACAAATTTCTGGCCCCACCCTGAGCCCGCACCCTAACCCCCATTTTGTGAGCATTCGTGGTCCGCCATACAATTTCTATTCCCAGATGTGGCCCTTTGGCCAAAAAGTTTGCCCACCCCTGTATTAGTCCAAGAACAAAAAGGCTGAGAGTAATTTGTACTTTGGGACCTGGTAGAAACGTTTTCCTCACCATACCAAGTCACAATTCAGGTCCCCACTCACCAGACAAGCAGGGACTAAAGCTGTTTACAGTGGCTACAGATCACTGCTCTGTCAGGTCAAATATCAAGTGATCTAGGCAGCATCTCCAAATGAAAATAAATGAAAGAAGCTTCTCGGTGATATTATAGAAGCAATTAAACATCCAAAATTCTACCAAAATGTCATCTGGTTTCCTACTCCTGAAAGAGGAAGAAGGAAATGTACCCAGTGTAAGTATGGGGAAGAAGAGCTGAGACATATGCAGGGGCAGAGCTCTGCAGGAGAGGGCAAGGAGGAATACAACCTTTTGTGAAACATAAAACTGTCAATCTTAATGTATCAGAAGATTCTAGGAGCATCTGACATCAGCAGTTTCAATCCCAGCCACTTTCAACCATTTATATCTGGCATAAAGCCAAGTTAAGAGCAAGTATCTGCTCACTAGGAGTGAAATTGAGAGGGCCAACACAAAACCTATGCACCATTTATATCCCACTTAAATCCCATTTAATTCACAGGGGTGAATTTCACCTTAGGCTATCTATTTAGATTTCAGTAGCGTCTGCACCATCCTAGGCACTTTCCAAACACAGATGAAGACACAGTCTCTGTCTTGAATAGCATACAGTCTAGAAAAGGCAAAGACACATAAAGGGTGAGAGAAGGGGATAAGTAACATAAAAGTAAAGGACTACATTTTAGTTTTGTCATAAGCCCTAAGGCCTTGTCTACACTACCGCTTAAGTCAATATAAGTTACATTGCTCAGGGGTGTAAAAAACCACCTCCCTGCGTGACATAACTTACATGAAGTTAACACAGTAGCTACACTGCACGATGTCAGCCGGAGACGCTCTCCTGTCGACATAGGTTCCACCTCTTGTTGAGGTGGATTAATGACATCAATGGGAGAGCGCTCTCCATCGACATATTGCGTCTTCACCAGACCCGCTAAATCAACACCTTGCATCGATCGCAGCGGCGCTGATTTAGCATGGTAGGGAAGACAAGCCCTAAGTAAAGAGCAATGCATAATTGCACTGCCCCAGGAGCAGACCAGGGTTCAGTTCGTGACTCAGAGGGGAGGTATTCTGTGCCAGTGCTATATCCTGTGTCTACACTGGCTCAGCTATATTGACTTGCATGTTTGGGGGGGCAGGTGGGGGATTCAAGGCTCCACCTATCCCTGCCCAGCCAAACCTGTTTTCCAGAACAGTGACCATGCTGAAGCTACTCATCTCACCTCTCTGTGACCCAGGACACGTAGCTGCACAGGACAGTAAGGGGGTACCCTATTCCCTAGACATTGCTGATGCGAGCACTAATTTGCCTTGGAATGCTGAGCTCACTGGATATCACATTTGTAGGGGAAATGGCAATAGTGAGATGGCTTCCTATTGAGACTTAGTGCTTAGAGACATTTTTGAAAAATTTCTTATTGGTGAGCTCAGAAGTATTGTTTCACATTGTGAAAATTAAAGCGGTAGTTATGCTTACTCATCTGTAGAGTTCAAGGCTGTTCTTGTTATTTGCTCATCTAAACATACTTAAGGACAAACTAATAATTTCATTTTTTGATTAAAATTAACTTCAATGGGCTTTGAATTAGGCCCTAGTTGAAGACAAAGGGATTCTTTGCAATTACTTAAATGGGCTTTGGATAGGGTGACCAGATTTTATAGGGACAGTCCCAATTTTTGGGTCTTTTTTTTATATAGGCTCCTATTACCCCCCACCCCCGTCCGATTTTTCACATTTGCTGTCTGGTCACCCTAGCTTTGGATCAGTCACGAGGGAGGGGAACATCTGTAGAGAATACATGAGATGTGGTGGCAGATTCATTTTTATAAGGATCTATCAGTCACATACAGTAAAAGGAAGACTGCACTACAACTTCAGGTTTTGCATTCTGGTAACCAGAATCCGTTCCACATTTAGAGCAAACTTTTTTTGAGGTCTATGGGCACGTATATCCATTTATTTAATAATATTGGACACAACACAAAATGGAAAACCAATGTTAAAACTTGTTTCCCATAAAAAAAATCCGTCAGTGTGTAGGAAATTAATCTTGTGTCCTAACAAAGAGCTAAAACTTTCTACAGAGCTAAGGTACCATGGGTATGGAATGAATGCTATGAAATATTGTATGAATATCCTCTCCATGAAAGAAAACTTTGTGATAAATTTTATTTACTCTGATTCCTGTAATTTCTTTTTACTACCATATAACTTCTGCCAGGTTTGATTATCATGGAAAACAATAACAGGTAAAAGGAATAGCAGTGAAAAGTGTCTATCCCCAGTCTAAAAGGTGAGGAAGTAAGAATGACAATTCAGTGGAAGACACGGATAATCCAGTTTATAAAGTTACTGCTGAATCAAAAAATTTGGATTACTTGCAACGGAGGTCCACTCTGTAGAGTGGAAGTATAACATTGTATAAGGGGACATGCTGGATACATTGTATATGAGAGGGCATGCCAAAACATGTTACAAAGTATCTGAGGGAGCACACCTAGGGACAGTTAGCTTTTGAATGGAGAAGCAATTAAGATAGAGCCAGCACGTCTAAGAAGCAGGCATCAGAATGAAAGGTGTGAAGGGCAATTAGTTAACTGGAAGCTGTTAAAGGAGATTGTTAAGGGTGACAGGTAATTGAAGATACGTGACTGGTCTCAGGGATCTCGAAGGGTGGTGACTAAAATCTTTTTCTTCTTTTGTCTGTAACTTCTCTGTAATTTGTTCTCCAAAAAGCTGTATAAATTAAAAGACACAAGCCCCACTAGGGGGGCTCACTTCTAAATGTATTAGCAGAGCAGCTTTGCTAATAAAACAGAGTGGTCTGATAAATTGTGAGTCTGAGTCAAACTTTGACAGTAGTCAAAGACTTTTTACGACAGTATTCCCAAAATTGTTACTGACTCTAGATTTACATTAATCTTGGGCAACCTGCCTGAATCTGTGATGGACTATGGACTTGGGTTGCTAATAAGGGGTGACACTGAATCAAAGATAGAAGCCAATCCTTTGATTATAATTGTACATGAATTTATGACAGAAACTGAATAATATGAAGAACAGATAAATGGGTCTTTCCTTTGGTATCCATTAGCCATAATTCTTGTTTCACTGAGGGGAAGGTGTAATTGAATTTTTTTCCTCAGTATCTTTAAATATATATGACGGTCAATTGTAGTATAATTAGGCAGGCCAAAAAAAGAATTTGAAGAGCAACTAGCCAAAGACTCAAAAACTAACAGCAAATTTTTTTAAGTACATCAGAAGCAGGAAGCTTGCCAAACAGTCAGTGGGGCCACTGGACAACCGAGGTGCTAAAGGAGCACTCAAGAAAGGCAAGGTCATTGCAGAGAAGATAAATGAATTCTTTGCATTGGTCTTCACTACAGAAGACATGAGGGAGATTCCTACACCTGAGCCATTGTTTTTTGGAAACAAATCTGAGGAATTGTCCCAGATTGAGGTGTCAATAGAGCCACAATTCAAGAAGGATGCTGATAGATTGGAGAGGGATCAGAGAAGAGCCATGAGACTGTTTAAAGGATTAGAAAACATGCCTTATAATCATAGACTCAAAGAGTTCAATGTACCTGGCGTGGCAAAAAGAAGGTTAAGGGGTGACTTGATCACTATCTATAATACTGACATGGGGTATTTAAATATTTAATCATGGGCTCTCCAATCTAACAGAGGAAGGTATAACACGATCCAATGGTTGGAAGTGGAAGCTAGACAAATTCAGACTGGAAATAGGGTGTACATTTTTGACAGTGAGGATAATTAACCATTGGTGGAGTCTCCATCACTGACCATTTTAAAATCAAGATTGGATTCTTTGCTAAAAGATATGCTCTCAGAATTATTTTGTGGATGTTCTACGGCTGTGTTATACAGGAAGTCATGCTAGATGATCACAATGGTCCCTTCTGGCCTTGGAATGTCTGACTCCCTCAAAAGTACAGATCATCATAATATCCTATCCATGATGTAGTTAGGGTGACAGATAATATTCCCTGCATATTATGGAGTTTCCAGATTTTATTATAGTATTGGATAAACATTTACGCTTGCATAATTCATTCTCCAAGTAATAGGTCTTCCATTATTATCCATCTGCCTTTGATTCCATTAGAATGATAGGTATTGTTGGTGAGAAGAGTTCCTTCAATGGAGAAATGCAACCTTCATACTATGTCTTTTTATGGAAGTATTAAAATCTTTTTTCCTTTGTGGGATGGGTGAATCAAATTGCTTCAGTGGCTTTTAGAAAGTACTTCTATTCTACTCTTGGTTCTAGGCACATAATATACATAAAAATAAAAAAAGAGTCCTACAAAAAGTGGAAACTAGGTCATATTACCATTGAATATAAACAACTAACACAAGTATGTAGGGACAAAATTAGAAAGGCCAAGGCACAAAATGAGATCAAACTAGCTAGAGACAAAAAGGGTAACAAGAAAACATTCTACAAATACATTAGAAGGAAGAGGAAGACCAAGGACAGGGTAGGCCCATTACTCAAAGAGGAGGGAAAAATAACAGAAAATGTGGAATTGGCAGAGGAGCTTAATGACTTCTTTGTTTTGGTTTTCACCAAGAAGGTTGGTGGTGATTGGATGTCTAACATAGTGAATACCAGTGAAAATGAGGTAGGATCAGAAGAGGCTAAAATAGGGAGAGAACAAGTTAAAAATTACTTAGACAAGTTAGATGTCTTCAAGTCACAAGGGCCTGATGAAATGCATCCCAGAATACTCAAGGTGCTGACTGAGGAGCTATCTGAGCCATTAGTGATTGTCTTTGAAAAGTCATGGAAGACTGGAGAGATTCCAGAAGACTGGAAAAGGGCAAATATAGTGCCCATCTATAAAAAGGGAAATAAAGGCAACCTGGGGAATTACAGCCCAGTCAGCTTAACTTCTGTACCCGGAAAGACAATGGAGAAAATAATTAAGCAATCAATTTGCAAATATCTAGAAGACGATAAGGTGATAAGTCAGCATGGATTTGTCAAAAACAAATCATGTCAAACCAACCTGACAGCTTTCTTTGACAGGGTAACAAGCCTTGTGGATGGGGGGGAAGCGGTAGACGTCGTATATCTTGACTTTAGTAAAGCTTTTGATACTGTCTCGCATGACCTTTTCATACACAAACTACGGAAATACAACCTAGATGGACCTACTATAAGGTGGGTGCAAAACTAGTTGGAAAACTGTTCCCAGAGAGTAGTTATCAATGGTTCATAGTCATGTTGGAAGGACATAACAAGTGAGGTCCCACAGGGGGATCAATTCTGGGCCCAGGTCCGTTCAATATCTTCATCAATGGTTTAGATAATGGCATAGAGACTACACTTATAAAGTTTGCAGATGATACCAAGCTGGGAGGGGTTGCAAATGCTTTGGAGGATAGGATTAAAATTCAAAATGATCTGGACAAACTGGAGAAATGGTCTGAAGTAAATAGGATGAAATTCAATAAGGACAAATGCAAAGCACTCCACTTAGGAAGGAACGATCAGTTGCACACATACAAAATGGGAAATGACTGCCTAAGAAGAAGTACTACGGAAAGGGATGTGGGGGTCATAGTGGATCACAAGCTAAATATGAGTCAACAGTGTAATGATGTTGCAAAAAAAGCGAACATCATTCTGGGATGTATTAGCAGGAGTGTTGTAAGCAAGACACAAGAAGTAATTCTTCCGCTCTTCTCTGCACTGATTAGGCCTCAACTGGAGTACTGAGTCCAGTTCTGGGTGCTGCATTTCAGGAAGGATGTGGACAAATTGGAGAGAATCCAGAGAAGAGCGACAAAAATGATTAGAAGTCTAGAAAACATGACCTATGAGCGAAGATTGAAAAAACTGGGTTTGTTTAGTTTGGAAAAGAAAAGACTGAGAGGGGAACACAATAACAGTTCTCAAGTACATAAAAGGTTGTTACAAGGAGGAGCAAGGAAAACTGTTCCTTTTAAGCTCGGAGGATAGGACAAGCAGCAATGGGCTTAAATTGCAGCAAGGGAGGTTTGGGTTGGACATTAGGAAAAACTTCCTAACTGTCAGGGTGGTTAAGCACTGGAATAAATTGCCTAGGGAGGTTGTGGATGATTTTTAAGAGCAGGTTAGACAAACACCTGTCAGGGATGGTCTACATAATACTTAGTCCTGCCATGAGTGCAGGGGACTGAACTAGATGACCTCTTGAGGTCCCTTCCAGACCTATGATTCTACAAATTGCCTGTTCTTCAAGAGGTTAATATATCTCAGTACACGTGTCTGATGGCACAGTACACAGTAATGGTCATTTCAATGATATTTTCACTTGTGTTTCATGTTTGGATGTCTGTTTAATTAACTGATTTTGTGAAGTGAGACAGGGTTGTTGTTTTTATTATTACATAATTATTATTTTATTGGTCAAACCAGCAAGAAAAAAATCACTTAAATAAAAAAAGAGAACTCTGGACCACATATATGACTCACTATAAGGTTCCTATTTCAGTGTGTTCTCTTCTTTTTGATGTTAAGATATTTGTGCCTTGGAAATAAAGAAACAAACATCAATAACTACTGAAAGATAAAGTGAGAATAAAGGAGACATTCCTTTGCTTTGATGGTTTGTATACAAAATTAATCAGAATTTTGTATTTTATTTCTAGGAAGAACCATGTTACCTAGTATGATGACGTTGATGTAGACTATTTCTAGGTACATCCGTTGTTTGTGTGTGTGTGTGTATAAATACAAACGGAAGGCACTTTAACTAGACATAGTGGCTTTCACCTCAAGAGTCTTCTGTGGATTAGACAGTTGACTGTAACTGCTACTAGAAAAGAAAACTAGCTCTGAATATGAGGTAGTGCTTTAACCGTTGGTTAGAATTCAGTGCATACCTCAAAACTCATACAAGGAAATCTCTTTCCATTTAGCACATTTCAAAGAATTATTTTGAATCTACATGGATATTATAAGTAGAGTGCCTAGCTCCTTTGTTTCTGAGTCACTGAATGAAACTTTACTTGCATCTTGAAACAGCATCTACAATAGGAGATGTGGCAATAGTGCCGAATCCAAAACCCATGGAATCCAGTGGGACTACTCCCACTGATTTCCATAGTAAATGGGAATTGAGAGTGCTCATCCCTTTAGCAAGGGAGTCAGCATCTCCATACTGAAGTTAAGTGTGTTAGCACTGAGATAAAATAATTACATTGACAGAGATGCGCTCTACAATGATAACAATCATTTATTTCTGTTTTTAAAGAAATCAAGCCAAATGTTTCACCACCAAAAGTTTATCTAAAATCAAAACATTAAAACAGGGATAAAAGCTTACAAGAAAACAAACACCTTAATTCTCTTACATTATTCTAAACAAATAAGGGTTATAAGAAAGAATAGAATTCTAGACTATTAGACTGAAAGGAAGTACTCAGTAGGTAGTAGCTCGATACAGTACTTTGGAATACACATACTGGTCCAGATCCTCAGCTGGAATAAATCAACATGGCTCCATTGAAATCAATCACAAATTTACACCAGCTAAGGATCTGGCCCATGATTTTAAAAGACATAGCACCAGGTCCTGGGCCCTGTTCCAGTTGCTTAGTCTGCTCTGACAGCACAAAGCAACCATAAAACTGACTCACATCCAGTCCCCTGACTATTCCCATCAAGTGGTGTAGTGATTCCTACACTATCCTTTTCCAGTCTCTGGGAGAAAGGGGGCATGGCAGGGACATCCCTATGGCTGGAACACCGTTGGAGCCATAAGTAGCTCTTAGACCAGGGACCAGACCATGACCAGCTCCAGGATCAAGGGAGTGTAAAGGTGGTTTAAAGCCACCTTTGTGTCCCACCCACTCTGGTCTTGCACTGAGTCCCTCCTAGCCAGACTGGAGGATCTAGGGCATAGCATTTATATTTTGGCTTTGTAATGGACCCTTGACTCCCCAACACTAACAGAAACCCCAGATTCTGGTTAATAAAGAAAATTCTTCCCACTTCTTGAGGTGCTGTGTTTTATTTAGGTTCTTAAAAGAGCAAACAAAACCAAAGAAAAAACATAAGGCCACATAAACTTCTTCTGTCCTGGTTCCCACTACTACTTTGAGAGTCTCTAACAGTAGCAAATTATGCACAAAGAAACAGAGTCTCAGGGCAAAATGGACTTACCCCACACAGCTCTGTCTGGGCTAGAGGACATGCTATGAGCTCCAGGGCTGATACCAGGCAATACCCCAGCAATGACAGCAGGTTATACAGTTCCTAGCAGGGGATGAAAAATATGGGGAAAAGTAGGGAAATTCACAGCATTTGTCACAAACCTCTCACCTGCTCAGTTTTCATACAAACAGGGCACTTTGCAACAAACTATAGAGCTGGTCAAAAAAATAGAGACAGAAGGGAGGGGGAAGAGGCATTAAAAAAAAATTGTTGAAATTTCCAGATTTTCAAAAAGTTTCTAACCACCTGCAATACATCCTAACTGTCTGGAACTTCTTTTTAAACAAATCCAGTTGTTTAACCCAAGGATCTCAAATTCAAATCACCACGAGGGCCACATGAGGACTAGTACATTGGCCTGAGGGCCGCATCACTGAAACCTTTGCATACAACGATACAAAAATATAGTCAAAAATGAGAAAAATGAAGAGTAATATAGTATGCTATTAAAAGTCAATGTATTAACTTTTTAAAAACTGTAATGTGAAGGGGGGGTTTAATAAAATATAAACACTCAGTAATGCACCTACCTCAAATGACAAAACTCGCATTTACTTTTAGAATTACTTCAGTTAAAGCCCCCCCTGCTCCCAGCCCCGCCCCCACTGCACCCCTTCCATGAGGCCCCACCCCTACCCTGCCTCTTTCCACCCCTTCCCCCTCCCCATGCCAATCCCTTCCCCAAAGTCCCCACCCCAACTCTGTCCCTTCTCTGCCCCTATTCCAAGCCCTTCCCCAAATCCCCACTCCGGCCCCGCCTCTTCTCCGCCTCCTCCCCTGAGCGTGCCCTGTCCCCGCTCCTTCCGCCTCCCTCCTGGAAAGTCCTAAGCGCTGGGAGTTAGGCGGAGGAGCGGGGACGCGGCGCGCTCGGGGAGGTGGGGCGGGGCGGTGAGGGGAGCTTAGCTGCCAGTGGAGTTGGTGCCTATGGCGGGCCGCAGGCCACGTGTTTGAGATCCCTGGTTTAACCCTTTCATAGTAGAAGCAGGGGTAGCAAGGTTTCTGTTCCTAGGGCCAACACAAAGTGAATTCTAATGTGAAGAAATATTTCAACAAGAACTCTAAGATCACTGTGGGTGAAATTATAACAAATTTGGATGGAATATAAACATCAGATTTTGGCCTGTAAAAATGTTATTTTTAAAAAGGAATAATCTAGAAAATCTTGTGTCAAATTTAAAGACTCTCATTGACTACCTTTGGACCAGCACTTTATTGTGAAAGTGAAAAATGCATACTGTGTGCACATTTTTGTTAGAAAACTGAATGGATGGATGTCCTTTTTGTCAAAGCAAAGGATTACAGCTTGGTATTCTAAATAAAAGGAAATAAGCTGGTGAAAATATTATCCAGGAGATATGTTTTAGCTATTATTTTAATTAAGATATATAGTTATGAAATAATCCTGTGTTTAGAGCTAATGACTAGGAACTTTTTAACAGGAAAGAGATACAAATGTTAATTTAAGTACACTAGCTATTTGATGAAAAAGGGCCAGAATTTCAAACTTAGGTATGGTATCGGGAGTCTCATTTGCACGTGCAATTAAAGGGAATGTGTGTACAAACTGGCTAACTGTGCATTTAAAAGTTCCTAATTATGTATTTGATTCTGCATTTACCTGATCTGTACTCAAAAACATGATAACAGTGCTCCCAAGTGCATGCCTAACTAATGCAAATGTGCTCACAACTGCATGCCTAACTAATCTGAAAATTTTAGGGAAAATGTTTCTGAGCTCTAAATTAAAAGTCTAATTTAGACACAAGTAACCATTGACAAGTCAACAATTAAGATATTCATCTAGGTAAATTATATACCTGAAGTGGGTTAATATTCAGAAGGAACCTGAAATTTGATTAGTGAAAGGTAAATTTTCAGCCACAATCATTTATAAATCCCCTTTTTGTCACCACTTGGAGCTCTATTCACTCTATTCCACTAGCTTCTTGTTAAAGGAAACTCTCTGTGCTCTTGATGGTAGAAAGTCTGTCTATAAGGGATTCACAGTCAGGCTGAGGTTACTGAGGGGGTCTGGAGAAAGTCAGCACAGCAACCAAAGCAATTATTTCTGGCTGGGTAGGGGGAATTTAATTGTCAAGCCAGCCTGGGGGAGGGCAAATTCAGCACATCCCTGAGAAGCCTTTGCCAATGGTGCTCTTATGGAGCAATAGCTGAAAGTTAAATCTGTTTTACTACAACAACACCCCAAAGGGGGCCTGATGTTACAGACCTGGCAGCCCTCTTTGCAGCAGTGGCTCCCTGGGATGGAGCTGCCTCACTACTTCAGAAGGGTGCAAATTTCAACTCTCTCATCCCTGGGCCAGAAGAGGTGAATCAAGCCCTTTAAACTACTATAACCCTATAAATCACAGAACAGGACTATAAACACTGTAAAGCCGCTGTAAAGCCGAAAATAAATCCAGCAGATTCTATTTAAACCTAATGGACACAACGCTGCAACACAAAGGGGAGCATAACATGAATGATAACTGTTGGAGATGTGGCAGTCAAACAGCAGACCTTACACTTACATTAAGGAAGTAAAACTTCCTGAAATATCCTTTTTCTTACAAATAATACAATCCAATATGTTATTTTCACATAAAGTGAATAACAGAAACAAACTACAAAGATATAACATGTAAATATGTACAAATATACACACATAGTACAAATTGTAGGAAGTAAATTGGTTGTTTCAGTCCAGTCCTTAGAGTATGAGTGTCAGCAGCCCAAAAACCATCATCACAATTGGCACAAGATAGTACCCAGGCTCACAGTTTGAGCAGAGAAGCCCAAGATTTAATGGATGAGGAGACTGAACTATCCCCTCCCCTCCAGAGGCGGGACCTCTAGAAGTGGGTTGAAGCCTACTGGCAGGGGCCTTGTGCTACACCTGTTCTGTGGAGACACTGACAACCTCTCTCCCCGTGCTCTCAATATGGCACTTTTCACAAAACCCAAGTCACAAAACACAAGATTGTTCAAATAACTAATAGAAAACTCAGTTGTAAATAAGAGAAGATTCTCTACGTTGATATGAAGAATTTGAAAATTTAGCAGAATACAACATGTAACTTTAAAGTTTATATATATTATGTTTTGGTATTGTTTTCATTAAATCAGATACCTCAAGAAATTAACGGTGGCTAACTTACTCTATTAGCCTGGTAAGAGTCAGTCTAAACCTCTTAAGAATCCAGTCCAAAGTGGTTACACTTTTATGCCCTACCTATGAAGATACTTTTTTTTTTTTTTTTTTTACAGTGGCCTTTTGTATGTAAGGCTTCTTACTCAAAATCTATAAAACACCTTCTCTGAGTTTAAGGTATACTAGTTTAAGAGACAGTACAAACAAGAATGTTCAAGGTAATAAGTGCTTTCATGTTACTAGTTCTCATGTCGGAGGGTAGTGGATCAGGCTAAAGGACAGAGAGATAAGAACAATATTGCTAGTTACTAACGAATGGCAGATAAAAGAACTCTTCTGGGTTCTGATTAAGTGACAGCATTCTACACATTCCTCTGAGTTGAGAAAGTTTGCCTGAGAACAGCAGCTATGTTACATGTGAAGTACCACTAAACAAGCATATCTCTATGTTTTCAAATTCCAGAATGAGAACAGGTTCAAGCCCCTCCCCGCCGCACTTCATTTGAACAGGAACACTCTCTGGTCATGCAAAAATAACTTGCTGTGTTTCAGTCTCCATTAAAAAGTATAAATGTATATGCTGCAAGCACAGAGAAGTTTTGTAGGACTCCATGGCTGTGAGCCAATGTTTACAATCCCCTGGGTGGGAAATGCAGGGTGAAAGGCTCTTGATGGCAGGCTTTAGAAGTCTTTGCTGTTGCCGCCAATGACCTTCTGCCTCCGTTTTCAAAGTAGCTCCCTTGTTAACCCCTTGGCTACTGTGTGTGTAGGAGCCTGCAAAGGAAATACCTTTCCTTTGAATCCAAACTCTCTGTCCCTGGGTCAAACTCTGATTTCAGTAGCAGCTCAGGAACGGTGGGCTAATTTGTGCTCCATATCTAATATCAGAGTCATGGCAATGTGAGGTATTTTCAGCAGTCACTGAGGCTGAATTTAGTTGTGCTCTGTGAGCTAAAAAGTGAAAGTTTCCAGTTTCAGGCAATGGACTTGTCTTACAGGCTCACGGGTTGTGAAACATGAGCGCACTGAGTCTCCAGGAGAGGAGGAAGCTTCCAATTTAGGCAGAAATGCTTTTTCTCTGACTAGCCAATGAGTAGTGATGGTGTTGGTAGCAGCAATCCCTTCTCTTGGGGTCTCCTCGCTAGAGGAATGACATGCTGAACTACCATCAGCGCATCAAAGAGTTACTAAAAGGGAACACTCAGTATAGAATTGAGATCCAAACCTTCAGAGGTCTTTGCCTCTCTCTGGCCTGAGACCAGAACAGAAACATAGTTAAGGATGTCACCTTCTGCACTCTGTAATCTCTGCGTATCCCCTTTGCACCTACTCTCCAGAGAAAGTCTCTTTTTTAAAAAGTGTCTTTTAATATATTCCTTATCTGAAACAGGAAAATAAATCAGATTGAAATTCATACCTAAGACCTTGTCTAAATGGTCTAATGGACTTCAGCATGAAAGCCAAGAGACTTCTGAATTCTAGTGCCAGTTCTACCACTGATTTACTGTCTGGCCTTTAGCAAATCATTTAAACTCTCTCTTTTCCTCCCCATCTCTAAGACAGTGATAATAAAAGGTGGAGGATTGTCTGTGTTGCCTTCCCCCAAAGGTACGTGCCTAGAAGTAAATCCCCCATGCAAAGATCTCCTTGTTTGCTCCTGTGTCAACCAAAGGGATGGACTTCTCAGGTCCATTCATGGCATTAGGATCCACGCAAGGAATGAAAAGTCCCCACCAGTGTGGACTGTGAATGGAAATCCTTTGTAAGGGGCATCCTCACAGCAGCTGCAGCCAGGCAGGCCTTGGTAGCATGGTTCCACTGGAGTTGCAATAGCGAGGAACAGGTGCAAGGGGAGAGAGATTGAGTACCTATGGATATAGCCCTTGGATTTGCATAGATCCCAGGAGATCCATTGGCCTGGGGGACTGGTCCCTGTACCATGCACAGGGAGGTGCCAATCCCCAAATGGGATGAAGTGGAGGAATCCCCATGTGGTGATCCTCATGAACATTTCCTCCTCCTGAACTTCCTTCTGTGAGTGCTTTTGTGGGAAGTGGGAGATCCCCTACTGACCTTCCTCACAGGGGTGCTTTGTGGGTTAATTAGTTATCTTGTCTTTAGAGCGCTTTGAAGATATAAGGCTCTGTGTATAGTGGTTACCCTTAAAAACTTGCTAACTGCTTTAGATAGATAATGATTCCTTAATATTTGCAGTATTCCCTAGATATTCTCTACATAAGTAAGTACAGGAAATACTGCAAATATAGAGGTAACCTCGCCTATTTATCTGGGGCAAAAAAAGGCACATTTTAAAGGGCTAAGTATTAACAAATCATGCTAAAGGATTATTAGACATGCAGACTGATGGCCCTATACTGTATAGGGCCACACCTGTAATTCCCATCATAGGTGCCGTCATTATGAGTTACTGGGGGTGCCCGACACCTGCTCTGTCCCAGGCCCCACCCCCACTCCACCCCTTTCCCCGAGCCCTCGCCCTGCCTCTTCCCTGCCCCATTTCTGCCCCCTCCCCCAAATGTGCCCCACCCTTGCTCCTCTCCCACCCCCAGTACCTCCTGAATACCGCTAAACAGCGGGTGGGAGGCGCTGGGGGAAGGGGGAGGTGCTGATACTTAAGTACCATTCAACCCTCCCCCCATCCCCCCACCACCAATGATTGCAAGATCAAAAAGTAAACGTTTCACTGAGTCAATAACAAGGCTACTTTTGAAAGGACAGAGTCAGGCCAAATTTAGCCCCAAATTAGCTTCTGTAAAAATCAAACTTTTACAAAATCGAGGTCTGATAGATTTTTTCTCATCAATTTTTATTTTAAATCCCAAAAGGAAAGCGTTTTTAAACAACAAATAAACACTGTTCTGCAGAGTTTGCAATCAAAACACTGCAGCTTTGTGTCAGTGCAGGTGAAAGTGAAACTGACTTGAAATTGAATAGAAATAAAAGTGAAATTGGCTAATCTATTATCATTGTCCAACTGAGAGAATACAAAAAGCAAACAAATAGCATAACTAGTGAAAAAATAAACTAGATTTTTAAATCTTTTCAATTTCAATAATTACTAAAGTGTTATAAGTAACAAAATCAGGGACATTTGGGGTTTCTTTTAAATATAAAATTGTTAGTGTAACAATCTCCCTTGAAAGTGATTATAGTAAAGACTTACAGTATTTCTATAATTCTGGGACATAATCCCTTGGTTGAATACTTCTGAAAACATTTTTTAGCAATCTGTCATTCTTAGCATTAAGTCTGGGAATGGCGACATTCAACAGGTAGTTTAGTACCCAGGAATGCCATGTAAATATAGCTCACGTGTGGTAAAAATGTAATCTTATTAATAATCAATTATACCTAAAGCAATTATGCAATAGATTGCTTTCAGTTCCTATAATCAGCAATTTGTAACCAATTACTTTTTTTCAAAGTAATTTTGGAAGTCCTGACTATCTGGCCAGCAACAGAGCATAGCCATGGGATATAGAACCTGGCTGGTTATCTAATTGATTTGTTTTCAAGTACTATATTATATATTTCTTGCTGGATAACAGCTATGTAAATCACAAGTATATGATATTTGTGTTTCCCTTCAGAAAAGGAGGAAATTGCATTTGAATGAAAGTATTTTTTTAAATTTTTAAAAAACGATTATACTCCTAATTACAGGCCTGATGCTACACTTCGTTGAAGTCACAGTACTTACTATCATGGGGCCTGATACTGCAAACCCTTACCACCAGTCAATGGGCCTGATTCTCATTTACACTAAAGCCCATTTACATCATGCTGGCAGTCTCAAGTGAGTCAAAACAGTGTGCAAATTACATTTATAACCACCTAAGGCCCCACTACACTTCCAGAACAGTGTAGAGCACCTCAGTGAAAATAAGAATCAGGCCTAATGCATCTACATCCTTACTACATGTGGTAGTAAGGATGTGCAGGCCATGCATGGGAAAATCCTATAGTAAATCACAATCTATTCTGCATCCTGGATTTCATAAAAGCCTGTGGGAAGGGCCTGGGGAGAGCTCTGCAGACCTGGAGAGAGATGCATGGCCCCTTTATTAGTGCGCTCTGCACCAATCAGCAGCCCTAGGTCAAAGGCTGGCAGTAAGGGGTATTGCATGTGTTTATATTATAGATGGGGCTGTTAGCTGCCTATTATTAAGGTTGTGTCACACTTCTCATTCTAAGATCCTGCTTTCAGTTGCTTATAACTTTCCCAAACTTTAACCAATTAGGCTGAAATTTTTCTATGCCAGGTGTCTGCCCCAAGTTGATTTTTTATTATTTTTGTTGTGGAAAACTTCAACCAAAGTGGTTCAACCATTTCCAAGAATGATACTAGAGCAAAATACATTTTGCTGATGTTGAAAAATTCTGGTGACCTTTTCTTTGGAAATCTCTATTGCCCCATGCTTTGGAGCAGGGACTTGCAATTTGGATTTTACATCAGTGATATGCCTTTTGCCATCCCGTTAAAATGTGCAAAAATTCAGCTAAGTAACAAGACTTGGAAAAGTTGCAGTTAGCACATACTCAGTAGAGACTTGCTAGAGTTTAACAGCTAAAAGTCTCTGAGGTTCCTTCCTCACTGAGCATGCTCCAGTCAGGGGCTGCAAAGGGCTCAGCGGGACTTTCTGTGCAATTGACACTATGGACTGTGCCAGGTCCAAGCACTGAAAATGAAAGCAGGGAGCCTGTCTCTTCTGTGCTCCCATTGTCTCTTCTTGCTGACACCTAGGAAGTGTGGAGGACAAAGCTGCCTGATTTGAATACAGAGAAAAGAGTTGTACCTGAGGCTGGAGGACATGGAGAGAGGGGAGACTGGGACTGAGAGATGGCAAGGGAATTGTCAAGGAGACTAGGACTGGGAACCCGTGGGGCAGAGGGAAAAAGAGATGAGGAATAAGGGTGCATAGAGAGAACTGACAATGACTGGACAAAGAGCCTGGGAAAAAGAGACAGGAAGGGGGGAGACTGGGACAAGAAGCAAGGAAAATGGTAGGGGCAGACTAAGATTGGATGATGAACCCAAAGAGGTGACAAAGCCCTGGCTGGGATGATTTAGTTGGGGTTGGTCCTGCTTTGAGCTGGGGGTTGGACTAGATGACCTCCTGAGGTCTCTTCCAACCCTAATCTTCTATGTTGGGATTAGGAGCCTGTGGAGAGAGGGAATGTGGGCAAAGTGTGCAACTGGAGGTCAGTGGGAGAGACAGACATAGACTGGACAAGGAGTCAGGGGTGTGGGAACTGGGACTGATTGGGCAAGAAGACTGGGAATAGATATGTAAAGAGAATGAAACTGAGACAAGGAACCAGGGGTAGTGAAGAGAAAGGACAGGGACATGTTGGTGGGAATGTGGCAGAAGGGGTCAATTTTGGTGGGGAGAAATGGGCAGAAGAGTCTGTGTTCACGGGAGCACACTCCCCTCCAGAGCCTAGACTGGGACACAAGATCTTCTCAGTCTCACCATTCTTCTGCTGTCAGCAAATAGCTGCAAAACTCACTGGGAACGTGTCCCATTCCGCTCTACTTCTACAGACCGAATGCTTGAGGGAAGGTAAGATAGTCTAGCGCGCTAGTGCTGGTCCACATAAAGACAGACAACTCACTGGTTCGCAGTTACTTTGTTAGCTCAAGTGGCAGAGGTCTGTGCTGTGGATCTAAAGGTTCCAGACCTGCTGATGTCCCATGTGGGTATTGACATAATGGAATTTGTTTTTCCAGTTTGCTTTATTAAAAATTGAAGAAATTACACACAAAAAACTATATTGAAAGAAAATTCTTAAAGTTGCGAAGTCAAGCACTCAAAAGTCAGGAACTGCCAGAATTAAGGTTCCCTGTGTAACTTTAATTCTCCCCCCTTCTGCGTATGCATAATGAGACAGTCTTTAGTTCCAGATCACATACTGCTTTGTTTTTTGTTTTTTACAGGATCCACACCTTATGCAGTGCACAGGGGTGTTTCCTAACTTTTGAATGCTTGACTTTGTATCTTTAATAATGATCTTTTAAAATAGTTTTTGTGTGTGTTATATATAAAATATATATGCTTTTAGCTGCTAAATTTGTTAGATTTATATCTCCAGCAGTTGACAAATTATTATAACCAAACACTGGAATGGAAACCTCCACATTTCATGGCTAACAAAAAGAATAAAACAACATTAAAAAACACTTTTGCCAGCAAGCCCAGGCTGCCCTGTGGCTATTCGGGACCATTAGTCAGGGGAGTGAAGCAAGTGTCCGTCCCAGAAGTGGGGGTGTAATACTTTGTCACACTATAAACACCGTCAGTAACAGCAAACCCCTCCCAGTCAATGACAATGGAGATCTTCTTAAATTGCAAACACAAATCAGACCCATTGCTTGGTGCAATACATACTATTCTCTGTACATACTGCACATGCCATCCAAAGCAACTTTCATTATGTTTTTCTTGTTCTAGTGTGTAGAGACTATCTAATAGCAGTCTTCAAGATTATCTTACCTTCCCTCAAGCGCTCTATCTGTAGAAGTAGCAACATCAAACTTAGCCTGTTATTTTTATCTTCTTTGCTGGGGGCTAATACTTGCAAAATCACTCCCACACTGCAAGTAAGAAATCAGGAGTTTAAAACTGTCTTATTTAAAAAGGAGCTAATAACGTAATTGTTACACTGATGAATAAGAGCAAAAGGCCTTATCAAACCGGGCTGTTTGTGCCACCTCCTATTTTTACCCCAAGTGTCAGTGTTGGATCATGGGCTTTTCTCTGCCCAAGATAACTGTAAGTCCTCTCATTTCATTGATGAGTTAAAAAAGACAGCTACATTCTCTGCTACTGAGGGCCTCCTAACTGCAGCTGTTGTTCTAATGGCTTGCACAAACTCTAATTTTTCCCCTCTCAAAATTGAACAAATATAATTTAAAATGTAAAAATAGACAATACTCTAGCATTTCACAAGAAAAAATACTGCATATACCAAGACAGCATTTTATTTCTTGCAACAAAATCATTAGATTCAAGCAGGAACAACTGAACTGCTCCATACACAGTATATAGTTAAAACTGCACAAGTGAAGCCAAAATATGCACAGCTAAAAGGAATGTTACAGGGGGGCCTCTCTTGGTGAACAAAGCAGGCTCAGTTTGGCTCTTTTTCCCTAGCGCTACCACATCCGCACATCGTTAGTTGGAAAATTCCAGATATATGCTGTAATTTTTTGTGCTTTTTTTTTTTTCCAGTACACTTGAGGCTTTAGTGTCCAGATGCCATTCTCCCCTCCCGCCCCCCCCCCCCCCCTTATCTGTCCCTGTTAGTTTGGTTCTTTGCCAGCTGTGGTCAACAATTAATACAGCACAAGAAAAATACAGTACACTCCCTGGCAACTGGCACAGTCTCACAGGAAATACCAAATAAAAACTTTATTATGAATTGTTTAACTGTTTTGTTTGCCTGTAGGCCACCCTGTTGTTGGTGTAATTTGGAAAAGCATGCTCTGTCTGGATGATCTGTGCGCAGGCTCATTGTTCCCAGAATCTGTCATGCAATCACTGCTTCAGCCTGTGGCCCTCTACAGATAGGAGCAGAGGCATGGCAGCCCTCCAGCCTGCATTCCTTTTCGTGAGACAATTGGTGACCAAATGTAATAATAGAAAAGTAAGCTTTTAATGTTCATGTAATTAATTTACTTTCTCCTGTAATTGGAAAACCGCACATGAAAAGAAGTGGAAGGGGGAAAAATGCCCCCCCCCCCCTTTTCTCTCCCTTTGCTTTCCAGGATCAGGACAGTGCAGGGAGCATCATTTTACCTGGGGGCCGACATCTCTGACTGTTGGGAAATAGCAGCAGTGTTGGTTTTTATTAACTACTCTGATATGTGAAAGAGATTTTGGGTTGTAATAGAACTGGAAGATTAAACTTCTTTTCATCTACATGCAGTTACTACATCGGCTTCCTCATATGAATCAATGGATTAATCCATTGACACAGAGCCATTCCTTCAAATTTCCAAACACAATAGGCTCCTTCTTGTTTAAGCTCCCTTTCAAGTTAAAGTCAGCCTGTGTGACTCAAAATACCATGTGCACTAGACCTTTGCCCATACAGCCCACAGCCTCAGGTATATACTCAACTCATTGCCACTCCTGGGTTCCCTGATAATGGCAATGGCTCACAATGCCCTTTTGTCCCCTGAGTTTGGACAGGAGACTTCCATTTCTCCTTGCAGATGGTGAACTCTTATTGTAGTGATTCACATCTTTGTCACACCCAAGACAGAGTGCACTGCCTTTGAGGAGCACTGAAAGCTTCAGCTAGTGCAGAACACAGCAGCTTGACCCTATGTGGGTCACTATAAGCACATTGCACTGGTGCCCTGGGCTATGCAGTGGCCATATCTTCACTTTGGGTGCAATTTAAGGTGCTGATTATGGTTTTATAAGTCTTGCTGTCTGATTCTGATCTTGGTTTTAATGGGAGAGGAGGACATTTAGCAACTTGCAGGCAATACTTAGCATCTCAAAGGATTCAGCTGAAAGACACAGCCCAAGTATCACAAGATGTAATGGTTCCAATAGCACATAAACTGTGCTCTCACTTTTATGTTATTATATGGCTATATGATCAAGTAAAATCTGCAAGTGATCAAAATCGATGTTAGATGGGCCCGTGGTTTCGATTCTTTCCTGCACCAAACAATCTTGTGAATGGAAAGCACCACAGAGACTTTTCGTTTGGGGCCATTTGAGAACCCAGCTCGTGAAGCAAGTCCGGATGGGTTAGACGTGGGCAGGGCTTAAAGCTTCCCGAATGCCTTTCAGCTAGTTTTAAAAAATGGTTTATGTTTAGCTGGAATGATTCCCTGAGTGGCACACCCTGAGCAGAGAGCAGAACACAAGTATGTCATTTGTGACATTAATTGTAAATCCCAGGTATAATATTTTACATATTCACTGGGAAAGAATCTCAGCTATGTGGTAGATTAAACAGCTTGAACATATTAAATGTGTGTTTGAGTGAGACATATTATATATTATATGTGGGCATCTTCTGTCCAAAAAGGAAAATGGAAATTTGAAGAAAAAGTAAACTGAAAGGACTCCTTGGCCTGTGTACCTCCAAAGTGAAGAGCCATTATAAAAATTATGGGTCACTGCATTCACTATGAGCTTCATTCTCCCTCCACTCATCTCTCGCAATGACTGTCCCTTCCCTCTAATGCCCTCTCAGTTTCTCGTTGGCTGTGCTCTCTTACCCCCTCATCCACTTTTCCCTGTTCTCTTTTCTCTCTCAATTTGCAGTACGTAGAATACTAGAAATGTGCGTATCCCTTTAAATATGCCGTAATTATAGAAGTCAGAGAAGTTACGGAGTTGTGGGAGGAGGATTCAGAGAGAGAAGCACTAAGGTGTGTGTGTGTCAACCAGAGCCATTGCCTAAAATAAAAGAAAGTAATAATATACTGCTGGGGTGTGCTACTGTTAAATAAGAAGGAATAGAACTCTGTCCAGCTCCTCCCACAATCCCAAGTGCCTTCCTCGATCCCAGAATTCCCCATTTATCACCCCATTTTTGAGCCTGAACACCCACATGAAGAGCTCTGAATTTAATTTACATGACTGAGATGATGAAGAACATCCTGGGAATGAGAATCAATATGAATAACTGCATATGGATGTTTTTAAATAGCAAAGGAGACCTGCATACTTCAAACAGGGAACCCTTAGGGGTCTCCTCTCCTCTGAAGACTGTGAGGAAGTGAGTGAGAATGAATATCATTAGGCAAACAGCTATACCAGTTATTAAAAGCAGGAATTCATCGGAGTGGTCACAGGAAGGAGTGAGAAATCTAAAATGTCTGTTCAAAATATATAATGAGCTGAAAGGTTTGAAAAATTATGTACCTATTGTAGAAAATAACAGAACTAAGGATCTTGATTTAAGTTTGTATAGCACCTATCACAATGGGGTTCTTTCTGGTCCACGACTAGGGCTTCTAGGCACTATGGTAATACAAACAAACAAACAAATAATAATAATAAATTCATTAAGTCCCTGATTCAGAAAAGCACTAGAGCAGAGGTCCCAAACTTCCAGATCAACCAATTGCCCGCGTACTCCTACCCTTCTCATCACTGATACTGTGTGTGTTCTTAACACTCTCATCTATCCATATTTTTACAGTTACGTACAGATATCGTGATAGTGCGACATACACAACCGGAAAAACAAACAAAAAAACATGACTAAGTTCTGAGCTCAGCTAGACTGGACAGTTGCTAAGCAACTGAACCTATGCTGTACAGTGATTGCAGGTGAAGGCTCCATATGTCAAAATCAACAAGGTTTCTGATCATCCTTCAAGCTCACCCCTGACCTCAATTACAACTTATGTCCTTACAGTAATTCATATTACTAGAAATATAATGTGAGACCTTTTCACCCAACGCACAAGATGATAGCCTCTCTGTCATGGAGATTTGATTGCAGTAACATTTAAAGGGAAAACAAACCTAAGATGCTGATTGTACAATTTGTTTGTTTCATTTAAATGGTCTTGATTTTTTCCTTTAATTTTTTTTTAAAAATTAAATTAAAATAAAATAAAATACAATTAAATTTAAAAACCCATGTCAGAGCAATATTAAGGTAAACATCTGAAAGTGAAAAATGTAAAGTTCCAAAATCAATATTAATTAATCACCAGGGACACTGCACTTAAAATATGAACTATTTTCTATTTCTGTTTTATTTATTAAATGTGTCGTTTAATTTATTACCACAGCTTATGAGATGAGTGAAGGCACACACATTCAAGTCGAAATCTAATTTTTAAACATGGATTACAATTAGTTTTAGGTACTTTGACTTTCCCTGAGTTCAATTGCTAATTGTTATGGTTCTACAGTCACATCTTCCTATTTTAAACAATACTTTTCTTTCACTCCTTGCTGTGTGAAATGCTTGCACAAACAATAAGGGAAACAGCCAAACTGACAATGCACAATATAAATGAACTGAAATAACAGTGGAAAATGTATTTCTAATCTCTGTCAGTTAATCTTAGGTGTTATCTCTAACAATGATACGTAAAACATGTTCACAGAAGTGTGATATTTTTAAAGTTGGCAGAGTCCCTTTCAAAGTATTCACTAAACATACCACAAGTGCAAATCAGATGAGATAGCATCCTTGGAACCTCAACATTTTCATTGCTTGATTTTGTGTTATTTAAATGTGCAGCCTTAGTATTTGCCTATTTTCCCATTAACTTAGTTTCCTTAGTTTAGTATGGATTTAACAATTTCAAAGGGAGTTTTATTCCTTTTTCCTGCTAGTTTTATTTATAATATTAGAATTTCTTAAACAAGGCAAGGCCTGGAGTCATTGTGGCAGGTGCATCTTGTTAATGCCACCCTGAATACCTGGGAGGTGGGAATGACTCCCTGGAGAGCAGAAACTGGAATTCATGAATTAGGGCTAGGAAGTCCTAAAAATAGCCAAATTTATGAAGAAAACAAACTGAGGTTTAATGTTATTGTGTTTATGTGAGTTGCTAATAAAGTTCCAAACTCTTGTTAGGATGTAAATCTGGACTACAGCAGTCTGATTCATCATGCCATGACTCCAGTTATAGGCCAGTGGAACTCCATGGACATGATGGTTTTAAATTAGAGTAATGCAGTGCCGTGGTAAATCCAAATGACTACGTATAGATTCTGATCACAGATGGGTGGGAACTCCACCCCCTTTCGGTCCTCCAGAAATCTCTGCAGTATAAACATATAGCTGATGTTGCAAAGACAAAGGAGAGAGAGAGAATTCAGGAAGCTCAGGCAAAGTTCAGATTATGTTTATATAGACTATAAAAAATCAGAAAAAACTGTTTACGTTTGGAGCGGCATTCTCCGCCTTTTCTGGCTTACAACAGATTTTTCATCTAAGCTTGTCAAAACCTAAAGTAAACTCTACCTTAATTTTTAACCTGTACTTACCTGTTACAAGCATATTTTTCGTTAATATATTGGTTTTGTCTAAAGTTCTTTTTCTAGTCAAACTATCTCTTATGCACAGTCTTGAGTTGAATTTAATTTTACAGTAAATATTGCTGCTTCTATCTAGTTAAACTGGTAATCGGGAGTACTACATACATTTTTATTTTCATATAACTTAGATTTCTAGGTTACTGGACCTCAGCAAGTTAACAGTGTTATTTAAAGTTCTATGCAGGATATTCTTCTGAAAGAAGGACGGTGTCTTCATATTCTTGAGATATGGTAGGACCTTTTGTTCATCTATGCATTAAAAATACATTACATGCAAAGCCTTGGAATGTCTGATGTGTTACCTTGACTCTGTTGTCTTAACACTGGAAACAAAAAAGGGGCTGTGTTCTATGAAGTAGCTGTAAGAATTCTGTGGAAAAAGTTCCTGAACTGGATAGAGCATTAACATGAATATTTTTTCTGAAGGTCACTGCTGCTATCAGTAGATTCCTCCTCTAGAGCAAGGTTGAATATCTGACCACAGAGGGTGTCCATATTTTACAGGCAGCACATGAAAACCTGGGGTGAAACCTTGGTTCCACTAAAGCTAATGGGAGTTTTGCCACTGACTTCATTGGAGCTATGATTTCATACCTGAACATCAATATTGGTGCTTCAGTTCATCTTGAGCAAAATCTTCAGTCAACTCTAAAAGCTGGAAATTAATCCACAAAATTTACTTGTTCCTGTTTCTTATCCTGTGTGTGATAATCATTTTTGTATGAGCTAAAGACGTAGTAAAGAGAGGCTTGTAAATCTAACTACTCTCTATGAACATAATGATGAGGATACTGAGTTCTGTAATTAAAATAAAGCTTATAAGCTAAAATCATTTTTACTGCAAATCCACTTGTATTTAAATTTTCAGTTATTGACACACACAGCTTTTATTTGTGTTGAAAACTGTTCACTCATTCCTAAAGTGACAGGGGTCCATCTGGCTACTGTATATGACACGGCTTGTAGTGTGTCATAAATAACAGTACAAATAATTTTTATAGCATATGGCCAAGTTGCAGTGACCTAGAAAGATCTATGACTTAATAGGAATTTTTTTGGCTTTACACTGTACACAGGATTCCCCCCCTCACCCCAAGAAAGTCTAGTCACATTTATTACAACTTTTTTTTTTTTTTTTAACAGACTGGTAAAAACTAGCTTTCTGGAATTAGGTTATGTACAGACTTTGGTCCATTTAACAAGGTCAGACTGTTTACTCTTGACCAAATTCTTTCCCACTGTAAAAAGGTACTTTTAAATACCACATTCCAAAATCAGTGCCAGTAAGTCACTGAAGCATATTTTCCCACAAGAACTGATACCATGCACAGGCCCCTCCTTATTTAATTCTTCTCGTGTTTAAATTACATAAGGTGCAGATAGTGTTTAATGTCACAAATTACTTAAAACTACCCGTGTCTTAGTTGCCCTAAAACTTACCAGTCATTAATCCATTAATTTAAAACAGTCCCATGCATTTCAAAGTAATAGTATCCTTTCAAAAAGCTACTAGTGGGAGACAATAAAAGAAAGAAAGAACATCTTTAAGTACAAATTTCAACTGCTGAAGTAAAAGTAAAGCAAGCACAAAATGCTTGCATTTGACCTCAGGGCCACATCCCGTAGCCCACGTAAACTGGCATAGCCAATGGGATTTGGCCTCTACGGTTCCTGCAATAGCAATTTTTTTTTTTTAAAAAAAAGCAAGCCCATACAATTCTTTCAAGCAGTTAAATTTCCAAAGGTGTTTTTGATTTTACAAAGCCTGAATATACATATGTAAACAAAATGCCATTACATTAAGAAAGATACATATCTACCTCTGATCCCCTCTGTTTAAATGTTACCCTCAGAGCATGTTTTGAATTATATGTTCTTCATATAAACAAGGCACCTAGATTAACACTACCCTAAATTGCAAACCAGGATATTTAAATTTTCTAGCAATCTTCCTAATTTCAAAGTTGATTTTAAGGAGCTTGGTTTTGTCCTTTCAAATGCAAGATGAAACACAACACATAAAAATAACTAACCAAATCTATCTCCAAATAAATATGGTTCCAAAAGAACTCCTAAACTCTCAACCTTCCAGCTTCTCCCTTAGATAGGATGTGGTGCCACTGAAATTACAGCCGTGGGGACAGAAGTACGTGTATCCATAATTGCATTGTCATCACCTAATGCCTGCATATTATGCAAAAGATAGAATTATATCTAATGCTACAGATTTTATTTCTCCCTAAATATTATACTTAGCGCATATCAAAAAGTGATGTTCTGTCTAAATTATTTACACCAGAGTTGGTCAAAAGACAAAGAAAAAATTCTCACCAAAAATGTTCAGAATTTTTCCTGTAAAATTTTCAAATATATTGAAAATGTTTGATCAGCTCTAATATGCAGTTCAAATCATGCCCCATCACCAGCACTTTGAGAGCTAAGTTTCACTGAATAATAAAAAGCACTGCCAGAAAAGGCCAGAGTTAATTGTTTTCCAGGCAGAAGGGTGGAACAAACTAAAGAAGAAAGTTCATCTCCTCCTAGAAAGTGCCCATGCCAGCATGCCAAAGTGAATAACATAGATGGTTTATCTTTTCCATGCTGTTTATTAGCTTTGACTGAAGTAAAAGTGACAAGAGAAATATTAGCACTTATTCCGGTATGATGATGCTGGTATTTCAAGATGTAGTCCTAGAATCCCCTTTGTTATTTCTAACTACAGAGACTAATATGGCAAAACTGTACCATCTTGAAGGAACATACGGGATGACAGTGAGGTATTTTGGTATCTGTCCATCAACCCAACAGGCACAGCTATATTGTTTTCTCATCCTCTCCAGAAGTACTGTCCTATAATGGTATTTGGATGACATCACATCACTTCCGAAATTTTCAGTTGACTGATGCTCTGAGATAGTTCCTGGATGTATGCTAAACATGATGATCCTGGACAACATTCAATCATACCTACTGCTTCCAAGCTCATATCTTCTTTTCATAGTAATATATCAAAGAGTCTCCCAGATTCATCAATCTATCAAAAACACCTAAACTATAACCAAGGCTTGTGGCACCTTAGAGACTAACCAATTTATTTGAGCATGAGCTTTCGTGAGCTACAGCTCACTTCATCGGATGCGTACTGTAGCTCACGAAAGCTCATGCTCAAATAAATTGGTTAGTCTCTAAGGTGCCACAAGTACTCCTTTTCTTTTTGCGAATACAGACTAACACGGCTGTTACTCTGAAACATAACCAAGGCTGTGAGTCTTTCACGGAGGTCACTGTCTGCTACAACAGCCGGTGGGGCTGCTCGGGCAGCTGGTCCTGGGAGCAGCGGCAGCAGGGCCCTGCCCCCAACCTAAGCAGCAGCAGTGGGGAGTCCCAGTGCCGCCACCCCACCCCCCGGAGCAGCAGCGGTGGCGGGTCCCAGGCCATCGCACCCCTGCCCAGTAGCATCATCAGCAGGGCCCCAGCCACCCCACTCCAGCAGTGGCGGGGCCCAGAGTGCCCCCCCCCCGCAGCAATGTCCCCTGAAGCACCCCACACCCAGAGCAGCAGCGTCCTCAGGAGCATCCCACATCTCCCCCAACCCCTCTCAGCACCTAAGATTTAGTTACGGGTGTTTTTAGTAGAAGTCATAGACTGGTCAGGGGCTGGGACTTTTTGTTTATTGCCCATGACCTGTCCACGACTTTTACTAAAAATACCTGTGACTAAATTTTAGCCTTAACTATAACTTTTAGTTGAATGTGATATACAATACTTTGGCTGAGTTAACTGTACACACAGAGAAAGAATATACCTTCTAAAAATAGAATATCCTTTAACCTATAAGCATGGTTACCTCTTCTGGTCTGAGTAGTCTGTCATCAAGATCCTAAATATTGGCCAAGTCAGGTATCTCTTGGATGCAATCCGGTTTATTTATAAAGAATATGCACATAAAGTTCTGTTTCCCTGAACACAGTGGGAATCAAACAGTTTCTTTGCTCACAGTTCCAAGAGTCTTTCCAGGTAGTTCTATACCCAAAAGCTCTCTCTCAGCTTTTTCTCAGGGTGATGACTTTGAAACAAATACTTCTGTGGCTGTCTCTGGGGCTACCTTCTTCTCTTTTTCTGTTGTGTTTCCCTGCTTCTCTCATACACACATACAGTACCCTCGAATATCAGTCAGCCACCTGCATTTGCATTCAAACATCTGTCAAACCCCTCTGCTCAGACAGCCTTGCATATGGCCTGTATCTTGGACAGTGTTTCAGCTATCTAGTCCTGAATGATGGGCTGCTGTAACACCCATCAGGTTCAACAATGTTTCACCCAACCCCTAGCACAACAGTATTATTGTAAAACTGGTTTTAGTCCAAAGACTAATTGCAGCATGATCTACTTATGAAAGATTTCACAGTAGCAGCCATGTTAGTATGTATCCGCAAAAAGAACAGGAGATTATGTGGCATATATCACATTTGATGTGATATATGCCATCAGTGCCAGCAATGTCCCTCTGCCATGTACATTGGCCAAACCAGACAGTCTCTATGCAAAAGAATAAATGGACACAAATCTGACATCAGGAATCAAAACACTCAAAAACCGGTAGGAGAACAGTTCAGCCTCTCTGGCCACTCAGTAAAAGACTTAAGGGTCACAATTTTGCAACAGAAAAGCTTAAAAAACAGACTCCAACGAGAAACTGCTGAGCTTGAATTAATATGCAAACTAGAAACCATTAACTTGGATTTGAATAGAGACTAGGAGTGGCTGGGTCATTACACATATTGAATCTATTTCCCTACGTTAAGTATCCTCACACCTCCTTGTCAACTGTCTAAATGGGCCATCTTGATTATCACTACAAAAGTTTTTTTCTCCTGCTGATAATAGCTCATCTTAATAAATTGGTTAGTCTCTAAGGTGCCACAAGTACTCCTTTTCTTTTTGCGAATACAGACTAACACGGCTGTTACTCTGTAGCCTCTTACAGTTTGTATGGCAACTTCCACCTTCTCTGTATGTATATATATCTATATCTATATATAACTTCTTATTACACGTTCCATTCTATGCATCTGCTGAAGTGGGCTGTAGCCCACGAAAGCTTATGCTCTAATAAATTTGTTAGTCTCTAAGGTGCAGCAAGTACTCCTTTTCTTTTTACTTATGAAAGAGTTAAACAAGTGAGTTAAATGACTGACTGCTATTTTGAACAACATGGAGGGTCAGTCATTTGATTAATTTTATACATAGATGTGATGTAATTATATACACACACACACAATGTGGTGGCTTGCTGTGGAATTAATCATTCTGAATGAAAGTAAAACTCAAAACTCATGAAATTTCATCCACAAAGGTGAAATGAATGAATCCTGTACTAACAGAAGATGTATCTTGTTCATGCCATAATGCATCAATAAAAATGTTTGCTTTGAACATCTCAAGCCACAGAATTCACAAAGAAATGCATACCACTAACACCAGTGCTCCTTCATTACTCCTGTGGCATGCCCCTTCCCGTAATGCTGAAACTGAAAATGAAACTAAAAGAAACATTCCATTGTTAACTACAGAAAACATGCAATTTTGCATTTTAATAAAATAAAAGTAGAATGTGTGCTACTGTGGGGACTGCTGCCAAGACTCCATGGCACCAGAGAACCATTTCTGTTCAAAGGAGATACTGTGACTGGTGGTCTTTTAGGTTTATTCATGTTACATTTTTTGTAACACTATTTACTAGATTTATTGGGTGTGTGTTGGTGGGTTTTAGAGGCTTCTGCTGAGAGCAAATATGTGGCCTCTTCACTGCAATGCCACAAAACCTGTTCAGGCCACCACTGTATGTATAATTGACAATATGAGAGGAATGGAACAAGCAATTTATTTTTTCCTGTAAATTATGAAAGAGTATATAGCTCTTTCCAAGCTCTGGCTCCCCTATCTATGCTTCTACTTCACTACAGCTAATGTGATGAACTATTAAATCAAAACCTCTCACTCAAATGTTGGATATTTTACCTCGACCTCTGAATGGCACATGTAAATTCAGACAAAAGAGGCTTGAGTCAAAGGCTGTTCCAGGACTGGTGTATGTGTGTAAATAAAACCAGTTACACTACCCAGATCCATGTCACTGATTTCTCCCCCACTGGAATCCAACCTGCAAGGCCCTGGACCTGTGCTACTGACTGACAGATGGGCAACCACAATAAACAGAGGAAAATGAGATGAAATTAAGAATGGAAAAATATAGGTTGGATATCAGGAAAACGTTCTGAAAGCAAGATGTATAACGCTTCGGAATATTCTCCCAATAGAATCGATGGAAGCCCTGTTGCTTGGCATAAATACAGCTAAAATGTGACAAAACAACACTAGACAATAAATAATAAACAACAATCTTGCACTGACACAGAGGTGGACTGGGTGATCTACCAGATCTCTTCAACTCCTATCATCTATTGATTCCATTAAACTGAAGCTGTTAGCCATTCTCCACCAGCAACACTACACATCTACATTTTAGATGAGTAAGCATAATTTCTCCAATTGAAACTACAGCAGGAAATTTCAGTTAGGAAGTAAATTCTGAAGCTGGAATTTGGCCAGGATCTAGAGGAAAATTAGGGCTATCTCCGCTACTCTTGCAAAAAGTGCCAGAGCCTCAATTTTATTATGACCCATTCTAAAGACGTCACCTGCAGCAGCATGGTGCCTCCTAGCACCACACAGGAATTCTGGTGAAGAGGGAAGAATGCCATTTAAATGACTCACCAACATCACTTCCTGTAACACTTCTCCCGTCCAAGTACCAACTAGGCCGGACCCTGCTTATCTTAATAGCTCTGATAAGATCACAACCTGAGGCAGCATGAGTGCAGGCTGCTAGAGTTATTTTAGTGTTTCAGGAATGGGTTTAGAATTATGTGGTAACAGTTTTGTAATTACACAGTTTGAGAGCCTGTCAAACAATCGTATTGCTTTTATAATCCCAACCACCTCAAAAAACAGTCATTTACCTCTTAGGCTAGATGTAAAGCAATTTAAAACAACGTAAAAACAATTTGTATAGAACAGTTTTAAATAACGTTTTTCCCGGACTGCACAACAGTTTCATAACAGAAAACAGTATAGTAAAAAGACAGGCCACACAACAGCGGAGCTATTTTTTATAATAAAGAGACAAAAGTACAATAACCTGAGTTTATACATCTTTTCCAGCTAGGTTAAGCACAGACCCCCATTCTTTCAACAGGGATTACATGTTAGAACAATAATGTGAAAAAACGTAAGTGAATCCTGGTACCATTAGTAACAATTTAAAAAAATCTCAGATCTTATGTCCTTACCAGAGAAAGAAAGAAAGAAAATGAAGGGAAGCAGGGGGGAAAGGAAAGCAAAGAATATTTCATTACAACTTTTGGACGAGTGTCTGTGGCTTGTCTATACCAAGTACTTTTTTGCACAAGTGTAGGTGCACTGGGCTGCTTACTAACTCAGGTTGGGCTGCACTGGGATAAGTCATTTTTTACACAAGTGAAGTGCATCTACGCTACAGGTTTGTGTTGGTACAGCACACTAATGCAAAAAAACCCAAGTCAGTGATCATAGTCCATATCCCCCATTAGCTCTAGCTTCCATGCAGCAATTTTGTTGACATAGCACATATTCTCACATAGAGCCAGTTTGCTTGTTTACTGTCAAGTAATTCACTTTCTATGAAAGGCTAACAGAAAGGCTTTTTACATTTCAAGATAAACCTGGGACTGAATCAAAGCAGAGAGCTGCATTCTCTGCATTCCTTAGACGGCTTTCAGGGTTAGCGGGTATCAGCTGTAAGGAATAGAAGCATAGAACCCTGAACCAAGGTCTTGGCAGGTAGGGAATTAAAAATATGTCAGATATTTTGTTTGAAAATGTATTTGGTAAAGATGCTTGAATTTTTTTCCCAAAAACTCAAATAAGCTAACAAACTTTAAGATCCAAAAGCAATAACTTAACAATTATGGCCAAGATTTTAAAAATTCAGTGGGAGCTGCTGCGTTTTGAAAAGCTGCTGCTTTTCAAAATCAGGCCACTTATTTTAGGTTCCTAAATATGGACTCAGGAGACTAACTTTAGGACCCATTTCTGAAATTACTGGCCTACCACAATATTTTCTCTCTCTCATGTTTATGTACTCTCTCTTTCTGTACATACACAATTGGCCCCTCTGCCAAATTTCAAATTCTTTAAGGTTCTCAACTTGGGCACCCAAAATCTCAAGTGACATTTGAAAATTTAGGCACTTCCTATGTGATTTTGGGGAAGATTGTCATAATGCATATGAGTAAATGCAACCTTTATTCTATCATTTCCTAGCTCTTGCATGCTAGACTTTTCAACCTAAATAACACTCTTTTAACAAAATTGTTTATATATTTGTAAGTGTGTGTGTATATATCACTGTATCAGCCTTAGATAAAACCGTCACTGACCTCATAGATTCATAGACTCATAGATATTAAGGTCCGAAGGGACCATTATGATCATTTAGTCTGACCTCCTGCACAATGCAGGCCAGAGAATCTCACCCACCCACTCCTGCAATAAACCTCTCACCTATGAAGTCTATTGAAGTCCTCAAATCATGGTTTAAAGACTTCAAGGTGCAGAGAATCTGCCAGCAAGTGACCCGTGCCCCATGCTACAGAGGAAGGCGAAAAACCCCCAGGGCTCCTTCCAATCTGCCCTGGAGGAAAATTCCTTCCCAACCCCAAATATGATGATCAGAGGAACCCTGAGCATGTGGGCAAGATTCACCAGCCAGATACCCAGGAAAGAATTTTCTGTAGTAACTCAGATCCCACCCCATCTAACATCCATCACAGGCCATTGAGCCTATTTACCATAGAATCATAGAATCATAGAATATCAGGGTTGGAAGGGACCACAGGAGGTCATCTAGTCCAACCTCCTGCTCAAAGCAGGACCGATCCCCAACTAAAACATCCCAGCCAGGACTTTGTCAAGCTTGACCTTAAAAACTTCTAAGGACCATGACTAGTTAAAGATCAATTAATTGCCAGAATCATATTATCCCCATCATACCATCTCCTCCATAAACTTATCGAGTTTAATCTTGAAGCCAGATAGGTCTTTTGCCCTCACTGCTTCCCTTGGAAGGCTATTCCAGAACTTCACTCCTCTGATGGTTAGAAACCTTCATCTAATTTCAAGTCTAAACTTCCCGATGGCCAGTTTATATCCATTTGTTCTTGTGTCCACATTGGTACTGAGCTTAAATAATTCCTCTCCGGTATTTATCCCTCTGATATATTTATAGAGAGCAATCATATCTCCCCTCAACCTTCTTTTGGTTAGGCTAAACAAGCCAAGCTCCTTGAGTCTCCTTTCAAAAGACAGGTTTTCCATTCCTCGGATCATCCTAGTAGCACTTCTCTGTACCTGTTCCAGTTTGAATTCATCCTTCTTAAACATGGGAAACCAGAACTGCACACAGTATTCCAGGTGAGGTCTCACCAGTGCCTTGTATAACGGTACTAACACCTCCTTATCTCTACTGGAAATACCTCGCTTGATGCATCCCAAGACCGCATTAGTTTTTTTCACAGCCCATATCACATTGGCGGCTCATAGTCATCCTGTGGTCAACCAATACTTCAAGGTCCTTCTCCTCCTCCGTTACTTCTAATTGATGCGTCCCCACCTTATAACTAAAATTCTTGTTATTAATCCCTAAATGCATGACCTTACACTTCTCACTATTCAATTTCATCCTATTACTGTTACTCCAGTTTACAAGGTCATCCAGATAATTCTGTATGATATCCCAGTCCTTCTCTAAATTGGCAATAACTCCCAGCTTTCTATCATCCACAAACTTTATTAGCACACTCCCACTTTTAATGCTGAGGTCAGTAATAAAAAGATTAAATAAGATTGGTCCCAAAACCGATCCCTGAGGAGCTCCACTGGTAACCTCCCTCCAGCCTGACAGTTCACCTTTCAGTATGACCCGCTATAGTCTCCCTTTTAACCAATTCCTTATCCACCTTTCAATTTTCATATTGATCCCGATCTTTTCCAATTTAACTAATAATTCCCCATGTGGCACTGTATGAAACGCCTTACTGAAGTCTAGGTAAATTAAATCCATTGTGTTTCCTTTGTCTAAAAAATCTGTTAATTTCTCAAAGGAGATCAGGTTGGTTTGGCACAATCTACCTTTTGTAAAAGCATGTTGTATTTTGTCCCATTTACCATTGACCTCAATGTCCTTAACTACTTTCTCCTTCAAAATTTTTTCCAAGAACTTGCATACTACAGATGTCAAATTAACAGGCCTGTAGTTACCCGGATCACTTTTTTCCCCTTTCTTAAAAATAGGAACTATGTTAGCAATTCTCCAGTCATACGGTACAACCTCTGAGTTTACAGATTCATTAAAAATCTTTGCTAATGGGCTTGCAAATTCATGTGCCAATTCCTTTAATATTCTTGGATGAAGATTATCTGGGCCCCCCAATTTAGTCCCATTAAGCTGTTCGAGTTTCACTTCTACCTCAGATATGGTAATATCTACCTCCATATCCTCATTCCCATTTGTCATGCTACCTTTATCCCTAAGATCCTCATTAAAGACTGAGGCAAAGTATTTGTTTAGATATTGGGCGATGCCTAGATTATCCTTAACCTCCACTCTATCCTCAGTATTTAGCGGTCCCACTTCTTCTTTCTTAGTTTTCTTCTTATTTATCTGGCTATAGAACCTTTTACTATTGGTTTTAATTCCCTTTGCAAGATCCAACTCTACTTGACTTTTAGCCTGTCTCACTTTATCCCTACATGTTCTGGCCTCAATAAGGTAGCTTTCCTTGCTGATCCCTCCCATCTTCCACTACCTGTATGCTTTCTGCTTTTTCTTAATCACCTCTCATAGAATCATAGAATATCAGGGTTGGAAGGGACCTCAGGAGGTCATCTAGTGCAACCCCCTGCTCAAAGCAGGACCAATCCCAAACTAAATCATCCCAGCCAGGGCTTTGTCAAGCCTGACCTTAAAAATATCTAAGAAAGGAGATTCCACCACCTCCCTAGGTAACGCATTCCAGTGTTTCACCACCCTCCTAGTGAAAAAGTTTTTCCTAATATCCAACCTAAACCTCCCCCACTGCAACTTGAGACCATTACTCCTTGTTCTGTCATCAGCTATCACTGAGAACAGTCTAGATCCATCCTCTTTGGAACCCCTTTCCGGTAGTTGAAAGCAGCTATCAAATCCCCCCTCATTCTTCTCTTCCGCAGACTAAACAATCCCAGTTCCCTCAGCCTCTCCTCATAAGTCATGTGTTCCAGTTCCCTAATCATTTTTGTTGCCCTCCACTGGACTCTGTCCAATTTTTCCACATCCTTCTTGTAGTGTGGAGCCCAAAACTGGGCACAGTACTCCAGATGAGGCCTCATCAATGTTGAATAGGGGGGAACGATCACGTCCCTCGATCTGCTTGCAATGCCCCTACGTATACATCCCAAAATGCCATTGGCCTTCTTGGCAACAAGGGCACACTGTTGACTCATATCCAGCTTCTCGTCCATTGTAACCGCTAGGTCCTTTTCTGCAGAACTGCTGCCGAGCCATTCGGTCCCTAGTCTGTAGCGGTGCATGGGGTTCTTCCGTCCTAAGTGCAGAACTCTGCACTTGTCCTTGTTGAACCTCATCAGATTTCTTTTGGCCCAATCCTCCAATCTGTCTAAGTCCCTCTGTATCCTATCCCTACCCTCCAGCGTATCTACCTCTCCTCCCAGTTTAGTGTCATCTGCAAACTTGCTGAGGCTGCAATCCACACCATCCTCCAGATCATTTATGAAGATATTGAACAAAACCGGCCCCAGGACCGACCCTTGGGGCACTCCACTTGATAGCGGCTGCCAACTAGACACGGAGCCATTGATCACTACCCGTTGAGCCCGACAATCTAGCCAGCTTTCTATCCAGATTATAGTCCATTCATCCAGCCCATACTTCTTTAACTTGCTGGCAAGAATACTGTGGGAGACCGTGTCAAAAGCTTTGCTAAAGTCAAGGAACACCATGTCCACTGCTTTCCCCTCATCCACAGAGCCAGTTATCTCGTCAGACAAGGCAATTAGATTAGTCAGGCATGACTTGCCCTTGGTGAATCCATGCTGACTGTTCCTGATCACTTTCCTCTCCTCTAAGTGCTTCAGAATTGATTCCTTGAGGACCTGCTCCATGATTTTTCCAGGGACTGAGGTGAGGCTGACTGGCCTGTAGTTCCCAGGATTCTCCTTCTTCCCTTTTTTAAAGATGGGCACTACATTAGCCTTTTTCCAGTCGTCCGGGACTACCCCGGATCACCATGAGTTTTCAAAGATGGCCAATGGCTCTGCAATCACATCCGCCAACTCCTTTAGCACTCTCGGATGCAGTGCATCCGGCCCCTTGGACTTGTGCTCATCCAGCTTTTCTAAATAGTCCCGAACCACTTCTTTCTCCACAGAGGGCTGGTCTGGTCCTCCCCATGCTGTGCTGCCCAGTGCAGTAGTCTGGGAGCTGACCTTCGCGAAGACAGAGGCAAAAAAAGCATTGAGTACATTAGCTTTTTCCACATCCTCTGTCACTAGGTTGCCTCCATCATTCAGTAAGGGGCCCACACTTCCCTTGACTTTCTTCTTGTTGCTAACATACGTGAAGAAACCCTTCTTGTTACTCTTAACATCTCTTGCTAGCTGCAACTCCAGGTGTGATTTGGCCTTCCTGATTTCACTCCTGCATCCCCGAGCAATATTTTTATACTCTTCCCTGGTCATTTGTCCAATCTTCCACTTTTTGTAAGCTTCTTTTTTGTGTTCAAGATCAGCAAGGATTTCACTGTTAAGCCAAGCTGATCGCCTGCCATATTTACTATTCTTTCTACACATCAGGCTGGTTTGTCCCTGTAAACTCAATAAAGTGTCTTTAAAATACAGCCATCTCTCCTGGACTCCTTTCCCCCTTATGTTATTCTCCCAGGGGATCCTGCCCATCAGTTCCCTGAGGGAGTCAAAGTCTGCTTTTCTGAAGTCCAGGGTCCGTATTCTGCTGCTCTCCTTTCTTCCCTGTGTCAGGATCCTGAACTCAACCATCTCATGGTCACTGCCTCCCAGGCTCCCATCCACTTTAGCTTCCCCTACTAATTCTTCCTCTCTGAGATGCTTGCTCATCCAGCTTGGTGTACAACTCCTGCCTATGAATTTTTTCCCCTTTCTTGGGATGCAGGCTTCCAATAGCTTCTGCAGCTTTGACTTGAAGTAATCCCAGGCCTCCTCTGCCTTTAGATCCATAAATTCTTCAGTCCAATCCACTTCCCTAACTAATTTCCTTAATTTTTGAAAGTCAGCCCTTTTGAAATCAAAAACCCTAGTTGCAGATTTATTTTTATTAATCCTTCCATTCAGTTTGAACTGAATTAGCTCACGATCACTTGAACCAAGGTTGTCCCCTACAACCATTTCTCCTATGAGGTCCTCACTACTCACCAAAACCAAATCTAAAATGGCATCCCCTCCAGTTGGTTCAGCAACTACTTGATGAAGGAATCCATCAGCTATCGCATCTAGGAAAATCTGAGCCCTATTATTATTATTAGCACTTGTCCTCCAGTCTATATCTGGGAAGTTAAAGTCTCCCATGATCATGCAGTTTCCATTAGTATTTACTTCATTAAAAACATTAAAGAGGGCTCTATCCATATCCAAATTAGATCCTGGCGGTCTATAGCACACCCCAAGTACTATCACAGGGGAGGCTCTAGTAGTTTTCTTCCCCAATGTGCTTTTTGCCCAGACGGACTCTGTCTTATCCATTCCATCGCTTCTTATTTCTTTACATTCGACCTCATCATTTATGTACAATGCTACTCCACCACCTTTACCTTTATTTCTGTCTTTCCTAAACAGCACATACCCTTCAATAGTTGTAGTCCAGTCATGACTACTATTCCACCATGTTTCTGTTATCCCTATAATATCTGGTTTCACTTCCTGCACCAGCAGCTCTAGTTCCTCCATTTTGTTACCTAGGCTCCTCGCGTTGGTGTACAAACATTTTCATTTTTGCTGATTGGCCTCGCTCACATTCTTTACCCGATTAGGCACGGACATTCTACAGCCAGTATGACCTATTAGACTGGTATTCACACTGCCCTTCCTCCTTATGTCCATTCTCCTACCCACGGCTGTATCCTTTCTTACTTTGTTTTCTTCCCTCTCAATACTAAAATCCGGCGTGGAGATTACCTGGACATCTCCCAACCATCTCCCCCAAATTCCTAGTTTAAAGCTCTCTTAATCAATTGTGCCAGCCTCCATCCTAGAAGTCTATTTCCTTCCCTACTCAGATGAAGTCCATCCCGAGAGAACTGTCCTCTGTCCATGAATGCCTCCCAGTGGCCATACATCCCAAAGCCCTCCTTATAGCACCACTGCCTGAGCCATCTGTTGATAGTTATAATCTTGTCACACCTTTGTTGCCCTTCTCTAGGAACAGGCAGAATCCCACTGAAGATCACCTGAGCCTCAATTTCCTTAAGCGTCTTCCCCAGCCTGGCATAGTCTCCCTTGATACGTTTCAGCGAGAATCTACCGGTATCATTTGTTCCCATATGAAGGACAATTAGTGGATTCTTTCCCGCTCCCTTTAGGATACTTTTCAACCTCAGGTCCACATCCCGTATCTTAGCACCTGGAAGACAACACACCCTTCTATTCTCTGGATCAGCTCTGGTTACAGGCCTGTCTATTCTTCTCAGTAAGGAGTCCCCGATCACTTGGACCTGCCTTTTCCTGGTGATGGTGCGATTCTCCAATCTATCCCCTGTTCCCTCTGGCTGCAAGTTCTTTCCATTCCTATTCTCCCTTGTAATCCTCTTCAACCCATCCTGTATCCTCCTGGGGTTCATATTTGGTGTAGTCTTCATTGACTCTTCCCCTTTTCCTATAGGACTAGCCACTCTTCTCTTCTTCCTTGCCCTTCCACCTTCAGTGACTACCTGCTGAGCCCCTTCTTCATTTTCCAACTCTGCAAACCTGTTCTTGAGCTCTATTTCTCCTTCACTAGCCCGTCTTTTCCTCTGTCTGGTTCTCTTAGTCACATGCGTCCACTGTCCATTTTCTTCACTCAGCAGTCTCCCCTCAGAATGCTTCAGTCCTGCTTCCATCTGCAAGTCTGAGCTTTTCCCTTCAGCTGCCTCATGTCTTTGCTCCATCATCCGCTCAAACCCCCTTCTAAACTCAACCAGACTTTCCACCTGCATCTCCAATCCTAGGATCTTCTCTTCCATCAGCTCTATCAGGTGGCACTTCATGCAGACAAAACTCTTTCCAGGTACCCCCTCCAGGATCATGTACATACTGCAGCTTCCACATCCAGTCATCTTCATTGTGTCTTCCACTACATGGGTCACTCCCACTGCTGCCTCTGTATCTGTCATAGCCTTCCCACCTAAATCCTGTTAATCTGGGAAACATATATCACACCAAAACACCACCACCCACAGCAAAAACAAACCCCAAACAAGCACCACAATACCTTCTCCTCTAACAGAACTCCCACTCAAACTCCCCTGTTTACAGCTCCGTTTGCTGGCTCCCATGCTGCTGCAGCTGTCTGTGCCGCTGCCTGACTGGCCAGCTACCTTTATAGGACCCCTAGTCAAAGAAGCCCCGCCCCCTAATCAGGGCTCAGCTTCTCTCCCAGCACAAAGCCCCTACAAGCCTCTACACATACAAATAATACAAATACAAAGCCAAATACAAATACCTTCTCCTCCTGAACAATCTACTCTTTTCATTATCTTTTGTGAAGGTGAAGCATGAAGTAGAACCGGTCTATCTAGGTGTGACCTTAGACCGCACACTGAGTTCCCATGTCCACCTGAAGAAGACAGCAGCTAAAATTAAGACACGTAACAATCTTCTTAGCAAACTGGCAGGTTTGTCATGGGGTGCTCGTGCTCCAACTTTGTGGACGTCAGCTCTTGCCACCTCGTATTCGGTGGCGGAGTACTGCGCACCAGTTTGGAGTCAATCATCACAAACCAAACTGGTGGATACACAGTTACATGCCACCATGCGTATCATCTCCGGCACCCTGTGTCCGACTCCTCTCGCATGGCTTCCAGTTCTGAGCAATATTGCTCCTCCTCATATCAGACGAGAGGCTGTGTTGGATCATATTAAAGAAGTTCTGTATTAAAATCAAAAATGAGTTTGATTCCCCATAGTTTAAATTCCAGGGTATTACTAATTAAGAGGTCTCTTAGTTTTTGGTACTGTTTCTCTCCCTGTGTGTGTGAAACTTGCAAGCTGCTAATTATGTTAGTACATTCTAAGACAGAGTCTGTTCTCAAAGCAATTCACACAGAGAGAGACTCAAAGCAATACTCTGTAACAACAGAAACAGCACCCAGAGACTCCCCGCCCTTTTGTTGTATTCATCTCGCTTTGTTAACAATTGTGATTAAAATAGAGATAGAGGATGTATGTGGATGGATGCTTGGTGTGGATAATAACTGAATGATCAGGGAGGTGCCAGCCTAAGAATGCAGTGTCCATCGGCTGAAGAAGGCGTCAAGTGGAAATAACTAGAGGACCCCCGGAGGGCAGACTGGAATCCACCCAACAGCCTCAAGAATGGGAGAACCAAAGAACAAGATAACATCTGGCAGCACGGAGCCGTCAGGAATGTGCCATCTGCTGATTGATTCAGCAACAGCATGATGAAGCAATTCCCATAGACTAGCATAGGAAGAAATTCCTATAAAAATGGACTCTAGACAGTGAGAACTTTGGGGTCTGATTCTGCAAACCAACTCCCAGGAGCATCAGATGAGCATCTGACAAGGCCCTGCTCCCTCCTCATGTCCAGGCCACCTGGCCAGTGGCTTGGCATGAGCAACTCTAAGGCTGGTAACTATGATAACAACCTTGCAGAACCTGTGTTTGTGTGAATAAATATGAAATTGAAGGGAATGTTACAGCTATAACTAACTGCTTACTATGATTCTTTCTGTATTCACAATAAACTGTGGCATTTTGCCTCTTCCCCTTTAATAAGATCCTGCTGGTTTTTATTTTATTGGTATAACAGTTGCCACTGGCAAGTTACAGAAGAAAGTGCACGCCAACTCAAGCCTGCTGCTGCACAATGACCTTTATAAACCACCAGCTGCACGTTTGCCATCACGTTGCCCATTATGGTCTCATCCGCCATGCCAGGATGTTTGGGCAGAAACACTCTGGCAAGAGGAACGGATATCTGTTATAATCCCCAACCAGTCCCTCGTCGCTGACCCCACAATTTGCCTGCCTGGTTTTGACCTGCCCCATTGTCAGTGATCCCAACAGGTTCTGGACCGGGCAAGGTCTCTGTGCAGCCAACAAGTATCGCTGGGGCCTTTGTGACAGCCCTTTGTGCAGGTGTGGCGCAACACAGATGATGATGCACATTGTCAATGAATGCCTGCTGACTAGGTTCAGCAGTGGCCCAGAAGAACGGCATCACGCCACTGAAGATGCCATCGCTTGGCTAGACAACTATGCACACGCTAAATAAAATTATCTTTTGTGTACAGACCCAAGCCACATGATCCACAATAGCCAACATGAGTTTATTCAATCTAGCTATAAATATCAGATTATTTTTAAGTGTCATCCTGAAGTTTTGCTATCATCTTACTGAAAATTATTTTTATTCTTAAGATGACTCTGAAGATACATCACTCAATATATTTCTCATTATCAAGTGCATGCAATGGAAAGAACCTCCCTGGGCAATGTTTAAGAGGATACATTCCAGAATCCTTCAGCTGCCCTGTACCTGCATTATGAGAAAGTAACTCTTCCTGGACAAAACCTGAGTTACAGGGCTTTTTGTGGAGAACTCTGTAGTGGTAGGGAGGGAGGACTGAATTCAACCCTTCAGAGTGTTGGGCCAGCTGTGGGACTGCTTAAACCAAGGTACATCCATTGGCAACTAACTATGCTAGCATAATGGATGATGCAACCTCCGCAGGAATTTTAGACTGCTGAATCTGTGAAATAATGGATCTAGTAGCTCTTCTTTTGATCATCTCCCAATGTCTCCTTCTTCAACCTTCCTATTCAAGGCAGTTTAGAGCACTCTCTGGGACAGACAGGGAGAGTTCCCTGCACAGCCTCTGTGCCTGCACCCCTAATCTGTAGAGGGTATAGCAAGGCTGTAAAGTGGATCCTTCATACTTGGGCGAATATCATGGAAGATTGAAGATGAAAGCAATAAGTAGAATTAATTTTTGTAAGGAAAGGAAACCAGAAAAGAAACCAGCTGCTTTGGACTGACCCTATTAAGGTTAACTGGGTAATTACCTTATTGCTGAAGATGAAGATATTGTACTATGAAGAAAAAAGAAAATCTCCACTATATGCAGTTATAAAGGATAGTTTCCAACAGATACCAGATTATCCTTCCAACTGTCACTGTGATTTCAGCCAGTTAGTTCTGGAAAATCTGAGATAATAACTACACATGATACAATTTAAAATCTTCTCCTGGGTGAAACTGAGAGTCTTACATTTATGGGACTGTTGATTATCCCAGATTTTGGGGAAAAACACACAACAACTTTAGATAAGTACCTAGTTACAATCATACTGCATTCCTGGGTAAACACAATCTTTTGACAGAACTCCAGACTTCAAGAGCACATATTTTGATACTCTGGATATCCATGTGTGACTCATTTTCTTTCTGAGGGCCAACTGGGTGGACTGGAGAAAAGCGCTATGAGCTACAGAACTGGAGCTCTGAGTTCAAGACTAGGTACCTCCTCACAAAAGCTATGACTGGGAGAACCAAAGCAGTGTTGCTCCCATATTAGAGTGGGTGAAGTAATGTCTTTTATCGGACCAACGTGAAAGAGACAAGCTTTCGAGCTACATAGAGCTCTACAACATTAGCTCCCATATGTCAGTGATAAGAAGCCTTACATTCTTCAACAAAGAGAAAACGACAGTCATCTCAGACAAACAACAATCATGGGGTCTAAAAGTATGTTTTTCTGCCTGGGCTATAGGAGAGAAAAATAAATGACGGTAGAATCACCTAGGATTACCTCTTTCTCAGAGCCCAGATTTCAGCTGTGATTCAGCAAGCTACTTAAGCTTGTGCCTAATTTAACTGCAATGGGACTACTTATGTGTTTTGTGTGAGAGGATTCCACAGGGTGCAGTACAAAATGATATACGTATGGGTTTCAGGGGAAACAGAGCACCAGGATCAGGCGGCCAGAAAAACAAGGAACCAAAAGAAAAAGGAACTCTCCTTTGCCCTTATTGTGTCCAGTCTCCAAAATCATATATTAGTTCAGATGAGAGCTTACACCCACATTATTTACTAAACAGGTGGTATTTATTAGCATCTTACAATGCAATATTGGGTAGAAAACAGAGAAGCATTCATTCCTCTTTGGAATAGGATATTTTCTATCTTTTTTGTTGCTGTTTTTGTTGCTGTAACTAATTTATATATTTATTTTTACAAAGTAAGCCCAGTTAGTGAAAATTATTTTATGCTCCCTTGCCACTATACCAACAAAATGAAATCCAAGTTGCTGCATGATGTGACTTGTAAACCATTTGTGCTGAAATGACTGCCAGGAAATGGATGGAAAATCTTTATCCTGAAGAAACACTCAAATAAAATGCTAGCATAATCTGAAAATGTTCACTGAAAGTGAGAGTTGGGTTTTTAAAAATTCTCAATCTCTTCAGCTGATCCCAGTATAAACAATTTAGTGCATTAGCAGAGAAACTGATTTTTTTCCCCTTAGTTTGAGCAAATCTGAAAAGAATATTATTTTTAAAGGAAAAGAAAGCAAAATAAAACAATTTTGTTTGCATTCCAGGGAGGAAAAAAGTCAGCAGCTCTGCCATCTAATCTAAACCACACGTTTTCAAAAAGGCTACTATGAGTGTTTTACAAATACTAGTCTCTTGACAGTTTTGCTTCATTTTTTTGGAGTTAGGTCATGATTTAAAATCTTGACCATCGCAGCTTGGGCTAGACACTGTGATCACAATTATATGTGTTCATCTCACTTTGCTTTCTGATACCCAGCAATTCATAGATATTTCCTTTCTTTAAGGCAATCAGCTGGCATTGAAGAGGCATGTTAACAGATTCTGAATACTAACTGGCTTTTTTTTTTTTTTTTTTAATAATGTAGCCGCTATCATTTTCATGTGTGGATCCTAAGAGACACCTGTCCCTCTGTATAGAGAAAGTTTTGCCTACGCTAGAATGTAGTGTCCATTTTCCTGAACCACAGAGAAAAGCTACAGTTCATTTACTTATCCATTTAACTCTAAAATTACATAACTATATCAACCCCTCTTCTCCCTTCAGCCCTCGCTGCATCTCTTGTTATCACAAAGCCTATTCAAAAAGTTCCCAAGAGCCAAGACCAACAGCAAGACAATCTAACTTCATATGAAACTGAAAGACTGATTCATTCTTCTCCATCCAAGAAAAAGCCCAGACATGATTCTTTCTAGTGCTGTTATTTCAGACCTGTATCACTTCTTGGTTTGACCACAGCTGGGACTAGTATTCTGACCCCTAACCATGTGTCATGTTATCCTGAACATTTTATTCATTTACTGGAGGAGGTATCAAGAGATTTTTTCTTTAAATGACAGCACGATGCCCAGGGGACTGACCTGCCAGAAGAATTCTTTAGCATTGTAGAAGTAACTGGCTACCACAGAAAAACTGCTTTGAAGTTACTCATTTGCGGCACCCAATGAACTAGAGCTGTGTCAATTCTTTTTACTGGATTACTTTCATGGCAAGCTCTTTTTGTCCCATCTGAAGAGTTCCTTTGTGACCAAAGAATGTGGATGTATCTTGGGACTGATCTGATACCTCAAAAGATGATTCTTGTAGCTTATCTTGCTGTAAGCTCTCTGCTGAAGGAAATGATGCAGAGCTCTCATGTCACTGGATCAGAATGCTAGCTCCTACAATGTATTTCTATCATCTGACTGTGCATGCTATTGCTTTTATGTATGGTATTTCAACCCATACCCCTACAGTGTAGGAATTTTATTAAATTGACACATTGCTAAAGGGATCTTGGTTACCATATTTTACCGTTCGAGAAAGGAGCATTCCCCTCAAAGACTGAAACTTCAGGCCGCATCTTGGTCCCACTGAAGTCAATGGAAGTTTTTCCATTGACTTACAAGGAAGGGGCTACAAATTGGACCTCATTGCATTAAGAACCAGTAATTTGCCCAAAGAGATGTGGTGGGGTGCGGGTATAAAAGTTTTAGTCATGGAATTTTAATGGAAGAAACAATGCATAACAAATGACACAGCACATCACCGAACCACAGATAAAGTTCATCTAGACTAAAATGTGTTAGCTAACACGTACTCAGTAATGTGTATTAAACAACAGTTATTACCTAGACAGTGATGTTTAAAATCATGTGAGATAGTCCTGTTATAAACAAGGATCCCCACTAGGTTACAGCATAATCAGCCACTGTGATTTTAAAGGCACTAAACTACATCTATGCTCGGTGCTAAGCAGTGTTTCCAATTATGTTAGGCCTGTTCAACACTTAGAAGCTTTATCGGTATTACTATTTGATTGAGGGATATGATTTACCAAAATAATTATACCAGTAGAAACCCTAGTGTGGACACCATTATACCAGCATAAAGGTGCTGGTATAGCTTATTCTTCTTTCCGGGAATAAGCTATACTGGTATAAGCACTTCTATACTGGTACAATAGCATCCACTCTAGGGGGACTGTACCACATTAACAATATAAGTATAGTTAAAGTGGTACAATTTTTATGTGTAGACAAGCTCCTAATCTAGACAGACCCTTTGTCTACAGTAAGGGCTGAATCGTGTTTAAAACCATGTAAATACATATTAGCTAATGGGTTTTTAACATCACCCATTTTAGCAGTCTGGACAAACCAAATATTAAATGTCACCTCTTTCTGTTTCACCCAGGAGTGCTGACAATGGGCTAACACAGGCAGGTTTCAATGCATTCTTGCTTTAGCAAATGAGTTCTGTTCCTTGGGCTTCTGATCCTTTGCTTCTATTCCTCTGGCAGAATTCTTGACTACAGAAGAATCCTTGATTAGCTTAGTACATGGCTTTTCCCTTGTTTTATAGACTATTTTAAAAAACCCTACTGGCAGGCTCAGCAACTCCTCACAATTTCAGATCGATGCAGTTTCCATTTATGGTTCAGTGGAAAGAGATACTGGAGCTGTGACTGTTTCTGATTGATCATTGGACATATAAACAGCTACTGCAAGTTCAAAGAGAACCCATCACCCCCCCCCCCCCTTTAATACTTCCAAGAGTCTGATCCAGTGCCCACTGATGTCAGTGGAAAGATTCCTACTGTCTTCAGAGGACTTTGGATCAGTCCCTAAGAGACGTTCTACAGGCAATGAAAAAAAAAAACCAAAAAACCAGCACAGCGACTTGCTAGTCTGCACATGTCTGAAATGCAGACGATACTTCCCTCTGTTTAATAACATGATGATATGATTTTCTGTTTCTTCCAGTCTTCATTCATGCTGAAGCAGGAAACCAGACTAACATTCTGTCATGCTTTACAACTGTGGTAGGGCTCTTGCAGTTAACTAATTATATTGTTACGGGCTGGGTGAAATCTTGTTATAGGTGGAGTTAAAATCTCTTTAAACTGATGTGTGAATGACTTCCCCATTTAAGAGAGATCAGGTGGGTGAAGAGTGATATATTTTATTGGACCAACTTCTGTCCCGAAAAAGAGCTTTGTTTTAGCTCAAAACCTTGTCTCTCTCACCAACAGAAGCTGGTCCATTAAAAGATATTACCTCACCCACCTTGTCTCTCTCATATCCTCGGACCCACATGGCTACAACACTGCATCCCCCATTTAAATCAGTTGTACTAAGAGGTGGTTAAGGGGCCACATCTAAAACAAGGCCTAATAGAGTCTGTCCAGAAACTAGTACCAGTGGGTGGAGGGTTTAACTGGGTATTCTAACCAGGTGGAGGCATAGGGAGTTTGAGAGAGGAGACACAGAAAATGTGAACAGGTAAGAACAGACTGAGTGGGAGAGAGAGCCTGAGGGAGAGGCTGAAAAAGCATATCTGACCCTGGGGATAGGTTTTTTGGGTCAGGGATGCAGGCTGAAAAGACTTTGGTGATGTGAGCAAAAGAAGCTATTTCCTGCTATTTGATCCCCTCTGAGTTCACAAATGCAGGATTTTGTCCATTCTTTGCGCATAAACAAAACTGCATGAAAGAAATACCTATCACCAATTTCTACTCCCAACTGGAACATCCACAGGGCCCCGCATTTTGATTAGCCGCACGGGACAAAAAGGGACAATAGCAATGGATTACTTTTTATCAACGAGATCCGGATGAATGTATAAAATAAAATATGTAAATATAATGTATATTACTTTCAGTTTCTTTCCTTAGCAATCCTACCTTTCCTGTCCTAAGTATAAGTGACACTGTCCTAGTATATATGGCACTCAGGACGGCAAAGGGAAACAAGAGAGCTAACAAGCAGAACACAAAACCAAACTAAAACTGCTGTGAGAAACTACTAATAATACCTAACAGGTAGCACATTTACTCTTCAGTGCATTTATAATCACTCACTAATTATCACAATTGAGAAGTATGGGAGTAAGAAGTATAATCCACATTTACACATATGGAAAAATGGCAAGATTAAGTGTGGGATTTTCAAAAGTACCAATATGATTTAGCAGCAAGACAATAGGACTTGTTCTCTTAAATAACTTCAGCACTTTTAAAAATAATACCATAATCGGATGGCCCAAGGCTATATACAGAGAGAGTCAGTATAACAGCTGGAATTAGAACTTGGGAGCTCCCGGCACACTATCCTATACTTAAACAACCAGTCCATGCCTCAGCCCCACTAATCAGTCATTATGCAATCTTGCTCATATGCTCAGGGTTCAGCTGATTGCCATATTTGGGGTCGGGAAGGAATTTTCCTCCAGGGCAGATTGGAAGGAGCCCTGGGGGTTTTTCGCCTTCCTCTGTAGCATGGGGCACGGGTCACTTGCTGAAGGATTCTCTGCACCTTGAAGTCTTTAAACCATGATTTGAGGACTTCAGTAGCTCAGACATAGGTGAGAGGTTTATTGCAGGAGTGGGTGGGTGAGATTCTGTGTCCTGCGTGTGCAGGAGGTCGGACTCGATGATCATAATGGTCCCTTCTGGCCTTAATATCTATGAATCTATTAATCTAATTCAGAACCAGTCATCAGTAATAGATTACTTTTACAGAGTAACCAAAGCAACTACTCAGTCCTAATTGGAAAGCTATTTTTCTTCACACACATGTGCTCTAAAATGGAGAGGGTTTAAAAGCACAGTTATAACTCTCAGGATCCATTGACTATAATAACATAGGGAACAGAGCATATTAGTGAGGGTAAAATAACATTCTGAAACTTACCACTGAGGTAAGAGCCATCTGAAAACTATAGATTCGTGCAAGGCCAAAGTCAGCTAATTTTATCTGCCCACTGCTTGTCACGAGGATATTTTGTGGTTTCAGATCACGGTGCACCACTCGGTGTGAATGTAGAAAATCCAGCCCTCGCAACAGCTGAAGCATCATGTCCTAAACACAAACAATAAATAGTAATCAACACAAGGTGACAAATAAACAAAGTCTCACATCTGCAAAATGAAGTTAAATAACTATTGACTTGAATATGTGCACAAGAGACAAAAGTGCCTATTAGACAGGATGTTGCTAGAGCCAGCTGATTTGAACAGATATACTTGCCAAGGTAATTATCATTTCTAGTTGAACTATTTGAACAAATTATTTGATGTTGATAAACAGAAGTGCGAAGACCGATCAAAACATGTTAAAGAAATTATAGATAAAAATTCTGTATTGTAGCAAAAGCATGCCCATAAACCCCCAAAACAACTTCAAGAGCAAATTATCTAGGTTAGAGGCTGGCAAAACAGCTGTTCTGCACTCAGTTTCAAGTCACGTAGGACATAACTGAAGGAGAAGGATTCCCATCAAATAAATGTGTTCCTGGTCCTGCCTCACTGAAGTCAATGGGAGCCTTAGCATGAACTTCACTGGGCACAGGATTGGGCTCTATATGAGAATATTAAATCTTAGCTAATTGGCACTGTCAAAATTGTAGTTTTATATTCAATCTACTGTATAAAACTTACAAAATATGTCAGGGTCTATCTTTTGCTCTGTGTTTGTGTAGTGCCTGGCACAAAGGGATCCTGGTCCATGACTAAGGCTTCTATGCACTACGGCAGGGGTAGTCAACTATTTTTTTTGTCAAGGTCCAAATTTCTTGGTCTCAAGGTCTAGTCAAGGTCCAGACTCCAGAGAAAATAATAAAAAATAACAACAATAATGATGATAATTAGTAAATAAAAAGATTTCAGGGCCTGTTCAAAAGCGTCTGGTGGTCTGGATTTTGGCTGCGGTCCATCTATTGACTACCCCTGCACTACAGTAACACAAATAATAAGGTTTCACTTTTTTGCTTTCCATATAACACAGTTATAGTGACACAATATTTTATAACATTTTCAGTGTTAAAAAGAAACTTTTCTATTGGTGTTCATTAGGCATTGTTTTACAACAGTCACAATAATACAAAAGCAAGGAATCAACCAACAAATACTTCTCAAAACACAAACACTAGAAATCCAAGAATTTAAAAATTTAAGAGAAAACATCAACAACATCAAAAATCACATCTGAAAACTGTGTACCTAGCATTGCTATAGGTAATTTCTAAGGTCACTAATAAGTAAAAGGAATAAAAGAAAAATTTCTCTCTCAATTTTTTCAGGTTCTTTATTTTGTGCATTTGACAGCAGTTTGTGTAGTCAGTTTCACTGTCTTGGTGGTCCTATATGCCCTTCCCCAGGCCCTGCACAAGGGTATTTACCACAGACATTAGCAACAAAACTGAAACTGAAGAAGTAGATGGAAGGAACATACAGAGACAAAGGGGAGGAGAGGTGAGCTGAGCATGCTTCGTGTTGTTGCTCTGGGGTCCACCCAAAAGACCCTTCCAAACATCATCGGGGAGCAACCCCCCACCCCCCGGACATTTAAAACAAAGGATACAAAACTTCAGCGCATAACTGCTGAAAGGTAGTACTATCAGAAAATTACAATGATGATACCATCCCCAATTACCACATCTCCACCAACAGTCATAAGAAAATAGAATAATCTAGCTAGAAACCCCACAAGGGACAAAACCACACTCTTGACCATTATACTGATGGCTTCAGGGAAAAAAATTGACTGTGAAATTCTTAACAAACTGTTAGGATATAGATATTCAGGCCTATAAAGGTTTGTAAAGGCCTATAGTCTAAGAATTTAGGTGTATTCTTATCACTTGGCTAGTTACAGAGGTATAAAAGAAAGAATCAAAATCACTGTCTGCCAGTGTAAGGGCCTTCTCTTATTGTGACAGTCTGAGGCCCTGTTCTTAGGCTAAGGCCTTTGGCTAAGCAACAGAGGCAGCCATAAGATGGGAAGTGAACGGTCACATCCTCACATTCCAAACTAGTCACATTGAAAGAAGGTGCTATTGGGCTCTTAGGAATACAGTCCTGTCCTGATAGTGCCTATCACCTCCAGAGAAAGGGAAGTGCCTAGAAATGTAAAAGGAAACTTAGCTTGATAGCATCCAGTCTGGCAAGAACTCACTTATCAATAGCTGGGATGTGAAATCCTCACTTCTGTATTGTTTTGTCATTATAGTTCCTACTTTGCTATTGTTTGTCTGTATAATCTCAGTCTGGTTCTGTGATTGTTCCTGTCTGCTGTATAATTAATTTTGCTGGGTGTAAACTAATTAAGGTGGTGGGATATAATTGGTTACATAACCATGTTACAATATGTTAGGATTGGTTAGTTAAATTTCAGGAAAATGATTGGTTAAGGTATAGCTAAGCAGAACTCAAGTTTTACTATATAGTCTGCAGTCAATCAGGAAGTGAGGGGGTGGCGGTGGGTGGGAGTGTGTGTGTGGGCGGGGGAAATGGGAACAGGGAATGGGGGTAAGGAAACTGGAATCATGTTTTGCTAAAGGGGGAAATGGGAACAGGGAATGGGAGTGGGGAAATTGGAATCATGTTTTGCTAAGGGCAGGAATGGGAACAGGGACACAGGTGTAAGGCTCTGTGGTGTCAGAACTGGGAAGGAGGATACTAAGGAAGGAAACTGGAATCATGCTTGTTGGAAGTTCACCCCAATAAACATCGAACTGTTTGCACCTTTGGACTTCGGGTATTGTTGCTCTCTGTTCATGCGAGAAGGACCAGGGAAGTAAGTGGGTGAAGGAATAAGCCCCCTAACACAAACATCATATCCACCACAATCTCTCCACACCAAAAGGACAACTACACCGTCCCTGAAATCCAACTACCAAATAGTGATCAAAACAGCAGACAAAGAGCCACCATCATAGTCCTCAACTGTGATGACTACGTTAACGAGGCCAAGTGACAGCTCTCCGATATCAGCTACTATATAGAACTCAAAGACACTACCACCACCACATTTTATCTAGGAATTTAAGGATATCATCAAATCTTTCCCCAAACAACTCCAAGAGAAACGCTACAACCTCATCCCACATGAACTCCTCAGGGATCTTCTACGTGCTTCCCAAGGTGCACAGACAAGGAAACCCAGGCAGACCCATCGTATCTGGCCACAGCACTCTTATTGAAGGAGTATTGGGACTCACAGAAACCATCCTCCAACCACTCACCACACGAAGGGCCAGCTTCGGCGAGGACACAATTGACTTCCTCCAGAAACTCCACAACATTAATAGCCTCCCTCAGAACACCATCTTTGCCATCATGAATGTCCCAGTCCTGTACATCAACATCCCTCACAATGATGGCATTGCTGCCTGTCTCAAATATTGACAAGATAATGAACAACCCAGAGATATCCACCCCAAACACATAGTCAAATTCCTCCATTTCATCCTCACCCATAACAATTTTACATTCAACAAAACTTTGTCCAAACCACGGGAACAGCCATGGGTACCAAGCTGGCTCCCCAATATGCCAACCTCTTCATAGACCATCCTGAAGAAGAATTTCTGGACAAATGCACAATGAAACCAATGATATACCTGAGATATATCAATGATATTTTCATCCTCTGGACAGACAACCTAAATTCCCTTACAGATTTCCACCACAACTTCAACAACCACCCCGTCCATTAAACTCTCTCTAGAACACTCTCGCACTAGCATTTGCTTCCTAGACACCACAATCACCTTCAGCAGTAGAACCCTACAGACAACTATGTACAAGAAACCTAGAGTATCACCACACCTACCTTCACAGATCCAGTACCACCCTAAACACACCCAGAAATCTGTTATCTACAGCCAGGCACTCAGATACCACAGAATATGGTCCGAGGAGAAAGTTAAAAATCTTAACACACTTCAAACCATCTTCACCAAACAAGGACTCTCCACCAAAGAAGTAGATCGCATAATGGAATGGGACACGAAAATACACCAAGAAAACCTGCTTCAATACAGAAATAAAACCCCCCTCCAAGCACAGACCTCTAGTTGTCACCTACTACCCATACTGGAACCCACAGGAAGTATCACAGAATCATAGAATATCAGGGTTGGAAGGGACCTCAGGAGGTCATCTAATCCAACCCCCTGCTCAAAACAGGACCAATCCCCAACTAAATCATCCCAGCCAGGGCTTTGTCAAGCCTGATCTTAAAAACATCTAAGGAAGGAAATTCCACCACCTCCCTAGGTAACCCCATTCCAGTGTTTCACTACCCTCCTAGTGAAAAAGTTTTTCCTAATATCCAACCTAAACCTCCCCCACTGCAACTTGAGACCATTACTCCTCATTCTGTAATCTGGTACCATTGAGAACAGTCTATAACCATCCTCTTTGGAACCCCCTTTCAGGTAGTTGAAAGCAGCTATCAAATCCATCCTCACTCTTCTCTTCTGCAGACTAAATAATCCCAGTTCCCTCAGCCTCTCCTCATAAGTCATATGCTCCAGCCCCCTAATCATTTTTGTTGCCCTTCACTGGACTCTTTCCAATTTTTCCAAATCCTTCTTATAGTGTGGGGCCCAAAACTGGACACAGTACTCCAGATGAGGCCTCACCAATGCTGAATAGAGGGGATTGATCACGTCCCTCGATCTGCTGGCAATGCTCCTACTTGTACAGCCCAAAATGCTGTTAGTCTTTTTGGCAACAAGGGCACACTGTTGACTCATATCCAGCTTCTCATCCACTGTAACCCCTAGGTCCTTTTCTGCAGAACTGCTGCCTAGCCGCTCGGTCCCCGTTCTGTAGCAGTGCATGGGATTCTTCTGTCCTAAGTGCAGGACTCTGCACTTATCCTTGTTGAACCTCATCAGATTTCTTTTGGCCCAATCCTCTAATTTGTCAAAGTCCCTCTGTATCCTATCCCTGCCTTCCAGCACAAATCCTCCCAGTTTAGTGTCATCTGCAAATTTGCTGAGGGTGCAAGCCACGCCATCCTCCAGATCATTAATGAAGATATTGAACAAAACTGGCCCCAGGACCAACCGTTGGGGCACTCTGCTTGATACCGGCTGCAACTAGACATGGAGCCATTGATCCCTACCCGGTGAGCCCGATGATCTAGCCAGCTTTCTAATCACCTTATAGTCCATTCATCCAGCCCATACTTCTTTAAATTGCTGGCAAGAAAACTGTGGGAGACCGTGTCAAAAGCTTTGCTAAAGTCCAGGAATAACACATCCACTGTTTCCCCCTCATCCGCAGAGCCAGTTATCTCATCAAAGAAGGCAATTAGGTAAGTCAGGCATGACTTGCCTTTGGTGAATCCATGCTGACTGTTCCTGATCACTTTCCTCTCCTCTAAGTGCTTCAAAATTGATTCCTTGAGGACCTGCTCCATGATTTTTCCAGGGACTGAGGTGAGGCTGACTGGCCTGTAGTTCCCAGGATTCTCCTTCTTCCCTTTTTTAAAGATGGGCACTACATTAGCCTTTTTCCAGTCGTCTGGGACCTCCCCTGGTCGCCACGAGTTTTCAAAGATAATGGCCAATGGCTCTGCAATCAAATCAGCCAATTCCTTTAGCACCCTCGGATGCAGTGCATCCAACCCCATGGACTTGTGCTCATCCAACTTTTCTAAATAGTTCTGAACCACTTCTTTCTCCACAGAGGGCTGGTCACCTCCTCCCCATACTGTGCTGCCCAGTGCAGTAGTCTGGGAGCTGACCTTGTTCGTGAAGACAGAGGCAAAAAAAGCATTGAGTACATTAGCTTTTTCCACATCCTTTGACACTAGGTTGCCTCCTTCATTCAGTAAGGAGCCCACACTTTCCTTGACCACCTTCTTGTTGCTAACATATGTGAAGAAACCCTTCTTGTTACTCTTAACATCCCTTGCTAGCTGCAACTCCAAGCGTGATTTGGTGTTCCTGATTTCGCTCCTGCAGGCCTGAGGAATATTTTTATACTCCTCCTCGGTCACTTGTCCAATCTTCCGCTTGTATCAAACAATTACCACCGATAATCGATGGGAACCTCATCCTGAAATAAATCTTTCCTAAACCCCTTCTTCTGACCTTCAATATCCCCCGCCGCCGCAACCTCTCCAAACTCATCATAGAAGCACACTCCCCACAGACCAGGACATACCAACTCAAGCAGCACCAGACCCTACCAATACGACAGAGGCAAGACCTGTAGACACATCTCCACTGCTACCATGATCAACATCCTCCTGCTACCCCGGCAACACAACTTTCAAAATCCAAGGGTCCTATACATGTCTAGCACAATGTGTGGTGTACCTCATCCAGTACACTAAATGCCCCAACATCAACTATGTGGGTGAAACCACACAATCACTATGCTCTCAAATGAACTCACAGACAAAAATGATAACAGACAAAAATACCATATCACCTGTGGGTGAACACTTTTCACTGAAGAATCACTCTATATCTGACCTCTCAGTCCTCACCGTCAAACAAAACCTGAAAAACACCTTCAAAAGATGAACTTCGGATCTTAAATTCATAATTTTGCTAGACACCAAAAATCATGCACTGAATAGATACACTTATTACAACAATCTATAACCCACTTAACCCAACCCCCAGCTCTTCCTCCCCCTTTTTCTCTCTGACTGAAGAGGTGTTAAGAGGCCCTTCACCTTGAATGGACCCTTGAAATGTGTTAACCACTTATGCTAAACAATCCGTTCCACCTTGTATTTAGTTGAATAAAAGAGCTCTGAAAAAGAGCTCTATGTAAGCTCGAAAGCTTGTCTCTCTCACCAGTAGAAGTTGGGCCAATACAAGATATTATCTCACCGATCTTATCTGTCTAACTTTTACATAGGTCTTTTGACCTTGAGACTGTAATATGGAATTCATGGATTGATACATTTTAAGGCTCAATGGGGTCATTATGATAATTTAGTCTGACCTCCTGCATACACAGTAATTGCCCATAATTTCTGTTTGACTTATAATAGATCTCTCATAAAAACATCAGCCTTGGTTTAAAGACTTAAAGTGATAGAGAATCTACCATGTCTTTAGGTAAGTTGTTTCAATAGTTAACTACCCTATGTTAAAAATTTGCACCTTATTTCCAGTCTTAATTAGTTTAACTTCACCTTCCAAACACTGAGTTTTGTTCCGTCTTTGTCTACTAGGTTCAAGAGCCCTTTGCTATCAGAAATCTCTTCCTCATGTAGGTGCTGGTAGATAATGATCAAGTCACCTCTTAACCTTCTGTTAGAGAAAATAAAGAGACCGAGCTTCTTAACTCTCTCACTGTAAGGCATTTTTTCAGACTCAGATCATTCTTGTACCTCTTTTCTGAGCCCTTCCAATTTTTCAACATCCTTTTGGAAGTATGGACACCAGAACTGGACACAGTATTCCAGTAATGGTCTCACTAATGCTGTATACAAGGGTAAAACCATCTCCTTACTCCTACTTGACATTCCACTACTTATATACCCAAAGATCCCATTCACCCGCTTAGCTACAGCAAGGTGGGCAAACTACGGCCCATGGGCTGCATCTGGCCCGATAGCCGTTTTAATCCGGTCAAGCTCCTGCTGGGGAGCAGGGCTTGGGGCTGCTCTGTGCAGCTCCCAGAAGCAGCGGCATGTCCCCTCTCCGGCTCCTATGCATAGGGGCAGCCAGAGCTTCACATGCTGCCCCCACCCCAAGCACCGCCCCCGCAGCTTCCATTGACCAGGAACTGTGGCCAATGGGAGATGCAGGGGCGGCACCTGCGGATGGGGCAGCACGCAGCAGGGCCACCTGGTTGCGCCTCTGCATAGGAGCTGGGGCGGGGACATGCTGCTGCTTCTGGGAGATGCTTGAGGTAAGTCCTACCCAGAGTCTGCACCCTGAACTGCTCCAGCACCCCAACCCTTTGCCCCAGCCATGATCCCCCTCCCGCACTCCAACCCCAATTTCATGAGCATTCATGGCCCGCCACACAATTTCCATACCCAGATGTGGCCCTCGGGCCAAAAAGTTTGCCCACCCCTGAGCTACGCATCACACAGGAAACTAATATCTTGGTTGATTATCTATCATTACCCCCTAAGTCTTTTTCAGTGTCACTGCATTCCAGGATACTGTCTCCCATCTTGTAAGCAAGATCAACATTCTTTAGTAGGGACATAATCCTCTAGAATGGTTCAAATAAACCAATTTTTTAAAAAAGATTAATCTTCATTAAATTCTATAGCTATTAGAGTAATTTCTATAGACATTTATTTCTTTCATCCATATTAAATTCTTTAGGAATTTTTCACAGTGGAAACTTCTAACATTAGGAAGCATGGACATGCTGCAAATAAGGTGAACGAAACATCCTTAACCTGACCCTTACCCTGCCAACTGTTATCTTGCACATGCATCACACCTTCCACGTAAAATGGAGACCTTTTGTTGAATGTGGTTTTGATTGAAGTTTTGAGCCTCTGACAATAAGATATCCAAAGGTTTGTCTACACAGAGGGATAAAGCACACTAACATTTGTGTATTCATTGGTCTGTGTAGACTGTTGTGCTGTTTGAAACAGTATTATGTTAATGCGTGCTTCAGTACACACCAGCAGGGTCTACACAGACCAATTAATATGCAACACGTTAATGCGCTTTAGAAATCGCACCCCCATACAGTGCATTACCCCACCATGTTGCCAAGCTCCACGGTTACTGAATCGACTTCTGTTTGTGTAGTTTCTCTTTGTAGTTGAGGAATTGTGGAGAAAATGTGACTACGATTTTGTGCATACATATCTATACTACAATCAATAAGTTTTATATTCTGTACAGCCTGATCCAAAGCCCAATGGCCTTTGGATCAATCTCCTAGGAGATAAGGTGCTGATCCAGCAAAGCACTAAAGCACATGGTTAACTTTAACCACATAAAGAATTTTTTTGTCTAAGTTACCTAAATTTTATTCCAGCTTCATATTACCAGATATGATACATGTTGTGAATTTAGTGGATATAAGAAAAGGTCTCTAGAGGGTCCTTCTTTCTGGCACTTCTACATGCCCCAGGTTTTTCCAGGTGTATAAACTAATTACACAGTCATGGAGCATGTCAAAAATGATTTTTCAAACACTTATAAATTTTTATTTTTGCATTCTTCCTTCAAACCCAGCAAAGACAATTCTCCTCCACAAGTATTAGTTATAGGTGATGTCTCCTGTTTCAAACATCACATGCTTTTCTTTCAGCCAGGACTAAAAAAGGAGGCATTAGAATGTTTTAAAATGGAAAGGGGAAATTTTTTCCACCTCCCACATAACTTAGAAATGGATACATTTCTTCAAATGACATCCCTCTGCAAAAAAGTCACAAGGAAAATGTCAGTTAAAAGGGAGTTTTTCCCCCTGAAGTTATAAGTGTCTAAAAATAGCGGGTAATTATTACAGTGTTAGTGTCATATGAGTTAAAGAAGGAAAAAACTATTATATACTTCAGTCCATCTTCCAACTAAAGCAGGATTTGTCCATACAGGATATTTTCGGGTGTTGTTTCCAGTTTAGTTTTTGTTCTAAACAGCTCTTTGTTTATGCTATGCCTGTGCTCCTTGTTATTTGCAAACATATGCGTGAATGGGTTTTTATTTACACAGATCTTTGGGGAATAAATAATTTTATTACCTGAATTCATTTGTGAATAGAGGAATTTTGTGTCAGTAAAGTAATATTTGCTAATCGGTATTTGTTATTGTCCTTCTTCTAAAGTTTCAGCCATCCAGTCAGGGAGCAGAAACAATACCATGTGACATATGTCACCAGTTATACTGTATGAATAGTGAATCCTGAATAATCAGGTGACTGATGAACAGTTTATAATTTGACATTTGTTTGCATAAACTGTTAATATAATAATTAGTAATAGTGAATAGATTTGTAAAAATCTAAGTTGATTAGCAAACAGAAAGAAAGAAATTTGCAATGAATATTTTTCACAATTAATTGTTCTACCAATTCTTACCTGGGAGACTATTCTATGGTCTACTAGACCTCACACAAAGCACATGTAAGTACATTCCTTGCAAGAGGTCCCTTGTCAACTTCAAAGAGTAGTTTGTAGCATGTTGTTTTACTTTTCCCCACAAAACTTTCCTGTGGCATCTGGCCATAGCATAAATTCTATTACTGGTCAAACATTTTTCAAAAGATTGTTGAAAAGTGTTATAATCTCCACCTTGCCAGATGCAGCATGGAGATGCTTGTGTTGACAGATAAATTGGGAGAATGATTTATTATGAGTAATAAACAATAATCTGTTGAATTATATAAATTCATCTTTCCTAGGATATTGTGTCCGTGTAAACACAGACTATAATAGTGTCTCTCGCTGCAGATTTGCAATTCCTACTACCATCAGATCATATTACAGAAGTTGTCATGATGGTTGCTAAAGTTAAGGTTGCACACCCATTTCCACGCTAACCTAACCTCCTGTTTTCAGAGGACCATAACTCCCACATTTTTACCATTCATGTTAGGTTTTATAGGTTTGGTCTCTATCCAAAGGTATTGTTGTTTTTGTTCTAAGATTCAGCAAAAATGATTGAGCCATTTTGGGGCAGAGTGAAAAATTACACTTTCACCACATAGAAAAATGTAACTTTTTTTAATTTACAATCCTGTAGTGGAAACAGTGGGAGGCAGAAAGTTGAAATTTGCTATGGAAAAAACCCTTACTGAGGAGACTTTTTTTTGCATGTTCCACTGAAAAATCAGTGTTATTTAGACCAAACAATGAGACTTTGAAAATGAACCCAATTCTTCCAATGTACAGTGCATTTTACACATGATTTTTCTACTAAGTTCATAAAGCACCTATTTGGGCAACCCTTAGGCAACTGATAGAAATTGTATTACTCGCCTGAATAGGTATTCACCAGCAAGAATAAGGGTTGCATGTCATGTCCTAAGAGTGAAGAATATTTCTCAAATAATGATAACACATCATGAATTTTCCTATAATAGATAGAAATATCACTTTTATATGTGTAGCATCCTTTAGTACTACTCTGTGTATGCTAGCGCAGCTCATGGGTGAATGAGTGTTACAAATCCTCTCTTTGCAGTTTGGCTGAGGATATGAGTTGTTACTGCCCCCAGCTATGGAGCCTTGAGTCTTTAGTTCAAGCTGTAGCAGTTCAGGCTTTTAGATACAGTTCTATCTGAAATCTTTTCTCCACGTAGGTACTTAAAGACCATGATCAATCCACCGCTTAGCCTTTTCTTTGCTAAACTACATAGATTGAGCTTCTTTCGTCCATCACTGTATAACAGTTTTTCAAGACCTCAAATCATTTTGTAGCCCTTTTCTGAACCCTTTCCAATTTGTCAACTTTTTTTTTTGAAAAGCGGACACCTCAACTGGATACAGAAGTCCAGTGATGGTCTCCCTAATGCTGTATACAGGGTAAAACAAACTCCCTACTTCTACTTGATATTCCACTGCTCGTACATCCAAGATTTACATAGCTCTCTTAGCCTCTCTATCACACGGGGAGCTTGGGTTCATCTGGTTGTCCACCATGATCCATAAGTTCCTTCCGGAGTCACTGATATCCAAAACACAGTTCGCCATTCTCTAAGTGTGACATGCGTTCTTTGTTTCTAGGTATATGACCTTGGTTTTGGCTGCATTAAAATGCATTTTGTTCAAGTCCCTCCCAGGTTACCAAGCAACCCAGATTGCTCTGTAGCACTTACCTGTCTTTATTGTTATTTACCATTACCCTAAATGTACAACAGAGAGAAGTAGTGAATGTTTTTTGTCATATACAGGCCTTCTAAATTTGTAGCCTCTGAACTGCTCTGAAGAAAGACTGCATTGTGCATGAATGCACAATTAATCTAGCTTCCTAGTCAACTGCCTCATCCCCTATATTTAATTAAATATAGCTGTGGTACAGACTTACAAAAAAGTACATAGTACATGGCTGCTGACAATATTACATATCTTAGAGAGAAAAGAATTCATATATTAAAGGTTTAAGGGTTAGATTTTCCCATTTAGGCACAGGCCATAGTAAGAGGTAGCACAGAGCTGCACCACCTTGGGAAGACTGCTAGGCGGTAGAATACATCTGTATCTCCCATGTACATAGAGGCAGCATATCTATCCACTGCTACTGATTTTGTGGGGTGCAGTTTTCCCCTTCCACTGGCTGGTAGCTAGGAAAGTGAAGCCACATCTGATTCCTGTGAAACTAGAGGATACGATTTTATCTTCTGCATCTGAGTTCCTACCATCACTGGAAGGAGCAGCTTCCTGAAGCACATGGACAAGTTTGGTCCTATCACTGAAGGGCAACAGTAGAGGGACTCTCTCATATGCAGAGAGAGGCTAAAGCACAGTATTGTGACAAAAAGCTTTTCCACTGGACCTGCTTACTTCTTTTGTCGCTTATGTGCTAAAACATGGTAAAATACTGTAATCCTTTGGAAACTAGCAATGCTTCTCCTTCCCATATCTGGAGTATTCCATGTACCTGCATAGTATTCTCCATCTTACAAGGACTGGAATCCTTCATTTTTTTATACTGTAGAAATGGAACGCTCCTATTTTTAACATCAGGTGTTGGCATACTGCTGCTGAATGTGTCCCGTACGAGTGTTTGCGAAAGAGAACCACAAGCATAAACAAAGGAGAAGAGTTTTAGAAAGTGGTATGTAATGAGTCAGTAGTGTTAGAATTTGAGAGATGAACTGATCCTGCTTCCCACTAAAATCAACGTCAAAACTGCCATTGATTTCAGTAAGAGCAGGAGTAGACCCGAAATGTCCTACAGGGTAATGTAGGAACTCCAGAAGGTAAAACAAGAAACTACTTTCAAGTTCAATAGTGATTGTTAAATGTGCTGGCATGAATGCTGAAAGGTTTCACATTCTCTCAGCTCTATTTTAAACAGAATAGTCACAGCACTTCTAAGGTAACACTAACACACAGTCAACATTAATTAATGCCAAAAAACAATGGCATTCCTGAGGAATTACATGAATAGCAAAATACTTCATCATGATTAATGTTATTACACTGAATCTCAAAGGAATTAGTAATGATTAGTAACTCCCTATTAAGAACATTGCATTTATTTTTTTAATTTCCTCACACTGGCCTAGGAACCCATAGTTGGGACTTCCTAGAACTCCCTGGTTGCACTGTAAGGGGTAGAGTTGTTACATCCTTTTAAGGGGCACAGCATTCTCTTCTCCATGCAGCTGTCCAACTCCACTGGCCAACATACAGGAGCAGGCACAGCCGTGGCCTCACCTACTTTCTGTCTGTCCCCCCGCCAACCCCTTTGCAGTGAGTGGCTCTCAGGCAATCATAGGGGCTGCCATTCTAATCAGTCCTTCTGTGCACCATGCAAAGGGAGGAGGGAGCGTCTTTACTCCTTACCTCCCATAGCTTCATCCACAATCCACTCCATTATTAAATAAGGCTCCAGTTTTACTCACTTTGGGTACTATTTTACTTCCAAGTCGTCCTGTTGATTTCAGTGGGGCTACTCCGAGGGCTACCTGAGATGATGAAGGATGGCAAAATTGGGCATAGAATTTGCTGTGATATTTCCATCTGTAATTATTCATCTAACTCCAAGAGCACACATGAACTTCATTATGTGTTCCATTAAAATGTAGTTAACATTTGACCCACTGACCCATTGGTTTAGTTGAATACACCAGTTTTATCATATTAAATAAAATGTTTGTTTCTATAGAATACAAATGCTGTGCTTAAAAATAGCAAGGAGAGAAAAATACATAGAGATAGGCTAATAACATACCAAATCAAAGAAGGGGGAAGTTTACTCATTTTCAGTGTTCTGAATGCCACATACATATCCAGATCCAGAGGGTGAATGATGATAACAATTAATTCAAATTTACACCTCATTTTAAATATGAAGTAAAAGTGCTTGAGTAATTCTCTTTGAGCTGTACATACTATGAACACAATCTTTTCATAGATTTTTGCTGAACTACATTTATTTAGTTTAGTGAACGTTATTTTGTAGTTTTTTATATATTCTCATAAGAGTTATATTTTGAATGTCTTTTAACAGGAAAAAAAATATGCCTTGAACAAGCTACTTTGGGTTAGGAAACTGTAGGGATAAAAAAAGCTTTAGTAGTCACCTGAAAATGCCCTTTAAGCTGTGTACCTACTAACACTGCTGAAGTTTGAGGTCTTGGTATTTTCATGATAAATATTTGACCCTGATCCTGCAAAAAGCTTCCACACATTATGCATAGTGAAGAGTTAGTCCCATTAAAGTCAATATGGTCAGTACTATCTCTGAAAAATTCACACAAGATACTGATCTAAACGTAATTTAGATCTACCCGTGTAATTTCATAAAAGTTAAAACATCTTAAGGAATGGAGTCCTTTAAACACTATTTTAAAGAATATTTTGGTTATTATTAAAAGTGGTAAGTCCTAAACAAAATGTTGTTGAATACGCCTTTGAAACCAAATTTTCAGAATTGTGGGTACTTATTTATATACTTGATAGCGCTTGCAAATGCCACAGTTGTGCATACACTTGTCTGTGCAAAATGACTGATATGTGACTAATTGGTCAGTTTCATGCAGAAATACCAAGACTGCATAAATGACTTGGTAAATAAATGTTTTGGACAGATTCTGGCTTGATCCGCATTTACATTAAGACCATTTTACCCTGCCAGAGTGGTGTAAAGTAGCCTTAGATCATGTCTATGCTAGTGAGCTTACAGTGGCATAACTGTACTGATGCAGCTGAGCCGCTGTAAGATCACTTGTGTAGCCACTTTATGCTGACAGGAGAGAGCTCTCCCATGGACATAATAAAACCACCTCAACGAACAGTGGTACCTATGTCAGCAGGGAAAGCTCTCCTACTGACATAGCGCTGTGCACACTACCACTTATGCCCGCAAAACTTATGTTGCTCAGGGGTGTGTTTTTTTCACACCCCTGAGCGACATAAGTTTTGCTAACATAAATGGCAGTGTAGACATGGCCTTAGTGTAAATGAGAATCAAGCTGAAAGTTCTGAATATATGGACTTATGTGTTTGGTAGTATTTTCTTTACAATATTTTTTTTTAGCTGCAGCAGCCTTTAATTGATTACATAAAAATCTCTCCAAAACTTATTGTGAAAGATGCATCCAATTAAAGCAAAATTCTAAAAAGAAAACACAATGGAAAACATTAACATCTAATAAAAATAATGTTTTGCTAATCTTGTTAAATAATCTGAAAGTGTATTCTATATCTGAAGTCACTACTGTGCAAGTTTAGAAAAAAAACTTGAGATCTTTTTTTTCCTGCAGTTTCCTGTAAGTTCAATTATAAACTTTTTATAGCTAGAAATATACAGAGGAAGTTTTTTCCTTTCATTGTCATGACCCTGTTCATAAACTGAGCTCAGTTCATACCCACTGAAGCAGGGATGTGTATATTCTAATCCCTCTGTGTAAACAGAGCAATTGTGCTTTCTGGTTTTATCTTGGGAGAGAGATGATAGTATTTACATTGCTGAGCTTCAGCACAGAGTGAGGGAGCCTTGATGACATAGGCTATGTGGAAGGTGTGCTGACCTCTGCCCTAGATATGGCCCATTTACCAGCTAGCACCAATGACAGGCTATAGGGCTCTATTAATTGAGGTGATATTAAGAGAAACGGGGGCCCCATGTACATCCCCATATTACCCCTCCACCTGCTCTTCTTAAAATGGAAGTTTACACTCAGAAATCATTCATGGGATTTCAGGAGCTGGGGACCTATGCACATGCCTAGTGTGCCCAGAACCTTCATCTAGCCCTGCCACCACCCCAACTCCATAAAAGCTGGAATTCCTACCACTGGGGACCCTGTTTTCTAGGTTACACTGGCAAAAGCAGACAAGGCTGAAATCCAAGTCTCTACCATACCTCCGACTTAGACCAGGTCTACACTGCCACTTACTTTGGAATAACTCACGTCGCTCAGGGGTGTGAATAAGCCACCCCCGGTCGACATAATTTACACTGACCTAAGCACTGGTGTGGACAGCGCTATGTCGGCAGGAGAGCGTCTTCCGCCAACATAGCTACCGCCTCTCACAGAGGTGGATTTATTATGCTGACAGGAGAGCTCTCTCCCATCAGCGTAGAGTGTCTTCCCCAGAGACGCAACAGCAGTGCAGCTGCGCCAATGTAGCGCTTCTAATTTAGACTAGCCATCACAATGGTTCCGCAAGCCTAAACTAAGTTCCATATTAGAAATGTGTGCTGAACACATATATGATTTAAATGAATATATTACATATACACAGACATACCTTTTAATTAGGGCTGCCAATTAATCGTAGTTAACTCACGCGATTAACTCAAAAAAATTAATCACGATTAATTGCCGCTTTAATTGCACTGTTAAAAAATAGAATATCAACTGAAATTTATTAAATATTTTTGGATATTTTTCTCTGTTTTCAAATATATTGATTTCATTTACAACACAGAATATGTAAAAATGATAAACAAAAGCAATAATATTTTTAAATTCACCTCATACAAGTATTGTAGTGCAATCTCTTTATCATGAAAGTGCAACTTACAAATGTAGAAATTTTTTTGTTACATATCTGCAGTCAAAAACAAAATAACGTAACACTTTAGAACCTACTAGTCCACTCAGCCCTATTTCTTGTTCAGGTAATCACTTAGAGAAACAAGTTTTGTTTACATTTACAGGAGATAATGCTGCTCGCTTCTTATTTACAATGTCACCTAAAAGTGAGAACAGGCATTTAAATGGCACTCTTGTAGCCGGCATTACAAGACATTTATGTGCCAGATATACTAAATATTCGTATGCCCCTTCATGTGCTGGCCACCATTCCAGAGAACATACTTCAATGCTGATGAGACTCGTTAAAAAAATAACGCATTAATTACATTTGTGACTGAACTCCTGGGGGAAGAATTGTATGTCTCCTGCTCTGTTTTACCCGCATTCTGCCATATATTTCATGTTATAGCAGTCTCGGATGATGACCCAACACATGTTACTTGTTTTAAGAACACTCTCATTGCAGATTTGCCAAAACTCAAAGAAGGTACCAATGTGAGATTTCTAAAGATAGTTACAGCACTCGACCCAAGGTTTAAGAATCTTACGTGCCTTCCAAAATCTTAGAGGGAGGAGTTGTGGAGCATTCTTTCATAAGTCTTCAAGAGCAACACACGGACACAGAAACTACAGAACCCAAACCACCAGAAAAGAAAATTAATCTTCTGCTGGTGGCATCCGACACAGATGATGAAAATGAACATGCGTTTGGACTGTTATTGAGCAGAACCCATCATCAGCATGGACGCACATCCTCTATAGTGGTTGAAGCATGAAGGGACTATGAATCCTTAGCGCATCTGGCATGTAAATATATTGCGATACCAGCTGCAACAGTGCCATGTGAATGCCTGTTCTCACTTTCAGGTGACATTGTAAACAAGAAGCGGGCAGCATTATCTCCTGCAAATGTAAACAAACTTGTTTGTCTGAGCAATTGGCTGAACCAGAAGTAGGACTGAGTGGACCTGTAGGCTCTAAAGTTTTACACTGTTTTATTTTTGAATGCAGGGTTTTTTTGTACATAAATCTACATTTGTAAGTTCAACTTTCATGATAAAGAGATTGCACTACACTACTTGTAATGGGGGAATTGAAAAATACTATTTATTTTGTTTTTTAGTGTGCAAATATTTGTAACAAAAATAAATATAAAGTACACTTTGTATTCTGTGTTGTAATTTAAATCAATATATTTGAAAATGTAGAAAACATCCAAAAAATTTAAACAAATGGTATTCTATTATTGTTTAACAGTGTGATTAATCGAGCAATTAATCGCAATTAATTTTTTTTAATAGCCTGATTAATCACAATTAATTTTTTAATCTCTTGACAGTCCTAATTTTAATTTAAAATTCAAAATTATTTTAAGTGTCTACAAGTTTTTTCACCTAAACTGACCATCTCTGTGACTTAGAATCTGGGGATCTTTTTTTTGTAATTTACATCTTTCAAGTTTTACTGCATCTACTGTTAAACATTCACACTAGATAAAAGTAATTTGCATGTTTGCAAAACAATCGATACAGCTCTTGTCCAACAGTGCACATTTTCAGTAATTCTGCATACTACATATTCCTGTCAAAGTGGAATTACCAGACATGCAAATTAGCCATCTTAAACTTTCCTCTTTTGGCTATTAGTATTTTTATAAGAAAATACACACAAAGCAAATCAGAACAGGTGGGGAATTTCTTTTTAACACTTTAAGAGAAACTGGCAAATGTGGGGCTATTTCCTAGCTCTTGTCTGGGTGTGAGATTTTTACAGTCGGGAAAAGCAATTTTGTAATTTACAACTGCTTTTCCGACCCATAAACCTTTCCACAGTTTGTGCCTGGCAGAAAAACCTATATGAGGCAAAGCTCGTATAGGATTTATAGATCTGGGCCTAAATAAGTAAACAAACAAAACTTTTCACTAGGACTTCTGGATGCTATCATGACTGCTTTGTAGGTCCCTACCTACCTGGTGGTAAGCCTCCTATTAACATTGTTTCTTCAGTGCAAGCTCTACATAACCCTGTAATGATCTCAAGCCAGCCAAGACATGCATCTGGGGAGAACAATGTCCTGCAAATAGGGACACCACCATCCAAACCAGGACAGCTGTTGATACTACTGTATTTGGTGGGGTGCCCCCATTGTGTCCTTCCTTTTGTTGCTCAATCTGAAACAGCTAGGTATTGCAAAGAACCAAAACTTCCAAAAATTAACTGAGGTATTGCAGTGTCAAAAATGGATGCCTTTACTTAATTAAAAACAAGACTGCAAGCACAATTACAAAGGAACTTAAAACAAAAGTACTAGCTTTCTCATTTTTGTGTTTTCTCCTTTTTGTAGTTAAATGCTAGTGTGGTGGGTTTCTTTGGTATTTTCTTCCTACAAGGATATTGTTACATTTAATTATATTATGGTCACTATTACCAATCAGTTCAGGGATGCTCAATTCTTGGAGAAGATGCTGTGTTCCACTTAGGACTAAGTCCAGAACTGCTTCTCCCCTTGTGGGCTCCGGCACTTACGTGCTCCCCCAGATTTTTGCCAGGGTTTGCTAGCCCCGCTTGGTCACATAGTGCTGCGGGGCTCCCTCCCTGCATGGCAGCTGCTGGAGCCAACCAGCTGGGAGCTATGGCCAGAGGCAGTGGCAAACAGCTGGGAGTTTCAGGGAAAGCTGCTGCTTTTGCTGCTGCCTCTCCCTGTGGAGCTAACGCAGCGGTCCCGCCCTCCAGATGTTTGTTGCTGCCTCTCCATGCGGAGCTAACACCTGGGAGCTGCAGGGAGGTGCTGCTGAGGGAAAGAGGGAGATGTGTGCCTGGGGGGCATGAATCAAGCTGTTGGGGGGGAAAACCCTTAAGTTGTGCCACACCACTCTCAGCAGGCACCAGTCATCTCAGGCAGAAGCCCCAAACACCACCGCCCTGCTGCAGGCCGAAGCCCCGAGCTCCCTCCCACACTCACCCCCGAGTCTGGTAGGAGAGAATGGGTGTGTGTGACAGGCCTCCGCGAGTGGCATTTTAACTGTAAAAGAGCGTGGTTTGGCCACATTTGACATATAGGACCACTCTTCCACCAGTGCAACAAACTCTGTCAATCCTATATATTTTGTACCTTGGTACTATCGTGTCCCATTGATTATTTTTGTTTGACTGTTTCTCTTCAGCTCCAGCCTATACTTTATCAATTTCTATCCTCTCCTCTTTCATAGGATACAGAGTACCTCCTTTAATAAATCCTCCTCTACGGGATGTTTCTGTTTGAACCATGTGCTCCTCTACGCCTGTCAGCTTTCCTCCAGTCTTTAGTTTTAGAACTTCTCTACGTGCATATATATATATATGGCCAATTTGGTTACTCACTTGGGCCATGTCAAGTTTACCTATCAGATCAATGATTGCTACCAAATCAGCAGGAACATGAAGACCCAGGTCATGAGGTCCACCAAAATTAGTGCAATGTTTACTGCTCATGTGCTAGAGCTCCTGGGATGGATTGTGAGGTGTCTCATGCTGAATAAGCATTGTCATGATAATGCCTTGAGCACCTAATAAAATTTCGGGGCCTTGCCACCTTTATCATGTCCCTGGTTGAGGCACATCACAGGTTCTTTCGTCCTTCTGTTTAACAGGAACCCCCATTCACCATCTCCCTAATTTGTTCTATAAATATACCTGTTGTGGACACAAAGTTGGCATGGCAAAGGAGCGTGGAGCAGGAAGGGGAGAGAAACACATTGAATCCTGGTCCTTTCAACTAGTGAACCCAACCAAACAGCATTAAAAAGTGCTCCAAAATTTGCTTGCACCAGCCCTGAAACCTGCTTGAATGTCTGTTTTGGGATAGATAACATACAAAACTGTCAACAGGAAACCAGGAGAAGTTTGGTAGGTTGGGCAGAGTTTCATGTGAAGTTTTGAGGTTCATTTTTCACACCGGTCCTGGTTCCTACACTGGTCAACTCTTTTAACAAGGAAAACTGTGACGGATTGATGTAATTGGCCTCTTATTTTTTCTATGCTGGGAACCAGATTCTCCCTTGGCTAACCTGATCTATCCTGGAGCACAGCATGTACTCACACAGCGCTGTCAGTAGGCTCAGGAGGGTTTTATAATTTCAGTCTTTTAAAAAAGACTTTTGGATGCTTCTAGCATATTTAATTTATAAATTCTTCTCTCATCCAGGACCTCTTCCCTTTCCCCTTCTACAACTTTGCTTGTGAGTCCCCCCAAGCTGTACGCTGGGAACATCATAAGGATATCATCACTCAAGGCAATGCCTGGTAAAGATTCGTTAATGTAGTCAGAGATCACTCATCTTAGAAAAGTAGAAAAGCTGGAGCCAAGTCATTTTAACCAGCTCAGTATGATACTGAGAGGAGTTCAGTGCAAGCACCATCACATTTGTTGCCAGAATCTATAAACACTAAGTTATGACAGCTGAAGAGTCAATTCACCACCTTCACACACACTCACACACGCACCTCATCAGCCACACAAACTGAAGTCTACCTCCATAAACTAAAAAATTCTACTCATTCAGTCCTGCAGCTCTTTTCTGGGGGATTGATGATACTGCATGGTGTAATTGCTCTTTTTTACCTAATCAAACCCCTTTAAGGGTTAAAATATGGCATATGTTGATCGCAGACACTCCTCACTAACAGGAAAGACACACTGCTGTGGGGCCCACATCTAGGCTTCTCCTTCCCTCCAGCAGTCTGTGGATAGCTGCTAATTGTATCCACTTGTTTAACCTCAGGGATAACGTCTGGAGGGGACCAAGTGCCACAAGCAAGCTTTTTTTTTTTTTTTTTTTTTTTTAAAAAACGGTCATTTCCTCTCTGGTGTAACTTGCATGACAGCATGTGACAAGCAGAAATTAATGGGGACACTGCTGTGCCAATACCTCTTGAATTGCTTTGACACTGGCTGCAGGCTGCCTGCTTGGCCACCCAGCCAAGACCTCACATGAAACATGGCAAGGGGCCCACAGTTCTATTCACGAACAAGCCAGCTGGTCAGTGATTAGAAAGCTGAAACAATGCAGTACATATACACCAAGAAAAATACTTTACAAAGAGCTTCAGGCTCAGGAGGTAAAGTTGATTAAAAAAAAAGTAAATCTGTAAATTTATCTTCTGGAGCTGCAAATTCAAGTTGACACCACAGACAACCTGGAACATCCTTTTAGTTGATTCTACATTCTCACCAGAATATGATCAAAACTAAGTCTAAAATTTTAGCACACAAAATAGTGGCATACAAACAACTTAGACCACACTGATTCAGATTCAGTGCAGCATTCAAATTATGTAAATATATAAGAGAGTTATGACAGATTACTATTCCTATTGGCCTATCAACACTTCAGCAACATTGCCTACATTTCTGCAGAAATCCACATCGGACCTGCCTACAGTGGGCCAATAAAAAATACTGAGATTTGTTTATAGACTGAGAAATAAAAACAAAAGCTGAGATTTTCAAAACAGCTAAGGGGATTTGGATGCCCAGGTCCCCTATCTCCTAGGCAGCACTGAAAACCTCAGCCAAGACTTTTTAAAGTGTCGAATCTTTGGCTAGATGCAAAAATGCTGAGTAGACCTTTCCTCTTGTTGTATTCCCAAGTTTTGGAAGATCAATATCCTGCTAAATGTAGGGTATTCCCCACCTGCTCTTTGCAAAAAAGGAATTACTACTACTTAAAAAAAACAAAAGACTAGGATTTTAAAAGCAACCTAAGGGATATATTTCAGAGTAACAGCCGTGTTAGTCTGTATTCGCAAAAAGAAAAGGAGTACTTGTGGCACCTTAGAGACTAACCAATTTATTTGAGCATAAGCTTTCATGAGCTACAGCTCACTTCATCCAATGAAGTGAGCTGTAGCTCATGAAAGCTTTTGCTCAAATAAATTGGTTAGTCTCTAAGGTGCCACAAGTACTCCTTTTCTTTTTTCTAAGGGATATAGGCACCCAGATCTCATGGGAAATCAGTGCGATTTGGGCAGCTAACTCCTAGGACTCCTTTGAAAATTCCAGCCCAAGACATTGTCTCTTAATAGCTAGAATCATTAGGATAAAAATTACTGTTACCCAGGCCTGCATTTTTTGAAGTAAGTATAAGGAATGAAGTATCAAAAGATAGGCTGAGCTGATAGTCAAGTGACAATTGCACCAAGAGGGAGAGGGTTTGGTTTTGGAGTCTAATTCATGTTGTTTGCTGTCTGCATGAGAAAGGGCTAGGAATACTGTGGAATCTTATGGGAAGAGGCTGGCCTCATACGGGGTCCAATCCAGTGCCAGGTGAAGTCAATGGGAATCTATCCACTGTCTTCAGGGAGTTGGATTGGACCTACTGCCTTTGAGTAAACCCCTCTGCCCAACATACATATCACAGCTGACAAGAACTGCAGGGAGCTGTATCTAAATTTGACAAAAGGGAGGTCACTATGACACTACATAGCATAATGTAACTCTGATTCTTGGCTGGGGTTCCTGGACATGATAATAATCACCTTCACCTTTGATCAATCAGTCCATCAACCCTCACATAGAGAGCGCCAATCACAACATGTCATTTCTGTTGTTCTAGCCAGTCCTTCAGCCACCTGCTAGCCAGGCTGTCAGTGGTACCAGACACCCTATCGGTATAGCACACCACAGTCCAAAACCCCTGAGCTCAAGCAATCCGCCAGCCTCAGCCTCCCAAGTAGCTGGGAATACAGGCATGCACCACCATGCCTGGTATTACCATAATAAACAAAAAAGTCAGTTATTATTAAAGGTGGGTACTTGGAGGAATGTGGACTGTGTATACTCATCAGTCATCTGGTCTCGGGCAAGTCACTTAACTTCTTTCTGCTTCTGTTACCCCATCTAAAAATCAGGGATAATACTTCTCTACCTCATAAGGACATTCTGAAGATTAATTAGTTTATGTTTGTGAAGTATCTTGAAGGGCTGATGTTTACTCAGTTATAATTGTGCAACGGTAGTGAATTGGACAGCATATGCAAGAAGAATTTCCTGTATGCACAGTGTCATGGTGATGGGTCTTAAGGAAAGGATTTGAGGGAGGAGAGGACAGTGGTCTTTTGGGTCCCTTCAGGCAGGGTGTTCTAAATGTAATGGCTTTCAGGATTTGCAGTGTTAGCGGTAGAACACGAACCATCAAAAAAGTTTTTATTTTTGATGTGCAATTTCATCTAACTAAAATCAAATGGGAATGGTTCCTCTGAACTGCTTGAGTTTGAGTTGCTGTAAGTATTTACCATAGTTAATAGTCTGCACCAGTGTTTATATTTAATTAAAAATAGATAGATCTAGGGCAACAGATTTTCCGTGTGGAAGAACCAGGTCCCTTGTCTGGAGAGAAGAGGGTTAACAGGGGATGGTTTTAATGGGGTCAGGGAGGTGGGCACAGAAGAGTTTGCCAGCTGGGTGGAAAGGAGAGCGAAAAGGCTGCCCATCCCTGCCTCTTTTTCTGTGGCTTCGTCTTTTCTCATTTCTGCACTCTCCTCTGCTCCCTTATCCTCCCCCTTGATTCATTCTACATCCCCTTCCTTTTCTCTCCCTAGCTCATAGTCATTCTCTCTATCACATTTACTCTCAATCCCTTGGTCCTGTTTGATTTTGTCTGTTCACCAGCACCACTCTAGATACCTTGCCACAATCTAATGCTTCCCTGTGATGAAGGGAGGGGAGCAGCACTGAGGATGCCAGCCCCAAGTATGGATCAGGATCCACTGGCCTATGGTGCTGGTGCAGCTGAGCTGACTGAAGGCCCATCACATGGTGCCACACGTATTGGACTCCATGTGTGGTGGTGGTCTGGCTTGAGCAGCGTGCTCACTGGAAGTATTCATAGAGGCTGTCCTCATTATAGTAAAGTGCTTCCAGGAGTGGTCCCAGAGGTGCACATGTTGTCACGCACCCTGCAGTGTTTAGCTGACCAGTAGCTCCTTCAAATGTCAATAGAACGACATCAATTTACAGCAGCTGTGGCTCAACCTGGTCTTCTTTAATACCCCGGACAGACCCGGAAAAAAGTGGCACTCTAGATTTTCCGTGACACACTCTTAACCAATTAGCGCGCACCATGTTTGTCCGCGTTAGACATCACACCCCCATAGAGCATGTCTGTACAGCAAAACCCCCACCGTGCGCACTACCACACTGTGCTGTTCATTTGCACTGGTGCACAGTGTGAGCACGACGAATAACAATAGGTACTGGGGTTTTGGGCGGGAGGAGAAGAGAGGAACAGCCCGGGAGAGGAGTCAGTAATGGTGGGGAGGGGAGAAGGTTGTGACAAAATGTTTCACAGACCTGGCTAAAGAAATAAAACAAAAGCTAAATCCAAAACTGCACAGAATACACTTTCAGTGTACGAAAAGGTAAAAATGCAATAGAACGGTATCTTGTGGAACGAGCTGGTCTGTAGAATAAATTGCTCAGGGCTTGTCTACACCGTACAGCAATGTGCATTATGCAGGTGTGATTTTTAAAGCGCACTAACATGTTATGCATTTGTTGGTTTGTGTAGACCCTGCTGATAGACATTAAAGGTTCCTTACTGTTCTTTAACATAGTGCAGCCCTACGATACAGTGCACTAGGAAACCTTTAGTGTGCACCTTTAGTGTGTCTGACTCTAGACAAACCAATTAATGCGCGGGTTAGAGTGTTTTAGAAATCACACCCCCATTGTGTACATTACCTCATTATACAGACATAACCTTAAGCTGGGGAGGGATAGCTCAGTGGTTTGAGCACTGGCCTGCTAAGCCCACGGTTGTGGGTTCAATCCTTGAGGGGGCCATTTAGGGATCTAGGGCAAAAATTGGGGATTGGTCCTGCTTTGAGCAGGGGTTTGGACTAGATGACCTCCTGAAGTCCCTTCCAACCCTGAGATTCTATGAATTGAATAAATACTTTTTCAAACCATACGGCCATTAGTTCTCAAATAAACCACTTGTGATAGACAAGAAAGTTATGGCATTATTTATACAGATGAGCAGAACAGAGGGAATGACAGCTCTTCTTACCTATTAATCATATTTCTACAATGTAATCATTCTTGAAAGAGTTCTGAGACTAAAACTTGCTAAGGCGTAGATATCTTGAAGCACATGCTTAAGTGCTTTGCTGAATCAGAGCCTAAAAAAGTAACCCTCTTTTACTTTTTTAGGCTCCGATTATAGGCACCAACTAACAAAACATTATCAGTCAGGGAACATACAATATAGAACTATGTACTATTACAAAATACCAATCAACGAACTGGAAAAACCCTGTATATTTAGCAAAACAAATGAAAGAGGCTAGGGTTCACCATTGAATGATTGCTGTTTTCTTTTGTTTATTACATAGTAACAGTATTATTTACTGCAGCTTTGCAAGCTAGCAAGCAGCTGGGTGTAATACATTTCCATGCTGTGTAACCTCTCCTTATGCTTCATTAGACTTCTTATCAAGAGCAGAAGAAAAGAAATCTCTCTCTTATGCCTTTCCTGTGGCAAAGGAAAAGACAAGATGATGACTTTCCAGTTCATTTCACTTGTACAACATTTTCATCAATCACCATGGGGTAGAGTTTTTGTTATTCTCACTGGAGGACTGTTCTTGGCTTTCTGTCACATAAAGAAGCATAATGACAGGTTTCAGAGTAATAGCCGTGTTAGTCTGTATTCGCAAAAAGAAAAGGAGTACTTGTGGCACCTTAGAGACTAACCAATTTATTTGAGCATAAGCTTTCGTGAGCTCTCACGAAAGCTTATGCTCAAATAAATTGGTTAGTCTCTAAGGTGCCACAAGTACTCCTTTTCTTTTTATAAAGAAGCATGACTCCACTAACTAGCACATTTGGGTTACCTCACCAGACTTGTAGAAAAACAAAATGCAAACATAAGGCGAATGGCTACTTCTCCAATATTTTCTAAGGGCCTCATCCTGCAATCCTAATGCAGGACTGCATTGGGGCTAGAAAATTGGGTTGAAAATTCCTCTTATTGAGAGGAAGTTTAAAGCTCTGAAACACACTGAACACTTGAAGTGATGAAGCTAAACTACCACATTTCATCAAGAACCAAAAGCTGCTTTTTGCTTGTTTTGCGACTTTTGCTCCAAAAACCAAGCAAAAGAAACTGTGGTTTATTTTTATTTTAATCTCCCTGTGAATTATGCATCCCTTTGCAGTTTTGGTTCACTATAGCCCACACAGTTTGGCCTTCATTCTCCTTTTCCTATGCGTTCAATAAGTCCCATAGATTTCAATAGGAATTACATGAACAAACAAAAAGAAGAATGGGACATGGTCTAATTACAGCGTTAACAGAGCAATGGAGATGACAAGATGACAATAAAACATTTATTTGGAAGATGGTTTCTCTTCCCATAATTTCATGTTTTAAAACATCTTTTCCTTTTCGGTCTGTGTTGTTTCTCACTGAACGACAGAGCTATACACAACACACTGCTGTAATAACAAGCATACGGCTCAAAGATCACTGTTGACTTTCTTGAATCTCAAATTAGCCTTTTTTATTTAAAATACATGAAAGACATCTGTACACTCTTTCATTAAACTAATTTTACATTTGTAACATCCTACGTATTCTTTTGGAACCGTTTCCGTTAAATTGCCAAGTCTGGGTTTGGACAGCAAGTATTTCCTTTGTAACATTAAAGGAGGAGTGTACTGCTGTCAAAATTTCTCTCTAAAAATAAGTCTTTGATAAAGTAGATACTGTACTTGTCAGAACAGGAATATCTGAAGTTAATTTCAAATGAAAGAATATTTTAGACTGAATCATTAACTAGATTTTAAAAACCCACCAGATTCTGCCACTGTACTGTCCCCTTTCCTGCAGGGAAAGTAAAGAGAAAACTACTCTGAATTTCCATGCACAGAATACTGTCACATTCTGGAGACTTCTGAGATTCCTAAATCACAGTTATGCAACATAACTATCATATCCTAAAATGGAAGGCAGAGAGCCCTGCCGCTGAATTTATTGGTTTGAATATGAAACACTCCAAAGAGATGGCTAAATGACTTCTAAATTATGTTTGGCAATTTAAAGCTACAGTGTGCAGTTTCCTGTTGCATTTGACAGAGAAAGGGGACATTTTACCAGTATTCCGGCGCAATTTCTTTTTTCACATTGTTGTTTGTAGGGTCTCATGTATTTAGCCTCTGATTGTGCAAACAAGTTAGCAATTTAGTCCACACGCAGCCCCATTGATTTAAATGGGACCACTTGTGGAAACAGATACTACTCAACATGAGTAAAGATATACAACCTAGCTTGTCCTGAATTTATCTGAATTAAAAAGAAATGAGCTTTTAGATTTGTGAATTCTAAAAGTTCACTTCAGAATCAAATGGAATAATTATTGTGACTCAAAAAAGTTATGATTTAAAGTTATGATTTTCAAAAAATAAATGAAGCCAGTATTGTGTCATTCCCTCAAGCCTTTTTCCATTATATTATAGGATTTACCACTGTGACAAACTACTGCACATTTTTCTATCTATCCAGGAGACTGTGCCATGCACAGCTTTTGCTGTGTAGACATACCCTGCCTCTGGGTTAGCCTACATGAGCTTGTCTCAATCTAGCTAAGGAAGATGAAAATAGCAATGAAGATAACACACAGTATGAGTTTCAGATCAGGCAGTATAAGCCAAATACGTCCCCAGGGTCCGTGATACACTTGTAGTACCTACTCTGACACCTGAACTGTCCTGTCTTCACTGCTTCTGGCAGCCACACTTGATGGAGTCATGCCGGTTCAGGTAGGCTAGCTCATGCACAGCTTTTGCTGTATAGACATACGCCACTGATGCGGCTTCCACCTATATTTCAAGGGGAGACTATTTCCCTGATTCAGCAAAGCATTTAAGCACGTGCTTAACATTAAGCCTGTGACTAGTCTGGGACTACAGAGACAGTGGTTCAAATCCTTCTCTTGAATACCTCTACTGACTTCAGCAGGTTAAACCAGGGATGAATTTGGCTTGATGTTATTAGCATCAGCTAGGGAGCAGTCTTTTAGTTTGGCTTCATTTAAATCTGGGACTGCTCAAGTGCTTAAAGTAAAGCAGATACTTAACCACTTTGCTGGATCAGGGCTTAAGCTCTTTAATGTCTGGTTGGGGGGGAGGGGGAAGAGAGAGAAACACACAAACTTTGATATCGAATTTGGGGTTCATCTTTCAAAGTTTAGAACTCAATCAAAACATTCTGATGGGCTTTTAATTGCGTTTCGTTCACTGACATAAATGGCATTGCTGTGTAGCTGTATATTAAGAGAGGAAGTTATAAAAACTTAAAATATTGATATTTATGAGTTTCTGAATAAGGTTTTCAACCCAACAATTAAGGACAGATTTAGGCCCTTAACTGCAAACTCTTCACACTGCACATGACACCAAATGAAAGACTGCTCGCTAGCGAATGCTAATAGCATTGGGCCAAATTCAGCCCGGTGTAACCCAAGCAAGCCAACAGGGTTACACCACAGAAGGGTTTGACCCACTGTGTCTGTAGTGCTGAGTGTTCAGTGTTCAATATTAAAAAAACAGATATCCTTTACCAAAGTTACAAACAGATAAAGCAGCCATTTTGTACTGAAGTTTTTTCCTGTCACACAAAGGGTTAAGTGCCAAACAGTATCTCTATTATTTCACTCATGACTCCATTCCTAATTTTCTGTTTTCTGGCAGCTGCTTACTAACTTACTAATAATGTGCATCTTTGTTTGGACTTCTTAAAAAGGGGATATTCTCAAAGTGGAAGAAAGCTCAATTTATTTCACTTTGAAACCTGAGAAACTAGTAACATGAACCGTATGTTGATTATAGAGCATGGTGATAAATAAAGGAAGAAGTTGTGTAAATATGTGAAAAGATGATGGTGGGAGAGAGTAGAGGAGAAGTCCTGCTTTGGATATATGATGCTTTTGTGGTATCTTATGTCCGAGGAAAGCATGCATGCACAATAGAGTCTTTTCTTAGTTTGCATTCTATATCTTTTACTATTATTTGCAAGTTTTCCGTAACACACTCTTGGCTATTCTGAGGCGTCAAACAACCATCACCTGCCCACATCTCCCAGTGCCCCTCTTAGGCTGGAAGCTCTTCTCCTTAGTTCTACTGTACCTAAGCATGGACTTAATTCTAATTTAGCATCTTCCAGGTGGTCGAATCGACCTACAATTATTTCTAGGTCTTGTGGGGAAAAAATTAGTGCCACAGCTGGATCCTGGCAAATCACTGCAGAACTTGTTTCTATAGCAGCATATTTCACACATTCAGCCTGTAGAGTCACGTTTGGGTTTTGTGTAAAATAACAAAAAACATCCACGAACAGGAAGCATTCTAGAGTATGAGGAAGAGGAGCTGGTGTCCCTGACTGGAGGAGATGGAGGGGTGTGGCAGCCAGACTAAATGAAGCCGCCTCATTGGATGTGAGGCATGTTTGTGTAGAGAAAGAGAAAATGCAGCTGAATTTTAGCTAGTGGGAGGGACCCTAGAATCAGCAGAGAAGTGGTGAAACATCCCATAGCCTGAGCAGGAAAACTGGTGCTACCAATAGCCCCACACTCCTCTCACGGCCTCAAACTCAGGATGGTGTGGGGAAGAGGAAGAACGGACTTAATTCCAGATCCTTGTTCCCAGTTCCAGCCACAGTGTCGTACACCTCTTGGGATCTAATTGTTATCCCCATGACATTTCCCCATCTTACACTTTAGGGCCTACAGCGAATATAACCACCTGCTCCAGACATACACTCTCTCTCTGATTCCCCCCAGGAACAGCTAGGGAGCCAAAGTTGCTGTTTCTGGCTGCTTTCACCATCTTTTGTTGTAGCTGGGGAGCATAACTTTTCTGCTTCTAGGCAATTGGAATAGTGTCCTCCTAAATAATGGCCAGTGGATCCCCCTTTCTCCTGCTCTTAGGTATTTACATTTTTGCTGGAAATATATTTTGGGGGATTTTTCACATTAATGGAAATAGCAAAAATGAAAATATATAGGGCTAGTTTAAAGTTCTACAATATCAAAATATGCAGGAAAAACACAGCCCTTACATTTTTGTCTATGTTTTTCTTCAGATGCATGAAGCTAGATACAGCTGTTGCTGAAGAAACAGATACAGCTTAGTAAAAATCAGAGTTCCACTAAAATATCCTAATTAATTATTTTTTCCTACTGGACACAATAATTTGTTTTTAGTGGCATCAAAACAATTTATGTCTCTAGTGCTAGACCAGATGCCTGAGGAAAATGATAATGGGTTGAGCTGAGTGAACAGTTTGTACTAAATAATTTGATGAATTTATAGTCTTTGACTGGTTGTGAATTGTCCACGATTGTCCTACAATTTTTGCAAATGCAATTGTTCTTCTAAGCTATTTGCTGTATAGTTACAATGAATCATTTTTGGTTTATAGATTGTTTGCAAAAACTTTATGGTGAGTATTTGATATTCAGAATTCAAGCTGCATTAGTTTTGGTTTAGTTCTGACTGGACATGTCACAGAGCACTATTTCTGTTCCTTGATTTAACTTAACTCTCAGAACCAGGCAGCCAATGAGAATAAATATGTTTATGAGGATTTTTTAGGAGCCTGCTCCCTCATCACAATGTGCCATTCTGCCTACTCCTCCCATGCATCATCACTCCCTTTGGGGTGATGTGTGCCTTCAGGGGTACCTGGAGGGAGAAGTCCTTGATCTCCCTCAGGCAAAAGGACTACACCTGTGAATAGCACAAAAATTAAAGGGAGAGAGGATGGGATGGCTCTTTGCATGACCTCCACACTGCATACCCGTGAAAGGATCTGTCACAATCTGACTTAATTTACTAAAGACAGAGATAAGTATCTTGTAGCTTGTAAGAAAAGTTTAGAATACAGATACATAATTAGCATTCCCTTTCTCTCTCACATTGCATCACTCCAGAGCTTGCAGCGACTATCACTACAGTGATGTGCTAGCAATAAAAATCCCAGCTTCAGAAGTAATCTCTATCCAGTCACTGTAGCTTTTACCTACGTCTCAAAGGCATCCAGAATATTAAGAGCCAGAAGCTTTCTGGCATCACAGTGATAATTTAGAGCTCCACTGAGGTAACAGAAATTAAATCATATTCTCTTAAATGCACCAAAATAAACATGCAAGTTAAATTAATGGGCCAATTCTTCTCTTATTTACACTAGTGTAAATCTGAAATAACTTCACTGAAATCAATGGCGCTATCCTGGATTTACATTCATTTAATGGAGAGCTGAATCTGATCTCCTATGTTTGCAATATTACAGTTTTACTATGCCTAAATCATAATTCTATTTACTAGAAAGAGTGAGAGAGTGGGGAATAGTAACATTTCACTGTTTAAGGAGTCCTGAATAGTTTTAAGTCTGTGTGGACTTTAACCAAGGTAAACTTTAACCTTCATAATCAATGATATAACCAAAAATTATTTATGTATTTATTTTATTCTTTTTATTTGTAAGTTATACAAATAACTGTCTAGCTAAGGCGCTAAGTGCTTTTGACATGTGCTAAAAAGACAGTCATACAAATAAACCCCCACCATCCAACCACCCCCTTGGCAAGCTTTCCTCACCACCAAAAATGGAAAATCAAATCCATGACAATATCTCAAAGTGGAGCTAGTCATTATCCTTATGGGGCACGTAAAGGCATTAAGAAAAAATGCTCATATAAATTAAAGATTGGTGTAAATTACTTTGGAGAAAGTGTGTGAGTTGTCCTGATATGCAAAAAACTGTCTTCTTTTCCTGACTACATGGAAACCCATCATTGCTGGTTTACCAGTAGAACCTTACCTCATCGCCTTCTATTCTATTTCATTCCACTCCATGAAGGTTCTCATATCATGTTTATCACTGTAGTATCAGAGCACCTTTCAGCAGTGCATAAAGCAACATAACTAACAGCTGTCACATGTTGTTTGTTCTCTCATCCTCTCCCCCAGGGGAGAAGCAAGTGCAGTGGAGTGTCTTGTTTTGGTAGATTGTTTTAAATTTAATTTTATTTCAAATATACACGCGGCTATTAGGGCTGTCAAGCGATTAAAAAAATTAATCGCAATTACATGCCAGATGTGCTAAAGATTCATATGTCCCTTCATGCTGCCACTTAATGGCCTCATGAATAATGACGGGTTCTGCTCGATAACAATTCAAAGTAGTGTGAATTGACGCATGTTCATTTTCATTATCTGAGTCAGATGCCACCAGCAGAAGGTCGATTTTCTTTTCTGGTGGTTTGGGTTCTGTAGTTTCCACATCTGAATGTTGCTCTTTTAAGACTTCTGAAAGCATGCTCCAGACCTTATCCCTCTCGGATTTTGGATGGCACTCCAGATTCTTAAACCCTGGGTTGAGTGCTGTAGCTATTTTTAGAAATCTCACATTGGTACCTTTTTTGCGATTTGTCAAATCTGCTGTAAAAGTGTTCTTAAAATGAACATGTGCTGGGTCATCATCTGAGACTGCTATAATATGAAATGCAGGTAAAACAGAACAGGAGACATATAATTCTCCCCCAAGGAGTTCAGTCACAAGTTTAATGAACACATTTTTTTAATGAGCATCATCACCCTGGAGCATGTCCTTTGGAATGGTGGCCGAAGCATGAAGGGGAATGTTTATCATATCTGGCATGTAAATACCTTGCAATGCCAGCTACAAAAGTCCCATGTGAATGCCTGTTATCACTTTCTGGTGACGTTTCAAATAAGAAGCTGACAGCATTATCTCCTGTAAATGTAAACAAACTTTTTTGTCTTACCAACTGGCTGAATAAGAAGTAGGACTGAGTGGACTTGCAGGCTCTAAAGTTTTACATTGTTTTGTTTTTGAGTGCAGTTATGTAACAAAAAAAAATTGCACTTTCACAATAAAGAGATTGAACTATGGTACTTGTTTGAGGTGAACTGAAAAATACTGTTTCTTTTATCATTTTTACAATGCAAATATTTGTAATAAAAAATAATAATATAAAGTGAGCAGTCTACACTTTGTATTATGTGTTGTAATTGAAATTAATACATTTGAAAATGTAGAAAAATATCCAAAAGTATTTAATAAATTTCAATTGGTATTCTATTGTTTAACAGTGTGATTAAAAATGCGATTAATCATGACTAATTTTTTTAATTGTGATTAATTTTTTTGAACTAATCGCGTGAGTTAACTGCGATTAATCGATAGCCCTAGTTGCTATGTTATTTATGTTACAGAAGGCAGGATCAAAGAAATGCTCCTTGCAATTAGAACAGAAGGAGGTAAGCTTTTCCATGGTCCTTAGCCCTTGACTACAACTGAGAATCCATTAGGATTATCTTTATTCCCATAATCTTGCTGAAGAAAGATGAGTTACAGTCCCCGATCCAATGCACCTTGAAATCAATAGAAATCCTCCCTCTGACTTCAAAGGTGATGGGTCAAGCCCTTATAGACTTGTAGCTCTCTCCGGCCTTTATTTTGTGATTATTTGGTAGACATCTTTACACAACAACATTTACAATTTCACCTACTTATATTTAGAAGCTCAAATTATTACTACGGTCAGGTTGCCTTCACTACTCACAAAAAAAATGTGAAGCACTCACGAACGACTTTAAATCACACTAGAGTGGGCACAGTAATTTAACATGATTGGAGTGCTTCACATTTTTATGAGCTCCTGCGTTTGGAAGTGATTAGGGTTCTGCACAAGCATGGATTAGGGCACCACAGGAAATAAGAGAATTTTTGTTTTCATTTTCTGAGTGTTTGAATTTGGAAATAATTAGGGTTCGGAGTATGTCCGCTCCATGGCACTTAAAAATGAAAAGGAGTACTTGTGGCACCTTAGAGACTAACCAATTTATTTGAGCATAAGCTTTCGTGAGCTACAGCTCACTTCATCGGATGAAGTACTCCTTTTCTTTTTGCGAATACAGACTAACATGGCTGTTACTCTGAAACTTAAAAATGAATGGCAGGACTCTCCCAAAATAAAAAAATTAGACAATCCAAATTGCGGTAGTAACAGTACAAGTGCCTTAACGAAGAGGTAGGGGCACGCAGTGATGGGCACTATAGAGAAAGAGTCATTTTCCCCCAGCATAGCCAAAATTTGGTCATCAGTGTAAGGAGGGCAATTTGTGGATTGGAGACCTCAGACTGTGCACAGCATCAGTGGCTCCAGAGGGGCCATCTGGGTGCGGCAAAGAAGTGGACATGGTTTTGCCTTCATGTTTGTAGGAACTGCTGCAGTATGGGGAAGAGCTGGCTACACCACCATTAAGGGGAACCTCTCCTGTATCCATCACCCAGAAAGCATGTTATTGACACCATAATGCCTCCAGAAGCTGCCATTTGTGTGGCATGCTTCCTTTTTCTCCATCTATTCAGCCAGCTTGCTGTTCTAGGAGGCATAACAGCCCTCATTTTAAAAGAATAAACTTTTCTATTTAAAGTAGTCCTCCAAAATAATAAACCACTTCAAATCATTTTATGTTGCCCTGTTATTTGCATGTATATATAACCATGACTCTCAATGCCTAAAAAGGTTTTTGCTTCTTTTCCTCACTATAAAATATTAGCAGGACAATTTTAGAAATCCAACTAATCAAGCATTTATTTAGGTCCTACAACATGCACATTTGAATGGGCTCATTAATGCAGTGACACTTTTTAAGGAGTTTCTTTTAACAATGTTGTTAGATACAGGCCACACTGAAGATTTTTTTTCTTCTTTTTACAGCAGTTTCATCATCACTGTGGTGTATTTATTCCTGGAATTTCTCACCTTGTTTTCAGTATCACGTGATAGTGCAACATCTGCTCCGCATCTCAAACATGATCAGAGTACATGCGTCTGTGGCAGAGGGCTAATGACTCACAGCAAAACTCAGAAAACTGGCTTGTTTTCTGAGAAGCTACATCTTCATTTTAATTTACTAAGAAGTGATACATTACTTGCTACTAACACAGACAGAGTGGAATTCACAGGGTACACAGAAAGGAGCAATGACTGTATTCATTTTCAGGGATAAAGTGAATTTGTGGCACAGTGCCCTGGGATAAATTTTCAAAAGTGACTTAGGCACTTAGCAGGCTTTCAGTGAGATGTAAGCTCCTAAGTGCCTATGCCTATTTTGAAAATAAATGTGATTTAGACTCCTAGGCCTAGATCCTTAAAGGTATTTAGACACCAAACTCCCACTAAAATCAATGGGAATTAGGTGCATCAAAAACCTTTGTGATCTCTCACTCCGAACACCTCGGCCCCACCCCCAGCCTGGAGCTCCCTCCTGCACTCCAAACCCCTCATCCCCGGCCCCACCCCAGAGCGCTCACCCTCATCTGGAGCCCAAACCCCCTCCCGAACCCCAACCCCCTGCCCTAGCCCAGTGAAAATGAGCAAGGGTAGGGGAAAGTGAGCAATGGAGGAAGAGAAGATGGAGTGAGCGGGGGCAGAGCCTCAAAGAAGGGGCAGGGGCCAGGCAAGGGAGTTCAGTTTTCTGCAATCAGAAAGCTGGCAACCCTACCTGCGAACTCTTACTTGCATGGACAGTGGGGTGGGAGGAGGTATTGTTTCATATTCTCTGTGTATATATAAAGTCTGCTGCAGTTTCCACGGTATGTATCTGATGAAGTGAGCTGTAGCTCACGAAAGCTCATGCTCAAATAAATTGGTTAGTCTCTAAGGTGCCACAAGTACTCCTTTTCTTTTTACTTGCATGAGCAGCCTGAGTGACTTCAACTACACTAGCTGAGCATTGCTCATGTGAACAGAAGTAACAAGGTACAATTAAGTACAATTAAGAAAGTTGATGTATGCCTAAACTGGCGTTGGAGGTGTAAATTCCTGCTTGAGGAGACATACTTGTGCTAGCTCTCATCGAACTAGCGTGCTAAAAATACAAATGTAGCCACTGTGGCACAAGCAGGATCCTAACCAAGAGGCTAGGAATATATGGCAGCCACACTTCTATTCTTAGTGCACTAGCTTGATCACATCTAGTGCAGTTATGTCTTCTTGAGCTGGAATTTATACCTCCAGGCTGAAGCACAGACTCCTCGGTTTCCTTCTCTCTGTGGCACATAAAGTTCATACACCAACACATGTAAATGCTGAAATCAGGAAAAGGGATCATGTAAACAAAAAAGCCCTGGCTGGGGTGATTTAGTTAGGGATTGGTCCTGCTTTGAGCAGGGGGTTGGACTAGATGACCTCCTGAGGTCCCTTCCAACCCTGATATTCTATGATTCTATGAAACACTAGCTGGATTTTTTCCTTTATCCATTAAATTGGCTTTTGTAGACATCAAAAGCCAAATTTTGCTCTGATTTACTCCACTGACTGCAATGAAATTTACATAGGCATAAGTGGGGAGAACTGAGCCTGTTCATTTTAAGAAGGCTAGACTCTTCTCCTTCACATGCTTTATAGAACCAAATTATCATGATTAAGGCTATGATTTAATCATGAGTATTTTAGTAAAAGTCATGGACAGGTCAGGGGCAAGAAACAAAAAAATCATAGCCTGTGACCTGTCCATGTTGTCTACCATAAATACTCCGGATAGAATCTTTTTTTTTTTTTTTTTGGGGGGGGGCGCTGCTGGGAGGGGAGGAAGCCCACAGCACCAGCGGCCATTGGGGAGCTCCAGGGGGCCAACAGCTGCTCTGGCCGCTACCGTGGGGGAAGCCCCGGGAGGCCAGCGGCTGCTCCAACTGCCCTGGACCGCTGCCAGGAGCCACCAAGCTGCAGCTCCTCCCACCGCCGCCGGGACCGCTGCTAAGGAGGTTCCTGGAGCCAGCTGCATCGACCACTGCTCAGGCGGTCCTGGGGGCCAGGTGCTCAGGCAGTCCCGGGGGCCCGCAGCCTGAGGCTGCCAGAGCAACAGCCAGTGTGGCTGGGTCAGGGGCTGGGACCACTCCAGCAGTGGTTGGTGTGGCTGGCTGCAGAGCCGCTCCAGCAGCAGCCGGTGTGGTTGTCCCCACTGGCTGCTGCAGAAGTCACGGAGGTTGCAGGAAGTCACGGATTCCGTGACTTCTGCAACCTCTGTGACAAACACAGAGCCCTAATCATAATCCATCATCTGAATTGCAATGTCTGTGCAGAATCATATATTGGTCCATACACAACACCAATAATTGCCTGCACAAATACTTAATTCCCAAGCAGAATTTCATGTTTGCCGATGCAATTTTAGAACCAGGTTTTGGAAAAATGGCACACAATGTTATAGACCAATATTCTTTTTTTCTGTTTGCCTCCGACTATTGCACGCATTAATCTATATATGTACTGAAAGAAATATGATTAAAAGACAAAGGTGAGATTTTTTTAAAATCCACTTAGGGTGTTGGGATGCTCAATTCCCATTTATGCTAATTAACTAATTACATTTTAATGAGGATTAAATGACCAAATCCTTTCAGCAGCCCTGAAAATCTCAGCGAAGAGCAGAACCCTAAAAGCATTAGAACATGGCATCTTTGTAATATGCGAGTTACATTTCAATCCACTGCTGAGGCTGAATCCAGCTGTTCTCCTTTTTTTAATTTAACATTTATGCAAGAAGATTGCTTACAAAAATAAAACTACTGGAACTGCCTTAAGTTACACTTTTTGTGGCTTTGATAAGTAAAATGATCTGTCTCTGAAGTGTATGATTTCAGACCCAAAGGTCAAAAAAATCACTTAGGTTGCCAATGTTAACAAAAATTAGTGGAATAATAAAAAAATTTAAGTGAATTTCCCTTTTCCCTCCCACTTTCTCCTCCACTGCTGCTTTATTTCCCTAGGAGTCCTGCCAGGTTAAGAAGACACAATACACCTCCAAAAATGACTAGTACAGTAGCAAGATAACTCCTTCCTTGGAAGCAAAAGTTGTTTCTTATCACAGAAGAAAGCAAAACGCTTATTAGGCATAACCATGAGGTAGGACATTTTAACATCAATCAATCCCGCTGCTTCTATTCCCCTTTTTGAATATTTTGATCAGGTTCAAACTGCAGTCCTCAATATGGAGCTTTACTATGGCACCCCCCAGCAGGAGGGGAAAAAGGTTATGGAGTTAATACATTTAAATTAGTATTTTCTAACTTGGGGAGAGGCCTTCCTAGGAAGGCAGCATATTAATGCACACAGGAAGGGAAAACTACATGACTTTGGATCCACTCTGACCATCTGCTTCACCACAAACATACTGCCATGCATAAGCCACTAGGCAGCTCCTTGAAAGCCACCTACCATCCATTCCTGTTCCTACAGTGGTTTGCAATGCAGCTGGCCATGGAAGTAATTCACATGTATAGGGTAGCAATATGCCAACCTAAGCTTTGCTCAGTGACACTGAGCTCAGCTGCAAGAACACAAGGGTCTCAGGTATACAGAACCATCAATGAATGCCCTCTATCTTGAGAGCTGTATGTAGCTTTCTAGTAAGTGCAGGCAGGAAAGAGAATAAATTAAAAAAAGAAAAAGAAAAAAACACAAGGAAAAGAATAAAAAATGAATAAAAAATAAAGAAAAAACCATAAAAGAAAAAAGGAATAGGAGAGTAGGACTTGTTATAATAGATCACATGAGTGGTCCATCTAATCTAGTGTTCTGTCTCTGACACTGGCCATTAACTGGTGCTTCAGAGGATGGTTCAAGTAACCCTGAAGTGAACAGTTAAGGAATAACCTTCCACTGGGGAAGGCTGCTGGGAACCACTATTGTAAGTGAAGGTATTTGATGACTTCCAATGATAAATTCAGATCTGGGAGGATTAAAAGGAAACAGTGGGATGAGGTGGGGTGACATGGGTAGGGGAGGAACATAAAATCCAAATCAAAGGAAAACAAGTATGAACATTTCCATAATAAAAGTTTTACCACTTACTGAACCACAGATCAGTGCACTAGAACTCAGGTCCTAAGTAGGTGATTACTCAGCTTTTACTCAGCCCTCACTCATGCAAACTCCCACTGAAGCAAAAGGTAGCTTGCCTGAATAAGATCCTTATGATTAAGCCCTTTGTCTTTACATAGTAATATTTCCTAAAATTATGAAGGGAAAAAAATCCTTCTTCGATACCTTTATAGTTTCCATAGGCACTCCAGGCTCCGGAACTTTATCCAAGTAAGTGGTCAAGTCTTGATCGACATGTTCAAACACTAGTGTTAGTTTGGTCTCTCTGTCTGTTCGTGACACTGTGCATACATCAAATAACCTGAGAGGAGAAAAAGGAAAGAGGAGATAAGTTGACGGAAACAAGCGAAGCAGTACCTTGCAGCTCATAAAACGTGGAGTGAAGAAAGAACTTTCCAAAGCAGGAACAGTCTGTGAACTCTTGATGATTTGAGTGATGATCAATTATTTGTGACATCACATTCAAATTTCATGTTTGGATTCTGAAATCACAAGTATTATGACTTCACAGCATGATCAAAGAGTGGTCGTTAGGTGAGGAGATGATCAATTCTGATCAAGGCACAACTACAGTTAACAGAATACAGAAAATGATTTGATTTTGTATTCATGTTCTCTGCCTACTGCCACATTTGCTCCCCTTTCATTCTTCTTTAAGAGAAAATAAGTATACAGTGACTTTTTCAAGAACCAAAGAAGCTGATTGCTTTTATACACCTTTTAATTTCTTCTCACACCTCTCCAACGTACACCATTACAATGATTTGTCACTCAGTTTAGAATCGCATTCTCCTTCTCCTCTGATCTACAGAAACAGTATTTTTGCACTCATCAATCTAGTAAATTGCTATAAGTAGGAGAGAGAGTCAGGAAATTGAGTTTAAAAAAAACTTTTATATACAAAATACAGCTGCTAAGATATTCTTCTTCTCTCATCATTCTGAGCACATTACTCTCTTACTTAAATCCCTCTGCTTTCTTACCCTCTTTCAGAGCATCGAGTTCAAAGTTTCTTCCCCTCATTTTCAAAGCTCTTCACAGCTCTCACCCTTCTTACTTGTCTACTCCTGTTTCTTACTGATACACCTCCCAGCTCCTCTAGCCAGTGATCTATGACCGCCTGTTTCCCACACACATTTCTGTGCCTCCTTATATGCATCTCCTTCTGAATGGAATGCCCTCCTCTAAATGATATGGAGGGTCACTGCTTTCTCTTCTGTCAAACCCTTCCTCAGAGCCCTCTTCTGCCACAATCCCCTGGGGAAATCATCTAATTACTGATGGCTTTCAAATGAGATGGGGTTATCTGACACAATCTTTTTAAATGATTTTTTAAAAATTACAAGTGTTATTTAAAAAATTATAGACTTAATTGCCTTCCTGTGTGAAAAGAAATCAATCAATATATTTATCAATTGATAGTAGATTTTTTTTTCTAAAATACCTGCAACTGCTATTCTTGAGAAGTAGAATATGTAGTTTGATAGACACTATTTAGAAATTAGTGGTGAAAAAATATTTGGGGTCAAAGTTACGATTGTAGTGATAAAATATGCATTTATTTTATACCCAATAAGAATAACATGCTTGTTTATTGTAGGGACAGTGTAGGATTAATGGGGTCCTTAATTAATAATTTCCTTATTCTTAGACTCAGAACTAAACTCCTGATATGCTGGTTCCACAGTAATGCCTAGTGCACTAGGTCAGAGGTTCTCAAACTGGTGGGGGAGGGGTGCACTCCCTAGAAGTCACAGAAGGTCTGGGGTGTGTGAGGTGCTTTAGCAAAAAAAGCTGGGAGCCTCTGGGTTGCCAGAGAGTGGTGGCTGCTGGCCAGGTGCCCAGGTGGAGGGATGTAAGCTACCCGACACACAAAGAAGCGGGGTGTGATCACACAAGTTTAAGAACCACTGCACTAGACCATAGTGCCTCCCTCCTAGTCACTGAAGTTATGCCATCTGAAAAATATGGGTAATAAAAATGCTTTGCACTTATTTAGTGTTTTTTCATCTGTAGATCTCAAAATATTTTATAAAGGTGGTTAAGCGTTATCTCCATTTTACAGCTGGCCTAAGTTCAAAGATTTGAACCAAATTTAAGAGAGTAAGTGTGCTCTATTGGATGCTCTTATGGGTCTACCACTTCAGGGTTCTGGATCCAGCTTTAATAAATATTGCCTATACAATCTCTGGCTAGTCACTTAAACTTGGCTTCTTAGTTATTCCATTTTGAAAATGGATGTCTTAGGCCAAAGACACATTTTGATGAAGAATAATTGTAACACAACCAAGAGTTTCATTTCCTTTCACTTCTGAAAAGTAGTCCTGGCTAGTTCACAGATAAACATTGAAAATTCTCTCTGTAATGCCCTTTATACCCCCTAACAGCTTTAACAACAAAAGATCATGTCTCATTTTCAAATATTGGCAATTTCTTAAATTATTATTGTGCTTGAAAACTGCCTATTGCATGAGTCAGTGTAAAACTCTGTTTCACATTTTGTAGCATATTAGGGTTTTGTTGGGAAATCAAAGGACACAAAGAAACATCAGAGGTTTTGTAACAATTTCTCCTCCTTTTTTGGTTTCAAGAAGTTCCTACTCCATTTAAGCAAAATGTTCAGAAAACCTTCTAGTTAGCAATAAGACTTAAACCTAAAAATGAGCAAAAGGCTTCTTTACTGGAGTTGCAAGGAGAATTAAAATTGGCTTTATAATGGGACCGTGGAGCTTATCCACTCTCCATAACCAAACTTACATGTGAAAAACTGACATTACTGTCTTGGTTCTACATCTCTAATAACCCAGGCCTCCACCCCGGAGCTCAAGGACCTTTGCTGCTAGCAGTTCATTACAGAAATATCATTATATGCTTTCTAAGATCACTAGCCAATAGAGGGAACATATTCTCTCACAAATATTTATGGTCAAATCCTCAGCTAGTGTAAATCAATAGAGCTCAGCTGACATCAATGGAACAACACCAGTTTATAGCAGCTGAGGATCTGGCCCCTTGTGCCCAAATCTGTTCTAACTATAAACAATGACAAAAAACCTCTTTTGACATCCATCAAATCAGAATTGTGCCCCAAAAGACCCACAACAAAAAAACCTTAATAACTGCTAAAAAAACACCTATTTACATTAAATACAGGAGTTTCCAAGGAGATTGAACTGTCTGATGAATTTGAAGGAATTTGTGGTTTGGTGATGGAAGAAGAAAAAGAAACAGGGAAAAGTTAATATTTTAAATCGGGGTGATTTTTACATGACCTGCAATTTAAACATCATTTTGATTAATTTTCTTTACAGAAACATTCTACTTTGTTTTCACAACAAATATGGCAGTTTTTAGATCAGAGTATTTTTGGAGCCAAACTTATATGGGCTGCAGAATAGAAGCTTGGTGCAACTTTAACAGAGAGAGACTCCGCCTCTCCATAAGAAACTTATTTTGACCTAATTAATCATATAAACAAACATTCATCAGATGAACATGAGAACATATATTTATGGGGCTGATATTGTCTATAATAGCAAAAACTCTGGAACATAGAATATCAGAGTTGGAAGGGACCTCAGGAGGTCATCTAGTCCAATCCCCTGCTCAAAGCAGGACCAATCCCCAATTTTGCCCCAAAACCCCCTAAATAGCCCCCTCAAGGATTGAACTCACAACCTTGGGTTTAGCAGGCCAATGCTCAAACCACTGAGCTATCCCTCCCCTCCAAATATTATTCTCTTTATAATTCCCTTAATGGGACAACATAAAGAAGATGGATGCCTCTGTATAGAAAATAAGTTTTGTGAAAAGTCACTAACCGTTCTGAAAAGCAAAATTCCCTGGTATTTGGCTGGAGGTTAATAATCTGTAATATATTTATATGAATCAATGTGGAATGTAGCTGGACTGCCTATAACCCCAACACATGCAAACAGAGAGGAGCCAGACAGGTCTGAACATCTGAACATAAACACTGGAAAATATTTCCAACTGTATGATTCCTTTGTGTTTGCTTACATTTACTTAAAAAAAATTAAAACACCTTTTTTTGCCAGGTATTTAATACATTGGCAAAACTGCCCTTTCAACCATTGAAAGATTGTAATTCAGTTTATTTGGGTTTTTTTAAACAAGATTTCACTGTGTCAGATGTAGAAGCAATGTATATGACTACAAGCTTCCTTTACAGGGAAATCAAATACCAATACTCTGTTTAATTTTTACCAATTGTACTTAATTTGATCCTGGTATTCTAAATGCATGTTAATAGGTACTCTGCTAAGTTTAAAGAACTGTAAGAATGTTTGTCTATTAATCACTGAATGGAGTAGTAATAGTGCTAATATCTTGCACTTCTATGCCACCTTTCATCTGAGGACCTCAAAGTGCTTTACACTTAATTAAATAAGCTGCAAATCCCACCCCACCCCATCTGAAGACAGTAAATAGGATATAATTATCTCTGCAAACTATAAATGCTCCCTAAATAGATAATTTTAAGCAGAGCTTGTTTAAGCCTTTGATAAAAAAATAATATCTAGCATTGCCTGTGTTAATTACCCCTGGAAGAAGATAGCTAGCATGAGGTACACCCTCTTGCTTAATAGCTCCCCTATTGATGGGATAGCCTCATTACAAATTATACCCTTCTATATTCACTGTGAGAAAAGCATCCTTATGTGATTCCATAACGGTTGCCTTCTATGGTTAGGATTCACTCTGCCATCTAAACTGTAATTCTTTCAGGCCATTTTCTGCTTATTTTTTCCTATTTGACAGGTTATACAGCATCTCTGGCACAGGCTACAGCATACAGCCTTTTATTTAGAAGCTCACATTGTGTCCATAGACCTCAGTGGAGTAAATCCAGATAAATTAATACAGGATTTCCATACTGAATACTTTGTAAACACAAACCCTGCCTTTCTATTGTACTTATAAAAGAAACCTTTGCATTATTTGCAATGCCTAAATCTAAGATCCGCTACAGGAAGTCCTGCAAGTATTTAACAAGAAGTTTGGCTGGAAACGGTTGAAGGGCTGATGTGCAGATCTGAATTAGAACACTATGAAATACTAGATGCCTACTGCAGACTTGCTTTTCAATAGAGCCAACTTTTAGAGTTAACAGTACCACCTAGGAAAGATTTATCAGCTATGAACACACATAGAGCTCTATTTTCACTTTTTATATTATGTGAATATTTTCTGTATCACTACACAGAAACATATTTGTCTTTTTCCCAGTGGTATTTTGCACTGAGAATTTAGAAAATTAGAGAATGTATAGTTCTGCAGCCTCTTCTACCACAGATTCCATACACTATAGGGTGAAGGGAAACTCTCATACTCCCTTTTTACCATTTTACCACAAGATCCAATTTTGCAACTGTAATCTTAATTTGTCTTTATTCTGCAACCTATACACATGAACTGTAAATTGTCTTAAAAAGGAGAATACCTACTCTGTCATTTCAACTGAAAACTGCTGCTTCTGCTCTGACTGGCGGAAATATGGTCGCTGCTGCTGGATTTACTTTTTGCCTTCGCTATTGTGGGTCAAGCCGTACAATGCTGGGAAAGTGTAACCAACATTTTCTCACGAGCACCAAGAACTACTGGTGCTGGAGGAATACTTCAGTCAGAATCACCCGCATGCATCTAGGGCACGGGTGAGGAAACCTGCCCCTGAAAACTTTAAAATCCTTAAACACACAATCAGTTCTCCTGGCTCCTGTCAGGCATATACTGAAGTACAAGTGGTGAACTACCTAAAGCATAGCCAAAAGGAAGATGGAAACATAGAATCTTGTGGCAAAAGCATTTGAGGGACTATTTATATTATACATATTGCAGTAGTGCTTAGGAGCCTCACTCATTGCGCTACACGCTGTACAAACACAGAACAATAAGAAAAGTTCCTGCTCCAAAGAGTATGCAATCTAACGTCATGGAATTATTCTCATTATTTGGAAAGAATAGCTACAGGGACACTTCATTCTTAGCTTATATATGGTAAAGAAAGAAATGTGGAGCCATTAATACATAAGTGAGAGAAACATTTCAGAAGGGGGAGGGGAGGTAAATAGTGGTGAATGCATTTTGGAGACTTCACAAATCTGGATTAAGTCACAAACGGAAAGAGTTTGATGGTCTCAACCTAGCTCCCACAGATATTTGTCCACATGGAAAAAAACCCTTGTGCAATTTATGTATGATTGGCATTGTTTGCACAGGACCACCACAAGACTGGAATACCAAGATTATTACAATGCATGATTGAGGTTTATTGACAAATATGTGTGAGGAAGCCTGAATAGCTTCTGCTTTCACTACATTAGCTCAAGCTAGTTCTAGGTGTCTCTAAAACCTGGTATCTAACCAAGATGAATAAAAATATGAGAGTCAGGCACCCACTGATACCAACTGTCAGCAGAAGCCTTAGATCTCCTCTTCTTTTGTAATATGGTAGCTAATAAGTTTGCAAAAGCTTACTCTTAACCAACAATAACCCCTTTGTACCACAAAAGTATTTTAATATATACTTTTAAATAACCAATTTTCTTTACACCTCTGTGATCAAAAGCTGCATTTTAATATAAGCCATGTTTTCTTTCTTTTTTAAAATATAATATGATGCTGCTAACAGACATCAACCTCCTCTTGGAATCAGATACAACAAGCTTATTGTAGTAAAGGACCTTATGCCTGAAGAAGAGTACTATATAGCTGGACAGGAGAATTAGAGCACTGTGCAGTGCAAAAGCCAAGCCCAACAGAGCAAGCAAGCATGCGAGTGAACAGAAGTGAAGTAGAAGCATCATACTCATATGTTTTAGAGTCCTTTCTCCTTTCCCACTACATGCTGCTTTGTCTCTGTATTTGACGTTCACTTTCCTTAGTAAATGGTAACCAACTCCTCCATACCTTTGAATCATTTTATGTCTCAGAAGGTTCGGTATCCTTGTCCAAAGTAACTAAGTATACAGCGATGAACAAACAGAGGAAGGGAAGCCCCAAATGTACAGTCTCCCACATCTCATCTTTGTTATAAAAATTTCTAAAGCACCTTAGTGACCACAGAAGTCTATCTCCAATTTTCAAAAGTAATGTAGGCACTTAGGTCCAGACTTTTAAAAGTATTTAGGTGTTTGTGCACTCAGCATTGCAATACCTAACTGATTTAGGAGTCATCCTCAATATAGGCACTTGAGCCTACATCCAATTGACTGTCAATGGGAGTTTAGTGCCTAAGTGTCTAAATCCCTTTTGAAAATGAAACATACGTATTGCTGTGCTGAACGTAACAGTGCCTAAATACCTTTAAAAATTTGGGCCTTAAGACCCCAAGTCACATTGCAAATCAAATGGACTTAAGCACCTAAGTGCCTAAGTCACTTTTGAAAATGGGACTTAGGTGCTTTTGGAAATTTTACCCTCTGCTGCTCCCCCTAACACTTGCATTGTGGAGAAGACTGAGGTAGGAATGATCTCCTTTCTCACCACTCATTCATAAGAGTCTTATAGCTCTTCCAGGTGTGGATCACAAAAGAATGGAATAACACACCATCAAATATAATAAATTGACCTATATGTGGCAGGTCCAAATGTTACACAGATTCATGTAAGTGACTAAGCAAGTTTTCAACCCTCATTCATTAGCTGTTGTACTGAGATCAGGAACAGCTGCTATGCAGAAGTCACTGCATGGCACAAGTGAGGCAGTGGAACCTCCTATTCCTATAGCTGCACTCCAAGAGGACTTGGACAACATTCTTTCTTGCAGATCGCTTAATAGTGAGGGTTAAGAGAAGACTGAGGATATTAAGATGACCAGATGATCACTTATCTGCAAGCTGAGCTTATGCTATAATTTTTTCTAGAGTCTCTCCTTTTCTGACTTGGAAAAATTATTTAAAATGCTTACTTTTTTACAAAAGATGTTTTTGTTCTTTAAAAGTGTGTGTTGTATGTGTGAGAGAGAGAGAGAGAGAGAGAAACTGCTTTTGAAAGTGAAGTAAATAGCACTGGCTAAAGTCCAATAAAGTGCAGGCAGATGAGGCAAGCTTTCAACACACAACTCTGCCTCAGTCCTGACCTGCAACACCCCTGTTTTGGGCCTCTCTTGAGCAAAGACTGCCCACGGTGCCAAATTGCATGGTGGTTTTATGTTGTAGACAAATGTCTGGTAGGGACTAAGAGGAAACCACCAAACTAATTTTCACTTGAAACATAAGCCAAGATTTGTGCCCAAGAGATGAAAAGGCTAGTGCATTAATTCACTATGCCAACCAGTCCCCTAAAAGTTTCAGCCATTAGAGTTTAACTTCAAAGAAAAAGTGTTTGACAAGATGGTCTCTTCACCCCCCATTTACTGCACAATGTTGTCTTTTCTAGTCCTGCTGCTGCTTGTTCACCTTCCCAGAGGATTGTTTCTAAGGGACCAACAGAAGAGATGAGTGTTGTAGGACCTCAAGATTGCAAACTGTTGTCATAATAGGCCAGGCCCTCAATTTAGGGAGGCATTATAGCATTTATCAGTTCTTCAGAATACAGGTCTCCTTTGAGAGCCAGTTATCAACTTCATCTCATCTGGAATTATTTTAAGCCAAACGGCTTTTATTCAGGAGCCACTCAGTCATACACTGAGTTAGCAAGAATACCACCAAGGTCTAAGGAAAACAATACATGGAGGTCGGTATCATCTGCCGGCTGATGGTACTGTAACTCAGGGGTGGCCAACCTGTGGCTCCGGAGTCACATGCGGCTCTTCAGAAGTTAATATGCGGCTCCTTGTATCGGCACCGACTCCGGGGCTGGAGCTACATGTGCCAACTTTCCAATGTGTTGGGGGGTGCTCACTGTTCAACCCCTGACTCTGCCACAGACCCTGTCCCCACTCCACCCCTTCCCGCACCCTCCCTTCAGCCTGTTGTACCCTCACTCCTACCCCCCCACCCCCCCCGAGCCTCCTGCACACCACAAAACTGCTGATCGGGAGGTGCGGGGAGGGAGGGGGGAGGCGCTAATTGGCAGGTCTGACAGTGGGTGGGAGGTGCTGGGAGCGGGGGGTGGAGGGAGAGCTGATGGGGACCTGCTGACATATTACTGTGGCTCTTTGGCAATGTACATTGGTAAATTCTGGCTCCTTCTCAGGCTCAGGTTGGCCACCCCTGCTGTAACTCTCAGCACCTCACACTCTCCAATAGTGGCTTCAAATACATATTAACATGTGGATCACAAGACTGACCGTTGTGGGCTGCCATAACGAATACATCAGAATTTCTCTGAAAGGAACAAGCAGAGTCGCTTTCAAGTGATTCCATTCACCCCTGCCTGGTCCCACAGTCAGTAGTATAACATGACCATCAGCTGGAAAGTCACAGACAGATCCAGTAATATCAGCCATTGATGTCTGACCTCTCTCCATTGCTCTGAGGAGACTCTCATCTTAGCAGATAAATGCTGTTTCACTGTTATGCAATAACAATACTGACAGCATTCACGAGGCCCCGGTTCAGCAAATAAAGTAAAGATGCTCTGATTCACTGGTAATGTGTGTGCCTCTTTTATTAAATGTTTTCAATTTTTAAGAGAGTACTTTCCTCAGGGAAAGTTACATTCCTTTTTACATGTTTTCCATCCTTTGAGTTTCTTGATATATAAATAAAACTTTATATCTGAATACTGATCTTGTTCAATTCAAACAAAAGGAACTCAGAGATTACCCTTGAATATCAGTTATGCCTAGCATAATGAAGGACAAAATAAAGTCCAGTCTTTATTCATTTATGATCCACAATCAAGCAATTGTATTAAACTCCAAACTTCACTTTACATTTTATATTCAGGATTCAGCCAAAATCTGCAATATGTAAGCTGCTTATCTCACTTCTGTAAAAAAATATGAAGACAGATAAAAATCAGGTCTTCATGAAGTTTGATCAGTTAACATTTTTTGGAGATTGATAATTACTACATATTCACCAGTTGATCAAAACAGTAAGCCAAAAAAACCAAAAACCCCTACTTGATATGGACTGTAGTCCTAGCATAAATCAAATAACCATGCTTAATAATTTGTGCAACATCATATATAATATTTTGCATGCAATGGTGTTTTGAATTACAAGTCCAGTCCTTGAGATGCAGATAAACCACCTTGCATCTGTCACAACTTTGCTGGAACTTTTTTAAAAATTTTCAAGTCTTTCTAAAGTATATTGGGTGCTACACTCCTTGAATTTTTCAGAAAGAAAGGAGAGAGACGGAAGAAAAAGGGAGCTAGAGATACAGACAAAGCAAGAGAAGATATACCATATTATATATCAAATGGGAAAAGGGAGTGAAGAAAGCAAGAAAAAGAAGGTAAAATAAGAAAAGTAAGATGCAAGTTTAATTTTAAAATATATATTAAATAAAGAATTGACAATATATTACAATTAAATACACGGAGACTGCTATTTTATTTCTTTAAATTGAATAGGGAGTGGCTTTGGGGTATTTGGTAAATTGCATATTTTATAGCCTCACTTACATCTCAACAATTCCACCCCCACCCCAATTCTACCTTTTGAATAACTAATTTTGCAACAACAGGTACACTAGGCCTGATCCCATGGAAGTCAACAGCAGACTATCCATTGATTTTAATTAGAGCTAAATTGGGATTTTTAGTCTAGACCCCAACTCAGCAAAACACTTTAGCAGGTCTTAAAAGACTTGTTGAATCATTGCTCTAAGCTGCTGAGAGTAAGAAACAAAGATATACAATACTTGACTGCTAATGAATTTGACGGAAATATCTACTATCACTTACATTAATTCAGATGAAGTCTCCAGAAAAACTACCATTTTGGCAAATCTAGGCTATGCTAACAACTTAGTATAGTATAAAATTTTTAGATTTTGTAACAAGGAATTTTTTTACAAAACCTAATAGGAATGGAATTGTCATCATTTTTTTTTAAATTCAAATTTTATAGAAGCACTATTCTGCAGTGTTGTGAACCCAATCACAAAAGCTATGTGACAGTACTGGAGTATTACAAAAGGAAACAGTCTAGAAAGAAAAGATTATTATCTATCAGTCCAGTTTCATTTTCCAGGCCAGATATGCAAAAAATAAACAGCATCAATATTGATCAAGAAAAGTGGTAAACTGAAAAACAAATTCAATGAGACAACTAAGGAAATTTGTTTTTATGATTTTTATTGTGACAATGTCCCTTTAAATAATCTTTTATTTATTTGGAAGAGATCAATTACTATGTCAAAAAACATTAAAAACTAATACAAACACTGCATGGTTTATTGTCATCTCAATTCTCTGTTTCTGGTTTTATTACTACTTGCCATTTGTTAAACACAATGTTCTCAGCGCTCCAGAGGACATTCCAGTAGACACAGCCCTCACCCTAAGGAGTTTAGAGCCTACATAGATGGACAATACAAAACCGGCTGGGAAATCCTATGGGTGTTTCTACTTACATTAACAAACAAACACAGACGCTGTGACAGCATATTAACTGACATGCACAGAGAAGTGAATTTTGAGGTGGAATTTGAAATAAAAGAAGATAGTGTGCATTGGAAGAGGGAGAGAGTTGCTGGCATAGAGCTTGATCCTACAACATCCACTAGCCCCAACCCTGCAAAGAATTTAAGCTTATGCTCAATTTTAAACATGTGAGTAATGCCATGGAATTCAAAGGGATGATGCATTGTTTTAAAGCATATGCTTGAATGCTGTGCTGGACTGTAGCTGGATTGCTCAGAACACTGCAGAATCAAGCATATAGAGGTGAGCATGGAGGACAACATCAAAAACGAAAAGAGAAGATTCACTGGATGAGCACAAGGGATGAAGGGGTCAGAGTAAGAAATGAGAGAAGGGATTTCACTTCCCTCCTCTTTGTAAGTTCCCAATGTGATAAATTGTTCATGGTATGGACAGCCAGTGCAAGGACCTCCACACCATTTAAGCCCACATAGAGGCTACAGAGGGAAAACTGTGTACTTTGCATGCATTGTGGAAAGGGACTACATGCTGGCACAACACAGGCCTGGTCTATGCGATAAATCGACCCTTGCTGGATCGATTGCTGCCCGCCAATCCGGCAGGTAGTATAGACATACCCATAGTCTCCAATTTAAGGTAGGCCAGGATCTGTACATGTACAGGTGATATGAATATTGAGAGCTTGTGGTTGCTATTCCATAGGCTAGAAGTTGGGGGCAAACCTCTGGTTGTTGGAGGGGACATGTATTTCACTATTCCAACCCCTGTGCATTTGACCTGTCCAGAGCCCAGTTGCTCTGGGTTTCGGAATGCGCAGTAAATTTCACCCTATCAGTAAAGTTTTGGACATTATAGGTCACTCTGCCTTGGAGTCATTGTGCTCAATGTGCAACAGCAGTCAAAAAGGGTAACAGAATGTTAGGAACCATTAGGAAAGGGATAGATAATAAGACAGAAAATATAATGCCACTGTATAAATCTATGGTATGCCCAGGGATGAGCTGCCAGAAGCTCAAGAATCGGTTCCTTCACTCGCTCCGGGTCTTCGGCAGCACTGAAGGACCCGCTGCCGAAATGCCGCCGAAGACATGGAGCGAGTGAAGGACCCGCTGCCGAAGAGCCGCTGAAGGCTCGGAGTGCTGCTGGGTCAGTAAAAATTCACATGGGAGCCTCCCCAGCCGAGAGCTCAGATGGGACGGACAGGACAGTCCTGTGGGCCACATCCGGTCCATCCCGCCTGAGATTCCCCAGCCCTTTAACAACCGGTTCTACACCGGCTTCAAAATTTAACAACTGGCTCACGCGAACCGGTGCGAACCGGCTCCAGCTCACTACTGGGTACGCCCACACCTTGAATACTGAGAGCAATTCCGGTTGCCCCATCTCAAAAAAGATATATATTACAATTGGTAAAAGCACAGGGAAGGCAACAAAAATGAATGGTGGGTAAGGGAGTGGAACAGATTCCATAGGCAGCAAAACTAAAAAGACTGGGACTGTTCAGCTTAGAAAAGAGATGACGAATATGATAGAGGTCTAGAAAATCATCAATGGGGTGGAGAAAGTGAAGAAGGAAGTTTTATTTACCCCTTCACATAACACAAGAATCAGGAGTCACCCAATAAAGTTAATAGGCAGCAGGTTTACAACAAATGTAAGGAAGCACTTCTTGACACAACGCACAGTCAACCTGTCGAACTCGTTGCCAGGGTATGTTGCGAAGGCCAAAAGTATAACTGGGCTCAAAATAGAATTTGATAAATTCATGGAAGATAGGTCCATCAATGGCTATTAGCCAAGATGGTTAGAGACACAACCCCATGCTATGGGTGTCCCTAAACGGCTGACCTCCAGAAGCTGGCACTAAATAACAGGGGATGGATCACTGAATAATTGCCCTGTTCCATTCCTTCCGTCTGAAGCATCTGGCACTGGTCACTGTGAGAAGACAGACACTGGGCTAGATAGACCATTGGTCTGACCCAGTATTGTCATTCTTATGTTCTTAAGGTCCTGATCCTGCAGTCCTTACTCAGGCAGTGGGATTTTTGCCTGATTAAGGACTAAAATTTTGGGCCCTGTATGCGGTTCCCCCAACCCTTTTTTATTCCTCAATGTCCTTAGTTCTAAATGTAATCTCTCTTCCCTAACCTTTCCCCTGGATTCCACTGGATTTTATGAATGAAAATTAATTTCTGAATACAACGATTCTAGATGTTCATGCTTTGTTGCCATTAGTCCATCACAATACAAATGGGTTCCTTTACATTCCTAAATAAACATCAAACTGTAAACAACTGCTCAGTTGCTCTTTTCAAGAAAGTCAAAGAAAATAACAAGAACTGCTCATTTTAATTCCTACTTTGCGAATTAGAACAGTAATTTATTTCCAGTAATTTAAACAGCATGAAAGATCATTTTAATGGCCTCCAAATCTGCATGAAGAATTTGTTTTAGAGATACACTGGATATAAGGGTGTTGTACTGCTTAAGATTTCCTGAAAATAGATCAGATACATCTACCTGTTTCCAGCACAAGTCTGGGGGCTAGATGGCAATACATCTGCTATTCCAGACAATAGACAAAACAATTAACATGTGTCCTATATTTTCTCTCTTAATTTTTACAGATGTCAGTTTTGTGAGAAGCTAAAATGCAGTAAAATGGAGAGGGGGCTTATCCCACCACTCTGGTGGTTCGGGCCACACAAGATGTGAGGGAAAGAGACTTAACTGAAGAAAGGGAAGAGAAGAACTGTCGGTGTAAAACCTACAGAGATGAGCAATTCTTGCCACATATATCTTATACCACTGTGACTGGCATCTTCTACCCATGAATTATCACCATTATCTGATCTATTTTTGAAAAGCCTATATGCTGTGCTGTGAACCAATGCTAGTGTGCTATGAGGGGTGCTAGTGTGCTATGAGGGGTCACCCCCACTACCAGTGAAGTCAATGGAAACTCTCATTGACTTCAATGGGGGTTGGCGAGTCCTTACGTTATTTAATTAACAATAGACTCTATATATTTTCTGTGGAAAAGGTGTATTGGTCCAGACTCACAACAAACAAAATAGTCAAACAGTCATCTTGAACACAATGTACAGGAAAGTGTGGCATACTCCAGTGCCATTTTATTCTTGTGACATAACTCCCAGCATACAACATGATGGTTATTTCACCAGCTGCCCAAGAGTGACCACAGTTGCACAGTTACAAGGGCCCAGAGTTAATGGAGAATTCTCATATGAGTAAGACAACCAGGATTTGGACATGGGTTTGGAAAGGAGGCCAATTATTCGTATTTAAACATTGTGGTCCTTTCAGTAATATACATTCCCAAAGAAAAACTACATTAAGATGGAGCTGTAACTTAGGTACATTTCAGTAATTTAAGGGTAAATAGCATTACAGGGCTGTTGTACTTGTCCAAAACTAAGCACCATAAACAACGCAAGTTCAAAGTTGAGGTTATACTTAAAAGAAATCCAAGCATATTAAAGCATGGAAATGCACAGTTAAGGCACCAAAGCAAACTTAACTAAATAATTAAGCCCTGTATTGACACAGAGTCTCTGTGCTGCCACCCACCTCTACTATCTGAACACTTTCCATATAAAGTCAACAGCCACAGCAAAGTGCCTAGTACATTTAATTACTTTTCCCCTCATAAGGGCATGGGGAAAGAGAGAGACAGACCAAGAATGCAACAGATACCGCAACCTCCTCACCCTGTTGCCAATTCCCAAATAACAGGATCAATTCTGCAAATGCTCCATGCATTAAGGGCCTGATCCAAAGATCAGTGAAGTTAATGGAAGTCTCTTTCTTCAAAGACAGCAGGCTATGGATCACTGTTCCCTCTAAGCTGTGCACGTGTGCGCGAGCACAGAGATCCTAAATCCCGCGCACCCAGCGAAACAACTCGCGCACAAAAATTTGCACAGAAGCACAACAGTTTGCACAGAAGAAATTTTTTGCGCACACAGGCCCAGGATTATCATTTATTTAAATAGGAGTGCCACCTGTGATGGACTCACAGGATTAGGCCTTATACTAAAGGCTAAACAGACACAGAATGAATGGAACTAATAAAACTTCACTAGAAACATGTCTGACTTACTATATTCAGTCCACAGGAAGTCACCCTTAAGCATTCAATAGGTGAAAAGGGCTCCTTATTTCCCTTGCAGTGCAAATTCTTTACAATTTTTGTCAGAATTTTAGACACCATATCCTAACTTCTTTTAAAAATGGCAGCGTCACAGCATCTTTTTTCCCTACACAGATTTTGCATTCCACTCTGTCCACTCACAGTTGTTTACACAAAATCAAGCAAGCTCTCTGGCCTTCATGTGTTTTTCCTCTAATGAGCTGTTTTTCTTTAAAGAATCTCAAAGCACATCCCTGGCAGAAGACAACTAAAAATATATATCTATATCCTGCTGTAATATTCTCACGTGGTTTCATTCCTCTTTTCCTTAGCTAGTAGTTTAATAAACTTGCTTCCTCCTTTTCCATCCAGTTTACATCGTTTCAAAATTAATGCACATTTCGTGACACATTCTATGGATTGTACTACTTTTTAAGTATTTCCTTTACTCTCTTGCATACATACATACATACAAGAAAAACTATTACACATTATTTACAGGTTTGCCAATGCAAATGGAGAGCAAGTAACTTTTTGAGCTAACTATACATTTTATTTGGCTATGTTTTACTATCCCAGGTGCAAAGCCAATTGCTTTCTTTAGGGGCTTGTTTTAAGAGCATGGGATTAAGTTTACTTTTTAATGCACAGGATATTTTTGGAGTATGTTGATTGTTTTGAAAATGTACAGGGGGTACCACTGCATCCAAAAAACCAGCAGAACCATATTTTCATGATATTTTGCAATTGTATGTCATTCAAATTTCTTAAAACATTGTACAAACAGTAACAAAATCTTACAAAGAACAGGTTAATTAGCTATGGCATTAGAACCATTTTACAATAAGATAAATGGAAGCAGAGAGAGGTGAAGTGAATTATTCAAGGTCATATAGCAAGTCAGCGTCAAAGATGGGAACAGAGTTTAGGAGTGGAGTCCTGGGATCTAACTACTAGCAATACTTTCTCTTTCATAAAAAGAAAAGGAGTACTTGTGGCACCTTAGAGACTAACCAATTTATTTGAGCATAAGCTTTCGTGAGCTACAGCTCACTTCATCGGATGCATACTGTGGAAAGTACAGAAGATCTTTTATACACACAAAGCATGAAAAAATGGGTGTTTACCACTACAAAAGGTTTTCTCTCCCCCCACCACACTCTCCTGCTGGTAATTGCTTATCTAAAGTGATCACTCTCCTTACAATGTGTATGATAATCAAGTTGGGCCATTTCCAGCACAAATCCAGGGTTTAACAAGAACATCGGGGGGGGGGGGGGAGGAATTCTTTATTCTTTTACGTAGAGACTGTCCAGTTTGACCAATGTACATGGCAGAGGGGCACTGCTATGTACATTGGTCAAACTGGACAGTCTCTACGTAAAAGAATAAATGGACACAAATCAGATGTCAAGAATTATAACATTCATAAACCAGTCGGAGAACACTTCAATCTCTCTGGTCACGCGATTACAGACATGAAAGTTGCGATATTACAACAAAAAAACTTCAAAACCAGACTCCAGCGAGAGACTGTTGAATTGGAATTCATTTGCAAATTGGATACAATTAACTTAGCCACTCCCAGTCTCTATTCAAGCCTAAGTTAATTGTATCCAATTTGCAAATGAATTCCAATTCAACAGTCTCTCGCTGGAGTCTGGTTTTGAAGTTTTTTTGTTGTAATATCGCAACTTTCATGTCTGTAATCGCGTGACCAGAGAGATTGAAGTGTTCTCCGACTGGTTTATGAATGTTATAATTCTTGACATCTGATTTGTGTCCATTTATTCTTTTACGTAGAGACTGTCCAGTTTGACCAATGTACATAGCAATGCCCCTCTGCCATGTACATTGGTCAAACTGGACAGTCTCTACGTAAAAGAATAAAGAATTCCTCCCCCCCTCCCCCCCGATGTTCTTGTTAAACCCTGGATTTGTGCTGGAAATGGCCCAACTTGATTATCATACACATTGTAAGGAGAGTGATCACTTTAGATAAGCAATTACCAGCAGGAGAGTGTGGTGGGGGGAGAGAAAACCTTTTGTAGTGGTAAACACCCATTTTTTCATGCTTTGTGTGTATAAAAGATCTTCTATAGTTTCCACAGTATGCATCCGATGAAGTGAGCTGTAGCTCACGAAAGCTTATGCTCAAATAAATTGGTTAGTCTCTAAGGTGCCACAAGTACTCCTTTTCTTTTTGCGAATACAGACTAACACGGCTGTTACTCTGAAACCTTTCTCTTTCATAGTCTTTTGAAAAACAACTGCTTAAGAGCAGAAGTCAAATAAAATTATGGGTGTAAATTTTAACACTTTTGAGTGTGCAAGTCTTTAAAGTGACTTACAGTTGTTTGCATTTACAAAGTGCAGTTCTACATATGGATTGATGGATGCAAGTGAACACTGGGTATAGACTTGACTGAAAATTTGGCCCATAAATTTTCAGGATTAATGCTGCCTTAAAACAGTTTGTTTGGGATAAATTTATAACAATATACAAAACATTTTAATTTCCCCCAAATGCTCACCCCTATCTGGAAATGGGAACACCCTCTGTTCAACTGGCTTTATGTCTACTACAGACACTAGTGCAAAGCCTTCATTCCAGTCTTTAAGATCTGTCAACACTTCCTACTTCTGACATCTCTTTGTATTTCCCAACGCATTTCCTATGCTCCACAAATGCCAGACCTCTTTCTGTCCCCCGTCTACAATGTGCAGGCACTTCTGCCATGCGGTCACCGCTGTCTTCTACATCAGCTTCTTTGACCGAATGACTCCCTATTTTTAAATTCCCTGTCTTTTCTCTGGGGCCAATTACTGATCTCAACACCCTTCCGAAAAAGAATAAAATCTCTTGCTTCCCCTGTGCTCAGTCATTCTCCCTCATCACCCTCTGCATACTTCTTTACATCTCTCTTACCATACGGGAGCTACGCCCTTATTTTCTAAATTGGCTACCCGTTTAACAACAACTTTAAGGCTTTGTACACTTTGACTCACCATCCACTCATGTTTAAAAGGAACAAAACAAAACAAAAATACACAACCCCAAAATCAAAACACAATTCTTTTCTAACCAGATAATAGGCACAGTACAAGTTAGATGTCTTCAAATCACCAGGGCCTGATGAAATACATACTAGAATACTCAAGGAGGTGACTGAGGAGATATCTGAGCCATTAGCAATTATCTTTGAAAAGTCATGGAAGATGGGAGGCATTCCAGAAGACTGGAAAAGGGCAAATATAGTGCCCATCTATAAAAAGGGAAATAAGGACAACCCAGGGAATTACAGACCAGTCAGTTCAACTTCTATACCCAGAAAGATAATGGAGCAAATAATTAAGCAATCAATTTGCAAACACCTAGAAGATAATAAGGTGATAAGTGAGTCAGCGTGGATTTGTCAAGAACAAATCATGTAAAACCAACCTGATAGCTTCCTTTGACAGGGTAACAATCCTTGTGGATGGGGGGAAGCGGTAGATGTAGTATATCTTGACATTTAGTAAGGCTTTTGATACGGTCTCGCATGACCTTCTCATAAACAAACTAGAGAAATACAACCTAGATGGAGCTACTATAAGTTGGGTGCATAACTGGTTGGAAAATCGTTCCCAGATTGGTTCACAGTCATGCTGGAAGGGCATAATAAGTGGGGTCCCACAGAGATCGGTTCTGGGTCCAGCTCTGTTCAATATCTTCATCAATGATTTAGATAATGGCATAGAGAATACACTTATAAAGTTTGCAGATGATACCAAGCTGGGAGGGGTTGCAAATGCTTTGGAGGCTAGGCTTAAAATTCAAAATGATCTGGACAAACTGGAGAAATGGTCTGAACTAAATAGGATGAAATTCAATAAGGAGAAATGCAAAGTACTCCACTTAGGAGGGAACAATCAGTTGCACATATACAAAATGGAAAATGACTGTCTAGGAAGGAGTACTGCAGAAAGGGATCTGGGGGTCATAGTGGACCACAAGCTAAATATGAGTCAACTGTGTAACACTGTTGCAAAAAAAGCAAACATCACTCCGGGATGTATTAGCAGGAAGGTTGTAAGAAGTAATTCTTCCGCTCTACTCCGCGCTGATTAGGCCTCAACTGGAGTATTGTGTCCAGTTCTGGGTGCTGCATGTCAGGAAGGATGTGGACAAATTGGAGAGAATCCAGAGAAGAGTGACAAAAATGATTAGAAGTCTAGAAAACATGACCTATGAGGGAAGACTGGAAAAATTGGGTTTGTTTAGTCTAGAAAAGAGAAGACTGAGAGGCGACATGATAACAGTATTCTTGCCAGCAAGCTAAGAAGTATGGGCTGGATGAATGGACTACAAGGTGGACAGAAAGCTGGCTAGATCATCGGGCTCAACGGGTAGTGATCAATGGCTCTGTGTCTAGTTGGCAGTCGGTATCAAGCGGAGTGCCCCAAAGGTCAGTCCTGGGGCCATTTTTGTTCAATACCTTTATTATGATCTGGAGGATGGCGTGGACTGCACCCTCAGCAAATTTGAAGATGACACTAAACTAGGAGGAGTGGTAGATACGCTGGAGGGCAGGGATAGGATACAGAGGGACCTAGACAAATTAGAGGATTGGGCCAAAAGAATTCTGATAAGGGACGTGATCATTTCCCGCTATTTGGCATTGGTGAGGCCTCATCTGGAGTACTGTGACCAGTTTTGGGCCCCACACTACAAGAAGGATGAGGAAAAACTGGAAAACATCCAGCGGAGGGCAACAAAAATGATTAGGGGGCTGGAACACATGACTTATGGATGAGAGGCTGAGGGAACTGGGATTACTTAGTCTGCACAAGAGAAGAACGAGGGGGGATTTGACAGCTACTTTCAACTACCTGAAAGGGGGCTCCAAAGAGGATGGCTCTAGACTGTTCTCAGTGGTAGCAGATGACAGAACAAGGAGTAATGGTCTCAAGTTGCAGTGGGGGAGGTTTAAGTTGGATATTAGGAAAAACTTTTTCACTAGGAGGGTGGTGAAGCACTGGAAAGCGTTACCTAGGGAGGTGGTGGAATCTCCTTCCTTTGAGGTTTTTAAGGTCAGGCTTGACAAAGCTCTGGCTGGGATGATTTAGTTGGGGACTGGTCCTGCTTTGAGCAGGGGTTGCACTAGATGACCTCCTGAGGTCCCTTCCAACCCTGATATTCTATGATTGACTCTATGAACTGTCTTCAAGTACATAAAAGATTGTCACAAGGAGGAGGGAGAAAAATTATTGTGCTTAACCTCTGAGGATAGGACAAGAAGCAACGGGCTTAAATTGCAACAAGTGCGGTTTAGGTTGGACATTAGGAAAAACTTCCTAACTGTCAGAGTGATTAAGCACTGGAATAAATTGCCTAGGGAGATTGTGGAATCTCCATCATTGGGGATTTTTAAGAGCAGGTTGGAGAAACACCTGTCAGGGATGGCCTAGATCAGGGGTGTCCAACCTGAGCCTGAGAAGGAGCCAGAATTTACCAATATACATTGCCAAAGAGCCACAGTAATACATCAGCAGCTCCCCATCAGCTCCCCCGCACTCCTAGTACCTCCCACCCACCAGCAGCCCTGCCAATCAGCGCCTCCCCCTTCCTCCCAATCAGCTGTTTCATGGCGTGCAGGAAGCTCAGGGTGGGGGAAGGGAAAGGAGTGAGGGTACAACAGGCTCAAGGGAGGGCATGGCAAGGGGTGGAGTGGGGGCAGGGCCTGTGGCAGAGCCAGGGGTTGAGCAGTGAGCACTCCCCAGCACATTGGAAAGTTGGCACCTGTAGCTCCAGCCTCAGAGTCGGTGCCTATACAAGGAGCCACATATTAACTTCTGAAGAGCTGCATGTGGCTCCAGAGCCACAGGTTGGCCACCCCTGGTCTAGATAATACTTAGTCCTGCCTTGAGTGCAGGGGACTGGACTAGATGACCTCTCAAGGTCCCTTCCAGTTCTATGATTGTTTATAATAATGGTCAAAAATAATTGAACAAGAGGAATTTTACAATGAGGAGTGAATCTAAAACCCTTTTATGCAGGTCAAATGTTAGCCAACTATTTACTTTGTTCTTTGTAAATGCAAGATGAATATACCTTATGATGTTATCTGTCATACAGTGAAAATATACATAATCACATATTCAACATTATTTATGTATACATTTAATAATATGACATTTTGACAGCAAACTTCCCACAGACAATTCTTCTGCTGCATGTGCTACCACCTGGTTGTTTTATGCCATCCTTTTCTCTCCCTTTTCTTTCATCTTATTTGTTCCCCTTTCTACCCTGTCTATATTTCAGAGGGTACTTCTAGAATCCAATCGCTGACATATCTGAAAAAAGAAAAGGAGGACTCGTGGCACCTTAGAGACTAACAAATTTATTTGAGCATAAGCTTTCGTGAGCTACAGCTCACTTCATCAGATGCATTCAGTGGAAAATACAGTGGGGAGATTTATATACACAGAGAACATGAAAGAATGGGTGTTACCATACACACTGTAATGAGAGTGATCAGGTAAGGTGAGCTATTACCAGCAGGAGAGCGGGGGGGAACCTTTTGTAGTGATAATCAAGGTGGGCCATTTCCAGCAGCTGACAAGAACATCTGAGGAACAGTGGGGCGGGAATAAACATGGGGAAATAGTTTTACTTTGTGTAATGACCCACCCACTTCCAGTCTCTATTCAAGCCTAAGTTAATTGTATCCAGTTTGCAAATTAATTCCAATTCAGCAGTCTCTCATTGGAGACTGTTTTTGAAGTTTTTCTGTTGAAGAATTGCCACTTTTAGGTCTGTAATCGAGTGACCAAAGAGACTGAAGTGTTCTCCGACTGGTTTTTGAATGTTATAATTCTTGACGTCTGATTTGTGTCCATTTATTCTTTTACGTAGAGACTGTCCGGTTTGGCCAATGTACATGGCAGAGGGGCATTGCTGGCACATGATGGCATATATCACATTGGTAGATGTGCAGGTGAATGAGCCTTTGATAGTACGGCTGATGTGATTAGGCCCTATGATGGTGTCCCCTGAATAGATATGGGGACACAGTTGGCAACGGGCTTTGTTGCATAGCTGAGTTAGTTTTGATCTAGCTAACTCAGGTACCAGAGCAGTGAAGCTGCAGAAGCACAAGCCTGCCTGGGACCCTGGGCAATTACCTGCAGGGCTAGCCTGTGCTAAACCTCACGCTGCTGCAGCTACACTGTTTGGCGACCCAAACTAGCTCGATTAAAGTTAGTTTGAGAATGTCAGCTTGAGCTGCAATCACACCCTCAGCCTTTCAGTGCTTGTATTTTCTCATTATTATTATAAAAGCTTTTAAAAGCATTGTGTCAGTTTTAATGCTCAAGAAGAATGCTGGGCTAACTGTCAGCCCCAAAGGTCTTTGGTCTCTATCAACAAATACAGAATGGGAAGATGCTGTAAACTTCCTCAAATTGGTCCTACGAACACATATCCATCTTCATGCGGAGGGCTCTTCCCTTCTAAAAGTCACAAGTGAATTCATTCTCTATGCTTGGTCAATCCTTGGCCTCTAGGATAAACAGTCAATAAGGTGGTCAGTTAGTGCCATTTGTGGTGGTATTTTTTGTAACGTGGACATTTATCAACTGGGAACTGGGCTTTTTCATGCATGTGGCCAGCATCCAATGAGGATGGCAAGAGTTAAAAAGGAAAGGAAAGAAATAAATTCTAGAATTACAGACTTGGAGTGATGACATCAAATGGCCATACACGCTACACTAAATACCCATGTGTATGGTGCTTAGATACTATGTTAGAAATGCATTAACAACTGATAAAAACAGGTAGGGTACCAGTAAATGACTTAGGAGCCTAAATTGCATATTGAAAAGTGACTTAGGTATTAAGAGCCTAAGTCTAAATGAAAGTCATTGGGATTAGGGGCCTAAGGCCTAGATCCCTAAAGGTTTTTAGGTGCCTGACTCCATTCATTTCAGTGGCAGTTAGGCACCACAATACCTTTGAGGATCTGGGCCCTAGGTCACTTTTCAAAATGGGAAATAGGAGCTTCTGAAAATGTGCTTGAGATCAGTAGTCTACATGGTTACGTCTGTTTGCACTGTAAGTATAAGACAGCTGCACAGACAGTTACAAGTTTGTAGTACTTTTGTGTGAGGTGTACTATAAAATAGTAAAATGTATTCTAAGATGTACAATTTAAATTTGTGTTCCTTATATATCTTGCTACTGGCGATAGCATTTTGTTGTAGCCACTCCAATTTAACTTAGAGGTGACTTTTTCCCCCTGAAGTTTTATAAATCATTTTGTGAGTTATCTTTGAGGGATTTCAGATGTTTTTTGGCATGCTTTTATCTCAAGCATAGCCTGGTTTTATAAATTCACAATAGGCATGTACTTGGTCTGAAATGAGAACTCATGTCTTGAACAAATATGAAGACATTATCATTTCTTTCTAAATATCCATATATTCACTAACTCAACTGAGGATGCAAGTTAGAGACCAAGAATAGTCTGTTCAATTGAATAATGAAGTAATTTTGTATAAAGGTTTGTGGGGCCAATTTTGAAGGCATATTAGCTCTAATGAGAATAACACGATATATGCAGTGTTGCATTCTTAAGGACTAATCTTGCACCAGATTAGGGCTGGTGGTGGAGAGCAGGGGAAGAGAGGGAAACAGGGGATGAGTGGCGAAGGGGAACTACTTTTGTGGAAGATTAAGAGACAGTCTCTAAAGAGGTGGCAGCTCTAATCTCCATCTTGCAACCAGTTACTGGCTCAGATGTGCATCTCTAGCTACTTTTCCATCTGGACAAGACGACAGATTTTGACTATCATCTACTGGGAAAGTAATACATCAAAACACAAAGTAGCCAATAATTTTTGAATAAGCAGCAGAATAAGAACTATGGACTTCAAAAAAGCAAGACTTTAATGCGCTCAGAAATCTGGTAGGCAAGGTCCCCTGGGAAGAGAAAAGGTTCCAATGTCCCCTAACGGAAAAAAGAAGTTCAGGAGAGCTGGTTTCTCAAAGAAACAATATTAAAAGCACAACAGCAAACTGTCCCAATGCAAAGGAAAGATAGGAAGAAGAATCTGAGGCTAACACAGCTCCATCAGGAGCTTTTAATGACACAAAAAATCAAAAAGGAATCCTAAGGAAGGTAAAAGTAGGGACAAATTTCTAAGGATGGAATATGAAAGAAAAGCATGCAGGGAGAAAATCAGAAAAGCTAAGGCACAAAATGAGTTACACCTAGCAGGGATATAAAAGGCAACAAGAAGAGGTTCTATAAATCCTCTAGGAGCAAGAGAAAGGTCAAAGAAAATGTAGGTCCACAGGAAAGGAGAGCCAATAATGGGTGACATCAAGAAAGCTGAGATGTTTAATGCCTATTTTGCATCAATCTTCTCTAAAAAAGTTAATTATCTTTGAGAACTCATGAAGGAAAGCTGAAGTTGAGAGGGGAACAAAGAGTACCCAGGGAATAACAGACCAGTCAGCCTAACTTTAATAGCTGGAAAGGTACTGGAACAAATTATTAAACAATCAATATGTAAGCACTTAGAGGATAACAGGGTAATAAATAATAACCAACATGGATTTGCCAAGAACAAACCATACCAAGCCAACCTAATTTCCTTCTTTGATAGCATTTCTGATATGGGGGAAGATGTAAACATGATACATCTTGATTTTAGTAAGGCTTTTGACATAGTCCCACATGACATTTTCATAAGCAAACTAGGGAAATGTAGTCTTCTAGATCAGTGGTTCTCAACCACGACTACACAAACCACCTAGGGGTATGCAGAGGTCTTCCAGGGGGTACATCAACTCTCATTTAGATATTTGCCTAGTTTTACAACAAGCTACATAAAAATCACTAGCTAGGTTAGTACAAACTAAAATTTCATACAGATAATGACTTGTTTATACTGCTCTATATACTACACAGTGAAATGTAAGTACAATATTTAGATTGATTTTGTAATTACTGTATATAGTCAAAATGAGAAAGTAAGCAATTTTTCAGTAATGGTGTGCTGTGACACTTCTGTATTTTTATGTCTGATTTTGTAACCAAGTAGTTTTTAAGTCAGATGAAACTTGGAGGTACACAAAACAAATCAGACTCCTGAAAGGGGTACATAGTCTGGAAAAGTTGAGAGCCACTGTTCTAGATGAAATTACTATAAGGTGGGTGTAAAACTGGTTGAAAAACTATAATAATCAATGGTTTACTGTCAAACTGGGAGGACGAATACAATGGGATGCCACAGGGGTCAGTCCTGGGTCCAGTACTACTCAATATTTTCATTAATGACTTGAGAGTGCATAGTATGCTTATAAAATCTGCAATCAGATGACAACAAGCTGGGAGGGGTCGCTAGCATGTCAGAGGACAGGATTAGAAATCAAAATGACCTTGACAAATTAGAGAATTAATCTGAAAGCAAGATGAAATTCAATAGGGAACTAACTGCAAAGTACTATACTTAGGAAGAAAAAAAAACAAATACACAAATAAAAAGGGGAATAACTGGCTAGGCAGTAGTATTGCTGAAAGGATCTGGAGGTTACAGTGGGTCACAAATTAAATGAGAGTCCACAATATGATGCAGTTGCAAAAAAGGCTAATATTATTCTGGGTATAGTAACAAGATATCCTATGTAAGATACGGGAGGCAATTGTCCCACTTTACTTGGCACTGGTGAGCCTCCAAGTTGGAGTAATATGTCCAGTTCTGGGTGCCACACTTTAAGAAAGATGAGGAAGGGTTAAAAAAAAAAAACTGGGCATGTTTAGTCCTGAGAGAAGATTAAGGGGAGACCTGATAACAGTCTTCACGTATGTTAAGGACTATTATAAAGTGGATGGTGGTCAAATGTTCTCCAGGTCCACCAAAGATAGGACAAATAGTAATCAGCTTACTCTGCAGCAAGGGAGAGTTTGTTTTTCCTAATATCTAACCTTTCTAACCATAAGCATAGTTAAGCACTGGAATAGGCTTCCAAGGGATTGATAGATTCCAAGGTCAGTAGGGACTATTGTGATCATTTTGTCTATCCTCCTGTGACACAAGCCACAGAACTGCCCCCAAATAATTCCTGGAGCATATCTTTTAGAAAATCAACCAATCTTGATTTAAAAATTGCTGGTGGAGAAGCCAGCACGACCCCTGCTAACATGTTCCAATGGTTAATTGCCTTTGCTGTTAAAAATGTATGCCTTATTTCCAGTCTGAATTTGTCTAGCTTGAGCTTCCAGCCATCGAACTGTGTTATACTTTTCTCTGTTAGATTGAAGAGCCCATTATCAAATATTTGTTCTCTATATACATACTTACAAACTGCGATCGTCACCCCTTAACCTTCTCTTTGTTAAGCTAAATACATTTAGCTCTTTGAATTTATCATAATAAGACATGTTTTTTAATCCATTAATCGTTCTCATTGCTCTTCTCTGAGCACTCTAATTTATCAACATTCTTCTTGAATTGTGGACACCAGAACTGGACACAGTATTCCAGCAATTGTTGTACCAGTGCCCGATACAGAGGTAAAATACCCTCTCTACTCCTACTTGAGATCCCCCTGTTCATGCATCCAATGATTAAATTAGCCCTTTTGGCCACAGTATCACACAGTCATTGATAGGAATGTTTAAACAATGTTGGACTAAGAATAGATCTCTGTGAGGCTCAACTAGAAACAAACCTGCTCAGTGATGATTTCCCATTTACAATTAAATTTTGAGACCTATCAGTTAACCACATTTTAATCCACTTAATGTGAACCATACTAATTTTATATCTTTCTAGTTTTTTAATGCAAGTGTTGTACAGTACCAAGTCAGATGCCTTACAGAAGTTTAAGTATATTACATCAACACTATTAACTCCCTCAAACAAACTTGTAAATCTTATCTTTTTTTTAATAAGTTAGTTTGGTAGGATCTATTTTCCATAAACCCATGTTGATTGGCATTAATTATATTACCCTTCTTTAATTCTTTATGAATCAAGTCCCATGTCAGCCGCTCCATTATCATGCCCAGGATTATCCCATTTACCCTTTTTAAATATTGGCACGTTAGTTTCTTCCAATCTTTTGGAACTTCCCCATTGTTCAGAGACTTCCTAAAAAGCAACATTAATGGTCTAGTGAGGTCCTCAGCCACCTCTTTTAGAACTCCTAGGGTATGGCTACACTATGAAATTAGGTCAATCTTATAGAAGTCGATTTTTAGAAATCAATTTTATATAGTCGATTGCTTATGTCCACACTAAGCGCATTAAGTCGGTGGAGTGCGTCCACAGTACCGTGGCTAGTGTCTACTTTCAGAGCACTGCACTGTGGGTAGCTACCCCACAGTTCCCGCAGTCACCGCTGCCCATTGGAATTCTGGGTTGAGCTCCCAATGCCTGATGGGGCAACAACATTGTCACGGGTGGTTTTGGGTACATGTCGTCAGTTGCCCCTCCCTCCATGAAAGCAACAGCAGACAAATCGTTTCGCACCTTTTTTCCGTGCAGAGGCCATACTGCTGTTAGCAGATGGTGCAGTAGGACCGCTAACCGTCGTCGTCATCATAGAATCATAGAATATCAGGGTTGGAAGGGACCTCAGGAGGTCATCTAGTCCAACCCCCTGCTCAAAGCAGTACCAATCCCCAATTAAATCATCCCAGCCAGGGCTTTGTCAAGCCTGACCTTAAAAACCTCAAAGGAAGGAGATTCCATCACCTTCCTAGCTAACGCATTCCAGTGTTTCACCACCCTCCTAGTGAAAAAGTTTTTCCTAATATCCAACTTAAACCTCCCTACTGCAACTTGAGACCATTACTCCTTGTTCTGTCATCTGCTACCACTGAGAACAGCCTAGATCCATCCTCTTTGGAACCCCCTTTCAGGTAGTTGAAAGCAGCTATCAAATTCCCCCTCATTCTTCTCTTCCATAGACTAAACATCCCCAGTTCCCTCAGCCTCTCCTCATAACTCATGTGTTCTAGTCCCCTAATCACTTTTGTTGCCCTCCGCTGGACTCTTTCCAATTTTCCTACATCCTTCTTGTAGTGTGGGGCCCAAAACTGGACACAGTACTCCAGATGAGGCCTCACCAGTGTCGAATAGAGGGGAATGATCACATCCTCGATCTGCTGGCAATGCCCCTACTTATACAGCCCAAAATGCCATTTGGCAACAAGGGCACACTGTTGACTCATATCCAGCTTCTCGTCCATTGTAACCCCTAGGTCCTTTTCTGCAGAACTGCTGCCGAGCCATTCGGTACCTACTCTGTAGTGGTGCATTGGATTCTTCCGTCCTAAGTGCAGGACTCTGCACTTGTCCTTATTGAACCTCATCAGATTTCTTTTGGCCCAATCCTCATATTTGTCTAGGTCCCTCTGTAGCCTATCCCTACCCTCCAGCGTATCTACCTCTCCTCCCAGTTTAGTGTCATCTGCAAACTTGCTGAGGCTGCAATCCACACCATCCTCCAGATCATTTATGAAGATATTGAACAAAACCAGCCCAAGGACCGACCCTTGGGGCACTCCACTTGATACCAGCTGCCAACTAGACAAGGAGCCATTGATCACTATCGTTGAGCCCGACAATCTAGCCAGCTTTCTATCCACCTTATAGTCCATTCATCCAGCCCATACTTCTTTAACTTGCTGGCAAGAATACTGTGGGAGACAGTGTCAAAAGCTTTGCTAAAGTCAAGGAACAACACGTCCACTGCTTTCCCTTCATCCACAGAGCCAGTTATCTTGTCATAGAAGGCAATTAGATTACATTAGATTAGTCAGGCATGACTTGCCCTTGGTGAATCCATGCTGACTGTTCCTGATCACTTTCCTCTCCTCTAAGTGCTACAGAATTGATTCCTGGAGGACCTACATCCACCTCTTCCGCTGCAACTCTGCTCTGCTGCTTTTGTCTCAATAGCGAATTTCTCCATGTTGTCTGTCATGTGCTCCCGGGTACCGGTGTTCTTCCTCAGAAAATGTGCGTGGTGCTAACCATCGTCCTCCTCCGCTTCCACTGCAACTCTGCTCTCCTGGTGCCATGAATCCACCTCACAGGTCCTCTCATCGTTCTGTATAAATATCTATTCTCATGGCCTCCATCGTCATCCACCACTTCCGCTGCAACTCTGCTCTCCTGCAGATGCCTGATCAGCTCACCGCTGCTGTTGTGAGCATTGAAAACACTTCATGCATTATCCTGCAGTATGTGCAGAACCTGCAAAAGCAGGCAATGAGGCGACGACAGCGCGATCACAGAAGTGATGAGGATATGGACACAGACTTCTCTCAAAGCACAGGCCCTGGCAATTTGGACATCATGGTGGTAATGGGGCAGGTTCACGCCGTGGAAAGCTGATTCTGGGCTCGGGAAACAAGCACTGACTGGTGGAACTGCATAGTGTTGCGGGTCTGGGATGATTCCCAGTGGCTGCGAAACTTTTGCATCCATAAAGGCACTTTCATGGAACTTTGTGACTTGCTTTCCCCTGCCCTGAAGCACAAGAATACCAAGATGAGAGCAGCCCTCACAGTTCACAAGCAAGTGGTGATAGCCCTCTGGAAGCTTGCAACGCCAGACAGCTACCAGTCAGTCGGGAATCAATTTGGAGTGGGCAAATCTACTGTGGGGGCTGCTGTGATCCAAGCAGCCAACGCAATCATTGAGCTGCTGCTTTCAAGGATACTGACTCTGGGAAATGTGCAAGTCATAGTGGATGGCTTTGCTACAATGGGGTTCCCTAACTGTGGTGGGGTGATAGACAGAACACATATCCCTATTTTGAGACCGGACCACCTTGGCAGCCAGTACATAAACTGCAAGGGGTACTTTTCAATGGTGCTGCAAGCACTGGTGGATCACAAGGGACGTTTCACCGACATCAACATGGGATAGCTGGGAAAGGTGAAAGACGCTCGCATCTTCAGGAACTCTGGTCTGTTGCAGAAAGGAAGAAAGGAAGCTGTAGGAAGGAACTTACTTCCCAGAGCAGAAAATTACTGTTGGGGATGTTGAAATGCCTATAGTTATCCTTGGGGACCCAGCCTACCCCTTAATGCCATGGCTCATGAAGCCATACACAGGCACCCTGGACAGTACTAAGGAGCAGTTCAACTATAGGCTGAGCAAGTGCAGAATGGTGGTAGAATGTGCATTTGGACGTTTAAAAGCACGCTGGTGCAGTTTACTGACTAGCTTAGACCTCTGCAAAACCAATATTCCCACTGTTATTGCTGCTTCCTGTGTGCTCCACAATATCTGTGAGAGTAAGGGGGAGACATTTATGGCGGGGTGGGAGGTTGAGGCAAATCACCTGGAGGACGATTACGCACAGCCAGACACCAGAGCGATTAGAAGAGCACAACTAGGTGCCTTGCTCATCAGAGAAGCTTTGAAAACCAGTTTCATGACTGGCCAGGCTACGGTATGACAGTTCTGTGTGTTCTGTTTGTTTCTCCTTGATGAAAACCCACCCGCTTGGTTGACTCTACTTCCCTGTAAGCCAACTGACCTCCCCCCTTCGATCACCGCTTTCAGAGGCAATAAAGTGCATGATTTTGAAACAATAATGACTCTTTTTTCCCCCTATTTGTGTGATGAATTAATACTCGCAAGATAGCCCGGGAGGGGTGGGTGAGGAGGGAAGCACCAGGTGGGGTGGTGGATGAGGGGAGGAGGGAAGGATAAGGTCACACTACAGTTCAAAAACTTATTGAATGCCAGCCTTCTGTTGCTTGGGCAATCCTCTGGGGTGGAGTGGCTGGGTGCCCGTAGCCTCCCCCCGCATGTTCTTGGGCGTCTGAGTGAGGAGGATATGGAAGTTGGGGAGGAGGGCAGGCAGTTATACAGGGGCTGCAGTGGCAGTCTGTGCTCCTGCTGTCTTTCCTGCAGTTCCACCAGACACCTGAGCATGTCAGTTTGCTCCCCCATTAGGCTCAGCATTGCATCCTGCCTTCTCTCATCGCATTCACTTAACGCTTTCCTGGACTCTGCCATTGTTTGCCTCCACGCATTCTGCTGAGCTCTTTCAGTGCTGGAGGACTGCATGAGCTCTGAGAACATGTCATCACAAGTGCGTTTTTTTCACCTTCTAATCTGCGTTAGCCTCTGGGACAGAGATGATAGGGGGAGCGTAGAAACATTTACAGCTGCAGGAGGAAAAAAAAGGGAGAGTAGTATTTAAAAAGATACATTTTAGAGAACAAAAGGAAGACTATTTCATACTGAAGCAAGCGATTCACATTACATAGCACATGTGCTTTTAGTACAAGGTCGCATTTTGCGTCTTATATTGAGTGCCTGCCGGTTTGGTGTGAGACATCACACATGTTCGGCTGGGCAACAGAATTCAGCTTGCAGGCAGCCATGGTAAGGCAAAGGGTTTCGGCTTCTTCAACCTTCATAACATGTGGGAATGGTTTCAAACAGCAGCACCCTCCTTTCCCATACCAAGCAAAGCCTGCTGGGTTGGCCATATAAAAGGAGGGGCTGCAGATTTAGGGTGAATGTGCAGCACAACCCAACCTAACCCCGCCCCCCCCGCACCCAATTCGCTTCATCCCCACCCCACCACCACCGCGTGGCTAGTATCAGGGAAGATCCCTGTCAGCCAAATGCGAATAGCTCAGCATGAACGGGCCTCCTCCCACTGCATGGCTAACAGCAGGGATGATTTCTTTTCAGCCAGCAAGAACGGGCACCTCTGAATGTCCCCTTAAACAAATTTCCCGTATTTGAACAAGGTAACCATGAATGATATCACTCTCCTGAGGTGAACACAAAGAGATAAAGAACGGATGTTGCTTGAATGCCACCAAAGCCCAGGCCCATTCGCTACAATACTTCCTTCTGCAATGATTCCAGACTACGTGCTATTGGCTTGGTGTGGTAAAAGTGTCCTATCGTGGAGGACTGAATAAGGCTGACCTCCCCAGAAACCTGCAAAGCCTTTTAGAGTACCTCCAGGAGAACTTCATGGACATGTCCCTGGAGGATTTCCGCTCCATCCCCAGACATGGTAACAGACTTTTCCAGTAGTTATACTGGCCGCAAATGCATCCCAAGTCTTCAGGGCAAATTAATCATTAAACACGCTTGCTTTTAAACCCTGTATTATATTTACAAAGGTACACTTACCAGAGGTGCCTTCTCAGGCTTCATGGTCAGGGAGCCCGCCTTGGGAGGGTTGGGAGGGTATTGGCTCCAGGGTGATGAACGGTTCCTGGCTGCCGAGGAGAAGGGATTCTCCACTTGCCTGCTGTATGCTAGCCTCAACCTCCTTCTCATCCACAAAATCCTCATCCCTGTAGCGTGAGAATACCCCCTTGCAGGTGTCCACGGACAGTGGTGGGGTAGTGGTAGGGGCACTCCCTAGAATTGCATGCAGCTCATCATAAAAGCGGCATGTATGGGGCTCTGACCCAGAGCGACCGTTTGCATCCTTTGTTTTTTGGTAGGCTTGCCTCAGCTCCTTAACTTTCATGCGGCACTGCTGTGTGTACCTCTGTCCATCATGCCCTTGGAGATTTTGGCAAATATACTGGCATTTCCTCTTTTGGAACAGAGTTCTGTCTGCATGGATTCTTCTCCCCATACAGCGATCAGATCCAGTACCTCCTGTTCGGTCCATGCTGGAGCTCTTTTGCAATTCTGGGACTCCATGGTCACCTGTGCTGATCAGCTCATCACGCTGGCCAAACAGAAAATGAAATTCAAAAGTTCCCAGGGCTTTTCCTGTCTACCGGGCCAGTACATCTGAGTTGAGAGTGCTGTCCAGAGCAGTAATAATGGAACACTCTGGGATAAATCCAGGAGGCCAAAACCCGTCCAAATGCATCCACACTACCTCAAATTCGACCGAGCAAGGTTGATTTTAGCGCTACTCCCCTCACCGGAGAGGAGTACAGAATCGATTTTAAGAGCCCTTTAAGTCGACAAAAGAGGCTTGGTCGTATGCAGGGTTAAATCGACCTAACGCTGCTAAATTCGACCTAAACTCATAATGTAGACCAGGGCCTAGATGCAAGTTATCCAAGTAAGGTTGTAAAATCCCCATCACTGGATATTTTTAAGATCTGGTTAAACACACACATATCAGGAATAACCTAGTATAATCTTGGGCCTGCCCCAATGTGAACTAGATGACCTCTCTAGGTCCATTCCAGCCCTACATTTCTATGGTTTTATGAAAATGACTGCTGTATGCTGAAGTCTGGGGTCCAGAAGTAGGAGCAAGGAGAGCCATCCATGGCCTCCCCTTCTGCCCGCACCATTTACCCTTCTGCCCTTTTTATGCCAAGAACACACAAGACACAGCGCATGAGTTAGGAGTGTATACATCATATGGACTCATCTACTCCTCTGCCATTACCTCATTTTTACTACCTGATGTGACAAAGTTCCTCCTCTGCCTTGGTGGGCCCTGCGCTTATTGGCAGATTTGCTCTCCTTAGAGATTCATGGCAGCCCTCAGTTTGGCCACTTTCATGGCTCAAATCTGCTGGTCGCTCAGCTAACCTCATCACTGGCCAGCATGGGGAAAAGGAAGAAGAACAATCCCCGCAGTCTCTGATGATCCACCAAGTGGGTCGGGGAACATACCAGAGACCTTCCCCTCTGGTGGAACCCACAGCCCAGGTCAACACCTCCTGTGTCTGATCAGGAGTTGGGAGGTTGTGGGGGGAACCCAGGCCCGCCCTCTACTCTGGGTTCCAGCCCAGGGCCCTGTGGATTGCAGCTGTCTAGAGTGTTTCCTGTAACAGCTACGTGACAGCTACAATTCCCTGGGCTACTTCCCCATGGCCTCCTCCCAACACCTTCTTTATCCTCACCACAGGACCTTCCTCCTGATGTCTGATAACGCTTGTACTCCTCAGTCCTCCAGCAGTACACCTTCCTACTCTCAGCTCCTGGTGCCACTTGCTCCCAGCTCCTTGCACACACACCTCACTGACTGAAGTGAGGTCCTTTTTAAACCAGGTACCCTGATTAGCCTTAATTGATTCTAGCAGCTTCCCAATTGGCTCCAGGTGTCCTAATTAGCCGCCTGCCTTAACTGGTTCTAGCAAGTTCCTGAGTGTTCTGAAATAGTCCCTGTTATTTTACACAGGGAAAAGGGACCTGCTTAATCTGAGACTAATGTATCTACCTTCGACCACTCTCTTGTAGCCATCTGGCATGACCCTGTCACACAGAATAGAGTAGGTATCATCCAGCAAACTCTGTAAAGGCTGATGCAAAGAAATAGGGTCCTCTGTAATATCCTTTTTCTCCTTGATTGCTTCCTTTATTTCCTGGTGGTCCAGCATGCCCACTGATTTCCTCAGGGATCCTGCTTCTCATATACTAAAAGAATTTTTGTTATTAATTTCATATCTTTGTCTATGGGTTCTTCAAATTCCCTACTAGCCATCCTAATTTCCATCTGACATTTTACTTGCCATAATTTATGCTCCTGCCTGTGGGCCTCATTTGGGCTACATTTCTATTTCTCAAAGGATGCTTGTGTGGCTTGAATACCCTCTTGAACCGTACAATTTAACCATATCGTTTTTGCATGGTCGCCCTGTTTCATTTAAGGATATACATGCCTTCTGTGACTATGTTATGAAACCCTTAAGTAGCTGCCATGATAACTCTAAGCATGTTAATTCCCTAATGTTGACTTTAGGGCCTTTTTGAACAGCTCTCTCATTTTTCTTAAGCCCCTCCTTTCTAAAGTTTAGCATCACTGTGCTAGTTTTTTGGTACAGTCCCCTTCTGAAAGATACTGAATTTAATTATATTGTGAACAGTTACTTAATGGTTCAATATTTCTTAAACCAACTCCTGTGAGTTATGAAGGACTATGTTGAGAATATCCTCTCTTCCTCTGTACACTAGAACTTGCTGCTCAAAGCAGCAACCATTTAATGTGTCAAGAACACTTTTCTTTAAATGTTACCCTTTATTTGTCCAGTTTATATGTGGGTAGTTGATGTCACCCATGTCTACTGTTTTATTAGAGACTGAAGAGGCATCTGAGTGTAACATTGCACACTCAATATCCTTTTCTTGATCTGGAGACTGGTAGAACAACCAAACGAGTATATTTGTATTTTTATGACTTGGGATTTTTATTTACACAGATTTTGCAGCACTGTCTTTTCCACTCACAATTTTATCTCATTACATTCTATGGAATCTTTAGGATACATTGCTACTGCTTCACCTCCTGTAAAGTATATAGCCAGATATCACAACATCCCAGCAATTTTTGTCATTTCACTACATTTCAGAAATGGCTCATGAAGATGTCCTTGTTAGGCATTCTAATAACTTATTTTGGCTTTAAGCTTTTTGCATTGTGTACAGACAAGTATAGTTTTTATTTTGGGTCAAATGTTTTATTGTCCAACTCCCCATTACTTTCCCCAAATGTACTACTGTGATATCAACTTATCCCTCCTCCAGTTCCTGTAATTTCTGTCTTTATCTCTTACTACTCGATAGAGAGTTCTTTTTGTATTATTGACATCCCTAACAGATGTTTTAGTCCAATTTAATAAAATAAACAAAGAGAGAGAGAGACACTGACTTCTAGAGGATATAGGAACATGAACAATAAGCAACAATAAGATAACCTGGCTTGCTGTTTAAAATTAAATTACAATGTTAGTGGATAAAGGGAACATGGTGGACATGATATATTTAGGCTGAAATTTTCAAGGGGGCTGAAGGGAGTTAGGCGCTCAACTCAACTCCTTTGGGCCCCTTTGAAAATCCCAACCTTGGAGATTAATGAAGTGTTGATCTTGCAAAAAATCTAATTCTCATAATTAGTTCAAACAAAGATAGATGTATTGAAAACTTTCTGGTAGGTATTAAGTAAAGGGTAATGATAAACAGCAATGTATCAAGTTGATGGGAGGTTTCTAATGAGAAACCACAGGGACTGGTATTCTGTTGTGCCTTTATTACAAATCCGAAAGACTGAATAAGCAGCATATTTGCAGATGATGGTAAATTGTGCTATTGCATATTGTCACTGAAGATAAACATAAAAGAAACTAGAGTGTTTATAAATATGAGAGAACAAACAGTGAGATTCAATTTGGAAAAATGCAACTCACTGCCTATGGGAAAAAATAACGAAAGACAATGATATTCAATGTCAGGGAGAAAACTGGATATCAGTAATGCTGAGAACGATCTAGAGATAATAGTGAGCAACCAATTAGACAGAAGTTTACAATGTGATATGGCAACCAAAAAGGCTAGCGCAATTCCAGACTGTAGATACAGAAATATTCCTTCACAGAATAAGGAGGCATATATAAGGGCACCACATTACCAGAAAGATAAACCAATTAGAAAATTCAGCAAAAAGCATCAAATGATTAGTGCGCTGAAAGGATTTACATAAAGGTTAAAAATACAGCATAGTAGCTATAGCTTAAGAAGTGGGCAGGATAACATAAGTTTTCAAATACTTGATGACTGGAAATATTAAGGTGGGAGAATAATTACTTATGGTTTTAAAAAGGGATGTAAGTGGGAGTAATGGAGTAGGATTTAAAAAAGGGAAAAAGTTGGTGGAATATCAGAAAAAACTTCCAGATGTGACATCTATTATATTGTAGAATAGTTGCTCGAGGAAAGGGAACCCAATAACTTGGGACATTTAAAATTTGACTAGACAATTCCCTAGGGAATATATATTTGGATTTCTGATTTAGCTGGAAAATGTGTAAAAATGTATGCATCTCTGGAGTAGCTACCTATCTCAGGGGGCTCAAAATGATAAGTACTATATTGCCAGTTATGCTCATTCAGCAGGCTCAAGATCCTCCTGTTTCTGACACAAGATAGGACTAACCTAAACCTTCTGATTTTGGTCAAACAAGCCTCAATTTGGGAGCATGAAGGCAGAAAATCCAGCATTTTCTGGACGACGTTGTCCAGTACTAGTGTTGCAGGGGTAGGCTCCAAACTTTCTCAGGAAACACATACTGGGATTCTAGAATTCCGCAAATGTTGATCTGGGGGAATTATTTGGTCATCAATGAGGAAAATTTAAACAAAAATTAGCTATTAGTATAATTTTAAGAATGTCATTTATCTCTGCTAAAGTAAAATGCTTAAAATACGGTTGCCATTTACATTAGGGAAGAGAGAGGGGTTAGACTCAAAGCTAGAAGTATGACTGAATTATGGAACCTTATACTAATGCTACTAAAAGGATATAATTTTAGCTCTGACATGACAAGACTGCATCATAACATGTGGCAGGAGCAGGAGGTGGGACACAAAAAAAATGTATGTATTCTCTAAAAAAAACCAAAAACCTATTTTTACATAGTTATATTTTTAATTCCAAATTTTGGTGCTATGGCTTTTAGTGTTTATTAATAATGAATAGATTAAAAAATTTTTCAGGTTCTGAATTTATTTTTCCATTGAACTTTTGTTCAAAGCTTTTTTGGTAAATTAGATTTTAAAACACCTTATTATCATGCTACAGTATTTCCAACAATTTCTTGTGGCAGCTTTCACAAATACTCTTTAAAATTCCTTGCCATAAAGATGGAAGGTAAAATGTAATCATCAGTGGCTTCAGTATAAATGCTTTTTCGTACTGAGACCTAAAACCTGTGGAACAACAGCTTTATGTGGATTTTTTTGGTAAATAAATTCCACTAAGGCTGTTTCATTTCAGCCGTCAGTTGTATATCCCCTTTACCACTCCCCCACATATCTGAGTACAGTCAGTACATTCCCAACTCCCACTGCCAAATTAAAATAAAAACGCTCTTGGTCTAGAAATGATTGAGGTGGTTTGCTCTAATCAAACTAAACCAGCCAAATGTTCCTTTCAAAGGTAACTGCAGCTGTATGCAAACTACCACATCAAATGTGGGGAAAAAATAGCAATAGAATTCTATCCTTACAGTACAGTGCTGGCTCCAAAGATGAAGAGAAACAAAAGCATCAGCACAGCTAAGAATTACATTCACAAAAAGCTCCTAGAAATATGCTGACTTAAACTGTGAACAATGTATTGAAATTTCCAGTATATAAATTAGCTAATTTTGGGGAAAGGGGGGGAATTCCCTAGAAGTGTTAAATAGCAACAGATACCTTGAGTCATTTATCCTAGTGACCAGAGCGTCAACTAGATATATTAAAAAAGGAGGACTTGTGGCACCTTAGAGACTAACCAATTTATTTGTTAGAGTGCCACAAGTCCTCCTTTTCTTTTTGCGGATACAGACTAATACGGCTGCTACTCTGAAACTAGATATATTAAAAGATTTAGCTAAAACATCATAGCAAATTAAGAAAAAAAAAAAAACAGACCTGTTTCTCACTTCCTGTCTCTGTCAAAATACTTACCGTTCTGCACTGAGTAATATTGAATTTGGACTTTTAGAACAAGCTTCAATTAAACTTGTAATGATTCATCTGTATGTAGAATTTGTCAGTTAAATCATTAAACATGGGAAATTCCTGCAAAGATGAATTCATGGTGGGTTTAGCTTTCAATCTGCTTCACTAAAAACAAACCAGTTACTTGTTTCTGTTAAACTAGCAGGACATAAAGAATAACAGCATTCAGACAAGGGTGCTCTGAACTATTTTCAAAACACAATAGGCACAATTTATTGTAGGTGCAATTCCATTGATACTAGTGAATTGGTATAATTTGGACAAACCTTCATTTTGGTAACTTAAGTCATCTCCTGGTTGACTTTTAGGGCAGAGACCTGTTGTTGTCTTATATGTCAATAAGACACCTAGTTTAAGCTCTATGATTCCAGTAGCATCACCATGATGACGCACATCATCTCAATGAGCAATCCTGTTGAATTCAGCATGAGTAGGGATGATATAATTGGTCCTTACATAAATAAGAACTTTGATTTCAAAAAATAATTTTGAGGAATATTTTGTTACCTTTACTTTTCTAAGGCTCGAATGTATAAGTAAGCAAATTAAAACAACTCAACAATATGGATGGGACATGACTAATGGTATTTTTATGGCACACACATTAGTGTCAGTTAATTAACAAACATTCGTGTTCTCATCACGTGAACAGCTCATGATATAAAGTTTTCTAGTGTGAGGGATATTTTTACCACACTATATCATTCTCCATGGAAACTTTCACTAAAAACATGTTAATTACACTCACTCAAAAAAGCTTGTACTCACCCCATGCAAGTGGATTTTCCAAGCCTTGAACTATATCTTCAACCTCCTTTTCCTTATTCAGCCTTATCTTGCCCCTGCTTCTCATGGATATGTATTCAAGCTTCATCATCACTTACTTAGTCTATTTGTAAACACACTACACACACAGGTAGAATAGATGGTCATTTGGGATCTCCCTAAGTGCCTATTATCTGAACTACAGGGGTTTCAAACTGATTGCATGAGGTTTTCCCTCTTATTTCAGGAATTGGGGCCATATCCCCTGTCCTCATTTACCTTTACAGGCTTCTCCAAATCCTAGCCATCTGCAGATCCAATTCAAAATTGTTCTCATTGTTTCCCAAACTCTCACTTGTTCATTAATATTACAGCCACTGATTCTCTCATTTGGTTACTCTCCCTTCCTCCACTCTCGTTCTCTGCTCTCCATCTCCACATAACTTTCCAGAGTTGGGGAGGGTCGCTCTTTTCACTTTGCCCTATAAATCTGGGACTTTCTCCCTTCCTTCCAGCCACTTCCTCTCTTCAAATCTTGCCTAAGGACCATCTTGTTTGCGTTAGTTTGACTCTGAATCCCACTCATCTTTCCCTTCCCTCCCATTATTTCATACTCCCATTCTTCTCTAATTGAAACTAATGTGCAGTGATAATTACCTTTTAGTTTTACCATGCTCTTAAATTTCAGTTTCCTTTTCTTTTACTTTCCTCCATCTTTGCACATTAGCTTACCCTTTCTGCCTTTTGAGAATCTCAGATTCTGACAATATAAATGTACTAATTTCTCTCTCTCTCTCTTTAGTGGCTTGTCATACATCACATAAGGAGTTCTATAAAAAATAAATTGATTGCACAATGTTGACCTGTAGGAGTGATGTTACACACTAAAAGTTATAACATTAGTTTGGCAGTAAAAGCAAGGAAGGAAGGAAATAGAATTCACTGGAGACTACCGCCCCCTAAAATAGAACTGTTACACTTTAAAGGATGGAACTTCTGAATGGCTTCAGTAGACGGTCCTTTAAAACTTATTACCAGACAGACAGTGTTAACATCCCCACAAACTGGAAGTAGAAAACTGAATATTAGCTTCTGTTTTAAAATTCCTCTCCCACTTGTACTTGCTTTTCATCATTTTAATTAAAAAACATGAAAACAAAATGTTAATCACCCTGCAAAGGGAATCATCAAAATTCTGCAACTACATGTTCTGAATGCTGCCAATAACCAGGCTAAATAGGGGTATTCAACACCGAAAACTCTGTTATATTTTTATTGTTAGGCTCTATCCTCTATTTTTATGTGGTCCTATTACAATATAACGCCACAGGAAGCATCAGACTATTAAACACCTCTGAAATGTTGAGCTAGTCTACTGGGAGTGAAGCAAACATTGATCTTTTTCTATAGAGCTGAGGAAATAAAGTATATCTGACTTGCTGCACCCAACCTGAAGAGTGAGAACTGTGTTTTTCTCCAACAGAGCAGAGCTTGCAAAGTTGCTAATAGCGTCTTCTAATATTTTATATCCTTTGGGACAATATTAAAAGACCCCTAATCATTGCCAAATTATGCAAACAGAGTAAAAGAATGATACTTATTTGGTTTCCTATAGACTGGCTCCATGTTGCAGGGAGATCATTGAATAATGTAATGCCTCCAACTGGCTAACCCATCATGTAAGAGCTAGAGTCAATTATCTGGGCTACATGTCTTGGAAACTAACAAAAGACAGAAATGAGATTTTCAGTATTTGTGTGCTGAGTGCCCTTGTTAGTCTGGCAATTGAGGCATTCAGTCAATACAAGCTAAAGGTGCCAGAATTTTGACAATTCTTTTAACAGCAGGAGCACATTTCAGATCACCAAATTCTAATAAGGATTTGTCTATCTGGAGCTTTTAAGACCCGTTAACTCCCAACAATACTAAAAAAGCCAGAGTTCTGGGAAAGTTAAGTGCCAAGAAACAAAAATATAGGGCTTTGTGAGTTTGTTTTGTTTGCTTAAGGACCTTGAACATTCTGAACACTGCTAAAACTGTTAAATATATTGGTCTTGAAAACATTTGGAATCTAAGTAGTCCCTCTTTTGTAGCACATTCTTTAAACGCATATTTCCAGTATGAAGCCTGATTAACTTTTAACAAACTAATCGTCTGATTAATAGCAGGAAAGATATAAAATGAACACAATGTAGAGCTGAATTTAACAGTGTGATCATAAGATTTTTTACAAATCTATTACGGCAAGGAATACTCCCAGTTTTACACACAGGAATTTCCTGAATCTAATATGTCATTCATTCCTGGCAAAGTCTGTCCTTTGTCTACATGTACTTCATTTTCCCCCCAAACAGAACAGCAGTAAGTTACATAAGTGCTGGACTAATTTGTGCCAGAGTTAACTACTGTATACAATAACTTTTAATGAAGCATTTCATCTTCCTATCTGAACAGTGGGCTAGATGAGCAACTTAATCATACTACCAATTACATCTGAAGTGTTATAACACACAAAATATTTTAAAGCAATGCACGGCAAAATTTGCTCACGCAGATCTGTCTTTAGGTTTTAATAAAATGCCTTGACTCAGAGGAACTTTCATACCAGGGCAAATGTGAAAGGGAGAACATTTTCTACACAAACAAACAATCCTTTTACAGTACTTTGCTTGTAACTTTCTAAATCCCAGTTCCTACAGTTTTAAGTTATCTAGGCTCAATCCTTCAAAGTCAATGGGAATTTTGGGTGTCCAAGGACTGCAGTTTCTTTTAACTATTATAAACTCTTTCTTGTTTTCAGCCTAGCTCCTCTTTCTGCTTAATTCTGCAGTGAGGTCATAATGAAATTCACTGTCTGTTGCTGTAGAAGCAATTGTGATGTCACAGATTCAGCACTGTACTGTAGAAACATAGAGAAGATAGGCTAGGACAGAAACAACGTGAACTGAAACTCAATTAGCAAAAAACAGCATGGCTTGAAAAATATTTTTTTAATGTTATTAATGGTTATTTAAAAGTGCAGCCCACTGTGAAATTTCTGCCTAACGGGTTAAATCCTGTGCCATCCCAATGTAGAGTAATAGTCAGCTTGGGCACAAACTGTTTCTCGGGGGCTGCAGGAAGAAATACAAGCCCACTATGATAATCCTGAGTCTGCAGTAGCTCTTGTCACTTCTGCAGCACAGCTCCACAGAGACCAGTGACTGCTGAATCCATGTAGCAACAGGTCTATGCCTCCAGCATCTGGCCATCCCATGGCCCAATCATTTTTCATCCTCCTAAACACCGCTGCATGGGGACATATAGGAAAATCCCTTGCAGTGCTGGGGTCCATGACCCTGTGTGGGCTACCCAAATCCTGCTATTCCTGCACAACAGAACCACATCAGTTCCACTGGGCCTGTGGTATTTTGAAGAGGAAGAGGCAACTTCTGCTGTTAACTGAAGGTTGTATCATTTGTGGGTGTGTTGATATATATCATCTAGAGCAAGCAGATTGATGCAAATTTGTTCAGGTGCACTGATCATGTGTTGCTCAATTATCTGAAGTTTATCTACATTTTGACTCATAAAGCCATCATGAGTTCGTATTGAACAACTCATGGCTTGCACATCTCATTACTCAGACACCAGTTTCTACCTGATACTTGCACGTCACTCATAAGCCTCAGACAGACTGCTTGCAGTATTTTGAAGAAGAGAAATTTCCCCTTCACAACAATACTTGATTTTAAATGCTATTTTATTTTTTATTCTAGTTATCTGATAATGATGCAGCTTTTATCTTAGTGTTAAAATGCTGCATGTTTCACGATCTTAATTCACTAATACCGACAAGGTTCCAGTTTCTAGACTAGTTATTCACATAATAAACATTTGTAATGAACAAAATACATTTAATAACTGTGTGCAGATAGGTCTATGGAGTGAAACTACAGATCTTCATATACAATACTTCTTTTTCCAGGTGTATTTACAAAATAAAAAAAAAAGTAATCCTTTGATCTCAAGAAATGATAAGATCCTCCACTGTGCTTGGTAAAGGAATCAAAACTTTTAAATCTTTGCTCCTTCCTATACAAACAAGTCAGTCTTCATTAAAAGAAAATTATTTCAAAACACTCCAAAACTATACTTAAAACTTCACCTACTCTAAAGATACCAATGAAAACAGAGGTATGCTTTTAAACCAAATTTCTCCCATCCCAGAAGAGCTACTGCTTGAACTTGCTTTTTATTTTCTACTCCAACAGATGGAAAGAAGGTGTACTGCAGAGGTGCCAAACTCACTGGTACATAATGACCCAACCTGTCGCATCTGAAATGCTGACTGTGGCAAGCGCTGCAGGCTTCAAGAAAACGTAATTAAGTCCCGGAACATTCTTCCAGATAAATTTCTATTAAAACTAAATATTCAAAAGTACATGGTTAAGTACTTGTTGCTTGGAGGTAATGAATTATTCATTTGATCTTACAGTAAATATTTTAACTTGTAATATACCTGTAAAATACCAGATAGAGGCTGCTGTGCATTTTAATCTAAGCAAAAGAAGTCTGTATTTGCATGCTCTTTTCAGACATTTTGTTCTTTGTGATTTTGCTGAATTTAAAGTGTTCATGAAAATTGGAGGGTTCAAGAACAGAGCCTCTTCTTACTGGATCACTGTACATGGAGTGATCCCAGCAGGGACAAAAATGCCACAGGTATGTCTTATATTTAAGTATTTCCAGGATTTTAGTTTCTTCTACACAGTCTAGGCTTTCATTTAAACAGATAGAGGTCAAAAGTTTCAAATGGGGAATGTCTAAAACTAGGCACCTAAATCCATACTTACGCACCAAAATAAGTGGCCTGAAGTTCTGACCACCACCAACTCCTACTAGTGTCAACAGAAACAGCGTCCGCTCAGACAGTACACTAAATCAAGTCACTTGTTTCAGCTGCCCAACCTTAAACACCCATATCTGAAAATTTTAAACTAAGTTTCTAGTCCTCTGTATTACTAGATGGCCATCAAAAAACTGTCACTACCCAAACAACTGAACCAGCACAGTTGTGAACTCCAGTCTACACCTCACCACTAACCTCAATGAGGTCTCTGCTTGGAGTCCAGTTGAGATCTAAAAGACAAACAGTAAGGTAAAACACCCCTCCCACTTAAAAAAAAAAAATACATGGTTTTTCCTAAGCTATTTTTAGAATGTAAACCCTTTGCCTACCCAGTCCTTGGAGTAATAAGACTCTACTGCCACAATGTCTGGAAAAGAAAGAGAATGAGAGTTTCTCTATCCATTTACCTTTGCATTTTAAAAATTACTCCCAATCTCCCTTCTCCTGTTGCAGCTCCAACATGGAACCTCAACTCAAGACCCTAAAATGGGCACATGGCTCACAGCACGTACTTCATATTGTACTTTAGCTTCCCAAGCCTATAAGAGATTTGGCGTCACAAAAGTATGAACGGTCTTCATTTTGCTGTCTAATGTTGTATTATTTGAACTGATGCACAAATATTGGAGGTGTTTTTGTTAAGGTTACATTCTCACCTAAACTGCAGATCAGTGAAGTTTCACATCATCATGTACAGGTACACCTGCTATAAAACTGTCCATTTGTTAAAGTTCATAAAGTAAGATTAATGATAAACAAAGAATTCTACATATTTGAAAGAAATAACTCAAAAGAACTTTCCAAAACTCTCTCCACAATTGCAGGGCTAACCGAAATCAGCAATAAGTTTAAAATGCATAACCATTTACTAGTAAAACAATTACACAGCAGAGGACAGTTTCTATAGTTTCTATGCTTCACAAACATTCCTAGCAAAATTCCCTCTAAGTTTCTTCAAGTTTTCCAGCATCCCTGGGCACAAGCTGCAAGGATTAATAAGCCACTTAAAACTGACCTACACATTATATAAAACACAATGTTGAATATGTTAAGATATAAAGGCTTATAACAGAGGCAGTCTTTGTTCAAAAACTTAGGTTTGGGTATTCAGAATTACTAGTCACAATAAGGAAATCCTTGGGCCTTTCTTGACACTTTGGAAATAGGGCTTGCAAATTGTATTTCTGTATCTGTTAGTACAAGGCTCCCCACCCCCCGCAAATGCAGTCCTAAGTGGTCACTTCTCCTGCTTATGCTTAACACACTGAACTAGAACCCTACAAATTCCCACTCCTTGTCTAAAGTTGGTGGGAACATTACATTATCCACTGCCACTTTCATAATGAATAGGTCTGCCAAAAATCAGCTGTGTTGGGCAGAGTGGATATGCAAGACAAAGGAGTTCTCTCTTTTCATTCCCTCTCTTGTGCCTGCGGAGATCAAAGGGTATATATGGCTCCTTGCCCATTCACTCAAACACTTCTGTCATACACCTATGTCTCTGGAGATGGGTTCCTGTATGTGAGAGGCAGAGCAAAAGGATGAGGTGAGATCAGGCAGGCAGCATCCTTACCTGCCCGAAACCTCATACCACAATCCATGTATCAATTTAGTGCTCATTCGACCCATATACTCGAATTGGTATCCAGTCCACCCTTGCACCATGTACCAAAACTAGAACTCAGCTGACCATGGGTCCCATTCCAGTGCCTCACCTGACCACATTGGGGTGCTCAAAGGTCTCCAGGTGCCTCAATACTGCCACCTCACGGATGGTGGAGAGTGGCATTCCCTCCTCGCTTGTCTGTACCCGTACGCGCTTCAAGGCTACAAAACGACCTCCATTCTTCAAGTCTCGGGCCTTGAATACCTTCCCATAGGCTCCTTCACCAATCTCAGCCACACATTCATACTGCTGGTCAGCTAGGCTCATGCTGTCCTTATCCATGTTGGTGCTGCTTCTTCTCTTGTGTCTGGAGTGCCTCAGGTCCTGCTGTTGAACTGGCTGCTTCCTGCAAACTAGAACTTTGCTACTGCTGAAAATGCACTGCACACACCGTTTGCAGAGCTGCCACTGCTGGAGGAGCAGGCAGGATGATTTCACCCTCCTGCTCCCTTGTTCTGCTTCAATACAGTCCCCAAAATGCCTTCTCTCTCTCAGCCACCAGAAATTATCATAAAGACTTTGGGACCATTGTCTGGGTAAAGCCAGTTAGATCTAAGGGACAAAAAAAACCAAACATGAGAAGTTCATTAGTGCTGGGGTTGTCTCCTCTCCAGCATCATTTCTCCCTGTATATAACGTGCATCTGCTGCATCTTCAGTTCACCTACTTTACATGCTTTAATAACTGAGAAAAACAAACAGACTGACATACATTATTTCATGAGATGGATGTATGCAGGACACAATATGATGCAGATGATGGGAGCAAGTGGAATGCTGTAGGACTGCAAGACATGACCAGCACTGTATATGTTACAGAGTAGGTTCAACAATGCATAGGGAGGGGTAGCAAGTCAGTGCCAAGGCAAAGGGTGGGTACCAGCTCAGTGCTGAGGATAAGGGGTGGGATATAGTCCCAGGGCAGGGGGTACCAGCTCAGTGTTGGGGATGTGGGTTGAGTAAGCAGTCCTACAGAAGCAGGTAGCAGCTCAGTGACAAGGACGGTCAGAGTCCTAGGGCAGGGGATAGCAGCTCAGTGATGGGAGGGCAGAGTCCCAAGGTGAGGAAGAGTCCAGGGGAGGGAGTAGCAGGTCAGTGACAGGGGTAGGGGTGGGGATGTGCCCAGGGGAGGGGGTAGCAAGTCAGTGACGGGGGCAAGAGGGGAGTGCCCAGGGGAGGGGATAGCAGATCAGTGACGGGGGTGGGGAAGTGCCCAGGGGAGGAGGTAGCAGATCAGTGACGGGGGTGGGGAAGTGCCCAGGGGAGGAGGTAGCAGATCAGTGATGAAGGTGGGGATGGGGGTGGGGAAGTGCCCAGGGGAGGGGGTAGCAGGTCAGTGACGGGGGGAGTGCCCAGGGGAGGGGTAGCAGGTCAGTGACGGGGGTAGGGGTGGAGATGTGCCCAGGGGAGGGGGTAGCAGGTCAGTGACGGGGGCAAGAGGGGAGTGCCCAGGGGAGGGGGTAGCAGGTCAGTGACGGAGATGGGGGTGGGGAAGTGCCCAGGGGAGGGGGTAGCAGGTCAGTGACGGGGGGAGTGCCCAGGGGAGGGGTAGCAGGTCAGTGACGGGGGGAGGGGTGGGGATGTGCCCAGGGGAGGGGGTAGCAGGTCAGTGACGGAGATGGGGGTGGGGAAGTGCCCAGGGGAGGGGTAGCAGGTCAGTGACGGGGGGAGGGGTGGGGATGTGCCCAGGGGAGGGGGTAGCAGGTCAGTGACGGGGGGAGTGCCCAGGGGAGGGGTAGCAGGTCAGTGACGGGGGGAGTGCCCAGGGGAGGGGTAGCAGGTCAGTGACGGGGGGAGGGGTGGGGATGTGCCCAGGGGAGGGGGTAGCAGGTCAGTGACGGGGGCAAGAGGGGAGTGCCCAGGGGAGGGGGTAGCAGGTCAGTGACGGAGATGGGGGTGGGGAAGTGCCCAGGGGAGGGGTAGCAGGTCAGTGACGGGGGGAGGGGTGGGGATGTGCCCAGGGGAGGGGGTAGCAGGTCAGTGACGGGGGCAAGAGGGGAGTGCCCAGGGGAGGGGGTAGCAGGTCAGTGACGGAGATGGGGGTGGGGAAGTGCCCAGGGGAGGGGGTAGCAGGTCAGTGACGGAGATGGGGGTGGGGAAGTGCCCAGGGAGGGGGTAGCAGGTCAGTACCCGGAGGGACAGCAGAAACGCCCCCAGCCAGTGGGCAAGGGAGTCCCGCGGGGGAGGAAGCGGCTCAGCGCCCTGCCCCGCGGAAGGGAGGCACCGCCTGGCTCCGGGAGCAGCAGCTGGCTGCCCAGCCCTAGGGAAGAACGTCCCGCGAGGCCAGGCCGCTGCGTGCCTCAGGCGGAGGGGCGCCCCCGCTGGCGGGACTGCTCTGTGCCTCCCACGGCGCGCGTGTGAGGTCGGGGAGAAGGGGCCTGGCGGCGGCGTGCGCCTCAGGCTCCGCGCGCCCCACGGCGGCGCTTAGTAGCGATCCAAGGGATCGGCCAGAGCCGCTATTGCTGAACCGCCGAGCGCTGCGCCCATGGAAAGTTACTGCACGGAGAAGAATGCGTGCACCGGAGGGGGAGCCCCCAAACAGCCCCCACCACCGGGGAAGCCCGCAGGCGGAGCCCCCAGACACCCCACCACCACCAGGCCAAGGCGCCCGCAGTGGGAGCCCCCAGACAACCCCCACCACCAGGGCTGCATGCGCAGAATCATCCCCTAGAAACAAACGTCTTCTTATGACTGCATGCTCGGGAAATCCCCTCGTACAAATCTCCCACCAAGAATGCTTGCGAGATTGGGTGGGGGGGGGGAGGAAGAAGGGCAAAACCACCCCCCGAGTAAAAATGCGTGCAAGGAGGGCCCCCCAAAGCAACCCCGAATCGGGATGCATGCGGCAGCAGACGAGGACTCCCCCGACAAGAAGCACTGGGGGATCCCCCTGAAACACCCGAAAATAGAACACAGGCGTGAACGGCCCCCCCAACACAGACTCGTGCCCAGGCAACATGCACGGCGGTTCCCTCCCCCCCGAATACATGCAGGAGGGGGGCGGCAGAAACTGTACCCCTACCGCCAGGGCTGAACGTCTTGGTGTGGGGGGGGGGGCACACTGCAGGCTCCCCAGAAAGCCCCAGTCACACCGACCAAGGAAGAGAAGCCCCCTTAGCCACAAAACCACCCAGCCGGGCAGGGGCTGTCTGCGGGGCGTTCGCAGTAACACTATATGGCAGGAGAAGCACATGGCCACTTCCAATTACCTGCTCCGCTCCACAGCTGCCCCGATCGGCGCACGAGCCCCAGATAAGCTTCCGCGGGGGGGGGAAATAACCTTCCCCGAGGCAAACCTCCCATTCGATTACCGCGAGCGAAGACCCCAACCGGGTAATAAATATTCACATGATGATGCCGCCAGCAGGTCTCTGCCGCGGCAGCCCAGGCCACACAGGTAGCTGCAGCAGCTGCTCCTCCTCGGCTCTGCTGCTGCCCTCAGCTCGCATCCTCCTGCAGCAGCCTGGCAGCACCTTCCTGCCAAGGGATCTTTAACTCAGAACCAGATCGGCTTCGGCCTCCCACCCCCACCCCTGCCTGGGAAAATAAAAATAAAAGCGACTCAGCGTCCCGTGTTCACCAGGCTGCAGCTGATCAAAGCCCTGCAGGCTGCACCACGCAGCTCCCCCGTGTGCGGGGCTCGTAAACCAGCCCTCCGCGCCGCCCGCTGCTGCTGCTCCTCCAGCCTCTGTCGGCTCCTGCTTGCTCTGAGAACAGCGGCGGCAGCGCAGCTCGCACCCCCCCCCCCCCCGCCCACCCCCTCAACTTTTTTTCCCCTCGCTTTCCCACGCTGGCTGAATGTGACTTGACCCCGTTTCAAAAAAGTTTGACATAGTGCTTTAACATTTCCGCATTCCTCCCCGACTACAAAGGCTGCAGCCGCCTCCTTCTGCTTTCTGTCTCTGCTCTCTGTCTTCACACTCAATGAAATCCTTCATGTGCCTCTGCCAAAGGCAGCCACATACCGCAAGGGTCGCCGCTAGCGCAACTGCCAGAGGCATGCACCCCGGGGGTGGGTGGGGGGGAGACATCATTAGGGAGCAAAAACCTTAAGGTGATTCTTATTTGCACTGAGGCAGCGTCAAAGGACCCCCGTCCTAACTGGGGCACTGTTGTGCTAGGTGCTGTATAAACATAATTATTTATACTACAGGAGCCCCCAAGGCCTGATTCAGAGGTAGGGCCTCATATGCAAGAGCAGTGCAAACACCTAATAATCGATATTACTACTTAGGCTTTTAGTGCTTTTCATTCACAGATCTCAAAGGAAGCATGGTCCCAGCAAGAAGATCGTTATTAGTATTTGCTAAGCAATCAGAAGGTGTTTGACCTTGACAAAACAAAGAGCAGACCCTGCCCCAAAGAGCTTCCAGTGGGATGGGGGAAATGAACACTTCGCAGGACTCTTCACTGCTGCAGGGAACACTTTATACAAAGTTAATTCCTACAAATGTTGAAATTCACTGCTGAAGAATGCACAAAACAGATGCCAAACTACTCTCTCAGTGGGGGAAAACACATCTGGAATTCTTGATCCTCCTTCCCTCCCAATTGATCCATTCCACCAAATTCTTCTCAGAACCTCAAGGACAATTATGGAACTCAGAAACTCATCAGAATCAGTTCGTTTGGTGCTTAAACCAGCTGGGACCCGAGATCTCCCACTTATGTTTGGAGGTGGAGGATGGAAGGGAGGAAAATGGTACAAAGCATAATTAAATTCATGGAGTACAAAAGTCATTCTGTGCTGAAGTTTTTGCATCATACACAGTGTTATGTAGTAACATCTTTATGTGCTGAAAATAACTCAGCACATATGGTTTTATGTACATAATATTATATAATTAAAAGACTTCCGCACAGAAAGACATGAACAGAATTATTTTTTTAAACAACTTGACATGTCCTCTCAGCTGTCAGCTGAAATCAAGCTCGGGTGCTGGTTCTACCACCCATTCTGAAAAGTAGGGCAGATAAACTTCAAGGATCCATCCCTGTTTCTGACCAGTTTAGAAGCATCACTTGGACTGTGGCTACTGAGGAAAAAATTGAGCACCCCTGACTTCACTTGGGAGGAGAAATGGAATTTGTGCCAAAGAACTGGGACTCTTCAGCAAATAAAATTTTATGTGCTGTGCATACATTGCAAGATCTACAGGAACCAAATTTGTGCTCCTAATATACCTTATTTGATTAATAAAATTAGAAATTCCCCAAATGTTTTTGTTAAATTAATGTTAAGCTTGCTAAAGCAAGTGATAAACATTGTTAGAAAAACATATACCCAAAAGGTAGTTAGAAACCTTAAAACTTTAGCATATGTAAACGAGATAATCTAAATAAAGATTCAAATAAGTGTATACTTTTTATAAAAAAATTCTCAACATGAATATTGATATTACATCACATCTGTATGCACATTGCCTTGGCTTATCATTTCCATACTTTTCAATGTTCAGAGTTTTTGAACTGTAATATTCTTGGGGTTTTCCTCCCTTACTTTAACAACCTTGGACCAAATTCATATATGTAGGGCATAAACTACATCTCTGAGTGCAACAGTATTCACTTTTGAGGAAGGACAGGCAGCAGTATTTGCTGCTTTCCCTACTTAGAGGATTACACATGAGAAATGTAGCTCTAAATTTCAGCTGGGTCTTTCCTGGAACCCTATTGATGGAGACTGCCTGCATTGAATCAGTTACATGTACAACTTCATATTCAGCATGTGCAATGTGTGAGGGATAACATTGCTATTAAGCCCTTATGTTTTCCATTTCCATTGCAACTTTTGTGTTCAAATTTGCAGCTTTAACATTTCACCATTACTAAGTTTTGCACATCACAAAACCCATCCCTAAAGCATTCTCTGTGTAAACACTTATTAGAGAATACAGTGTATGCTCAGTGTAGTATAAATGTTTTGTCTGCATGAATTTGTGAGGGTCCAATACTAATAAGAGGTGAAACCATAAATAACTTATGCTACTTATGCTTAACTTATGCAAATAGATGCCGATAAACCATCTATACCATACTACTCTGTTATGAATCTGCTACATTGTACATGGTTTTATAGGATTTTAGGAATCTTTCAGAGAGTTTTAAAAGTGCTATGGGGTACTTTTTAATTTTTTTCTGTGTGTGTCTTTCCACCTGTAAGGCCACCTGCTTGAGTTACCCTGCTCTGCAGGGTTCAGATGATTCCTACATGCCTCTAAAATGAGCTAATAGTTTTTCTGTACCTAAAAATTAAGTGATTTCAGGCAGAATTTCAAAAATACCTGGGTATAAACATGCAATTAAAAATGGGTGATACTACAAAACAAATTTGCAGCACAGAAAACAACTGCTTGCCCACATTTGCAAAATTATTTGACTGTTTAAATCTTAAATAGATTTTAAAGTAATAAAGTTGTTTCATATAACATGCTTTGTGAAAAAATTATAAACCACCAAACCTGAATATATTGCCAGATATACAAATAATCCTGTTTAGTTTTTTTGCTTTTGAAAATATTTCTAAAATATCTGCTGTCCCTTTTTCATGAGACATTTTACATTTCAATGTTTCTGATTTCAAACACTTAAATACGTATTGTATTTTCATTTTGTCTCTTAACATCAGGAGGCTTTGTAAGCCAGATAACAATACATTTCATATTGCCTTTTTAGTTTAAAATCTCTTCATTAATCTATATCTTTAAAAAAAAATCTGCATCCACTTTTGGCCACTAGTGTTGTGAAAGTCCATTAAATATTGCTGCTAAAAATAAATTCAAAGTAAGAATAGTTGCTAATTCTATACAAATTATTATGAAAATATTTGTTGTACTGAAAAATTAGCTCTTGGGGGTGCTCCTAAAAAGGAAGGAGAAATAGAGAAAGCTTTCACTGCATCTCACTTTCCTTTTAACCCATCAATTTTTGCTTTGTGAAACCCTATTTCTGAATTCTGTTTAGCTCCTAATACTAAAAGAACCAATTTATATGGAAAGATATTTAAATGAGGGCAATTTTCCGTATTTTATTGGTATTCAATATATATTAAAATATAATTAAATCACCTTAAAACTAGCACCTCAAAATCTTGTATGCTGCCTTAGTGACTACAAAACACATTCATAAATGAGGTCTCTAAGGTTTTGCTGGAAACAATGAATAAACTGATGGTGACAATAGGTGACAAATAATTACTGGAATTAACATGCTTTTATAGCAGTTTATTTGAATCATCTGGCATCATGCAGTACCACAGAAGTGCTATGAATAGTTTAAGACTCTCAGAAAGAAAGCTATGTTGGTTTGCTTAGTGTTTTAACTGTTTCAGGAAACTGCTAAAGTTTTGTTGGGGATTCCAGAATTTGGTGTTACAAGAAGTCCTCATACAAATCAGAGTGAAACTTACTCTTCAAAAGTACATATTTGAATAAAGGGTTCTGGAGGATAAGGCACTCTGTGTATACTGTTTTCATACTGATTTATCTTTGTTTTAGCCTGCATCATCTATCTTAGCTGATATGGTGTGGTTTTTACCCATTTAGTTAGGCATTCCTAGTTAGAAAATCCCTTACATAGTTGAGAAACTAACTATTATTTGGCCAGAGTAGTCACAAATCAATTGAGTTGGTACAACAGATCGTGTTTATTTGTAGAATCCCCTGGTAGTCAGATTTTATAATATATGAGCACAAATTGTAAAATCATGATCAAAATAACCTTTAGCAAGTGTAAAAAGGTTTTGTAAATAAAACACCTACTGTTTATAATTATTACATACCCAGATATCCCCTAAAATAAGAACTTCATTTATCGCTGATTGTGTTGAACTCATATAATACATTCTTAATTTAATAGTAACTGCATTATACATTTGTGTGGGAAAATGTATAACAAATAGAAAACACTTTTAAAGCTACTTTTAAATAAAGTGTAGACATAATAAAGAAAAAATGTGTTTTTTGGACAAAATGTACCAGTGAGATTTGGTACAAGTATTAAATTATTTTAAATATTTATATGATCAGTATGCACATTCTTAATTAGTGAACCAGAACGCAAAAAAATCTCTCATCCATATTTTCAGAAAAAACACACTTGGTTGTAAAAATATCCACAGAATGTTTTAATTAGTTCACATGTGATAGTGAAATACTGTTCTAATCTATGTAAAATGTATGTAACCACTGTATAATTGGCAATGATTAAGGTAACTTAAGCCAATTACAGAATGATTCTGTTTAGTTTATTTTTCTTTCAATCAGCGCCTCTGTTTATTGTTGATAATTTTGTGTTTGACAAACTGTATCTTTCCATTACTTCAGAAATAAACTCTACTGTGGGACTATTGTTTTTTTCTGGCAGAAAGAACCACAATATGATGCTATGCTATTCAATGCACACGTATTTTTCCATATTTGCTTGTATATGCTTTAGTAATTACAAATCGCAAGAGTTGTCAGTAAACATGCCATGTGAAAAGCAAGTTTACAAATAAGTCCATGCCTGCAAGCTTGCTCTAATAAAACTCTGAACTTTTTAATGAATGCATTTGACCACATAAATTATACATAACCTGATCATCCTCTTCTTTAGACAAGATCTGGAGAAGACCTTATTTCTTTAGAAAGAAGATTTTTGCATTGTTTATTATGTACCTACTGTACTTTGCTATGAAAGACCCAAGGATAACTGGATGTTTCTCTTTGAGAGAATAACTTCTTATTTATTGTTATTTGTATTTTGTATCACCTACAGACTCCAACTGACATTATGGTCCATTGGGCTAGTATATAATAAGAGACAAACTCTATGCCAATGAGCTTACAATCTAAATAGGTAAGACAGAAAAAAGACAGGAAGAGAAACAGGCACAGTGTGGTGAATGAAGACACTTGCCCAAGGTCACACAGGAGATCGGTGACAGAACTTGGAAGAGAATCCAGGTCTCCTGATTCCCAATCTCATACCCTAGCCACTAGACCATGATTTAGAAATCCAAACATGCAGCAACATACCCCAAAAGATGTAAGGAGGACAAAATGGCATACATTTTATCCATTTTCTCAAGATTTTGAAGTTCTCTCTTATCCTGTAATTATCACTGTCTGACATGTCATCATTCTTTACTGCTCATTACTAATAATTGCCATGGATAAGATTTCTCCCCACCCCTTTCTATTCTCTTTCCTACTTTTACAGACCTGTATATCTGCTTCTGGTATATGTATGTGTAACATGCTCCTGACCTGATAAAAGCTTCATTTTTTTGGACTTACAGATGAGAAATCTTCCAGAAAAATCTCCATTTGATTTATACATGTAGCATCCTAAACACTTTTTGACATGCAGTTGTACTATGAAAAGTAGTATGGTATCAGACTTTTTTTAAAAGGGCAGCTCTATTCTGAAAAATTTACTATAAAAATGGCACCTTACTCAACAGACCTGATTCTTGTGTGTACAGTCATATTAGTTGACTTTACTGACTAACGTAAACTTTTACTACTTTTTATTCCTGTTGGCTCTGCAGAGTCAACACAGCTACACAGGAAGGTGAGCTGGATTCTATTCTAGCTCATGAAAGATCAACAGAATTGTCAACTAAATTCCAGTTGGAGAAGCCTTATTGTTCGTGATGTGGAAATGAGAAAGAACCTAGTTTAACTCAGATTTCAGGTTGAGTTTGAAGGGCTGGCAGTTAGTAAAGCCATTTTTGTTTTTACTTATTACAGATTTGATCTGACAGCTATCAATAGTCAATAAATATGGAGATCCTGATGCCATTTTTACAGAGTCACTTTTCAGAGTGGAACTGCACTTTAAGTGTTTGGTTCTAGCCAGAATCACACAAAGGTTGCCGCTTTGTAAGACTAGAACAATTTACTTATCACAGTGTACAAGATTAGAAAGAAAAACTAGTAGAGGAGGTAATGCTGTGGATATAATCCTATCTTGCTGAAGTCAACAAGTGCTTGGCCATTAAATGCCTTGGGAACAGGAGCAGGCACTATATCTGGTATCAGGTAATAAATAAAAATAAATGGAATGAAAACAACTATGTGCAAATTATGTTAAGCATTTGAATGCCAGGAAAAAAATCAGTTGTACAGTATTACTACGGGGTGCTGAACAGCTGTACCTCAAAACTCAGAAGAAACAGCACTTCACTGATTAGTGAATTGATTCCTATATCTAGATAGGATAAATAATATCTGCTATTTAGTTATTCCCATTAAAATAGAATTTTATTATATGGAAATTAGAGTTTCCACTGTATTATAGGTATTTCCTATCCCAAGTACAAAGACAATAGCAGTATATATGCACATACAATAGTTGGATTTTTAAAAATCGGTATTTACAACTTGTAAGTCATTTTATATATACCAGAAAAATACTTGGTGGATGGAATATTTTTAACACCCAAATAAAGCTAATTACTTTCAAATAATAAACATCACAAGCTTAATCAGGACTGCTACATACATATAGACAAAGAACAACTGCTTGTCTCTTTATAAACTTAATTCCATAATAAAAGTTTTGGGAATATACATACACAACAATAGCTTAAGAGTTTATTTTTTATAAGATTCCAAAAATGAGAAAGCCAGTATATTATAAGGTAAAATTATAAGAACCAAGTATAAAAATGCAGTAAAGTTACATCAACCAACATTACTGCTGCCCCCATCTGCAGTCTACTGCCCTCATGTGGGCACAATTCATTGTGAAAGGTGTGTGGATACACAACAAAATCTTCATTTAAAAAGCCTCATTAGTGTCACTAAGTGACAAAAATATACTTACCGATGCCATCATATACAAAACCAAAGCATTTAAAAGCAAAAAAATTGAATAGTTAAGGACATCATAAATATTATACTGCCCACATAATAAATTAGATTATTCTTATAAAAGATAAATCAATGAATATTTAATCACAATACAAGAAGTTCTTACTCTGAAAAAACAGTTTTTATTTTGGGTCAGCATTAAGGATGGAATGCATATTACCACTGAATCCTAGCTCAGTGAGCTAGAACCCTGAAGGTACTGTGAAAAAGAAACTAACTATTTAATATAGAGATTTTTTTTCACTAGAGCATCTACAGTTACAAAGACACTGCCTTTTTGGTATATGTAAAAAAAAACTGATCTAATGAACTCGGTTTAATTCTGCATGTCACTTAGATAAACTAAGATAAGAAGGGGTTGAGTTGGACTGGTTTGTAGCAGCTTGACAAACTGGAATTTTTTTCTGGAGGGTCTGTCATCTTATGCCCTACAGAGTGTAAGCTTTTGCGATTGTGAAGATAAACTTCAAAGTGTGAATCAGGTGTAACCAATGCAGTGATGTCTGCCTGAGCTCACAGAGAGCCTGACACAATAGCTCTGAGATGTGGGCTATCCCTATTCATTGACTTTGAGGTCTAATATTGTTAGCTACCTACCTCACCACTGTTCAAAACAAGTAAGAAAGGAGAAGGATAGTCGTATTATGAAAATCTGTGACTACAGTTTCCATTTGGTACCCCAATTGAGAAGAGCTTGGTTGGTGAGCAGAGCCTGAGAGAGCCACTGCTACTTTTCTTCCCAAATAGATCCCTAAATCTAAGTATATATCTCCTACTCATTCTAATAGTATCTGAGCTACAGTCATTAAAAGGACGATTACATCCATAGTAGACCCTAGTTTTCCTCTGAACTTTTCCCAAGGCAGTGGGGACTATTTATTTATTATAAAAATTCCTCTAAACTCCCTATCCTTTTTCACCCTCTTCCACTTTCTTACTTTCATTGCTGCTGTTTTTGTTGTGCATAAAGTGATACTTTCTCTCCCTACTTCAGTACAGTGGACTAGATGCTGACTGCCTCCGGTCAACTATTGTTTGAAACCTGAATATTGCACTTAGTGTACATGCAAAAGAATTTTGCTTTTGTTTCCAGAATAAGATCCGATAACATTGGCTATGAATTTTTGTTGACCATTGCCTAAAACAAAAAGACAGTCATTGTGAGCAACAGTCAGTTGCCTTTTCCAGATGAAAACACTTTAGTCTGCATTCCATGGTGTATAGCCTCATCTCACTGCACATGGATTTACATGCATAACTCCCATTAAGATCAATACAAATTACATGCATAAATTCCTCTGCATGGAGATAAGAACAATATACCCCTTAAGGCTGTAAAATGTTGTATCTGTTTAGCAAATGTAATGCAAGTCTACAGTATGAGAACAAATTGAAGGAGACAAATGTTGAGCGCGCAGTAACTCATTTTAAAGGCATTCCAGATATAAGTATATAAGCTGTTTATTATCCACAGCATACCAGAAGAGTTTATACCAATTACAATTATCTAGTATGGCAGCAGTATATTATGTATTATTAATGGCTACCAGTATATTTCACTCTCACTATGACCACTGTCATTGAACACTTTGTTCTGAGCTTGAAATGTAGCAGGCATCATGAGATATTGTTAAAGCTGATCCAAAAAACTACTACTTTAGCTACATTATAGTACATTATTAATAAAAGATGTACCATGGGCAAACAATGTATAGTAGTTATTAAAAAACCCATCATTTGACAACAGATGCCATAGAGTAGGAGTTAACTAAGAATAGGAAATAAATGTGGGATTTCAGATATCACTGAATGGTAACTGTTGGTAAACGTTTAACTTTCTAATAGTAATCATTCTTCAGGGCTCAAGTTGCACTGCAATGCCATTCTGGCACTTTTTGGGGGCACCATAACGATAATGCTGTTCTGGCATTTTTGGCAGGGAGCCACAATGCTTTTCTGGTTCTTTTGATACTATCACTTTTTTTAGGGATGGAAGTGTGTTCGGGCACTTCAATTTTTTAGGGCTGGAGTATTGCCACTGTTCGTTGTACTATTACCACTAAAGGAAGCTGTCTAATGGTTCGAACAAAGAACTAAATATCAAAACTCCAGGATTCTAGCTCTGGCTCTGCCACTAACTGACTGTGTTGTCTTGGGCAAGTAACAATCTCCGGGTGCCCCATTTTAGCTATCTCTAAAATGGTTATAATAAAATGTCCCTAGCTATGCACAATGGGAAAGATTGTGAAGGTCTCTATATAAGTGCAGAATATTGTAGTAATTTCTCATAGTGAAGCAAAATCATTATTTATCTTATGATTCCAGATCCATACGCTTTTATATGCACAGGCATGCATACATGTATACTTACGGTAACATCACTGACAAGTCCCGGGGAATTACATTAGCAACGTATTGAAAAGAGATTATATTAATAGAAAAGAAAGATTACCTGAGAGGATAATTACTTCTTTGGAGATAAACTTACTATAGTGAAATCAGATTTAATAAATGATTGATAAAGTTTTGAAGAGAAGCTAATTTAATCTGTAGAGACTTTCAGCATTAATATCATCAGCACTGTTTTAAATTTCCTAAAACATTTACCTTGTTAAAACGGAAAACAGTCTATAATTTTAAACGCGTAGGAAAAAAAACAGAGAGAAAATCAATTTAAGCAGAAATACTTATGAATATCCCTGCACCCAGCATCTCCAGTACTGGTATGAGAGCCTTCCCCTCTGCAGCTATCTCTGACTCACTGACTGTCTCATCTATCTTCAGAGCTCATCTGAAAACCTCTCCCCCCCCTCCAATTGCCATGACTTTCATTGTCCATATGTTGCTGACTCTGTGATTGAATGCTACCATTTATTCATTTTGCTGTATTTCATACCACTTGTTTTGGCCATTTAGAGACTAATTCAGCTCATACTGAAGTCAGTGGCAGTTGTGCCAGGCCCTTGTACCATATAATGTATTGTATTAATGAATGCAATGAAATGTTTGGAGATACAGTTTGTATGAAAGACATTATAAGACATTAATAATATTCTTTTAAACAAATTTTTAATATAGTTAATTTAAATAAAACCACTAAGGTCAATAGGATTTACATGGACATATTGAGACATATTTGAGAGGAGAATTTGGACCAGTATTCTTTCAAGGAAATATTTTAATATGTAGTTATACAGTCCTTAAAAGCTCTTTACGGTTAAGAATAATAGCGCTGCCTTAACACCTGCCACTCATTGCAGTTAAGTGATAAATGGCAGGTGTTCTTACTTTTATTGTACAGCCGTGGTAGTTTCCATACTTACAGCATAATGTTTATCAGAAACTAACTATTTGAAAAGATTTTATTGCAAGGCAAAAGGCTCCTCATTACCATTATCACGTCTTTATTACCTCAGACTGCAGCAGCCAACAACAAAAAATAAAATAAAACCCCAACATGCTGCATGGGGCAAATCCTTTCTCCATCAAACCATGCTCAGGGAAAAACAGAATCCAAAAAGCACCACAGAAAACATTGTCCCTTTAAAGCTTCCTTTGTTCTACATCAATCTTCTCAGGAAAGTGGAAGCCCAACCTCCACCCTCTTCTTTGCTGCTTTAAACACACTGCAGAAGGCTGAAATCAGTTGAAAGAAATTTCTTTTACTTTAAGGTCCTCTGCAATGGAATTTGCCTCCAGCATCAGAAAAGCTCCTCACCCCTGCCAATACACACCTCATTCCTGCATTGGTTGGCAGTTTGATCGCTCACCATTTTCTCAAAAATGTTAATGAAAGATACGGGGCACGCCCACAAACAAAGGGAAATTTGGAAGTGTATGAAAATACAGCTTGAAATGATTGCTTTTGGGATTCTTTTTTAGACTTATTTAAAGGTGGAGGGAGACTTTTGGGTCAAGGAATTTGGTTTCATCCAGAAATATCAAAACACTCTCCCAAAGGTGGGTAAGCATTATTAAACCCAATTTAGTGATGGAGTAACTAAGACAGAGACTAAGCGACTTGTCCAGGATACTGCAAGAGAACACATGGAAAGAGAATTCAGATTCTCTGACTCACAGTCAAGACCGAATTAAAGTGTATTAGGGATGTTCCTTTTGGTGTTTTGACGAAACCTCTGGGAGAAGCTTCCTCCCCATTTAAGCAGGGCTGGAGGAAAGAGAAATGAAATAGTTCTTCTATGATACCTGCAAAAAACTATCCTGCTAAGTCATCTATTTATTTATCTTAAAATGCTCATCTTTACCCCTACTATGCTGTGCATTAGCCTTGTTTAATAAAAGCATAATATTATTGATGTTGTCCTGTCCTTCCTCCTCTAACACTTCCTATTGTCTTCTTATCACCTTCTCCCCTCCACGCTATCCTGTCATGTCTCTAATGAGTTTGCAAGCTCCCCAGGATAGGGATCATATTTTCTTATACTTGTTGATAGGCAGTCATCACATTTTGGGTACTGTATGATAATGATAAACATTTGCTCCCCTCTCACTGCTGGAGAGAAAGGGAAAATGTACTTGTGCTCATGGTGTCACACAAAAAAAATTCACTTTGCTGCAGGACCCAGCATAGATGCATCAGAGTCAAAAGGAATCTCTGGTGGAGAATTTAGGTTCAATATGTCTCAGAATCTACAGAGCATAATTCTGCAAGGTGCTGAGCAATTTCTGGAGGTGTGGAGTTTCCTAGTCTTCAGTGGGAGCTGCTGGGTACTTCCAACTTTTAAAAATCAGGCCTCTTATTTAAGAGCTTAACCTGAGGCTCTTGTGTTTGAAAGTCATGGTCTGAGTCTCCATGGGGCTCAGTGGCCAATGTTTGCTGAGCGTTCATTCACCAGAATGAAGATCTGAAAGAGTGAGAAGTCCAGAGTGATTTCACTCACATTTCATACAAGGAAATCATTGCTGCTGATTATTCAAAAGCAAATGAAGAAGCAGCAGCAGACACAGTGCTGCAACAGAGAAGTTCTTTGAACTGGGAAGTGTGATATCATTTCTTTAACCTAATAATTTATAGAAAATATATGGGAACGAAACCAGCAACTATAGTTATATTTTATCAACTACAAAGCAACTCTGACTCAGCAGGACAAGCTGTCAGTCCCATGCACATCAGAATAAGCATGCAACTGCCATTGTTATTAACTGGAGCTAATTAGCATCAGTGCACTAAACAATATTCTAATAGGGCACAAGTGATGGGTTATCTTGCGTTTCTGTCCCGGAACTAAAAGCAACAGTCAGAACATTGATGGATGATACATTTGTCTGTTTTGATGCCCTGAACATAGGAACGGCCCTACTGGATCAGACCAAAGGTCCATCTAGCCCAGTATCCTGTCTTCTGACAATGGCCAATGCCAGGTGCCTCAGAGGGAATGAACAGAACAGGTCATCATCAAGTGATCCTGTCGCTCATTCCCAGCTTCTGGCAAACAGAGGCTAGGGACACCATTCCTGCCCATCCTGGCTAATAGCCATTGATGGACCTGTCCTCCATGAATTTATCTAGTTCTTTTTTGAATCCTGTTATGGTCTTGGCCTTCATAACATCCTCTTGCAAGGAGTTCCACGGGTTGACTGTGCGTTGTGTGAAGAAATACTTCCTTTTATTTGTTTTAAACCTGCTGCCTATTAATTTCATTTGGTGACCCCTAGTTCTTGTGTTAAGAGAAACAGTAAACAACACTTCCTTATCTACTTTCTCTACACCAGTCATGATATTTTTGACCTCAATCATATCTCCCCTTAGTCGTCTCTTTTCCAAGCTGAAAAGTCCCAGTCTTATTAATCTCTCCTCATACGGAAGCCGTTCCGTACCCCTACTCATTTTTTGTTGCCCTTTTCTGAACCTTTTCCAATTCCAATATTCTTTTTTTTGAGATGGGGCGACCACATCTGCACACAGTATTCAAGATGTGAGCATACCGTGGATTTATATAGAGGCAACACGATATTTTGTGTCCTATTATCTATCCCTTTCTTAATTTTTCCCAGCATTCTGTTCGCTTTTTTGACTGCCACTGCACATTGAATGGATGTTTTCAGAGAACTATCCACAATGACCCCAAGATCTCTTTCTTGAGTGGTAACAGCTAATTTAGACCCCATCATTTTATATGTATAGTTGGGATTATGCTTTCCAGTGTGCATTACTTTGCATTTATCAACATTAAATTTCATCGGCCATTTTGTTGCTCAGTCACCCAGTTTTGAGAGATCCTTTTGTAGCTCTTCGCAGTCTGCCTGGGTCTTAACTATCTTTAGTAATTTTGTATCATCTACACATTTTGCCACCTCACTGTTTACCCCTTTTTCCAGATCATTTATGAATATGTTGAATAGGACAGGTCCCAGAACAGACCCCTGGGGGATACCACTATTTACCTCTCTCCGTTCTGAAAACTGACCATTTATACCTAGCCTTTGTTTCCTATCTTTTAACCAGTTACCAATCCATGACAGCACCTTCCCTCTTATCCTGCGGCAGCTTACTTTGCATAAGAGCCTTTGGAGAAGGACCTTGTCAAAGGGTTTCTGAAAATCTAAGTATACTATAGCCACTGGATCCCCTTGGTCTACGTGCTTGTTGACTCCCCTGAAAGAATTCTAGTAGATTGGTGGGCATGATTTCCCTTTACTAAAACCATGTTGACTCTTCCTCAACAAATTATGTTCATCTATATGTCTGACAATATGGTTCTTTATTATAGTTTCAACCAGTTTGTCCAGTACTGAGGTCAGGCTTACAGGCCTGTAACTGCCAGGATCACATCTGGAGCCCTTTTTAAAAATTGGCATCACATTAGCTATCCTCCAGTCATCTGGTACAGAAGCTGATTTAAATGATAGGTTACATACAGTTAGTAGTTCTGAAATTTCACATTTGAATTCCTTTGGAACTCTTGGGTGAATACCATCTGGTCCTGGTGGCTTATGCTGTTTACTTTATCAATTTGTTCCAAAACCTCCTTTAATGATACCTCAATCTGGGACAGTTCCTCAGATCTGTCACCTATAAAGAACGGCTCAGGTTTCGGAATCTCCCTCACATCCTCAGCCGTGAAGACTGAATTCATTTAGTTTCTCCTCAACGGCCTCGAGTGCTCCTTTAGCACCTCAATCGTCCAGTGGCCTCACTAGTTGTTTAGCAGGCTTCCTGCTTCTGACTTACTTAAAAAAAAATGGCTATTGCTTTTTGAGTCTTTGGCTAAATGTTCCTCAAATTCTTTTTTGGCCTTCCTAATTGTATTTTTACACTTCATTTGCCACTGTTTATCTCCTTTCTATTTTCCTCACTAGAATTTCAATTCCACTTTTTAAAGGATGCCTTTTTGCCTCTCACTGCTTCTTTTACTTTGTTGGTTAGCCACAGTGGCCCTTTTTTGGTTCTCTTACTATGTTTTTTAATTTGGGGTATACATTTAAGTTGAGCCCTTATTATGGTGTCTTTAAAAAGTTTCCATGCAGCTTGCAGAGATTTCACTTTTGGCACTGTACCCTTTAATTTTTGTTTAACTAATCTCCTCATTTTTGTGTAGTTCCTCTTTCTGAAATTAAATGCTACAGTGTTGGGCCGCTGTGGTGTTTTCCCTGCCACAGGGATATTACATTTAATTATATTATGGTCACTATTACCAAGTGGTCCAGCTATATTCACCTCTCGGACCAGATCCTGCGCTCCACTTAGGACTAAACCAAGAATTGCCTCTTCTCTGGTGGGTTCCAGGACCAGCTGTTTGAAGAAGCAGTCATTTAAGGTGTCAATAAACTTTATCTCTGTATCCCATCCTGAGGTGACATGTACCCAGTCAATACGGGGATAATTGAAATCTTCCATTATTATTATTGATTTTTTTATTTTAATAGCCTCTCTAATCTCCCTGAGCACTTCACAGTCACTATCACCTCCTGGTCAGGTGGTCGGTAATATATCTCTCTCTATATATATATCCCGCTATATTCTTATTATTAGAGCATGGAATTTCTATCCATAGTGATTCTATGGTACAGTTTGATTCATTTACAATTTTTATTTCATTGATTCTATGCTTTCTTTCACATATAATGCCACTCCCCCACCACCATGAGCTGTTCTGTGCTTCCAATATATTTTGTACCCTGGTATTTCTGTATCCCATTGATTATCCTCATTCCACCAAGTTTCTGTGATGGCTATTATATCAATATCCTAATTTAATACAAGGCACTTTAGTTCATCCATTTTATTATTTAGACTTCTTGCATTGGTATATAAGCACTTTAAAAACTTGTCTCCTTTTAGCTCTCTGCCATTACACGATGTAATTGAATGGGACTCTTTTTTATTTGACTGTTTCTGATCAGAGCCTGCCTGTATTTTATCATTTTCCATCCTCTCATCCTCACTAGGATATAGAGATTCTCCATTAATAGATCCTCCCCAAGGGTCCGAGCCACATGCTCCTCCACACCTGTCAGCTTTCCCCCCTTAGTTTAAAAACTGCTCTACAACCGTTTTAACGTTAAGTGCCAGCAATCTGGTTCCATTTTGGTTTAGGTGGAGCCCATCCTTCCTGTAAAGGCTCCCCCTTTCCCAAAAGTTTCCCCAGTTCCTAATAAATCTAAACCCTTCCACCATCGTCTCATCCACGCATTGAGACCCTGCAGTTCTGCCTGTCTAACTGGCCCTGCACGTGGAATCGGGAGCATCTCAGAGAATACTACCATGGAGGTCCTGGACTTCAATCTCTTACCTAGCAGCCTAAATTTGGCCTCCAGGACCTCTCTCCTATCCTCCTATCTCATTGGTACCTACATATACCACGACCACCAGCTCCTCCTCAGCACTATCTAAATGTCTTGAGAGATCCGCAACCTTCGCACCAGGCAGGCAAGTCACCATGCAGTTCTCCTGGTCATCACAAACACAGATAACTGTCTCAAATGATCGAATTGCCCATTACTAATACCTGTCTCTTTCTAATAGCTGGAGTTCCCTCCCCTGGAGAGGTATCCTCAGTGTGAGAGGATACCGCAACATCTTCTATAAGGAGGGTCCCAACTATGGGATTGTTTCCCTCTGCTCCAGTTAGATGCTCTCCTTCCCTGGGACTTTCATCCTCCTCAACAGCTCAGAGGCTGTCAGACCGGGGGTGGGACCATTCTAGTGTGTCCCGGAATGTCTCATCTATGTACCTCTCTGTCTCCCTCAACTCCTCCAGTTCAGCCACTCTGGTCTCCAAAGCCTGTACACGGTCTCTGAGAGCCAGGAGCTCTTTGGACCGAATGCACACATACACCACCTGCCCATAGGTATAATAAATAATAATATATAATAATAATAATACATGCTGAATTGGGTGCAATAAACTGGGTAGCCCCCACTCTTGCTGGACTTCTGCCTGCATTCTCTTTTTACTCCTGCAGCTGGTTCCTTTGTTGTTGTTTTGTTTATATTGGGGGGTGGGGGGTTGGCTTTTAAGTCTAAAGAATGTTGTGTTCTATTCCCCCACTCTCCCACTGAGTTCCTAGTTGTATGTTTGGAAGTTGCATTGTTTTACCACATTTGTTCGACCTTTATGCAAACAGAAGAGTGTGCATTGCTCTTGCTTATCATTAAGACAAAATTTACATTAAGTCCATCTTGTTTTGCTGATGATTTTGCCCGTAAAGACGAGTTTATGGAATTATATTTGTAAAGCATAAAACTAAAGCTACTGTGAAATCAAGATCACACTTGTTGCAAAGGAAATGTAAAAAACTGCACTTGAGAAACAGCGTTTCCATGCCAGCCCAAGTATTTGAAATGAAGAGGTCAAAGGAATTGCTTCCTGGCTCCCATGTGGAATCTGTATCACTGATGTTCAGAGATTTGTTGTGACATATTTAACAGTCAGATAATAGTGAATATTTGGATAGAAAACTACGTCTGAGATCATGAAGCATACTGAAGCCCATTTCAATCCATACAGTTACTTGTCAAAGTTGGACCCATAAAGAAATAGATGAGACTGGTCTAAGTTGGCATGTGCCTATTGAAGTCAATACCATTTGACACCAGCTAAAGAGCTGTCCCAGACTTTTAAAGAATGTGCAGCAGCATCCATTGACTTTTGTGGTCTTTGGATCAGGGCCACAATGAATTTGGCATCCGTCTGTGAGTCAGGAGACCATGTCTTTATTCCTAACTCTGCCACTGACTTGTGAGATGAAATGCACCATTGTGTGTCACTCTGGAGGCACACAAAATTGATCGTTAGGAAAATTTTGCCCTTAAACTCTCTAACACCTAAATTTCCCTATTTGTGCTTTCAGATCTATAGATAAAAAGTGCAATACAAATATTATTATGAAACAAAGTACATTGACTCAAAGGAAGAAGGCAGAATATTTTCTGGTAAGTCAGATATTCAGGGTAAAGATGGTCACATAAGAACTAACTACAACTGCAGTCTGTATGCTCAGGAGAATGAAGGGACCGCTCCCGCCCTGGCACTCTAGCAAATATTTGTTTCATAAGAGATGGGCAACCCCAAAATATTATACCTGCATTCTTATACCTGCATTGGTAAAATCTGTGTCTGTATAAGACTATTATCTGACAGGAGCATTTCTGAATCTAGCTACTAATTAGTGCATAGATCCAGTGGTGTTAGGTGCCTTTGAAATACCCACCATTGACAGATATTTGGTGTTTGATAGAATGCAGTAAGTAATGGTAAATACATTGCGCTTCCATCACTTCAGGAGCACCTTCCATCAACAGAACTCAAAATATTTTACAAACATTTATAATGCCTCACAACATGCTGTGAAAAAGGTCAATATTATTGTTCCCATTTTGACAATGGGGAAATGGAGGCTAGATGATCATTTGTCCAAAGTTCCATAGGGAATCCATGGCAGAATCAGGAAGTGAAACCAGTTTTCCAGACTCCCAATCTTGTGCTTTACCCCAAAGATTATCCTTCTTTCTGGGAATTCACCATGTCCATCTGTGAGACACGAAATATTTGAATCACTACAGATTAATTTACATTTTGCAGATCCTTTTTTTGTGTGGGGGAGGGGTTTAAGACAATTCTCAAAGAAATAATTTGAGGGCCGGGGCCACAAACTTGACTGACAATCTGCAATTGCAGAGAAGCAGTTAATCAAGATTTTGTGTGGTCAAACTGGGATTTAAAACAGAAAAACCAAAAAACCAAACCCCTATTTCTGGTGACTCATCCCTACAGAGGCGGAACCCTAAATTCTTGATGTCTGCGGTGTCTGAGCTTTAGTGGGGAGTATGACCCTTTGGAAGATTTATTTTGAAAAGGTTTAAAAATTAAACCTCATATAGTTCTCAGCACAAACAAAATAATACTGACATCTCAGATTTGAATGCACATAGCTAGTGATTATATCCAGCTTGAAAAAACAAAACGATGATCCTAATGCTAAATTCAAATGTGGCCCAAAATTATCAGAGTGATTGAAAGCATTTTGGGGTATATTTTTAGTTAGTAAGGCTGGGATATTCAAAATAGCCTAAGGGAGTGAAGCACTTCAATAGCACTCCCTTAGGCTCCTCTCAAAATTCCACTGTAGTTTTTTATTAAAAATACACAGAATTGTTGACAATTCAAGTTATTTTCTTCCACAAGCATTAAGAGAGGGTGAGAGATAAAAAGGTAAGGGAACACAGCAGAGCTGAGGATATATAGGTTATGAGTTACAGGACACACACTGAGTATTGCCATCTTTACCTGATCAAAAATCACAAGCTTGCCCCCCAAATCCATGAGTTTTTAAAAACCAACACATCATGTTTTTTAGTCAGTTTTTTGACTTTTTAACTCCCCTCTATTCCTCTGCCAGTGGTGTGTATGATAATTTCTGGTTGAAAAGTCAACCTTTAATATACACAAAAATGTCATGCCTCTCTCTAGTGTCACAACCCAATGGCCTCCTCCCCTCAGGAGTCCCCTGGGAAGGCAAATCAGCACTGTATATTGCTAACGCTGTTGCAAGCATTGCAAAGCTTTTTGGGGAGGGTCAAAGGTGTGCGAGTGGGGAGTGGAAGTTTCCTTTACAGGGTACGAGAGGCCAAGAAGGGTGGGGGGAGAAGAAAAGAGCAGAGAACAAGTTAATTCAATACTTCAGCTAGCTCAATCCAAAGATAAGACGCTGGCCGCAGCCAGCCCAAGGTCACAGCTCACAGCCAACATTTGGCTGCAAGCTGAGAAAGACAGGGACTTAAAAGTTGCCCGAGCAGCCATAAGAAAGAAAACCCAACTGCTCATGCCAGCACTGGGGCTTAGCGTCTTTACCTCCGGCCCCTCCAAGGATGGCGGGGTGAGCACTGTAAGCCCCGGTGCTGGTGTGAGAAGCGTGAAATCTCAAGCGATTTAAAAAAATGGTGAGAGTGGTACGAACGGTTTGTGAGAGCAGGTTCAGGAAATGGAAGGGTACAGCTGCAGACTCGGGAGTCCTGCAGTCATGGGCGATGGCATCAATGATGGGTTCAATGCTGGACGTACGGGCATTAGGGAGCGCAGACACGGTGGTCCAGCTGTCCGGTCAGCTGGCGTCATGGGAGGCAGGTGAACCTGATGCCTGAGCCACGGGGAAGGCAGCAAAGAGCGATGGAACCCTGCTGCCTCTTTCAAAGGAGGGTGATGACCTCTCCTGGCTGGAGAGAGCTCTCACCAAGGTGGGATACAATCCCTAGGCTTCTGTGGTGAAGCTTCAGAGAAGTGTGCAGTCTTGGCAGGATTTGTTGGACCTATATACTGAGTATGAAAAGCAGAAGGGTAAAAATCTAGGGGCAGCTGTGGGAAAAGGGAAGAGCTGACAGCTGGTGGAAATGGAGCAACTGAAAGCACAGATTACTAAGCAGGTTGCAACACGAACCTATGCCCAGGACAAGTTGCAAGCCTTGAAACAGGACTTCCAGGTGGAAAAAGTGGAATGCAACCTCCTGGAAGTACTGGCTAAGCAAGTACTGGTCCTTCAGGGACTTGTCAAAGACTTGACCATCCGTGCTCAGCATATGCCACAACGGCACTGTGCTCGCCATGAAAGGGAAATTGAGCAGTTAAAACGTCAGTTGACAGTGCATTTGGTCCAGGTGGCAAGCCTCATGGATCGGGCCGAGACAAGCAGGCAGGCAGCAGATAAAGAAATTGGAAAACAGGTTGGAAGCCTTGAGGAGTAAAGCAGGAGTGAAGGTAAAGTGTAAGTATAGGCATGGGAAATTCAAATCCCTGAAATAGTACTTGGAAAGGTAAAATCTGAGTTGATGAAGGTGTCATTTTGAGAGATAAGCAAGTGATTTAAGAAAAGAGAGTGAGAAGTTAACTCTGCAGAGACTGGAGGGAATTAAGCAGTTAAACGTTGTAAAAGTGTTAAAAAAAGTGTTAAAGAAAAAGAAAATTCTTGGTTTCTTTGCAGCCATTCTGAAGGAAAAATGGGCCCTTTTCCAAAGGATTGTCTGTAAATAGTCCAGGCAAAGAGACTACCTAATTGAAATCATTTGACTATGGACAATTTAGTCAAATTTGCTAAAAGAATATAAGGGGGTTCTCTTGGAACATAATTGCCCCCAAATGTATAAAGGGAATGTAAGCAGGAGTTGAAAGTGAACAGTAATCAGAACTCTGGTGAAAGTTGATTGTGTCCCTTGTCAGACAGAGTCTCTGAACTGCTAATGGCTTTGAATCCAAAAGGAAGCCAGAAAGCGCCTGTGTTAATGCAAATTACCTAACTGATAAAGGTAGAAGCCATTGAAATCTGGCCTGCCTATAGATCAAACACAGAAAAATATGGGGGTAATTCCTCTGTTTTGCCTGCAACCAGCAAGGGTATTTGTAAAAGAAAGGAATATTTTGAGCAATAATCTGCCACCCCCAAAGGGGTAGAAATATGTTTTTCTTGTCTTTCAGAACAACAGGAAAAGCTGATGCCAGCTGAAAAGCAACCCAGAATACCATGAATCTACTGTTACAATAGAAATTGTGTTTTGTGTTCTATGTTTTGTCTTGTGGCTAGCACTGTTGTGTATCAAATGCTGCAGAAAAACATCCTCAGGCAGCAGACAATAGATTAGGAGAAATTGGTTTTGGAGCAGGGATTATAAATACTGTAGACATGGAGGTGATTAAGAATAAATTAAGCTCTCTGTCCCAGCTACAGGACAGCCAAATACAGAAACAAATGGAAATAAAAAACCATACTGCTATAGCTATGGGATGTACTGAAATGCAGATACTTGCTTTATTCACCTTGGAACATGAAATGTTTTGGGTAATATCGGGAAATACTAAGGTTTTGACACATGTGCTAAAGCAAAAAAAAAAAAAAAAAGATCACTGTTTGATACTTCTCAGTATGAATGAATGCAGTATGTTTTTAGCATAGTAAGGCCAGACCTTTTAATTGGGGAAAATTGTTGTTAAAATCACACACCAACAGGCTCTGGAGGCAAAGATATGAAAAGTTAGCCCACTCCCCATTTTGCACATGAGATCCTTCTGGCTACCCTGGACCTCGAGCCAGTGGGCTGGGGAGGGAGGGAAGCGATTGGACACTAGAGGTTGTACCAAGTGGACTCCTCAAAAGTGGGTGTGCTTGTCCTTGCCTGTTGCTCCAGTGCCCTGTAGTAAAGACATTTCACTAGGATCCTGTATGTGGGATGAATTGGATAGTGAGACCAACGTACTATATAATGGGCAAAGTGTATGTGTTAATTCCTGGGAAGAAGTGTTTTGGGAGGATGGAAGTGTTAGCAACCCGCTAGTAGACAAATGTAAATGTAATGTAAGTACTGTGTTTACCAATAATCACATTTACTGTTTGCCACAGCCAAAAAAGTCTCAGCTTTGCCCAGTTGAGGAAGGAGCTATGTAAAATCCGTGAAGCTGTAGATAAGGAAAAGGCCAAGTGTAAGGGGATCATCGTTAAAGACATCTGGGGATGGCAAATTGAAGACAAGGTAATGTTGCAAAAACTGGGGAAAATGGCCCACACTCTGGATGCCAGGTGGATGGGTCCAGACCTCATTGTGAGTCACATCTCTCCAGTAGTGTACCAGCTTCAGCTACCAGGCAAATTAAAATGGGTGCATGCCAATCAGCTCAAAACATATGCTTCTTCTTAGGTTTCTGGTCATAACGTCATGGGCCTCGGCTGTGGATCAGCCACCTGCCTGGACCAACCAGGTTTTCAGCTGTCCATGAGATTATCTGGATAATCATAATTATGAGGAGGGAAAATACCTCCAAAGGCTCTCCCTGGCTCGAGCTGCTGATGGGGCCCGAGCCACAGCGTGGCGCAAGGCTGGAGGGGAAGAGCCTTGGAGACAGTGCATAGTCCGGATAGACACAGCAAGGCCACAGCACAGACCTCCCCTGGATTCCATGGGGACAAACCCTGTTACTCCTGTAGTGGCCTGGAGTGGAAGTGGAATGGGAAGCCCTTTGGCAAGCAATAGCAATTATTGATCTCGGGATGTAATATTGTTGTTGTAACCTCCTAAATCAGGGAAACAACATCCATAACGAAAGACAGGGAAGGCTGTAATGGGACAAGCGAAAATGACATGGGAAAGTCAATATGGAACTGATTTAGCCTTTTGCAAGAAACAACACTTTCCTGCCCCCCTGCTCTGGACTCCCCACTTCCATCACCTCACTCCCCTGCACCCATTAAATCTGCTTCCTGCTCCTCAAGGGCCCTGCTCCCCCTCAACCACCTTTCAGTGTCTCTGCTGCTCCTCACAGTGCTTGTGTCTTTTATAGCCCCCTGAATGTTACAATGGAAGCAATGCCTGTAGACAAAATGGCTGCTATCTCATTGAAAACAATGGAAGGCAGAAGCCAACATATTTAAGGGCTGCCTCGCTTCCACATGCAGATAGACTGAAGGGCAAAGGGGGCCATCTTGCTGACTTTAGCCCCATTGACACTAATAGGAGATGGTGGCCATTTTGAATAAGGGAAAATTCATGAGTTGACAGCTTTTCATCATGATTTCGTGAGACAAATAGAAAAACCCAACCAAAATTGCTAGAGTAACGATAAAATCACAAGAGTAGGCAATATTGCATATTCCTGTACAAACTACACATATGGGTTTTTTAAATCAAATCAGTAGTTATAGAGTTGCCAACCCTCCAGGATTGTCCTGGGGTCTCCAGGAATTAAAGCTTAATCTTTAATTAAAGATTATGTCATGTGATGAAACCTCCACAAATACATCCAACCAAAACTGGCGACCCTAGTTACTTATCATGAGATGCTGTCACCAGTTCCATTAAATTCCATTTGAAATGGATCCTATGAATCTAAGTTCTGTTTGAATTTGTCCTTCTTATAAAGTCACAAGAGACTGATGTTAGAAAACAGGGGGGAAATGTATTGCCTTGATGCTTGCTAAAAGGAGTCAATGAATAATACAAGTCTAAGGGCAATATTCTGTGCTGACTACACCTCTTGCAATCCTATTGAATGCATTGGGGTTGAAATAAGTACTGATCAGAAATTGGCTCCACTTCAATTGTGAATGAAGATTTCCATTCTGAATTTTTGTAATGATTATTGAATTATAACAAGGACATATGTTACTTAAGTTATGCAATAGTCACTCTGCCATTTAACTTTTTCTCAGAACAATCTTTGTCTTACTTGAAGTTCAGATACACAGGGTCCTATCTTGCATACCCTTACTCACAGGAGTAGAAACCAATTACTTCTGCAAGTAGTCCCTTCAGTAGGACTACAAGTAATTTCAAAGAAATCACTTGGGTAAACAATGGGTAGTAATATGGGTAGAAGTTTGCAGGATCAGACTCTAATAATCATTTGGTGAAATGCAAATATTTTTCATTAAAGCTGCAAAACAATATAGCCCTCTCTGGGCATCTGAACCAGTGAGGGGTGATGATTCATATTGTAGGTTCAGTTCAGACAAGTATTCATTTTTCAGGTACGTCTGGATACATACCAGAAGCTTTGAAAGCGACTTTGATCTGGAAATCAGCCTAGCAACGTTGAGACAAATAGCAGATTTCTAGACATTCATATTTTTGGTTGGCTCAGAAATTCTATGAAAATCATCTTTCTTGTGGTATTTTGGTCTCTTCATTTCTTGACAAAACCAGGAACCAGACGAATGTGACAATTAAAAAACAAAACAAAACAAAAATGTTCAAGATGGTATAAAAAATAAAGCCTTTAATTCAATTCAATTCACATTTTGCACAAAGACCGAAGTTGATTCTTATTTGATTTGTAATAATTCATTAATCCCCGATCAAAACGAAGGCTCTTCCTACCCGGCTTCAATCAGACAGTCTGCAAAGGGGACCATCACTTTCCCAAGACAAGGACTGATTTAGGTGAAGCTCATAAGGTATTTCATTTCCCAGGGCCCCCACCCAATACACTCCTCATCCTTAATTGACATTTCTGCTCTATTTAATGGCCTTGTCATAAATATAAAAGGAAGGGTAAACACCTTTAAATCCCTCCTGGCCAGAGGAAAAACCCTTTTACCCGTAAAAGGTTAAGAAGCTAAGATAACCTTGCTGGCACCTTACCAAAATGACCAATGAGGAGACAAGATACTTTCAAAGCTGGGGGAGGAGGGAAACAAAGGGTTCTCTCTGTCTGTGTGTTGTTTTTGCCAGGACCAGAGCAGGAATGCAGGTCAGAACTCCTGTAAAAAGTCAGTAAGCAACCTAGTTAGATATGCATTAGATTCTGTTTTGTTTAAATGGCTGATAAAATAAGTTGTGCTGAATGGAATGTATATTCCTGTTTTTGTGTCTTTTTGTAACTTAAGGTTTAGCCTAGAGGGATTCTCTATGTTTTGAATCTGATTACCCTGTAAGGTATTTACCATCCTGATTTTACAGAGGTGATTCTTTTACTTTTTCTTTAATTAAAATTCTTCTTTTAAGAACCTGATTGCTTTTTCATTGTTCTTAAGATCCAAGAGTTTGGGTCTGAGTTCACCTATGCAAATTGGTGAGGATTTTTATCAAGCCTTCCCCAGGAAAGGGGGTGTAGGGCTTGGGTGGATTTTGGGGAGAAAGATGTTTCCAAGTGGGCTCTTTTCCTGTTATATTTGTTAGACGCTTGGTGGTGGTAGCAATAAAGTCCAGGGACAAAAGGTAAAACAGTTTGTACCTTCGGGAAGTTTTAACCAAAGCTGGTAAAAATAAGCTTAGGGGTTTTTTCATGCAGGTCCCCACCTCTATATCCAAGAGTTCAGAGTGGGGAAGGAACCTTGACAGGCCTGCTTAAGAAGACTATTGAATTCAGGGGGAAGATTGTCTGAGCTTTGGTTCAGACCCTAAGATCCTTTTCTTTTTCTTGCAAAGAAATGGTGGCTTTCCCCTAGGTAAGTCTGTGACTCTAGAGACTTATTTGCATCTTTGGAGCACTGTAGATGGCTCTTGCGGAGCTCCAAGAACTGACTGGAGCTCTTCTTACTCTTTGTAGTTTTAGGCAGAATGAAAGATGAACTGATTGCAAGTGTACTCCCCATGACTCATGTGAGGCAGGCAGAGACTGCTGACCAAATAGACATCAGCTGTGAGGATCCTTCCCAGTTTCTCCAAGCATCCAGAACTAGAAGGGGGGATGAAAACAGACTAGGCAAAGACAGTTCCACCCTCTTAAGCAAACTGTAGTGGGATGTGTGTGTATGTGTTGTGGGCAGGGTTAGGGATGCAGGAGGACAAATAGGGGAAATGCTTTTCATTCCCTCCCAACAGGAGGGAGAGGTGTGATTATGATGAACAGAGTGACAGAAATCCATTAAATATGGTGGTGCAACATTGTGAAATCATATTATAGTATCTATGGGCCTGCTCCAAAGCCCTGTGAAGTCAATGGCATTCCATTGGCTTCAATGGGCTTTTGACTAGGCCAATGATGCAATGAACTCCATATGCTAATGATATTGTATGTAAAATGATACTTCACTACAGGACATGAGCACCAAAACACAATTCTTATTTGGGTGCCACTATGTTTATTCCCTTATATAATTCTGTTGAACAACTACAGAAAATACAGGCTTGGTGGCATCTAAATAAATGCAATGGTTTTGTTCTGTGCTCCCTCTTCTGGCTCTGGACTCGCAGTAATCTAGCAAGCTCTCTTCCTGGAATCATGCTCATTCCTGTTGAAATCAGTGATAATTTTGATGCACAGAGAAGTAAAGAAGGGAAGCAGATGTATTAATAACTTTCTCCCTGTGTCTCTGGTTACTAAAGGAGAAGGACTAGATCACTTTTGAAAGTAAATTTTCAAACTTCTAAGAGAGCGTGCTAAAAAGAGTCTAAAAAGCACGTCAGTGTCCCTTTAATTATTTAGTGTACATTCTACTGTGTGCCATACACCCTGGAAATTAGGGTTGGACTGCATGGTCTTGTTTTACCTACGATATACACTAATCTGATATCTACAGCCTCAGTCACATATTCGTCAAGCGCAGTTACCTTGGGACTGGTATATTCCTGTAGCTTAAATGACTGCATCTGTTCCTGTTCTTTCCCACACTTGCTTCAGTATGCCTGTAACAATCTGCTACTGTGCACTGCTATTAAACAGATGTAAATGTTTCCCTTGAATTCAGAAGAATGTGTAGTACCATTGAAATGTATGTTTATGATAAAGGCTCAGATAAAACTACTAACCTGTGAATGGAATTTGAGTCCGGGGTCAGAGAGCGTAATGCACATTTGGCACAAGACATGCAAATAGGTTTTGCCTCTGGCCGTGATTGTTGGCGAGCATGCAGTTACTTGAGATACATTTATTTGTGGGAGTAATACCCTTTTTTGGTCAAAATATTCAATGCATATCCATTAATGTGGAGGCCTCATTAATATGTTACTATTTTGCTTGTTTATTTCATTTGTTTTAAAAACTCCCACAGTGGCCAAGACATCTGTCTCAACAAAAACACAGCTTAGTGTCCCTTGCACCCAAATCCCTTCCATGTGTGTTCAACTTAAAAGGAAACAAAAATATTTACAAAAATGCATTCTAAGATGTGGAAAAACTTACATTCAATCACTGAAAAACATATAATTGGCCTGATTTTCAGAAGTGCTTTGCAATTACGATTCCCATTTAAGCCAGTGGGAGTTATGGGTACTTCTGAAGGCCAATATTCCTTTAACACAGGCCTGTCAGACATATGGTGTCACATTCACTCTTGGTTTTATCTCATTGATATGAGTAACTTTACACCAGGGATGAATGTGGCCAACTGTTTATTGACTGGTTTTGGCCACATAGTAGTTGAATCTATCTTCCTAACCTGCAGGAGCACTTTTGTCCTGATCAAAATTGTCAAACAATTACAAAGATATCCTACCACTTGGCTTCCAGAATGCTTGTCTCCTGCTGGGATAGACTGAAACCCATCCTGTCAGTTCAGTGAGGGAAGAGGCAGCACAATGACTGCTGTAAGAAACCCTGATTTAAAAAAAATAAGAGAGGACCCCTCCTTAAAGAGAACCATGAAATACAGATTGAAAGGGACCCTTTTCACATCAAACCCCCTCCTTGCATTGCTGATTGGCTCACGATTAACTATGTAGGAGCAAACATTTCCCTGACTTAAATGAGTGTCACCCTCATGCCTTAAATTGTTGTCAACATTCATTGCCGTTTTATTTTCCCACCACTAGTTTATTTCTCCTCCTACTGGTGCACATGGTCATATATAAGTATATGTCCTATAGCACAGTAATATTGTTTTGGAAAAGATTATTTATTTTTTGCTTTACAGTCAAACCCAAAATTTGATAGATGCTCTTTGTACGTCAAGAGACAGTCCCACTGTATATTTTAAGACTCTCTATTACGTACTTGTGTAAATAATTGCATCATATTGTATAGCAGGGGAGCATCAGTATCCCCTATCTTTTTGATGTCTAACTTTGCATTATAAAAAAAAATTGTGACCTTTGTTTGAAGAACTCTACCACCACCATGGTTTGCGTCAGGACTTTGTAATTTGGCAGTGGAGTAGTCTTGGGGTCAAGGAGTTGTCTTTTGTAGTCAGCAAGTGAACCCAAACAGATTTGGTTCATTATATCAAAAAACTAACCTTTCCTAACTGCCATAAATGGATGACAAACTTGGACCTTCAAAGTTGCCATATGAAAGAAGAATCTCCACTATAGCTTCCTTGAATTGAGCCAGTCAAAACAGGATACTTCACTCCATGTGAGACCATACCAATGACAGTATAATTCCAGCATCCTTGCATTGATGTTTGTGCTGTGCCTAGTACAATGGGGTCCTAACTCCTGTTTGAAGTCCGTAGAATCCACTCACATCCAAGCAAACTATTTGCTTATTTAAACTGCTGATGCACTCTGGCTAGATGCTTCATTGTGGTTTCTAAGTTGTTTTTTTCCCCTCAGAGGACACTAAGTTCAGATTCCCTTAGCAGTTAAAAGATGTTTAGGTTACTTTACATAGAATATCAGGGTTGGAAGAGGACCTCAGGAGGTCATCTAGTCCAACCCCCTGCTCAAAGCAGGGCCAATCCCCAACTAAATGATCCTCTCCAACTAAAACATGCTTTACTATACACACATCCAACTTGAATTTCATCCACTGCCTGGAATCTCAATCCTTTTCAAATGTAGACCAGCTGTAACGGAATGTTCACACTACCCTATTCGCTGAAAGGGTTAAGGTGGCCAATTAAACACCTAGATTGCATCTGGAGGAGGAACGAGGAAGCAATGAGGACTAATTGAAAGATGAAGCTCACCTGGACAGGAAGAGGTGCATCTTGTATAAAGCCAGGTAGTTGAGAGCAAAAAGGGACTGCCAGGAGGAGGGGAAAACTACAGAGATCTGGCCAGAGGGCCAAGACACAAAGAGGGAGCTGTTGAGACCTGAGAGTGTGAGAAAAAGAGTGAAAAAGAGTGAGTATCCACATGAAAGGGTATCATACTGGTGGAGTTAATCCCCACCTGTGGTCACAAACAGGTGCTCCAGAGGTGAGTAGAGCACCCCTTGACACGTCATGGAATGTAGTTAATTCCACCTGGAATATCTCACAATTTCCACTCTCTCACCTTCTCTCCACTCCCTCCTTTAACAAATATGGTGCAATTTGCTAACATCAGCTAATTGCAAGAATTCAATCTCCATGTCCTCCTGCTTGTCATTAATCCTATGTATATTAAACAACACTCACATGCTCACACCTGGTACAGTCTACTACTGATTGCTCTTCATTCTGAGGAGTACCCGTTGATTACTATTTGGTTAAATTATTAAAAAAAAACCACCAATTTTTTAATCCATGCCAGCACTTTGCCCTGGAGTCCATGGTTACTTGACTCCCTTATTAATTTCTTATCAAAACTTTTTGAAATCCAGGTAACTATATGCACCAAACCCTGACAGATTATATTACACTTACTTGAACTTTCTGCAGTTTCCCCACGCCTGAGATGAGGGCTCAGCCCTTATTGGTCTTGTAGTCCTGAGATCCTCCTTAGATCCTTTTTGAAAATAGGTATTGTGTAAGCAGCGTTCAAGTTGTTAGGAAAAGCTGCTGTTTTTAAGAATATGCTGGATATCTTTTCAGTATCTCTAGTCACACTTTAACATCTTCAGAATTCCCATTCATGTGGTTTGGTTATTCATTCCTCCTGAGTTTCTCAAATTGCTCCACAATGTCCTCCACGGAGGCCTCAGTCTCCATTAAGTGCACTCTTCGATTGTCAGTGAATGTGCTCTCATGCTACTAATTTCTCCCATGTTCTCTGCTGTAAAGACTGGTGAAAAATATTAATTTAACTTTACATTTTTGTTCAACTATACCTACAGCCATATCCATCCTAGGCCTGTGACTTCATCGGATCTCAAACCCTAAGCTGGGATAATTCTTGTACATGATACTCCAAGCCAGAATGTCTCAAGGAAGGTTGGTATTTCAGTAAGTAGCTCTCTTCATTCTGCGATAGTTTTGAATTAGTATCTCAGTATGTTGTTAAGGGCCCAGTGCTGCTAAAGTTACAGCTTTTTGAATGGAAAACAAAAAAGCCATCTTGACCACTTGTGGTTATTAGCAATCCTACGACACTTAATAGAAGTACAAGTGTGAGTCTTGGTTTCCTAGCCAAAACCAAATTGGGGTCATTACCGTATGATTTACATACATGACTCCACATCTGATCTTGTGAGATGCTGACGACCCACAATCCTACTGATGCAAAGTTGGGCCCTGTAGCAGAGCATAGCAGGGCCCCCTTGACTCCCGCCTCTGTTAGGTTCACAAAGTCACTCTGAGACCCTGGGGTTAGTAAGCACTGGTGAAGTATATTCACAGACTTGTTCCCACCACTGTTTCACCATATACAGCTGGCCCTTCACTGTCTGCAGGCATGAGGGAAGAGCTACCTCCCTGCTTCCGATCCCTGCCTTTTCCCTTTCTTTCTGTTCCCCTCCTGTGGCTTCCCTCTCCTGAGGCCTTTATACAGCCCCAGGCTAATTAGGCGACAGCTGTCTCCGCTTCCCCGATTAGGGACAGGTTATCTCCAACCAGCTGTAATTTATTCCTCTAAATGGGAGCTGGTATGACAGAGGGCTGAATCAGTAACCCTTTTCCCAGCACCCCATCACAGGCCCTGATAATTACAAGTTTATAGATTTTTAAGGCCCAAAGAGACTATTATGATAAGTTAGTCCTGCATAACACAAGCCATAGACAGACAGCCCCCCCACCTGAAGCAAATACTCACCAGCAACTACTCACCACACAACAAAAACATCAACCCAGTAACCAAACCCTGCTACAAACCCTGATGCCAACTCTGTCCACATATCTATTCAAGGGACACCATCATAAGACCTAACCACATCAGCCATACCATCAAGGGTTCGTTCACCTGCACATCTACCAATGTGATATATGCCATCATGTGCCAGCAATGCCCCTCTGCCATGTATATTGGCCAAACCGGACAATCTCTATGCAAAAGAATAAATTGACAGAAATCTGACATCAGGAATCATAACATTCAAAAACCAATAGGAGAACACTTCAATCTCTCTGGTCACTCAACAACAGACTGTGACAGGGTCGGGACAGATGGCTACAGGAGAGTAATAGAAGGCAGATATATTAGCCCCAGGTTAAGTAGGACCCTTTTCCCTGCGTAAGGTAACAGGGAAGGTTCCAGCACAATCAGGAACCTTCTGGAGACAATTAAGACAGACAGGCTGATTAGAACACCTGCAGCCAATCAAGAAGCTGCTAGAATCAATTAATGCAAGCTAATCGGGGCACCTGGGTTTAAAAAGGAGCTCACTTCAGTTTGTGGTGTGCGTGTAAGGAGCTGGGAGCAAGAGGTGCTAGGATCTGAGAGTGAGAACGCATACTGTTGGAGGATGGAGGAGTACAAGCATTATCAGACACCAGGAGGAAGGTCCTATGGTGAGGATAAAAAAGGTGTTGGGAGGAGGCAATGGGGAAGTAGCCCACGGAGTTGTTGCTGTTGCACAGTTGTTCCAGGAGGCACTCTAAACAGCTGCATTCCACAGGGCCCTGGGCTGGAAGCCGGAGTAGAGGACGGGCCCGGGTTCCCCCCAAACCTCCCAACTCCTGGTCAGACACAAGAGGAGTTGACCTAGACTGTGTGTTCATGAAAACGGCCAAACTGAGGGCTGCTGTGAAGCTCCAAGGCGAACAAATCCGCCAATAAGCACAAGACCCACCAAGGTAGAGGAGGAACTTTGTCAGAAGACCTAAAAGTGGCAATTCTTCAACAAAAAAACTTCAAAAACAGACTCCAACGTGAAGCTTCAGAACTGGAATTAATTTGCAAACTGGATACCATCAGATTAGGCCTGAATAGCGACTGGGAGTGGTTGGGTCTCTACAAAACCTAAACTTAATTTCCCCAATACTAATTTCTCCTTACTGTTACTCACACCTTCTTGTCAACTGTCTGTAATGGCCCACTCTCTTACCACTTCAAAAGTTATTTTTCTTCCCTTGGTATCCTGCTGTTAATTGATTTATCTCATTAGACTGACCTCACACTTGGTAAAGCAACCCCCTATCCTTTCATGTATTTATGCCTACTCCTGTATTTGCACTCATGCATCCGATGAAGTGGGTTCTAGCCCACGAAAGCTTATGCTCAAATAAATTTGTTAGTCTCTAAGATGCCACAAGGACTCCTCGTTGTTTTTGCTGATACAGACTAACATGGCTACTACTCTGAAACAAGCCATAGAATGAGCCCAGTATTTTGTGGCTGAAATAGAGTATCTTTTTTAGTGAGACATCCAGTCTTTATGTAAAGACTTCAAGTGAATGGAGAATCTACCACCTTCCTTGGTAATCTGCTCCAAAGCTTAGTTACCCTCACTGGAAAACATTTATATCCAGTCTGTGTTTTCCTAGTTTCAGCTACCAGCCATTGATCCTTGTAATGCCATCATCTGCTAAATTAAAGAGCCCTCTTGTATAACATTCACAGATCTTAAAGTTGTAAGGGATCATTAGATTATTTAGTCTGCCCTCCTGTCTGCAACAGGCCATTACATTTCACCCAGTTGGCCTGACTTGAGCCAATAACTTGTGACACTTTCTCAAGACATACAGGACTGTGGGTTACCCTGTGACTCCCCCCCCATGTATCAACAAGACAGCGATATTTTCTGATGCTAAACTGTGTGACAGGACCCTAGTCTGTTAGCCACATCTGACAAATTTCTCAGTACTCTGCCAGCCATTACCTTTCCTGGCAAGTAACACTTTGGGCACCCCAGTTCTCAAGCCCCATGGAAGAGCATTCCCCTCGAGTATCCATACCCTTCCCCTGGACACTCACAGCAATGACAAAGTTCACTATCTCCAAAGGGACACTGTATACAGCAGCTTGTTTGATTCAACTAAGAATTCACATGTTGCTTAATATTGTAGCACTGAGATCTATTTATGATAAAAACAAAGAAGGTTATTATCACAGATAGAGATTTAAGTGGTACTGAGTAAAGATAGTGGAAATTGAATTGGTTACAAATAAAACAAAGTATAACATGCTTTTAGAAGACTAAACATAGCTTTAGCAAGCTACAATCCTTTGGCTAAAGCAGTTTTCTCACCCTCAAAGGCATGGAGTTTGTTGATTTTCAGTCAAATCAGGATCCAGATTTTCCATGAATCACTCCCTTTGGCCTAAAATTTCTCAGTGAAGTGGATAACAATGTCTTTCTGCTTCTCTTATATTTTTCCCAAACTCATTGTTTTGACCCCAGTGACAAGACAACCCCATGAGGGTTTAGTCTTTGGTGTCTTCCTGGGCTGATTTCACATTCCCCGCCCCAGTCAAACTGGCTTTTCCTGTTTGACTCTCATCCAAATACAGCTTCCTTTGTGTTGGTTTCCAAATGCTTAATTTACATTAGAAGCAGGGAGATAACGACTGTCCCTCCTGTCTAGGAGAAAACCTGTTACTCCCTGTATTTGGCTACAGACTTTAAAGCATAATATCAGTAAGTATCCATACTTCCTCATATAGTGTTACATTTCACAATGATTAGTCACCAGTGTGTCACCAGCTTTTCCATACCTTAGAAGACACTTTTTGGATAAGCAATATGAAAATGGTGTGCTAGGTGTAGCAAGATTGTCAGGCCTCAGAAGAGTTGTTGAAATAGAGCAGTGAACCAGCATTGTCTCTGAGTCTGACCGACGTTTCACTAAAGCGTACTTTCCAGAAGGGCATCCAGTCTTGGTTTGACAACATCAAGAGATGAAGAATCCTTGGAGCTTCACACTACTTTCCTTGGTAGTGTGTTCCAATGGTTAATCACCCTTTCTGTTAAAAATAAGTTCTTTGCTTCTAAGATACCTTATCCCTGTCTAGGGAACCCATCACTTTTATTGTAAAGCATCAAACAGTGCCATGCATTGCGGAGACAATAAATAAATAAAAACCCATCATCGTGTTTTACATTTTATATTTATCTTGTCTTTCACAATATAGGATTCTTAAGTGCTTTACAGAGACTCCAAATACAGCTATTGCTGCACCCACTAGGAAAATGCAGCCAAGCTTGAGAAGTAATTATAATGATGCCAGCAACACTTTACAACAGTTTCAGCACAGAAGAATGCCATATTTAATTGATGAGACAAGGTGGATGAGGTAATACCTTTTATTGGACCACTTCTGTTGTTGAGATAGATAAGCTGACCTGAAGAAGAGCTCTGTAAGCTTGAAAGCTGGTCTCTCTCACCAACAGAAGTTGGTCCAATATTACCTCATCCATCTTGTCTCTCTAGTATCCTGGGACCGACATGGCTACAACAACCCTACAACAAATTTAACTGATGTGACAGGTAGAATGCAATTATACAAGGCACCAGGATTAACCCATACTCCTGTGAAAAGTGCTATTGGATCTTAAACTACAAGACTTTTCAAAAGCTTTCTGTATTCATTCATGAATTGAAATTTTTGTTCATTCATGTTACTAATAGGTATTTTCTCTTCTTGCTCTATTTTCTTTCCAAGACTGCTCAGCCCAGACCTATATACTAGACAAGCTATACCATTGCACAACAGATATCTGAATTAATGCAAATGAACTTTCATGTAATTTACAAAATATACGTATACCATATTTTAAATTTCACCAACTGGCCAATGACTGTGTTAGACAGGTATGTTATGTGCTATAATGAAAAATTTTAATATGGCGCTCACAGTTCATTTTTGACAAATTAACGGAATAAATCTATTAAAAGATGAATGAGCAAATTTTAAAAATGGTCTCTGAATGTGACTCAAAGCACTGAGGGCAAAAATGATAGAATTTAAACCTCTAACTACCAGACTAACTCCACATATCACATAATTAGCTGTCCAAATGCTATAAGGTGCACAAACAATGAATTGCAGATACATTTGGGTACAGTTTGGAAATGGGGTTAAACCCTTTAAAAATGTGACCCTAAAGATTAAATTGTGTACTAGGTATATAATATTAATAAACTGACCTGTAAAAGAATTTTAGTACAGATTATTTTTAGGCACGCTCGGCTAAATTAATTCCTGGGGTAAATCTTAGCGAATGTCATTTGAGTTATATCAGGAATGAGCTGGACCCATTAAATCAGATTGTACTTTATAAAAATTGTGTTCCCCAGATCAAATACTTGTATAAAGATTTCATAATACAGTACTATTGTATCTGCAAGATCACATGTTGAACTACAGGCTCACAAACTGCAATAATTGTTCTATAAGAACATGAAGTCACTTATAAAAGAGATAAAATGAGCAAATATAGGACCTAACAAAGATTACATGTTTAATTTTGGCCAATTAATTGTGATTCTTTCCCTCTAGATAAAGTTTTCATTTTACTATTAAATTCAGTATTTAAACTTAAGTGCTCTAGTCTTGTAAATTCCAGATGGAAAACATGATGCAATATGTGGTGTGGTGACAACAGTGCAGAGTTAACATTTTAATTCCATAGTTGCTCTTTCAACACTTTGGTTAGGAAGTCAATTAACAAATATCAGTCTGTTCCATTTATTTTCTGACAGACTGAGGATTTGAAGAATCCTTCTACTGTATACTCAAAGCTCTTGCTACTAGGATAGGTTTTTTTTAGTTGACCATAATACACTTAAAAAAAGTAACATGTTTCTAAGAGTAGATTTATTTAAACAGTTTACAGATTACTATGAAAGTGTACATTGTGACCTGGCACATGCAAAATGTCATGCCTTATAGCTTTAAAACCAATTTAATGGAAAACTGCCTGTAAGAGGAACCTAGTCTGCAAAGCTCAGAGTTAAATATGGATATAATTATTTGAGACCAATCAGAGAGGCTCTGTAAGAAGGAATGTAATTGTTAAAATGTTTGTAGTCTATTAAACATGTACATGGATATAGATTTCAGCCTTTATACACACAGCATAGTCCAATTCACCTTAGATAAGGAACCCCAAGAACCAGACTGAAATGTTGCAGTGCCCTTGTGAAAGATGCTGGAGACATTCTGCCTTATTGGTTCAGATCCAGATTCCCAGAAGTATGCTCTTAGCAATCTCTCAGAAGAAGGAATTGTCATAGGATTTCTGTAATGAAAAATTGGATGAAATCAGGATAATGTCACCTAATATGCCTAGCAGTATGTGAGATTAGCTCAGATATTTGCAATCAACAATCCTATAAGCGAGTCAACTTTAACATAATCAGAATTATGACTCTCCTCTTTAATCATGATGTTCTGTTGAGAAATAAATAATAATAAATCACCTAACTGGGGATTAAATGAAGGTCTCTGGGCTGTTATCCTTGCACTCAGTAAACTAACACATTAGTCATGTAATGTTTGTTTTGTTGATATTATTCAAGGGGCTGCAGCTACAAATATAGCTTATTAAGCAGCCTGATCCTTCAGTATTACCTGTTTGTGTACAGGTAAAACATCTTATTTTAAACACACTAGGCCCATTTGGCCTTAACTATCAGGTGGAAATATGTCACGATATGCATTTAAACTAAGTTCCTGGTCCAGGTACGCAGACTGAGTGCAGCATCATAGGAATCTCCTTTGACAATTCCTTTTGACTGGGCCCAACTTGAAAATCTGATGGAGATGGAGTAATGTAGGAACTGTAGCTGCTGGGCACCTGCAAACTGGGAGAAGCAAGCACTAACTTCCCTCTGCCTCCTGGCATAGCAACAGCAACCAGCAAGTGGAGGGGAGGAACAGGTGGCTGCTCCAGTGCTATCTACTGTCTGCAGTAAGGGATTACAGTCAGTAGTTGTTTTGGGAGGCATGGGAGTGTCTGGTCCAGAGAACACCAACATGCAGCTGCACTCTTGGCATTCTCCTAGGACTGCCTCTAAATTTACCATCACACCTTCTTTTGCCTGATCATGAAAGATATTCTTCGCCAGTGGAGGAGAAAGAGCCCGGTGACAGCACTATCTCTAATCCTAAACCACTCCTCAACTGTGAACATAATCAGCCTGCTTCACTCTACCTCACTAACTGTAAAGGGGTTTTAGTGTAAGTGTTTCTATTATCCCCCTCTCCTGTGTCAATTTTTACCCATACCTTATTCATCCTACCTCTTTCTACCTCTCTTTTGCCTTCTGTCTAGTAGGAGTCTGGATTAGTCAAACGGACAAATCTAATCTTGCAACCCTTTGCTTTGATTAGCTTGGCAAGCTACAGGCCATTCCTGAACAGCCCAGTCTTGGTTAATAAACCCCCCTCTGTTTTCCACAGGCTAGCCAAAGGAAAATAAGAGCCACCCAGCCAAACATTTTCCAGAGCCAGGGGAGTAAAGCCAGGGTCCAGGATTGGCTAACTGGGTGGTGTGCCATATGCTATGCCTGTGGTCTTCTAGCAATTGAGCCGTGAGTATCAGGGACAGAAGCTGCATTTATTTACCAATCTTTGATCTTTTCTCTTGACCTTTGCATGCATTTGTCTTAAGGAGAAACAGAAAAGGACTTTACCTGCAGCACCTGAAAAATACCATGTTGACTGAGTTTTTTCCACCCCCACTGAGGACAGTTGATGTAATTTAACAGACTTTCAACTAAGAATATTCCCTGTAAAAGGCTCCATACGAACATAGGGGTGGTGGGAAGAGTCGGAGGACAGTGTGGACATAAGGGAGTTCGTTAAAATGAAGACTTTTAAAATATCTCCTTTGTTTCACGTATGTGAAGAAGGATTTCTTGTTTGATGCTATACACCAGGTCCTTTCCTCAGCTTTCTTCTGATTAAGGACTGAGCTCTTTCCTCAGGGGTTTCTCAGGAAGATGCTTCCTTCTCTTCGCAGCTGAACCACTTCGGTCAAGGAGAGGTTTCTCTGGAGCAAAGCCAATGCCAGGAGTCTACACGATCCACCTCCTGCCACTTCTTAGGTCTATCTTAACTCCTTGTCTACCTTAATGGTGGTTGGGGTCTAGAAACCTTATCAAAGACCACACTTCCTGAAAGACTTGGTGGGATTCTACTCTGTGGAAGATCATCCCCGTTGGAAGAAGTCAGCATTCTCATAGAGAGCAGGAACCTGAGGATAGATATAGATATAGATATATAGATATATATAGCAGGGAGCGGTACAAGCACACTTATTTCTTTCTTAACATTCAGCTATTTTACCCTAAAACCTTACCCAGAGTAAATGCATAATGTGCAGCTTATTGCAGCCTTCTCCCAAAGGAAAATTAGGGCACAGATTGCTCTAGACAACTCCTGTGAAAAACCATGGCTGCTGACCAGTGGCAGCTTTTGTCCACCAGGTGTATTGGCCTCTGAACCTCACACTACAGGCTCCTCGAGCTGTCAGATACCTGAGCCCTTCCATCAGGGATGAACTTCCTTCCCTTCAGAACTAAACCAAGCTCCGTAGGAGAATTTCCTTCCTCTCCAAGCCCAGTCCTTGTCTGCTAAAGCAAAGCCTTTTTATAGCAGCAGCTGCAATTGAGTCCAGCTAGTCCACTTCCTGCTTCTCCTAGGGTCTGTGTTTAACCCCTTCTCTGCTCTGTTGATGTATGTGGTCTATACATCCCCATCAGACCACCATAAGCAATTCCTCTCCCTTCTTGCTCCTTGACACCCACAGATATTTGTAGAATGCTACCACATCAACACCACTTTTTCCATCTCTTAGCCAAGGGTGACACATGTAGCTCTTTGTATTTAACTCATTTGTTTAGAAAAAAAATCACCTTGTGTGATTTAATTGTCACATTCTTTTTAAAGGATGAATTGAGGGTAAAAAAGGGGCCTCAGTAAATTTATTCAAATATGTAATTGACCTATGGCGCTTTCCAAGAAATGCATTGGCACCTGGATGCACCATGTTGATGTCTCTCAGTGCACTTCTGTGAGGCATCAGGACTCCAGTGGCACTGAGGAGGAGTCATTTCAGTTCTGTCACTTGTGCAATCATTTGAAATACATGTGTGTGTCCTCATTTATACATCTGGAACATTACTCCTCCAGACATTATTAAAAGGGCAGAAAATCTTCAAACAAAAACAAAGCTATGGAATGACTGATTTTTTAAACAAACTATTTTATGACACTTACTGTGACAAATGTCTTTTTTTTTTTTTTTTAAACACCAATTTAGTCATGCTCAGGTAATAGCAGACAAACTGAATTTGATCAAACCTCAGAAAAACAAAACAAATTAACCTTTGGGCTGAGAATAGACACAGGATATTTTAGCCCAAAAGATAACTTAATTTAAAAAGTATCATTGCCTGAAAATAAGGTGTTATAGCTAAAAAGGCATTTCCACCCTAAAGATACCAATAAGAAAACACAGCCCCAAAGTTTCCTCCTCCTCCTTACCCTCATTCCTATGATCCCATGCCTGCAAAAACTGTGCATGTGATAACTACAAACTCAGGTAGGGACTACTCACATGCATAGTTACTTGTGGAAGAAACCATTTGCAGGATTTGAGGCCTAAGTATCTAAAATCTGTCTATAATAAAATGAATATTTTGTATTTATAAAATCCCCCCATCTTTAAAGGAGCTAGTGATTTTTGCAATTATATAATAAGCCAAATGTGAATTATTTCTTAATACATTATAGTTTGTTTATTATACCAAAAGAAAAAAGGGCTAAAAATAACAATTATCTGTTGGTTATTTCCAGACACAAAGTGCTGAGGTTTTGTCCTTGTTAAGCAGATTATCTTCGCTTTTTCCTCTGGAATGCATGTAAAACAGCTCTTGCTTCGCTGTAAGCCTTAGGAAAAAGTTCAGCACTAAATTACCTGTTGTCTGGGGACTTACATTTTGCAATAAGCTGTTGAAATTGCATTTTAATAAGAAGTCCTGACCTATGATGTGTATTTCCCTTCAAGGCTTTACAAGCCATTTTTGCTTATGGAGGTCTTGACCTGAGAAGCTCAACCTGGATAACCACAACCAGAGGGGATAAAATGCAACACCTAGGAGATTTCAGTAAACAGTAAAACCATTCCAACTTAATCTGTGCTAAAATGTTTGGAATGTGAGAGCCACCGATGATGCCCGTTGTCTGTGTGTCTGACTGAATCCTTTCTTTTCTCTGAGGAAAGCAGAGCCTGGGAACTAGGCCAAATGCCTGCCACTTACCTTAAATTGATCAGCCACTTTGAGATTAAAAACAGTGAAAACTGCAACACCAGGAAAACAAGGCTCCCTTCACATTAAATGCAAAATGGAACACTGGATTTGCTGTGATCTTTTTTCGATTTTACCTAGTGTCCACTTTTTCCATTTCTGCTCAAAGGTAGAAGCCAATAGTTACAGCATCATGGCCAAGTATTCATTAAGCTTTATAAAAATGAAATTTATGGCTATTTAGAAGTTGGCACAAAGGCAGGTAGTTGCTGGAGAAAGAATATAGTTTTGAAACATTGGTCTATAACATTGAACATACCGTTTCAAAGAAAAACTATAGTCTACTTTTGTCTGTTTTATTTAGAATATTATTTAAATATGTGCCCAAGATAATCACAGGGGTAAACTTCCTGTTTTCCATTTTGTACATTTATAAGTCAATCCACGAGATTTCTCTGTTTTGTAAGAATGATTGATTGCATTGTTGAACTAGACACAGAGATGAAAATAGTCGGACAAATTCACCAATGGTATAAGCAGGTTGAACTCCGTTAAATTAATGGAGTTGTGTCATCTCTCTCTCTCTGGGAAGTAGAATTAAGAGTACAAAACAAAGACCCTGTATGATGATTCAGAAATGACTTAGGCCACATCTACAGTAGAAAACATTTGATGGTGTACCTATTCCAGCAAATCCTCCTAGTGGACATGCAGCTGGTATAAAGAGTACTTTTGCTAGTATGGTTTATGCTGGTTCTCCAAGAAAAATAAACTACACTGGCAAAAGCAATACACTAAAAAGTTAGGTCGACCCAGGAATGTTGCTCAGGAGTGTGAAAAAAAACCTAGTTACTGCCTCTTGGGGAGGTGGATTACCTACACTGAGAGGAGAACTCCTGCTGTTGGTGTAGTTAGTATCTACACTGATGTGCTACAGATGAACCACTGTAGCATTCAAGTGTAGACAAACCTAATCTGTCTCTACACCTGGGCTTTTGGCAGTATAGAAATGCTGTAAAAAGTCACACCCCTACTCAACATGACTATGACAACACAAGTTTCTAGTGTAGACCTGGCCTCATAATTTCAGCTTTTTATGATGCAAAATGGTTTATACTATTTTCTGTCACAAGTTGCCATAAATGTGCCTTTATTCATGTAACATCACAATCCAATTTGTGTGCTATTGCAATCATCTCCATAGTAGTGAATAATGATTCCACACCCAGAAGACTCTGGTATCAGTGTAAGAAACAGGTAAAAGCAGATGGCTTTCGAACAGGTATTACTTTGATAATTGGCAATGGTGGGAGAGAAAATACTGAAAAGGTAGATTACACTTCAACATTGGCATTGGTTAAAACGGTGTTCTTCCCCCTCAACTGACAACCCTACCCTAGAACAAATGAGCAGTCTGTTGCTGATGTGAGGTGGTGGTGGAGTCAGCCCCAGGGTTGTGAAGAGGTGTTAGCTCTCCAGCAGCAGCCACACTTGCTGTGCCCTTTTGGGGTTCAGGTTCTACCTGCAGTGGAGGTACGCTTGGGCTCCCTGGGTGTTCAGTCTGGGAGGTAGGCCCACGGGAATAAATTCCTTCTCTGTCCCTGCTGTGTCTCTGCAAGTAGCTGTATTATTTTTTTCTTTCCTTCCAGAAGAGTCATTTCCTTGTTTTTAATCTCCTCCGCCTCTCCACCCCCATTTTAAGGTCAGAGCAAGCGGAAAAAACATGATTTTTTAGCTGTGCATGTCCTGGAAGGCCATGTATGCTGGCCCTGCAGTGCCCTGGCTTAAATCAAGAGGAGGTCAGCCAGAGAAGGCCAAAAGTAAAACAAAAAATATATTCCCTGGGAGTGAGTTGCGGATTAGCTAGAGAAGAATAGCTCACGCATATGAGCTCTCCAAATCCCATGCTCACAGTGTCTGCTTCTAGATATATCTATTTTCTCCCTGTGGTGGGCTGCACATACAGCCATAGGGCTAGAATAACCACACTGTGTGGCCATGCCACCGTGAGAGCATTAACCCTGGGTTAAGGGCCAGGAATGCGTACTGTGGATTGCACTATCATTGGGTATAGTGGGGAGGTGACTCCTACCTCAGATCACTGAGGAATTTTTTAGGTTCTTTCTTTCCTCCCACAGAAAGTAAACCAATGCCCCATTGTGCTAGATTGGGTACAAACACATAACAAACCAACAGCCAATGCACTGAAGAGCATACTGTCTAAGTGTATATGGGAGTTACAGATCCATTAAAATTCTTATTTGAAAATGGAAAGGAGTACTTGTGGCACCTTAGAGACTAACCAATTTATTTGAGCATGAGCTTTCGTGAGCTACAGCTCACTTCATTGGATGCATACCGTGGAAACTGCAGCAGACTTTATATATACACAGAGAATATGAAACAATACCTCCTCCCACCCCACTGTCCTGCTGGTAATAGCTTATCTAAAGTGATCATCAGGTTAGGCCATTTCCAGCACAAATCCAGGTTTTCTCACCCTCCACCCCCCCACACAAATTCACTCTCCTGCTGGTGATAGCCCATCCAAAGTGACAACTCTTTACACAATGTGCATGATAATCAAGTTGGGCCATTTCCTGCACAAATCCAGGTTCTCTCACCCCCTCACCCCCCTCCCAAAAACCACACACACAAACTCACTATCCTGCTGGTAATAGCTCATCCAAAGTGACCATTCTCCCTACAATGTGCATGATAATCAAGGTGGGCCATTTCCAGCACAAATCCAGGTTTTCTCACATCCCCCCCACCCCCATACACACACAAACTCACTCTCCTGCTGGTAATAGCTCATCTAAACTGACCACTCTCCAAGTTTAAATCCAAATTAAACCAGAACATCTGGGGGGGGGGGTAGGAAAAAACAAGAGGAAATAGACTACCTTGCATAATGACTTAGCCACTCCCAGTCTCTATTTAAGCCTAAATTAATAGTATCCAATTTGCAAATGAATTCCAATTCGGCAGTTTCTCGCTGGAGTCTGGATTTGAAGTTTTTTTGTTTTAAGATAGCGACCTTCATGTCTGTGATTGCGTGACCAGAGAGATTGAAGTGTTCTCCGACTGGTTTATGAATGTTATAATTCTTGACATCTGATTTGTGTCCATTTATTCTTTTACGTAGAGACTGTCCAGTTTGACCAATGTACATGGCAGAGGGGCATTGCTGGCACATGATGGCATATATCACATTGGTGGATGTGCAGGTGAACGAGCCTCTGATAGTGTGGCTGATGTTATTAGGCCCTGTGATGGTGTCCCCTGAATAGATATGTGGGCACAATTGGCAACGGGCTTTGTTGCAAGGATAAGTTCCTGGGTTAGTGGTTCTGTTGTGTGGTATGTGGTTGTTGGTGAGTATTTGCTTCAGGTTGCGGGGCTGTCTGTAGGCAAGGACTGGCTTGTCTCCCAAGATTTGTGAGAGTGTTGGGTCATCCTTTAGGATAGGTTGTAGATCCTTAATAATGCGTTGGAGGGGTTTTAGTTGGGGGCTGAAGGTGACGGCTAGTGGCGTTCTGTTATTTTCTTTGTTAGGCCTGTCCTGTAGTAGGTAACTTCTGGGAACTCTTCTGGCTCTATCAATCTGTTTCTTTACTTCTGCAGGTGGGTATTGTAGTTGTAAGAAAGCTTGACAGAGATCTTGTAGGTGTTTGTCTCTGTCTGAGGGGTTGGAGCAAATGCGGTTGTATCGCAGAGCTTGGCTGTAGACGATGGATCGTGTGGTGTGGTCAGGGTGAAAGCTGGAGGCATGCAGGTAGGAATAGCGGTCAGTAGGTTTCCGGTATAGGGTGGTGTTTATGTGACCATTGTTTATTAGCACTGTAGTGTCCAGGAAGTGGATCTCTTGTGTGGACTGGACCAGGCTGAGGTCCTATCCTATCCTATCCTAACCTATCCTAAAGGATGACCCAACACTCTCACAAATCTTGGGAGACAGGCCAGTCCTTGCCTACAGACAGCCCCGCAACCTGAAGCAAATACTCACCAACAACCACATACCACACAACAGAACCACTAACCCAGGAACTTATCCTTGCAACAAAGCCCGTTGCCAATTGTGCCCACATATCTATTCAGGGGACACCATCACAGGGCCTAATAACATCAGCCACACTATCAGAGGCTCGTTCACCTGCACATCCACCAATGTGATATATGCCATCATGTGCCAGCAATGCCCCTCTGCCATGTACATTGGTCAAACTGGACAGTCTCTACGTAAAAGAATAAATGGACACAAATCAGATGTCAAGAATTATAACATTCATAAACCAGTCGGAGAACACTTCAATCTCTCTGGTCACGCAATCACAGACATGAAGGTCGCTATCTTAAAACAAAAGAACTTCAAATCCAGACTCCAGCGAGAAACTGCTGAATTGGAATTCATTTGCAAATTGGATACTATTAATTTAGGCTTAAATAGAGACTGGGAGTGGCTAAGTCATTATGCAAGGTAGCCTATTTCCTCTTGTTTTTTCCTACCCCCCCCCCCCAGATGTTCTGGTTTAACTTGGATTTAAACTTGGAGAGTGGTCAGTTTAGATGAGCTATTACCAGCAGGAGAGTGAGTTTGTGTGTGTATGGGGGTGGGTTTTTGGAGGGGGGTGAGGGAGTGAGAGAACCTGGATTTGTGCAGGAAATGGCCTAACTTGATTATCATGCACATTGTGTAAAGAGTTGTCACTTTGGATGGGCTATCACCAGCAGGAGAGTGAATTTGTGTGGGGGGGTGGAGGGTGAGAAAACCTGGATTTGTGCTGGAAATGGCCTAACCTGATGATCACTTTAGATAAGCTATTACCAGCAGGACAGTGGGGTGGGAGGAGGTATTGTTTCATATTCTCTGTGTATATATAAAGTCTGCTGCAGTTTCCACGGTATGCATCCGATGAAGTGAGCTGTAGCTCACGAAAGCTCATGCTCAAATAAATTGGTTAGTCTCTAAGGTGCCACAAGTACTCCTTTTCTTTTTGCGAATACAGACTAACACGGCTGTTATTTGAAAATGGAGTGAATCACAGTGGCCTTCATGGCATCTGTCTCTTGAATCCGATTACAAACACAACATGGGCTGAGTGGAATTTGTGACTCCCCCTTGGGAATTTGAAGAGTGGGGTGGATTCTGGTGGTCAGCAGCATAGAAATTATTTTTTTTCCAGCTAAGGTCCTTTATTTCTTTCTGGGCTCTATGAGTATAGAAATTAGTGTGCAAACATGTATTATTATAACAAGTTTGTTCTTACATGGATATTTATGGAAGTGGACTTCAGTGATATAATTTTCTAAAATTTGATAAGTGACAGATAAAATTTTCAAAAGGACCTAAGTGACTTAGGAGCTCCTAACTCAATTACGCACTTTTAGAAAATAGGACTTAGGTACCCAAACCCCATTGACTTTCATTGGGAGATGGGTGCCTAATGGCCATTTTTGTCTTTGAAAATCTTCCCTTCCAGCTCCAAAGTGATTTAGGCACTTCTGAAAATTTTACCCAGTAGTCCTTTTCATTTAAATAGCTCTGTTCACCGGAATATCTCAAGCACTTTACAAACAGTAATTGTTAAAATCTCACAAGGATGAACCTGTGCTCTAGGGAAACAGTAGTAGTAGTATGCAAACTGATGCAGTTAAGTGATTTCTTCAATATCACACAGCAAGTCAGTCGGAGTCAGGAGAATTTTTGCATTGATATAGAGAAAGCGTGAAAGTCTTTTTTCCACTTTTGTGCCAGCTGCTGAGCACATCTGTTTTCTATACATATCTATATATTTTAGTGATTCCTGAAGACCGTGTGCATCCCTCCTGCCCGTAACACAAAGGGGATAACAATCAAAACACTGGATGAATATTTTGCTCAAACATGGAACTTTTCTGTGGTAAAGAAAAATGTAGACTGAAAAGAAACATGGCCTTACTTTACATGTGTCAAGGTTAATTCCCCACTCTGGCAAGGACTCTAAAAATTAATACTGGCCACTCCAGGCTTGTATTAAACTCCCAAGGCTACAGCTTCTCTTTGACCTTGGATTGGTAGATGCTGTCACCACCCAAGTGCAGAACCCCTTTGAGAACCCAGGAAGGCGCACTTGGGAATTCCTTCCTGTGGGGTACCCCCACGCCCTTTCACCCCCACTCTGGGGAAGAGTTGAGAAAGGGAAAAAAAAAAAAAGGAATCAGCTGTTGCCACCAGCTAATTAAACAACATGCACAAACCTCTTAACACAAAAATCCAATTCTGTTCTTAAAATAGGTAAATTTTATTAATAAAAAAAGAAAGAAAATACATCTGGGAACTCAGGCTATTACTAGATTTTAAAAGAGCAACTACAAGATTTAAGCACCAAGAATAGCTTTCTTGAGGTCCAGCTTAAAGGTTACAAGCAAAACAAAAGCACCTGGGGTTAGCACAGAGGAATCCACAAGCCATAACAAAATAAAAGGGATAAACCTAGTCGTGTCTTCCTAGACATTTCTTGATATACTTATATATCTGGGGTTTTAAATGAGTAGTTTTTAGGTATGATACTGATGATTTTTTCATACCTGGCCCAAGCTTCTTATAGCACAGCTGTTGCCCTGTTTGTCTCTCCTCGGGAGAACAACACAGACAAACAGGTTTCAGGGTAGCAGCCGTGTTAGTCTGTATCCTCAAAAAGAAAAGGAGTACTTGTGGCACCTTAGAGACTAACACATTTATTTGAGCATAAGCTTTCTTGAGCTACAGCTCACTTCATCGGATGCATTCATACAGCCCTACATGCTCTCTGGCATGTTTATTGTACCAGGCCTTTTGCTCTTGTTGAACATCCTTTAGGTTTTCTCAAACAAGGGCAAGAGAGTCTTTGAGGGTGTTTTGCAGATTGGTTACAAAGTCCAAAATGTTAGTTCCTGGAGAAGATGTAACTCCCTCCCATTACTGCTTCACCAACTATAATGGCCCCTTAACTCTGTGGCCATAAACGAGTTCAAAGGGTGAAAACCCCAAACTGGGATGTGGTGCAGCCCTGTAGGCAAAGAGCAACTGCTGCAACAGTAGGTCCCAGTCATTGGAGTGCTTATTCATGAATTTATGTATCATGGCCCCCAAAGTTCCATTTAACTTCTCCACTAGGCCGTTCGTTTGATGGTGGTAAGGGGTGGCAACCAAGTGGTTCACCCCATGAACTTCCCAAAGATGTTTCATGGTCCCTGCCAGGAAGTTAATTCCCAAATCCGTAAGGATGTCGGAGGGCCAACCTACTCTGGCAAAAATGCCAAGCTCATGCTTTTAGCCCTGGTGTTTCTTAGAGCTACTGCTTCTGGCCATTGGGTGGCAAAATCCATGAAGATCAGTATGTACAGCTTTCCTCTGGGTGTCTTCTTAGGGAAAGGACCCAGAATATCCACAGCTACATGCTGAAATGGAACCCCAATTATGGGAAGTGGCTGGAGAGGGGCCTTGACCTGGTCTTTGGGTTCTCCAACCCTCTGGCACACCTCACAAGACCAGATGTAGGTAGAAATGTCCTTGCCCATTCCCTCCTGGTGGAATGACTTTCCCAAACTGTCTTTGGCCCTATTTACCCCAGCATGGCCACTAGGGTGATTGTGGACTAAGCTCAAGAGCTTTTCCCTATACTTAGTTGGAACTACTAACTGTCTCCGAGGATGCCAGCCTTCCTTGTGCCCACGAGAAGGGGTTTCCTTGTATAAGAGTCCTCCTTCTACAACAAACCAGGATCTATTCGAAGAGCTGAGAGGCGGTAGGTAATTCCATGCTGCCGTCCAAGTTCCCTTGAGGCTTTCATCCACTTCCTAATCTGCCTGGAACTGCTCTCTTGATACTGGAGACATTTGTTCCTTGCTGAGTTGTGGACTTGGGCTTGCTCTCACTGGAAGCGATACAGGTGATGCGGGTGTCTCCGTCGACTATGAACCACTCTCTGCTGGTGCACTAGGTGGTATTTCAGACTCCGGTTGAGCTTCTTGTGCCAGTTTAGCTGCTGCTGCAGGTGCAGGCTCTGTGGTGCCCTTTGGTGCTGGCTCCCCTGACTCTGGTGGGGTTGCAAGCACGGGCTCTGGTGCTGACTACTCTGCCAGTTCCAATCCTTGGGCTGATTCTGGCTAGGTCACAGGAACTGGATCTACAACCACTGCCATAGACTCGGGTCTGGGGTCTGGTTCCACCACCTCTGGCTGGTCCTTGTAGGAGGTTCAGGAATGGAGTTAGGTGTGGAGGCCTGTTTAGCCTGGCTGTGGGTGACCATCCCTACCCTTTTTGTTAGCCTCACATGGCTAGCTAAGTCTTCTTCCAGTAGCATGGGAATGGGATAATTGTCATAGACTGCAAAAGTCCATATTCCTGACCAGCCCTTGTATTGGACAGGCAACTTGGCTGTAGGCAAGTTAAAAGAGTTGACCTTAAAGGGTTGCACTGTCACTTGGGCCTCTGGGTTGATAAATGTGGGGTCCACCAGGGATTGGTGGATGGCTGACACCTGTCCAGTGTCTCTCCATGCAGTAATCTTCCTCCCGCCCACACTCACAGTTTCTCTTTGCTCTGGAGGTATTTGAGAGGCATCTGGGCCTGAAAGCTCTCGGTGGGATCCCGGGGTGATGAGTTGCAGTTGGCTGGTGCTCTTGGGGTAGCTGGCCTTCACATGCCCCAGCTCATTACATTTAAAGCATCACCCTGCTGACGGTGGGCTGGGGCGAGGTGAGTGGTTGGAGAGTAAGGTGGTGGGACGAGAGGGCATCTGGGGTCTCCCTGGCTGTGTGAAGGGCTCCTCCTTGTGAGGTGGTGCCTTGGGCTGACCCCGATGGTGGTTTGTCATCTTGGGTTGCCCCTTCTGGTATCCCCACCAACTGCTACTAGCTTTTTTCTTCTCCGTCACCTCCACCCATTTGGCTCCAATCTCCCCCGCTTTGATTACAGTTTTGGGCTTGCCATCTAGGATGTACCTTTCTACTTCCTCAGGAACACCCTCTAAGAACTGCTCCATTTGTATTAGGAGAGAGACAGATCTTCCAGAGACTTAACATTTGCTCCTGATATCCAGGCATCCCAATTTTTTACAATGTGGTAGGCATGTCAGGAAAATTCCATGTCTGGTTTCCACCTTATGGCTCTGAACCACCAATGGGCCTGCTTGGGGATTAGCCCCATCCTAATTCTGGCTTTTGTTTAAAAAGTTCATACTCGTTCATGTGTCCTTTAGGTATTTCAGCTGCCATCTCTTCTAAGAGTCCACTGAGTTGTGGCCTCAGCTCCACCGTATACTGGTCTGTAGGGATGTTGTACCCAAAGCAGGACCTTTCAAATTTTTCTAAGAAGGCCTCTGTATCATCGTCTATCTTGTATGTGGGGAATTTCTTGGAATGGGGAGCAGTACCTGGAGGACGACTGTTAGGGCTACCTGGCTGACCAAGCTTAGCCCTTTCCAGTTCTAAGTGCTTCAACTCCATTTCCACCTCCAAGCGCTTCGCCTCTCTCCTCCGCTTCCAAGTGCTTTGCGTCCGCTTCCAACCGCTTCTCCTCTCCTCCACCTCCAAGTGCTTTGATTCTGCTTCCACCTCCAAGTGCTTCATCTGTAGGAAGAAATTCCTGTCTTCTGCAGTTAAAACTTGATCTGGGTAAAGGGCATCCCTCCATTTTGGCACCTGGATTTCGGGTTGGGGAGGGCTGACAATTCCCTCTGGGGAAATCCCTGGTTCCCCCATCCCCTCCCTGCATTTCTGTCTTGGAGCTGGATGTCTGGGCTTGATCTGGGTCTGTGGCATGCCACTTTGGGAAGACTGGCTGCTTTAGGGCTTCGGTGCCCGACTGCAACCTCATGCACAGGGCTGCCCTACTCTAGCCTAGCTATTTTGTTGCTACAAAGCTAGAAAAAAAAATGCTTGTTGGACTCCCTGGCTTTGCAGGCTGAACCCTTTGTGTGCTTGTTCCCCCTCAGGCAGCAAAGAAAAGAAAAGAAAAAAGAAAAGAAAAGAAAAAAACCCCCTCCCTGGCTTTTTAGGCTTCCAAAAGAAAAAATGTGTCCTTTTAAAATCCTGAGGTTTGCGCCTCTGGTTCAAAATGATCCCATCACTCTGCCACCATGTCAAGGCTAATTCCCCATTCTGGCACTTCAAGTGCAGAAGGTGGGGGCCAGCAAAGAGTCTAAAAATTAATACTAGCCACTCCAGGCTTGTATTAAACTCCCACAGTTACAGCTTTTCTCTGACCTTGGATTGGTAGATGCTGCCACCCGCCAAGTAAAGAACCTCTTTGAGAGCCAAGGAAGGCACACTTGGGAATTCCTTCCTGTGGGGTACCCTCAAGTCCTTTCACCCCCCGCCCTGGGGAAGAGCTGAGGAGAAAAAAAGAAAATCAGCCATTGCCACCAGCTAATTAAACAACATGTGCACTAAGTCAGCAGGGAATCCGCAACACGTTGACTTCTTCAAGGATACTGCCTAGTCCCTCCCTGGACTATTTCCTACCACGACTCCTGTAGTTGAAATTGGGGTATCTTTGGAGTCTCTGGGCTCCTTGGATGGTGGCTGCAATCTCCCCGGGGCATCAGAAGGTACTTGGGTGCCTGCCTGGGTCTCGGCGTCTCCTGCTCCTGCGGTTCAGGATTTCGGCTGCTCCTCAGATTGAGCCAGCCAGGTGCGTCCTTCGTCCTCGGCGGTCAGCCCAGATTGAGCTGGGCTGTTCCCTTTTATGTTGCAGCAACAGTTGGAGCATGCCCAGCAAGGGTGAGGGGGCGTGGCTTCTGTTACCCAGAGTGCTGTCTTAACCCTTTCATCTCCAGTGTGGGGCAAGTACACCCCATCGGAGGAAGTTACAATTAACAGTCAGATGATGCCTTTTGAAAAAATAAATTCCCAGCCTCATTTCATAAACACAGACCCTTAAAAACTAAAGGTATGTTCAGTGTGCCTTTCTCATAACACATATTATAGTTTTCGTAGCATTTAATCATAGAATCATAGAATATCAGGGTGGGAAGGGACCTCAGGAGGTCATCTAGTCCAACCCCCTGCTCAAAAGCAGGACCCATCCCCAATTAAATCATCCCAGCCAGGGCTTTGTCAAGCCTGACCTTAAAAACTTCTAAGGAAGGAGATTCCACCACCTCCCTAGGCAACACATTCCAGTGTTTCACCACCCTCCTAATGCCAGAAGGGACCATTACATTATCTAGTTTGATATCTCAGGCCATTAATTCTCACCCAGATGCACCTATATTATGCCACAGACTTCAGAGTAAAACATTTCAGTCCTCAGGAAACTGAACTGTGTGCTAGAAGGAGAGAATGGGAAAGACCCAAGTGCCATCAGTGCCTGAGGCCCCTGCAATGGCAGGGAATTAACTAGGTGAGATATGTCCAGATGATCCACAGTGACAAACCTCCTTTTCTCCTCCGTTGTTTGAAAGCTCTGTAGAATTGACATTGGTCTAGATAGCCAGCCCTCCATTAATAGGCCTGGGGATTGGGAGGAGTGCACCTGTATGAAATCGGAAGTGCAATCCCAGTCTGAAAGTGGCATTAGATGCTCCAAATGGGGGAGGAGGAACATGGGCCTTCAAGCATTTCCACCGTGGCTGGCGGACAGAAGCTGGTGAAGCTCATACTACTTCTCCAAAAGGTGGAGAAAATGTACTTGGGAGGCCACCAAGCAACCTGGGAGACCTGCTTCCTTCTCCTCTGCAGGCAGGATGCTTCCAGGGTCGAGTATTGGGTGCACTTCACTCCGCACACCCCAAGAGCTGCCATATAGGCCACTGGATTATTGTGAATGTATTTTTATAATGAGTCCTTGATGTTAAGAATTTTTCCCTTCCTCCCTTGCCCCCCCATTCATTAGTGTGAAGCATTTTATATCAAGATCTATGGTAGAGCCAGATACATCGCATCCAACTTGGGCCAGCTGAGATGCTTGTTATAGTGAGTACTGAAGCATTAACATTCATAGCACAGTCTGGGGGCATTCTGGTTATCAAATGGCAAACTGGAAGGGTGAATTTGTTGGAGTTCAATACTTCTGTAAATAGTATTCTTAAGTTCAACTGAGGTTTTGAAGATACTTATTCTAAATTCTTTTGTTGATTTTTGCACCAAACTAATTTTTTATCACATAACCAAGTCAGATCTGTATTTTGCATTTGGTTCAGAATGCACAACCATTGAGGATATAGAACGAAAATCCGCCCACCATCCTTTTTTGTTTTGTTGGTGATAAAGGGTTCGAGGCTCAGAGGGATTGGAGTTCAAAGTGCTGCTTGCTTGTGAGCTATTTTGTTGAGCTGTACTTAAGTTATTTTAAGTTATTCACATACCTACCCTTTCTATTATACTCCTACCTCTGTCTCTTTCATTCTCTCTAGGTGTTCATTCTCTCTGTAGGTGTTCTTGTGTTGCATTGTATCTTTTTCTTCAAAAAACAAACATTTAAATAGAAAAAGGATTCAGAAGAACTCTTGATGACCTGATATTTTGCTTATCAGTACAACTTGCATTTTACTCTCAGGAAACAAGTGATAAAGCCGGAGAATTACTCATGATGGATGGCACCAAGCACAAAGGCCTTTTTGACAGAACTCTTAACAAACTTGGAATTTTTATATTATACTTACACATTTTTACACTTCCTTGCTTAAGTGATAAAGATGTGGGGAGGAGATGATATTTCACTCATAATTTAAAATCTTGTTTTAGGTTTTATGTCCATGAAACTTTGGACCAATGGTTACTTTTCACTTTGAAACTCTCAAAAACAAGAACAGCCAACTTTGTTCAAAATATCTTTCTTGCAAAATTTCAGTAGCAACTGACTCACCAGCCACCTTTGACATATTACTTGTGTGTATTATGGACAGGGAGGGAGGACAGGTGAGGGAGAAAACTCTTGCATGCTGCTGCTGATCCCCTTCCTTTTGTCCAAGTTTCCTCCCACAGGGTTCGTTCACCCTGTTGGCATTCTCACATAGATGGTCAATGGTCCAACCACTGGTCCATGTATCTGCTGTGTGGTCTTCCTCAAAAAAATCAGTGACTCAACAATAGAGAATGTCACTAATTCATAGAATATCAGGGTTCGAAGGGACCTCAGGAGGTCATCTAGTCCAACCCCCCTCACTCTTCTCTTCTGCAGACTAAATAATCCCAGTTCCCTCAGCCTCTCCTCATAAGTCATATGCTCCAGCCCCCTAATCATTTTTGTTGCCTTCTGCTGGACTCTTTCCAATTTTTCCAAATCCTTCTTGTAGTGTGGGGCCCAAAACTGGACATAGTACTCCAGATGAGGGGAATGCCGAATAGAGGGGAATGATCACATCCCTCAATCTGCTGGCAATGCTCCTACCTATACAGCACAAAATGTCGTTAGCCTTCTTGGCAACAAGGGCACACTGTTGACTCATATCCAGCTTCTCTGTAACCCCACACTGTAACCCCTAGATCCTTTTCTGCAGAACTGCTGCCTAGCCACTTGGTCCCTACTCAGTAGCAGTGCATGGGATTCTTCCGTCCTAAGTGCAGGACTCTGCACTTGTCCTTGTTGAACCTCATCAGATTTCTTTTGGCCCAATCCTCTAATTTGTCTAGGTCCCTCTGTATTCTATCTCCCACTCCTCCCAGTTTAGTGTCATCTGCAAACTTGCTGAGGGTGCAATCCATGCCATCTTCCAGATCATTAATGAAGATATTGAACAAAACCGGCCCCAGGACCGATCTTTGGGGCACTCCGCTTGATACTGGCTGCAGACATGGAGCCATTGATCACTACCCATTGAGCCCAGTGATCTAGCCAGCTTTCTAACCAGTGTGACAAATTTCCTCCTCTGCCTTGGTGGGTTCTGCGCTTATTGGTGGATTTGCTCGCCTCAGAGGTTCATGGCAGCCCTCAGTTTGGCCACTTTTGTGGCTCAAATCTGCCGTTCACTCAGTTAGCCTCATCACTGGCCAGCATGGGGAAAAGGAAGAACAATCCCCGCAGTCTCTGCTGATCCACCTAGTGGATCGGGGAACAGGCCAGAGACCTTCCCCTCTGGTGGAACCCACAGTCCAGTTCAACTCTTCTGATATCAAGTAGGGAGTTGGGGGGATGGAGGGATGGGAGGAACCCGGGCTGCCCTCTACTCCGGGTTCCAGTCCAGGGCCCTGTGGATTGCAGCTGTCTACAGTGGCTCCTGTAACAGCTGCGTGACAACTACAACTCCCTGGGCTACTTCCCCATGGCCTCCTCCCAACACCTTCTTTATTTTCACCACAGGACCTTCCTCCTCTGATAATGCTTGTACTTCTCAGTCTGCCAGTCGCATGCCTTCTCACTCTCAGCTTCTTGCGCCTCGTGCACCCAACTCCTCGCACGCATGCCACAAACTGAAGTGAGCTCCTTTTTAAACCCAGGTGCCCTGATTACCCTGCCTTAATTGATTCTAGCGGCCTTGCCTTAATTGATTCTAGCAGCTTCTGCAGCTTCAGGCAGCAGGTGTTCTAATCAGCCTGTCTGCCTTAATTGTTTCCAGAAAGTCCCTGATTGTTCTGGAACCTTCCCTGTTACCTTACGCAGGGAAAAGGGTCCTACTTAACCTGCGGCTAATATATCTGCCTTCTATCACTCTCCTGTAGCCATCTGGCCTGACCCTGTCACACCACTTTACAGTCCATTCATCCAGCTCATACTTCTTTAACTGCTAGGCAAGAATACTGTGGGAGACCGAACCAAAAGCTTTGCTAAAGTCCAGGAATAACACATCCACTGCTTTCCCCTCATCCACAGAGCCAGTTATCTCATCATAGGAGGCAATTAGATTAGTCAGGCATGACTTGCCCTTGGTAAATCCATGCTGACTGTTCCCAATCACTTTCCTCTCCTCTAAATGCTTCAAAATTGATTCCTTGAGGACTTGCTCCATGATTTTTCCAGGGACTGAGGTGAGGTTGCCTGTTCTGTAGTTCCCCAGATCCTCCTCCTTCCCTTTTTTAAAGATGGGCACTACATTAGGCTTTTTCCAGTCATCCAGGACTTCCCCCGATTGCTATGAGTTTTCAAAGATAATGCCCAATGGCTCTGCAATCACATCCGCCAACTCCTTTAGCACCCTTGGATGCAGCGCATCTGGCCCCATGGACTTGTGTTCGTCCAGCTTTTCTAAATAGTCCTGAACCACTTCTTTCTCCACAGAGGGTTGGTCACCTCCTCCCCATGCTGTGCTGCCCAGCGCAGTAGTCTGGGAGCTGACCTTGTTCGTGAAGACAGAGGCAAAAAAAGCATTGAGTACATTAGCTTCTTCCACATCCTCTGTCACTAGGTTGCCTCACCCATTCAGTAAGGGGCCCACACTTTCCTTACCTTCTTCTTGTTGCTAACATACGTGAAGAAACCCTTCTTGTTACTCTTAACATCCCTTGCTAGCTGCAACTCCAGGTGTGATTTGGCCTTCCTGATTTCACTCCTGCACACCTGAGCAATATTTTTATACTCCTGCCTGGTTATTTGTCCAATCTTCCACTTCTTGTAAGCTGCTTTTTTATGTTTAAGATCAGCAAGGATTTCAGTGTTAAGCCAAACTGGTCGCCTGCCATATTTACTATTCTTTCTACACATCGGGATGGTTTGTTCCTGCAACCTCAAGAAGGATTCTTTAAAATACAGCCAGCTCTCCTGGACTCCTTTTCCCCTCATGTTATTCTCCCAGGGCATCCTGCCCATCAGTTCCCTTTGTGAGTCAAAGTCTGCTTTTCTGAAGTCCAGGGTCCGTATTCTGCTGCTCTCCTTTCTTCCTTGTGTTAGGATCCTGAACTCGACCATCTCATGGTCACTGCCTCCCAAGCTCCCATCCCCCTTCCCCTACTAATTCTTCCCTGTTTGTGAGCAGCACGTCAAGAAGAGCTCTGCCCTTAGTTGGTTCCTCCAGCACTTGCACTAGGAAATTGTCCCCTATACTTTCCAAAAAGTTCCTGGATCGTGTGTGCACTGCTGTATTGCTCTCCCAGCAGATATTGGGGTGATTGAAGTCCCCCATGAGAACCAGGGCCTGTGATCTAGTAACTTCTGTTAAATATCAAAAGGGTCGCTGTGTTAGTCTGGATCTGTAAAAGCGGCAAAGAGTCCTGTGGCACCTTATAGACTAACAGATGTATTGGAGCATAAGCTTTCATAGGTAAATACATGCATCCGACAAAGTGGGTATTCACCCATGAAAGCTTATGCTCCAATACGTCGTGTCAAGGTTCCTTCCTGACTCTGAACTCTAGGGTACAGATGTGGGGACCTGCATGAAAGACCCCCTAAGTTTATTCTTACCAGCTTAGGTTAAAAATTTTCCCAAGGTACAAACTTTGCCTTGTCCTTGAACCCTATGCTGCCAACACCAAGCGTGTTAAACAAGGAACAGGGAAAAGAGCCTACTTGGAGACGTCTTCCCACAAAATATCCCCCCAAGCCCTACACCCCCTTTCCTGGAGAAGGCTTGATAAAAATCCTCACCAATTTGTACAGGTGAACACAGACCCAAACCCTTGGATCTTAAGAACAATGAAAAAGCAATCAGGTTCTTAAAAGAAGAATTTTAATTAAAGAAAAGGTAAAAGAATCACCTCTGTAAAATCAGGATGGTAAATACCTTACAGGATAATCAGATTCAAAACATAGAGAATCCCTCTAGGCAAAACCTTAAGTTACAAAAAGACACAAAAGCAGGAATATACATTCTATTCAGCACAGCTATTTTACCAGCCATTAAACAAAAGGAAATCTAATGCATTTCTAGCTAGATTACTTATTAACTAACAGAAGTTCTGAGACTGCATTCCTGATCTGTTCCCAGCAAAAGCATCACACAGACAGACAGACCCTTTGTTTCCCCTCCTCCAGCTTTGAAAGTATCTTGTCTCCTAATTGGTCGTTTTGGTCAGGTGCCAGCAAGGCTATCTTAGCTTCTTAACCCTTTACAGATGAAAGGGTTTTGCCTCTGGTCAGGAGGGATTTTGTAGCACTGTTTTCAGAAAGGTGGTTACCCTTCCCTTTATTTTTATGACACATCTGTTAGTCTGCAAGGTGCCACAGGACTCTTTGTAACTTCTGTTAGTTGCCTGAAGAAAGCCTTGTCCACCTCATCCCTCTTGTCTGGTGGTCTATAGCAGACTCCCACCACGACATTACTCTTGTTGCTCACACTTCTAAACTTAATCCAGAGACTCTCAGATTTTGCTGCAGTTTCATACTGGAGCTCTGAGCAGTCATACTGCTCTCTTACATACAATGCAACTCCCCCACCTTTTCTGCCCTGCCTGAACAGTTTATATCCATCCATGACAGTACTCCAGTCATGTGAGTTATCCCACCAAGTCTCTGTTATTCCAATCACATCATAATTCCCTGACTGTGCCAGGACTTCCAGTTCTTCCTGCTTGTTTCCCAGGCTTTTTGGGATAACTCGCTGATCATCCTGCTTTCTCAGTATGAGGCAGGAGTCCTTCCCTCTTGCGCTTTCCTGCTCATGCTTCCTCCTGATATCCCACTTCCCCACTTACCTCCGGGCTTTGGTCTCCTTCCCCCGGTGAACCTAGTTTAAAGCCCTCCTCACTAGGTTAGCCAACCTGCTTGTGAAGATGCTCTTCCCTCTCTTCATTAGGTGGAGCCCATCTCTGCCTAGCAATCCTTCTTCTTGGAACATCATCCCATGGTCAAAGAATTCAAAGCCTTCTCTCCGGCACCACCTGTGTAGCCATTCATTGACTGATGGTCTCTACCTGGGCCTTTTCCTTCCACAGGGAGGATGGATGAGAACACCACTTGTACCTCAAACTCCTTTATCTTTCTTCCCAGAGCCATGTAATCTGCAGTGATCCACTCAAGGTCATTCTTGGCAGTATCAATTCAAAACAACTGCCACCATATCGCCCAGCCTTAAATTAAGAAAGCGGGTCATGGAATATCCTCAACAGAATTTAGGCCAGACCATCAGAAAAAGTGATTAGCATCACTCACAAGCAGCAGATTGAATTCATAGCCAGATTTTAGACAATAAAGTGTATACACAACTGCACCACAGAACAGCATCTGCAATTGATAAACCAACCTGTTCCCCACCAGATTCCTGTAGCGTACTGAAAGCATTACTGATTCTCACGACATGTACACTACATACAGACAGACCTAGGAGTGATGCCAATGGTGATCTGTAAAATAATAAACTCAGGCACGGGCAGGGACAGACAGATTTTCTACCTAGTCTCAAACGAATGTCCCTTCCCAGAGTTGCAAATAAGAAGACAAGCCACTGGAGATTCTAACTTGTATCCACACAAGTTCATTCTGAGTTGTGGACAAGTTTGTACTCTCCTCATAGCCACTTTGTTAGAACTGGACAGATTCATTTGTGAATCTCCAAAATAATCTCCTTTCCCCTTATAAAAAAGTCTTGCCTGGTGCTGCGGTAAGGAGAACATCTTTTTTACAAAGCAAACCCTTTTATTGGCATCTTACCTTCCACATCAATTTTAAACTTTTGGACACTGATTTCAGTTTGGAATAATCTTCTCTCTAGTCTCATCTCCTCTTCCCTCATCTCTTCCCAATGCCCCTTGTCTCTGCAACTTACACTATGGAACAAGTCCTTCCATTTCCTCCCCCATTCTTGTTGCCAGGCTTTCTTTGACACAGCCTCGCACACCTGCAACACTTGACCCAGTCCAACATACGCCCACCTACTCCTGCTTAAAGCATGTCTCTTCAAAAAGATTGCCAAATGCAAGCCTTCCTCTTCTCCCCAGAGGAGCGTTAATGAATAGACATCTGAAAAGACCAAATCCTAAACTCAAATTGAAAATAAAAATTGAAGAATTAACAAGATGCATGTTTATCAACATGATTCAACCACATTGCTTTGCACTGATTCCCAACTCCTCCCATGCCATATGTGCATCATCTGTGTTTATGAATTGTCTGTCTAGACCATAAGCTCTTCCAAGAAGGGACCTGGTTTTCAAATCTATGTGTAAAGCACCTAGAATACGGTTGGCACCATATTATTAATAATAATTAGAATTTTATTTAGGTTGTAATGGCCTTCCTCTCTCCCAGCAGCTGGATTGCTGATGGGTTTGGTTTGAGAGAAACTGGTGGAATGGGACTGAAACAAAGTGTTCCTATGGAGGATGGTGTTGCCTGTTGCCAACTCTATGGAAGACAGGAGCTGCTGTGAGAGCTCTGGCTGTACAAAAGTTGGAGTTTTTGACAATGTGGTCTTGTCTCATTCCTTTAGATATCCCTGATATTACACAATTTTCACACATTTCTCAATGCTCTCATATCTTGGCACAATTACAGTAGAACCACCACAATATGCCAGTCAAACCATATTATCAAATGCCATCAAACAAAAACTCCTCTGCCATATATAACCCCCTTTAAACAAGAGGTGAGCAGGCGGTAATCCAGACTTCCCATAATCAAACCATTGAAAAGCATACAGCAAACCAGCCTTACAGTTGCAATGTATTAATTTAGCAATGAGGAAACCTCAATAGGCTTGGACAAACAAATTAAATATTGATTAATAAATATTAAGTGCTTACTCCCTGTTCCAGCAGTTTTCCATTGTCACACAACCCCACAACCCATCACAACAGGGCCTATGACAGACCACCCCTCCAGGATGTGTCCCATCTCCCCGTACCTGCTGTTGTATTCTGGGGAGTGACTGGTGGCCTCTCTTGTCTGCCTTCGATGAGAGGTACATTGTCTTGTCCAGTGTCCTCAGAGTGGAGGGGTTTCCTAATGGGTGGTTGCCATTTCCATAGAGTGGAGAGTTTGTTGATGTCAGGTGCAAAGGTAAGCGGCCTAGTTCTCCTCTTGTCACTCAGTAGAGAGCAACATTTAGTCACTTCAGGCTGCTGCCATTAGCTAAAAGAAGTCTAGGACAGAGATCAAGGGCTCAGTCTTTATAGGTTCATTGATTCCAAGGCCAGAAGGAACCACTGTTGATGATCTAGTCTGACCTCTTGTATAACACAGGCCAGATCTAACCCTTAAGATCTGGAGAGTGATTGCTAGAGAAAAGCAAGTTACAAGCGTGACCCTGGATTTACATCGGTGCAAATGAGAGAAGTTTCTGAGCTCTGTTTTTTTCCTGACGAGTTCAAAGAGCAGGCAAGCTGCAGCCCCCCTTCTTCAGTGAAATAAATCAAAATATCTTCTGCAAACCTATCTTGAACATAGCCAGCATAGAGGTAAACGAAGCCAGTCAGAAACCAGAAGAAATACCATGTGACTTCCACTATGTGACTAATCACAGCTCAAAAATTTGAAATGTGCGAAAAAAAAACTTGCCTCTGTTTTTACTGACATCCAGATAATGCAAAAACTGTAATATCCAATTACAGTGACATTTTCTGCTGACATGGAACATTTCACAAGAAGCGTGGTTGCATTTTCAGATGATCCATGAATTCAAAAATTTGAATGTTCCTAAGTATGATTCTAATATTTCCCCCGGCTCTAGGCTGGGCCCTGGTTTCTCCACTGAGTTATGTAACTTTCATGCACATTAATGAGAGTTATAGATGTACATCAAAAGGAGACCAAACTGTGTTTATCAAATCCTTGCACCTTCCTACCTCGGTAACAGTTGCACAGATTCATTGGAGGACACAGTTTTGCCCTTAGTATAATACCAGTAAAACAAACATTCTCAGGTAGTATGAGGTTTTAAATTTGCTCTTCCATGCAGGTAAGGTTTGCTTTTTAAAATGGGAAAATGGTGTGTCACTGATTTTGAACTAGAGAATCTCAATGAATAAAGCAGAAAGATTCCCATAGCAACATAATGTTTTGTAAATAATCACTCAGTAGTTCTAAACGTACATAAATTGTTAGATTGCTTTATTGAGTAAATCAAATAATTATGATAGTTTTGATTTGGCAATTTTCTGAGGCAGCACCACCCACTCAAAGGAGCCCCAGCTGAGCCGCGTGATAAAACAGCAATAAAGTAAGGCGGCTAACCATATCAGATTGCGCTTGCATTATTTAAATGGAAATATTTGCATTTGTGGTTTGACATATAGTAAAACCAAGTTATAAAGACACAGTTTATGTGTTTGTTAGCAGCAGCTGCAAATATTAAATCAGCTGCTTTTCCAAGAAGAGCAGGGCTGACAGAACACTCCCTGGGTGGCTCATTTCCTCTCCTCCTACCCCAGACTATTTCAGCATGGAGCATTTGCACCTACTTAATTTAAAACCTATGAAGCTTTTACATTGATGGGCAGGGGAAGGGACGAGCATTCAAGGACGCTCTCTTGGGACCTTCAAAGTAATACTATTTAAAGCAAAGCTTATCACTGATTGTTTATGAATATGATGTATTTGACATAAGTCATCTTCCTTCTCTCTCTTGGCAAACAATAGTTTCTCCACATCCCAGTTTAAGCTAAGCTAAGTAAATCATAAGTAACAAAGCGCATTTCCTTTCTCTTGGTCTGAAAAGATATGTCAGGGTCTCATTGTAGAATTTAATATGTTTGTTTTTCTCTGTTCATTTTTATATACAAGTACAGACGAGGGCTAAAAAAGGTCAAGAATCTGACTTAGGAGCAGAGCAAAACTATTCTATTCTATGTAAAAATGTATTTTTGAAATACACAAAAACAGTTTTGAAGTTTCTTTTTCCAGAACATCTTTCTACTATGATAAAGAGGAGTTGATTGGGAGACTAGGTGGCTCTTGGCATTGGTAACGGCTTTTCACTTCCAGGTTGCAGTTTGACTGTAACACAGACCAATGCCGAGAGAAACTTATTGCCCTCTGATGTGTTTGATGGCCAAATGAATAAGAGGCTCCTGGCCAGGGCCTAGTGGACAGGTGTCCACATCACAGAAACCACCACATTCTAACTGGTGGCCTTGTCAGTCTCGAAGAAGAGTTCAAGGATTGAACCATCATGGAAACTTAACTGTGCTTATACCTTTTAGAGGTGGCCCAACCATTCACACGTGAGGGACATTAACAGTGTAGTGTGGAGAAGTCTGTTGCATTTGTTGTAGCCACTTTGTCACATGGACATCAGTAGAGGTGGGTGAAGGCTGCACAAGAGCATTTGTGCACAGAAGTTTAAGTTCTGAAGATCTCTGTGTTCACACCCTTATTCAGGAACTTTGTGCAAGAGTTTGTTCTGGGGGTGGCTGGAGGGCAGGGGCAAAATGGCTATTTTTTCATAAAATGAACCTTAGTCACATAAAACAAGTATATTTATACATGAACAAGAGTATTTGCTGTTTGTTCTCCTGTTTTAAACAGTTTCAGTTAGCCAAACAGGCTATAGAAACTGTATCAGGTGACTTAGACCATCAATTACACACCATGATGGCCAGGCAAAGTGTCAAACAACCAGTGAATTGTTCATAAAAAACCCTGTTCACTGGATAATTATGAATTACCAATGTACTTGTAAAAATCGAAGCCTGTTTGCAGATAATTCAGGAACAAGAAAACTGAGCTAATTTAATCAGATAAATGAATAATTGACCAGTTATTTTTGCTGTATGCCAGATTTTGCACAGAGAAGGCTTAGGTTGGAGTAGGATCTGGGGTCTTTCTCAGTGAAAACTCTAAATCCTGGCTCCACTGATGTCAATGGCAAAACTCCCACTTTCTGTCTTGATCTCCTCTTGTGCTTATTACACATATAAATTCATTCTTACTATTCTTTCCTCTTTTTCACCCAGCAAAAGCCAGTGTAGCATGGGACAGCAAGCTGAAGTTTGTCCTTGCTTGTGCATCATTAGCAAAACCATTAACTATATTCCATTTGCACAGTCTGTATTATCATTACTGTGCATGTCCAAAAGTACCCAGCTTGACTCTCAGGTCACATGCTAATCTGTAGTTGCAAAGCTTCTTTTTCAACTTGTCAATGGAGCAAATTTAGTAGTCATTGTGGGTTAGACCAGTGGTTTTCAACCTGTAGCCCGTAGACCCCTAGGGATCCATAGACTATATCTAAGATTTCCAAAGATGTCCACACCTCCAGTCAAAAATTTTTAGGAGTCCGCAAATGAGAAAAGGTTGAAAACCACTGGGCTAGACTGTCACAGACTTTATTCATCCAGACAGAGGAATAAGGTCTCCTTTCTGAGCCTTGCTCAGATTGTGACGTCAGCTGCAGTAGAAAGATCAGAGACAACTTGCTAAATACTTCCTGCTACAACAAGAGTGGAGGAAGGGCATGTACAGGTGTGTGGAGTGCGAGGACCGTGGCTTCACCCTCCTACTCACTGGCAAGGGTAGCTGGCCAGGCACCGGGTGGGGAAGATGCGGTGCACAAAAGTGAGTGAAATAATTTACTCCCTCCCATGAGCAAGTAAAGGAGCGGGGTATGAAATTGTGACTGAGTCACAGTTGGTTCTCCGGTCTGCTCCTCGCCTGGCACAGCTACATGCTCCCCCTCTTACAGACTGTAAAAGTTACAATATAGCTCCAAGTGCAACGAACCCCACACAGTCATTTTTCAAACTATTACTGCACTTTAAAACTCTGCCCTGAACTTCCTCATTATAAATAATACTCTACAACCCTAGTTTTATTTGGCTTCTCTGGTAGATGCTCCACCATATATGACCTGGACATTGTTTATCTCTCTTATAAGGTTTCCCCTCTGGAATCATTTCTTGGTTCTGGGGTTGCTAAATTACCCAGACAATAAGAAGAGATCCCCAGAACAGGAAGAGAGGTTGTTTGTAACATTTTCTTTTGTGGGCTTATGGACCTAATTAAGCAAAAGGCAGGCTGTAGCTAGTGATGGGTGTGGATCTCGATCAGAGGCACGGAGGAAGCTCTCAGTATTTCTTGCAAGATGCAACCAATTGAAGTGGCAGGGGCACAGAAGTGGGATTTCTCAGCAGTCCAATATAAATCATTAGGGGACAGAGTTTATTTCAATTTCATTAGAAAAAAGAAGAGGAGTTAGGGCAAGCCTGCCAGACCAATAGGAGTCATGTGGGAAATCTGAAACTGAGTCCTGAGCTTAGTCCCTTAGTAATGGGCCAGAAGAATGGGAAAATGCTTTAAAAGCTGTGCACTCAGCCTTCTTCAGTGACCTTCTTGACAGATACATGAAATAATGCTGAAGAGCTCTGGAGAGAACTGCATCCTGCTTTGAAGATGGCAGAGACTACCAGGGGGAAAAAAAACAGGGCACCTGGAGGTCCCTGCCACTACATGGTGCATATTTTAACTGAAAACAGCAGCAAGTCATGTGGGATTTTACTACCATGATTTCTCTGCCTTTTCTTAATACTAATTAAATATGGAGTAACCCTGGCAACTGTTTGGAATTTATATGGCACCCAAGTTATAAAAACCGTAAAGGGCCTGCCTCACTGCTCTGTTACACTAAATTTATACTTCTGTGATTCCACTGACATAAGTGTAAACCTGCTAACACAATGGCAAATCAGGCTCTTCTACATGGCAATTTTAAAAATTAAAGATTCACTATAGTGGACTGTCACAACTCTCTCCCTTCCCTCCTCCCTAGTCCCTTTGAATAGTGTGGCAAATTGCCGGCACTACTTTGATGGGTCTCACGCTTTCTCTTCTTGGGGAGGGTTCAGGGCACCGTTTCTTGCCCCTGAACTGGGATATTAACTGCCCCACTAGTGTCCTAGAGGAGGGGAGTGGAGAGGGAGGGACCGGGGCCCACCCTCTACTCCGGGTCCCAGCCCAGGGGCCCTAGGGATAGCAGTCAACCGCTTGAACTAGCAGTTCCTTCCCCTGGACTACTTCCCTCTCCTGCCCTTCAGCTTGTGGGGCTTCCTTCCCTCCCTCTGCACAAACCAGGTGTCCCTTTACCTAGGGTCCTGGTCTTCTTAGCCGACCGCAGCACTTCTCCAAACTCTCCTCTGCTTCCCTCCAAACTGCGCTCTGCTCCAACACCAATCCACTCTGTTTCAACTTCTCCAAATTGCTCTTTGCTCCAACGCCAATCCACTCTGCTTCAACTCCTCCAAACCACTCTGCTTTAACTCCTCCTCCTGTCTGATTGAAGCAGGGGGTTTTTATCAGGTGACTGGCTTCAGGTGCTTTAATTAATCTATAGCAAACTTTCTTCCTTCTACAGGGAATAAGGCTCCCTTCTAACACTCTGCTGCTGCCCTCTGGCCATGCTGTATCACAATAGAAATACAAGCACTGATTTGTTTTGCCACTGACACATTGTGATCCACACATAAGTGCCCTCTTTAGTTACTCCATGGCTATTCTGACTTTTCTTTTCTGCAGAAAGTTTCTCTTGAGCTTTTTAGTACAATGTACATTCACTCTATCAAGTCTTTCCAACATAGCAAAATATTTTCTTATATATAAACTTCTGCACTTTTCAAATAGATGACACTTTTTGCCCACAGACAATGGGTTCCCTCCGGGTGCTGGAACAATTTGTATAGTGGGGGTGCTGAGAGCCATTGAACCAAACGGTAAATCGTGTATATAATGGAAACCACTTGAAGCCAGAGAGTGTGGCAGCATCTCTAGTTCCAGTACCTATGCCTCCATGTCACCTGGAGTTGAGCTGAACAGAGTAGAGAGACCGCAGTTCATATGGTCTCCATAAAGGAACGCTTCAAGGGCATCAGATCCCGTCTCCTGGCTAAGGTGGTTGTGCTGAGCTGAGGATAAGAAGAAAATATTTACAGCTTAAAAATTAAGGTCCAGGTTTTCCTGCTGACATTTGATAGTGTCTTTAAAATCTGACATTCAGGATATAAACCTCTATCTTGATAGTAGCTTATTTGTCAGGGGAATCCAAGTCTACTTAGATTCATGGACATCTCACATTTCCAGTGAAGTCTATCTTGGGCACCCCAAACCTACCTTTTATTTTGGAGAACAAACATTCACATAATGTCATTATAATGGTTTAAAATTAAGGAAAACAGTACAGTAAAGCCTTAATTAGTCCTATTTGGATTACTGGGAATATTATTGGGGAAGAGACCAGAATACTTTGAAGTCTGTGCTCCGGGGACCATAAACCTGACTATAGACAGATGGCTAGCTTCCTTGAGGCCAGCTGGCTCAGCAGGTGTTCCTGACAGCTGTGCTGCAGAACTTCACCTCATAACTCCTTATGAATTTATCATCCTTCAGTGCATTAACATTTATTTTTTCAAGCCTTTGTGCCTGTATCAGGCACAAGTCGGGCAAGTCTTTGTGGGCTCTCTCCAACAAGGTGTGAGCAGTCCAATCCTGAGCAAGCAAAGCACTTAAGCATGTGCTTAATGTTAAGTATGTGAATAATCCCAGTGGCGTCACTGAGACTACTCATATGCTTGAAGTTAGGTATGTGCTGAAGTGCTGTGCTGGATTGGAGCCAGACTGCTCAGCCCCTTGCAGGAGCAAGCCATCTATGCTGAAGTCTGATTAGGGCTTAAGCAACAATAGTAATAATACTTTGCACTTGTATTTTGTAGCAATTTCCATTTGAGGAGCTCAAAGAGCCTGAAAACCATTAGTGGGATTTTTTTAGGCTAAATTCATTATTCTCATTTTACACAGGGGGACTATGAGGCAGAGGGGATCAATCATTACTCTGACACAAGTCATTCTGGAATCACCTCCCTGAAGCCTATGGAGGTTGGATTTACATGAGAATAAGTGTGATCAGAATTTACAAACCTGATCCAAAGCTCACTGAGATCAATGGGAATCTTTCCGTTGGCTTCAGTGGGCACTGGATCAGGCCCTAAGCGACTTGCTCAAGGATACATAGAAATGTCAGGAACTTATCTAACTCCAGCACAGGTCTGACTTGAGGCAAAGTTCTGAGATGCAGCTGGACCTTGGAATGAACTCTTACTTTGACACTTTATTTTCTTGATAGTCTGATTCATTCTCTCAGTCTTTGTAACATTTTCTATCAGCTCTAGTCAATAGTAAAAAGGTATTTTGTTTCATTTCAGAAGAATTGCAGGAGCTTAAGAGCTCACTTTGGCTAGGTCTACCTTACAGAATCTATGCCAGCATACGCCCCTAGTGTAGGCACAACCTACACTGACAGGAGGAGTTTTTCTGTCAGTGTAGGAACACCATCTCCCCAAATGACTTTAATTAGCAACCTCAACAGCAGAACACTTCTGTTGACAGAGCTGCACCTACGCTGGGATTTTTGTTGGCACAGCTAACCCATGGAGAACCTATGGATGCTCCAAGGCCCCTGGGCCGAGCTAGGCTCAGATTCCAGGACATTTGCAAGAGGGACTTGAAAACTTTCAACTTTGACATGGCAAGCTGGTAACATGCACCTAGCAACAGGCCACGCCAGAGGGCTGCGCAGTGGTAGGGAGACAAAGAGGCTTAAGAGAGGTAATTGAGAGCAAGGAAAGTGAAGAAGACAAATCTTCTAGACAAATTGGAGGATTGGGCCAAAAGAAATCTGATGAGGTTCAATAAGGATAAGTGCAGGGTCCTGCACTTAGGACGGAAGAACCCAATGCACAGCTACAGACTAGGGACCGAATGGCTTGGCAGCAGTTCTGCAGAAAAGGACCTAGGGGTGACAGTGGACGAGAAGCTGGATATGAGTCAGCAGAGTGCCCTTGTTGCCAAGAAGGCCAATGGCATTTTGGGATGTATAAGTAGGGGCATAGCGAGCAGATCGAGGGACGTGATCGTCCCCCTCTATTCGACATTGGTGAGGCCTCATCTGGAGTACTGTGTCCAGTTTTGGGCCCCACACTACAAGAAGGATGTGGATAAATTGGAAAGAGTCCAGCAAAGGGCAACAAAAATGATTAGGGGTCTGGAACACATGACTTATGAGGAGAGGCTGAGGGAACTGGGATTGTTTAGTCTGCAGAAGAGAAGAATGAGGGGGGATTTGATAGCTGCTTTCAACTACCTGAGAGATGGTTCCAGAGAGGATGGTTCTAGACTATTCTCAGTGGTAGAAGAGGACAGAACAAGGAGTAATGGTCTCAAGTTGCAGTGGGGGAGGTTTAGGTTGGATATTAGGAAAAACTTTTTCACTAGGAGGGTGGTGAAACACTGGAATGCGTTACCTAGGGAGGTGGTAGAATCTCCTTCCTTAGAAGTTTTTAAGGTCAGGCTTGACAAAGCCCTGGCTGGGATGATTTAATTGGGGATTGGTCCTGCTTTGAGCAGGGGGTTGGACTAGATGACCTCCTGAGGTCCCTTCCAACCCTGATATTCTATGATTCTAAGAAGGAAAGCAGGCCTCAATTGCTAGTAATGCACTGACCTCATCCTCTATCCCTGCACTTTATGACTGCACTATTTGTGGCAAGGATTGTCACCTGAAATTGGACTTTTTGTAGCCATTCGCAGTGCTGCAGCATGACACACAGTAACTAAACTGCTTGGTGCTTACATCATCCTCTTTTGAGATTAACGGTTGCCACCATTTTAGCTATGTCAGTCTGGCGTGTGGTTTTTTTCACACCTCTGACTGATGTAGCTATGCCACCATAACTTTTAAGTAGGCTTGGCAGAATTCAATTTTTAAATAAATTTTATTGGATGATAGTGACGTTTATTTAAGGTTTTTTTAATTTTTATCTAATTTTCACAGTTGCACAAAATTCTAGAGTGTGTGCGGAGACAGACATTATTTAATGACAGTAGACATTGGAGATTCAAAAAGTTAAAGTGTGTGGGACATTTCTGAAGTTCTTTTTGGGAAGGCCCTGGTTCTTCCAGGAATTTCTGGGAGTTAGGGGTCAAATTTCCACCCTCCCATTAATGCCTGTATCATTCCATAATTTTCACCACATTTTTAAAACCTACCACAGTCCTGTGCACCACTTTTCAGTCTCTGCTATCTCTCTGCAAGAAGCATGGATCCTACACAGCTCAGTGTAATTCTCATGAGGATTGCTAATACAGGAGGCATTATTCTTCTGTATTTGCAGAATTTGAATGAGTACTATTACAACGAGGTATGAAAGGAGGAAGATGCAGAGATGTTCAAGGAGGCTGATGGACACAGCAACAAAAAATGCCAGGTGTTTGCTGGCATTCACGGAGCACTTCCACATGGTGGATTCCTGCTTTTGGGCCTGAGAAACAAGCGGGGATTGGTGGGATTGCGTTGTAATGAAGGTTTGGGATGAGCAGTGGCTGCAAAACTTTCAGATGTGAAAGGCCGCATTCTTGGATCTGTGTGCCAACCTTGCCCCAGCCCTCAGGTTCAGGGACACCAAAATGAGAACTGTATTGACAGAGGAGAAGCAGCAAGTAGTGATCACACTGGATTGCTAATAGGGATGCTTCACTGAAATCATTGTTGGCTGGTCAGGGAAGGTGCATGACACTTACATCTTTAAGAACACAGGACTTTTCAAAAAGCTGCAAGCAGAGATGTCATTGAATCCTGGCATAATTTCTGTACTGCTTGGTTTAAAAAACTTTTGAATATGTGTTGTTTACTACCTACAACTATGAATTCTGTAATGTCTGATGTACAGTAATAAATATACCCAGAGTTTCCAAATATAGAACTTTATTGTGTGCAAAGAAACAGCAAAAGTGGGGGAAAACAACCACCAGCACCAACCCAGGGGGAAAGCAATAGTGAAACAGGGTGAACCATACTTTAAAATCCCTAGTCCAAGATTGGATGAAACAAGTATTGCATGATCATGTGGTTTTCACAGGTCTGTCTATGTGTAGCTGTGATTCTCCTTGTTTTTAACCAGCATGGAGTGGTAAGGGTATGAATGCACCCCAGAATGCCATCTGTTGAATTGGGGGTACAGGCACCACTGTCCATGGAATTCTTCAATGTCTGGAAAGGCTGCGGAATTGGTGATCTTTAGGCATGTAGGTTAATATCATAGAATCACAGAATATCAGGGTTGGTCAGGAGGCCATCTAGTCCAACCCCCTGCTCAAAGCAGGACCAATCCCCAATTTTTGCCCCAGATCCCTAAATGGCCCCCTCAAGGATTGAACTCACAACCCTGGGTTTAGCAGCCCAATGCTCAAACCACTGAGCTATCGCTCCCACCCACCCCTGATATTGTTCTGGAGCATTTGTGTTTGTTGCCTGAGCAGATCATTGATGTCCTGGTGCATTTCCCAATGTGCCTCTCAGTCCTTTTCCTTTAGCAACCAATCTCTCCATTCTTGGTCCTTCTCTATGGTCTTGGTCACATGGCCCCTCCAAGGCCGGTGTTTGGCATGAGGTTGTAGAGGGCTGATGGAGCTCATTGATTCCTCCCTACTTCTCTTCTTTCTTTTCCTGATCAGGGTCAGACATTCAGCAGGCCTAGAGGTGGGACCTCTGAAAGGCATAACCTCGGAGGCTGCTGATTAAAACAGACAGATGCACCATTAGATTTATGGTCACAACAGAAAGGGAAAGATATATCTCAGAACTCCCTTGCATTATTCTGATAAATACCTTTAATAAGAGATGCTAATTGTCATGTCAGCTTTGGAATGCTTTGTGACAGCTCTGCTTTGTAGCTTAAACCATGGTGAGTAGGTATGGGCAGAGGGCAAGTGCAGTGAATACTAACAACATTTTCACTGGCAGTGGTGATTTTGACTGATATCTCACTTTTGAGGGTGACAAAGCCACAGAGAACCCAGATGTTAACAGCATCCTGAAGCCTCCCTAGCCCCTATTCTGCTAGCCTGCTTACTTCATTGGTCCCAGCTGAACTCATCACAGAGTGGCATGGGGAAGTCTCCTATCATGGGGGAAGCAACAAGGCTACCATACCTAGAAATGTTTGGGAGAGGATTTCATCAAGTTTTCTCAAGAGGACAACAGATAAACAGAGAACTCCACATGGCTCTCCCTTCTTAGCCCAAAAAACCCAAAGAATTGAAAAGTGGACACTGACTCTACCTCTGTTTCTCCTACCTCTGCGCATGCACAGGACACAGATCTGATGTAACTGGACTGCCATACTTTTATCTGTATTATCTAATGTTATATTTTCTAACATTATACCAGTAAAGTCTTTGTTCTCTAAATCTGTGGATGGGATGGGTGCCATTTATAAATGGCGAAGCTGGGAGGTGGGAGGGAAGGAAGGAGATGAGCTTTCAGGGAACCAAAAGGGGAAAAAATTACTATAAAGGAATAATTCCCGTACAAACTTACTCAAGGTTTCTTCCCCTTCATCAGTGGGTTCATCTGCATTTTCCTGGCAGGACTGTCTCAATTCCAGAGGGGTTTCAAACAGCTCCTGGCTCATGGCATGGTGTGAACTCACTGGTGTGCTGTGCACCCCTCAACCCCCTGTTCGTGGTAGGGGTCTGCACCTCAGGCTCCTGCAAAGCACCCACAGTCAAATGCAGAGTACTAGTGGGAGCCCTGTGGAATATGGGCTGCAGTTTGTCACAAAAGCAGTAGATCTGTGGTGTACCACAAATTTGTTGTTTTCCTCCCTCGCCTCCTGGTATACTTGGTATACATCCTTTGCTTTCATGTTGCACTGCTACTGATCTTTGTCATGCCCCTTTGCCAGCATCCCCTGTACAATCTGCTTGTAAAGGTCAATGTTTCTATGGCTGGTCCAGAGCTGTGCTTGAACAGCTTCTTCTCTCCACAGGCCTGGATATCCAGTACTTCTTGGAGTACACCTGGTAGGTGCACTCACCAAGGTGGGCCACCAGGAGAAGGTAGTTCAAAAACATGAAAGGTGTCTTAAAGAGGGGGGAGTCTTCTGGTGTCTGTGGTCCCTGGGCAGTGGAGTTCCAGATTGTGACCAGAGTGGCCACTGTTGCAGGGGCAGGGGAATTATAGGACAGCTGCTGCAGGACTGTTAACATCAACACAGGTCATGCAGTATCTACATTCACACTGCGTCAACCAAAGTGGCCCAACTTTGTTTGGGGAGGTGGTGTTATTGCATCACTGTAATGGGATTCTTGCATCGCTGGGAGACAAATTTTGGTGCAAATACATAAAGAATTAGGTTGATGCAAGTCGACTTAGGTTGACCTAACTTTGTAGTATAGACCAGGCCTCAGACTTCAACCCCCATTGGGTAAGTGCAGTTGGTCACTTGTGTGAAGAACATGTTCCAGGCTAGTCAAGGGGTGGTCAGCTTGAGATGATTGTGGTATTATGCTTGTAGGGCTGCTGGCCTGAGTCCTCAGCCCAGGAAGGACAAACACTACACCCAACTCTCTGGCATGCCTTTCCTTCATGGCACAGTTTATTAATTCAAACAAAAGCTCCCAAAGTATTCCCCTGACCAATGCCAGCAACAGAGGCTCAGAAACTTCCCACTCTGGGCCAGCCCCCCCGCTTCTAAATGAGTTCATCAGCCCTTTAAGGACCACCTGACCCCTTCCCAGTTGGGTGTGACTCAAACAGGGTGAGTTGGCTCCAGGTTCCCTGGCCTTAAAGGGGCAAACAACCCTGTTACAATGCTCCCTTACTATCTTTTATTTATTAAGGCATCTTTTCTTAGAGATTAAATTAAATTGGACGTATTTCTTCATAAGATCAGTCTTCCTAATCACTTGACTGATATGACCTTATTTAGCTTTACTATTTGTGTATAGAATGGAAGTATATACAAACCAAGTATATTGGTTTTATTTTGACTTCCACAGCCAATAAAGCAATTTTTCTGTCTGGAGTTCATATCTGGAAAACTGCTATATGACTGTACGGAGGAAGGTTTGAACTGTCCAGCAGCACCTGGACTCTAACTCAAACTGTTTTCTGAGCTATTACGTCAGGAACTAACCTTATGAGACAGCGTTCAAATGGTGACTGTACAATGAAAAGATCCTTTGACTGTCTCTTTACCAGTTTCTCATTTACATTCAATAAGTACTGGAGACTGTAATGTATGCGTTGTGCACAGCCAACTAGGCTCTACAAGGAGACCACAGAATACAGAACTCATGATAATTTTCAAGTCAGGTTATCTTCACTGGATTAAAGCTAAGGGGCCAAATTCATTCCATGCCAAATATGCTAGCTTCAGTGAAGTTTCAGAAGGGATGGATTTGGCCTATAAGTATCCACATACTCGGTGATATTTAAAATTAGCAACGGTCTATGATTTAAAAATACATTTATAATTGTATGTTAAAGGCTTGATTTAGAAGGACAACTGGAGGTAAGAAGGCCATCACCATGTTTTTCCAACTTGACCATGTTTGTTGGATTCTCTGTGCCATGCTCTGCCCTATTTATATACATTTTGGTATTTCAGATAGATTATAAACTGAGGCTGGTTTGTCTAATACGATTTTAGGACAGTTGCTTCCTCATGAGAATTTTGTGATCTTAGACCTTTGTTATGCTGAAAGCCTTAGCAGAAAATAATTCCATCTCTGTGAGGCAACAGGTATTTCTTTTGAAGCCATAACAAATACCTGCCAGAGAATAGCTGCCTAAATTCCAAAACCTCTCTGTGAATCCAGCTTTTAGTGAGAGACGATTACATCAAGAATGCATGAAACTCTGATTTCTGAAGACTTCACATTTCAGATGTTTTGTCAGTGAAAGCCACTTACTTCTTGTCTGCATTATTATACCAAGCTGAGAGTACAAACGGGCATGGCTTCAGATGCTCTACTATGTTCAGAATCAGTTGGGTGCAGCTAACTGGAGGAGATGTTGCACAGATTGTCACTCCCTGTTTCTAGGGCTGGTTATATGCTGGGATCAGTACATCTGAGAGCAGCAGGTGGCTCCTGAGACATTGGTTCTCAACCTATTTACAGTTGTGGGTTGCATATGTGGCCCACAATGTGTTATGTGGGCCGCATCCACTACTACCTGTATGGCCCTGAGGATGTCGCATGGGCCACAGCTGTGTGCTGATTGGGCAGTAAGCGGCTCACAGGCTGTGGGTTGAGAACCACTCTACCTGCAGGAGAATAGCTGGAGATCCAACTGCTTACTGGCTCCTTTGTGCCAAAACTGAGTAGCACAAAAAGAGTGGTTTACAATAGCAAATCTGGTCCATAATGTATACAGTTCAAAATTAATTTCAGAGGCATAGGCTCAAGATAATCTCTTTCTATTAGAGCCAAATCTGGAGTCTCCCAGTCCTGCAACCATCATCTATGATACAATAGGTCTTAATTTTACAAAACAATACACACCTTTAAACTATCTGCTTGAATTTGAGGATTCTCAATCCCATTAGGGAATTATCAATTATTTTTTAGATTCTGTGAAGTATTACATGGAATCTTTTAAAGTTAGCCAATGCATACAAATAGGGCCTGAGTCTCCACTCTCTTGCATCTTTGACAGCCATTTAGTGTAAAATTCTACCAAATCAGCATGGTAGCATTTTTACACCCACTTTGTACACACTGGGCCTGACTCATCACACCATTAGTCTAATATAACACTAATGCTTCTCAGTAGTTCTGATACAAACTGAAAAGAGCACACTGAATTTGGTTTCAATGGAACTACGGTAGCACAAAACTGGGATAAACTCTCTGGTGAATCAGATTCATTTTGCACAAGTTTGAATGACTATACAAGGTGCAAACCAGTGAAGAATCTAATGATCTAGGAAGCACATTCATCTTTATGGGATTTATTTTCCCTCATAGTCTAAATTGTAGATGTACCTATCAACTTAAGTCATTTTCATGTCACTTTTAAAAATGAAAGTTTTAACATTATTTAAAAATAATAAAACAAAAATTTTAAACCCAAGTACTTTAGGCCCTTTTGAGCACATAGGAGATTCCCTCTCAAAGTATACTTTGACGCAGTCACTGGAGACTGGTCAAACTTCTAATTTAGTCCAGTTTATTTTGTAATTAGCCAATGATCAATATTCTCTGACAAGTTTTAGATATTGGTGGAACCATTTGTTCTAGTTTTACAATGAGCAGTGAAGTGTTGTTAGCTTATATTAGTTCTTTATATTAATGTTCACCTATTTTGGCATGTAAACAGCGAGTATTATTGCCAAATTGCTTCAGTCACTGGTTCTACATAAGAACGGCCATACTGGGTCAGACCAGTGGTCCATCCAGCCCAGTATCCTGTCTTCCAACAGTGGCCAGTGCCAGATGCTTCTAAGGGAATGAATGGAACAGGGCAATTATTGAGTGATTGATCCCCTGTCGCCCAGTCTCAGCATTTGGCAGTCAGAGGCTTAAGACGATAAAAATAGGACAATGAGGGGAGAGTATCTTAGACATGTTCCCCTCTCAGGGCTAAAAGGCTTTGATGTTATCCCATTTGTAGATACACATGCCTATGCTTTGTTATATTGAAGTTCAATCCAATTAAGGAAACTCCTGTCAGAAACTACCCACCCCAAACCACTGTAACCGCTGTAAACTGCAGAAGAGAAAATTTCAACCAGTTCTGTCAAATGCCTTTTCAGCATCCAAAGAGACAGTGGTTATTGGCTCTAATTTATTCTTGCCTAAAGGAATTATATTTAACAACTGTTTCACATTATTACATGACAACCGATTTTTAATAAATTCTGCTTGGTTAGGGTGAATAATGCTCGAGAGGACCATTTTAAGTCTGTTTGCCAAAATCTTTGCCAATATTTTGGAGTCTACATTTATGAAAGATATTGGATGTTAGTTTGAGCAACTCTTTGATATATCCCATGGATTAGAGTAACTTTAATAAAAACTACTTTTATGTTAGCTGGTAAGAATATGTTATCCAATGTTGGTGCATATATTTCTTTAAGAATAACTATTAACACTTCTTTGTACTCCTAATAGAAGTCTTCTGGGAACTCTTCTAGTTCAGGACAGTTTTGCTTTTTTTGGAGTGCATGTCATCCCTTATTTATTCTGTTATATCCTCTCTCAAAATTTATTTTTGATCTATTGAACAGACAAGTTCTACTGAATTAAATCCTATGCTTCTATACATAAGCAATATTCTTCTATGTAGCTTGCAGAATACTATGTTTTAAATATTCATTAATTTTCTTATTTGAAATCAACATGGTGTGTATGTGTGTGGGGGAGCAGTATCTGAGATTATACCTGTATTATTCCTCCTTTAGCTGCATCTGTGGCTCAGTAATTTAGTAACTCTTTCCTCAGCATTTCTGGTAATCTGAAAAGAGCACTGTCACAAGAAGAGCTGGGCTTTATCCCCCTTTAGTCCCTCTCAAGCACACCTGTTGGACTTGGCTTCCCTCATCTTTCTGAAGGAAGAAACATCACAGTCTAACCACTCTGAGTCTTGATCTTTGGATTTCAGCCCCTGTTTCCCAACTGCGTAAGCACTACAAGTCCAGATGAACTTGGCAACTGCAAAACATCATGATCACTTAGTCTGACCTCCTGCACATCGCAGGCCACAGAATCTCACTCTTCAGGACTCGGTGACCATTGGCTGATTAAACGGACTCAAAAACAGTGTCTTCATAACAAAAAATATTTATGCATCCAGATGTACATACCAAACAATGAAAAGGGTTAAACCAAAAAGAGGCCAATATGCCTCATTCTTACCTCAGCTTTATTCTTTCCCTATAGTACTGGATAAGTTCCAGACCCTCTGTTCCTGGGCTGGGAAAGTTAGACAGCCTCTGTAGTATCCTCTGCATCTCTGTCAGACTCTCATCTCCAGCCACGGCTGCCTGAGCAACCCCCCCAAGACTGGGGCCTTTAATGGTTTAGTATTCCATCTGATCACAGATTCGGACCTGGGAAGAATAAACCTTGCTAGATTATTTAGGGCCAGGCAAGGGGGTAGTCTCTGATTAACAGCATCCCCATTTTTACTCAAGGGTCCTTAGTGTTTTCTCTGACAGTACCTAATATTCACCATTGTTTTGTTTCTGGTTTGTTCCCCCACCCTAACCACCTCCCAGCCACCTTTGATTGAATTCTTTGCTGTCAGGCTGGATATTATCAAGCAGATCAACATGCGCACCTCAGGCTTTCATAAAAAAGGTAGATAATGCTCTGATTCTTCAAAAGCACAGTTAGCTTTACTAATATTTTTTTTGTCTCTTATTTTAGATTTTGTGAATTGTGTGGGGTTTGGTGTATCTCATCCAAGGTTTTACGTTTTTCAGAAAACAATTGCATTAACTCTTGTCTACATTTACAAATAAATTATTGCACCTTTAAACTTTTCTGGTATCTCAACAATAGTCATGACTAACTCCTCAGAGAGACCCTATTTTATGCTGTATGAACTCTTTAAATACTTTTTTCTGTAATAATGAAGCATTAGTGTTCCCTCTCAAGGAACATTTCAGAAGATTATATATTATGGCTGAAATAGACAATGGGGTGTGATCTGAGGTATCTATGGGGTTAGGAACTGGGACATAGGTGGTCTGGCTTAATGATCAGAGCAGGAATTGGAGTCAGGAGTCAAGCCAAGGGTCAGAGCCAGTGGTCAGTAGTGAGGTGTGGAGACAGGAGACAGAAATTAGGCAAAGATCAGGCATGAAACAGGAGTAAGGAAGGAACCGGGATCAGGGACAGAAGTGAGGCAGGAAGCAGGAACGGGATGGGAGTGGAGCAGGAAATGGGAACAAGGTTACATGCAGATTGCAAGAGACGGGCAAAGAGTGGGGTCTGATGCAGCAGCAAAAGGGAGTCTGCACAGTCGCTCAGACAATGTACCTGGGTCACTTCCTGGCTTAAGTAGTGGGGACGAGCCACTCAGGCACCCCAGGCCTGGGCATCCCAACAGAATTACCTGTGGTGCCTGACCTTCCAAGATTAATGAGATGTTGCTTTGTCTCTCTTGGTGACAACAAGGAGGTATCTGAGACCTCGGGTCCCCACAGCCCTGGGTTCTAGACTCATTGAAACCAAGGACACCTGCAGACTTGACCCTTATCCCCTTCACAAGCACTCTCCTTGGGGTGATGCTGGGCCTGGCTTACTGGGATGATCCTGATAGAAATTTTCTACTGTCTTGGGGGTGTGGTCATGGGCATAGACTCCAAGGATTGTTTCTTGAGACTGTAATCTTCCCAATCTATGAGATATTGAAGGCACCCTCACTGCCAATGGGAGGCAGGAGACTTTGTGCTCTACATAATCTTTGCGCCCCTGAATCTGGGTTATTGAAATGTATCCAGAAAAGGATTCTTTATTTAGGGCATGAGGAGCGACACATGGAATACTGGGTGGATGCAGAGGGACCGGGGAAGTTGCTACTTAACATGACAGGGCTGACCTATCTGCAGATTTAGAAAGGACAGAGGATTTGACATCTGAGAAGGTCTGCTTGTCCTGAGGTGTTTTGTGGCAGGCTAGACCTTTGGGCCCAGAGCAAATATAGGGCGCTCTTGGCATCACCAGTCCATGAACTGCTTCCAGGCTTCTTCAGTCTCCTCCAGGGGACTCCAGCATTCATCCTGCATATCGTAAATTAGCTAGACCTTGTTGACAGCCATTGGGTTTGGGGAGTCTGTGAGTAATGCAGGGTGGAAATGGGGATGATATACATAGTTAGAAAAGAAAGGGTTCTGCCCTGAGTGACATGATCAGCATTATTTTAAGAGAAATTGGCACATAGTAATAGGGAAACCCAGTTGTCTTGATGGAAGTTAATAATAATTGATTGACCCTCTCCAATTGTCCAACAGTCTGAGGGTGATTTGCAGTGAAGGTGGCTCCATGAACATCCATTAAGCAGAGTTTCCTCCACCAGAAGGGAGAGACAAATGGTGGCCCTTGGTCAGAGATGATTTGGACTGGAAGCCTGTGGAGGTGGATGACATGACACTAGGAGGTGCGCCATTTCTTCATCCAAAGGCAAATAGTTGCAGGGAGTGAAGTGGGTCATCTTAGTTAGTTGGTCTATGACAACTAGGACTATGGTGTGGCCCTTGGAGCTTGGGAGTTACACAATGAAATCCAAAGAGATTGAGATCTAGGATCTTGCCAGAGTCTCCAGGAATATTAGGGTACCAAGGGGTTTCACATGAGGTGTCTTAGTACAAGCACGTTGGTACAGGAGTCTACATAGGCTCAGTTTTCAGTGTGCATACAAAGCTGCCAGAAGAAACAAGTGATGTGCAAAAATTCTTGAGGTGACCAAAGTGGCCTGCAAGTGGGCTGCAGTAACATAAACATAGTGTCTTTAATCAGGTGTGCCCCAGCCGGACGTCTGCTCACTGAGCAGTCTTTGGTTCAGGGCTCAAGCCCTCCAAATAGTGTTTTCAAATTTTCTATAGTAAGTGAAGACTTGTACTGGGTGTTGAGCCCCCTCCAGATAGTGTTGCCATTCTTTGAAAGAGGATTTGATGGCAAGCAGCTCTTGCTACAGTATTTCATAAATTTTTCCAGCAGATGTGAGCTTGCGTGAGTAGTATGCACAAGGGTGCAGTACCAATTGGAGCCCAAGCCTTTGGGATAGGATGGCACTTAGAGCCACACTAGAAGCAACTGATCAAAGGCTCACTATACATCAGGTGACCAGATGAACCTGGTGGACTTGAGGAGAACCGAGGTGTCATAAATATAAAGGGAAGGGTAAACCCCTTTGTTTCTCTCCCTCCTCCCAGCTTTTGAAAGTATCTTGTCTCCTCATTGGTCATTTTGGTCAGGTGCCAGCGAGGTTACCTTTAGCTTCTTAACCCTTTACAGGTGAGAGGAGCTTTCCCCTGGCCAGGAGGGATTTCAAAGGGGTTTACCCTTCCCTTTATATTTATGACACGCCCCCCAAATCTCAGCTAGAGTGAAACACTGGCTGGGATTTCTTCCTGGAGCTCTAGGAAAACCAGAGTTAATAAGACACATGCATGTCTAAATATACTACCAAGTACATAAAGACTAACAATATTTTCCACATCTCAAGGACGATTTTAACCAGTTGATTCTGGGAAACTTTCACGGGAGAGTGCATCAGCCACTTTGTTAGAAGCTCCTGAGATGTGTTGGATGTCGAAATCAAAATCTTGGAGAGCTAAACTCCACCGAAGAAGTTTTTGTTAGTTTCCTTGACGGTGTGAAGCCACTTCAGTGCAGCATGGTCGGTTCGCAGGTGGAAACGCCGTCCCCAAACATATGGGCGTAGCTTTTCCAGAGCATAGACAATGGCGTAACATTCTTTTTCAGTGACTGACCAGTTGCTTTCCCTCTCAGACAGTTTTTTGCTGAGAAACACTACAGGGTGGAATTCTTGATCAGGGCCTTTCTGCATTAAAACTGCTCCCACACCACGCTCGGACGCATCTGTGGTTACTAGGAACGGTTTGTCAAAGTCTGGGGCCCTTAGTACAGGGTCAGACATGAGTGTCGCTTTAAGCTTGTTAAAGGCCTTCTGACACTTTTCGGTCCACTGAACAGCATTTGGCTGTTTCTTTTTGGTTAGGTCTGTCTGTAGTCGTCTTGGCCGGGGATAGACCAGGAATGGAGTCTTAGAACTTTTAGTAAGTAATCTAGCTAGGTATGTGTTAGATTATGATTTCTTTAAATGGCTGAGAAAAGAACTGTGCTGAATAGAATAACTATTTCTGTCTGTGTATCTTTTTTGTAACTTAAGGTTTTGCCTAGAGGGGTTCTCTATGTTTTTGAATCTAATTACCCTGTAAGATATCTACCATCCTGATTTTACAGGGGGGATTTCTTTATTTCTATTTACTTCTATTTTTTATTAAAAGTCTTCTTGTAAAAAACTGAATGCTTTTTCATTGTTCTCAGATCCAAGGGTTTGGGTCTGTGGTCACCTATGCAAATTGGTGAGGCTTTTTATCCAACATTTCCCAGGAAAGGGGGGTGCAAGTGTTGGGAGGATTGTTCATTGTTCTTAAGATCCAAGGGTCTGGGTCTGTAGTCACCTAGGCAAATTGGTGAGGCTTTTTACCAAACCTTGTCCAGGAAGTGGGGTGCAGGGTTTTGGGAAGTATTTTAGGGGGAAAGACGCGTCCAAACAGCTCTTCCCCAGTAACCAGTATTAGTTTGGTGGTGGTAGCGGCCAGTCCAAGGACAATGGGGGGGAATATTTTGTACCTTGGGGAAGTTTTGACCTAAGATGGTAAAGATAAGCTTAGGAGGTTTTTTCATGCAGGTCCCCACATCTGTACCCTAGAGTTCAGAGTGGGGGAGGAACCTTGACACGAGGTAAGGGGAGTGATTTGCCCAGAGAAATTTGGAATGAATCTCCAATAAAAATTTGTGAATCCCAGAAAGCACTGCAGCTTCCAGAAAGTCTGGGATGCTGGACAATTGTGGATTGATCCAACTTTCTGAGGATCCATTTGGACACCCTTCAGTGAGAATATATACCCTAAGAACTTGGTGGACAGCTGGTCAAACATGCATTTTTCAAGCTTGACATGTAATCTGTACTTCCATAATCTTTCCATGACTAACTGGATGTGGTCATTGCGTTGTTCGGGTTTCTCAAAAAACATCAATATATCACCAAGGTAGATGATTACAAACTGGTCTAGGATGGCCCTACATATGTCATTTATGAAGTGTCGGAAGCTGATAGGAACACTGGTTTGCCCAAATAGTATGACCAAATATTCAGAGAGTCTGTAGTGGGTCCAGAAAGCGTTCTTCCATTCTTGTATCCAAACCAGATTGTTTGCTCCGCAAAAGTCTAATTTAGTAAAGATTTTAGTGGCTCACACTTGGTCCTATAGCTTCAAGGTTAAGGACAGGGGGTAACAGTTTTGGATTGTTATGCTGTTCAAAGCCAAACAAGCTATGCAGAGGCATAGTATTCCATTTTTTTTTTACAAACGGCCCTTAATGTGGAGATTGCTGGGTAAAGCCCTTTGCCAGATTTTTTGGATGTAAGCCTGTCAAGGTTCCTTCCCCACTCTGAACTCTAGGGTACAGATGTGGGGACCTGCATGAAAACCTCCTAAGCTTACTTTTACCAGCTTAGGTTAGAACTTCCCCAAGGTACAAACTATTTTACCTTTTGCCCTTGGACTTCCACTGCCACCACCAAACGTCTGACCGGGTTTATTTTTGAGAAAGCGTTGTTTGGAAACGTCTTTCCCCCCAAAATCCTCCCAACCCTTGCACCCCACTTCCTGGGGAAGGTTTGGTAAAAATCATCACCAGTTTGCATAAGTGACCACAGACCCAAACCCTTGGGTCTTAAGAACAATGAAAAAAGCATTCAGCTCTTAAAAGAAGAATTTTAATAGAAGAAACAGTAAAAAAGAATCACCTCTGTAAAATCAGGATGGTAAATACCTTACAGGGTAATTAGATTCAAAACACAGAGAATCCCTCTAGGCAAAACCTGAAGTTACAAAAAGACACACAGACAGGAATATCCATTCAATTCAGCACAGCTTATTTTCTCAGCCATTTAAAGAAATCATAATCTAACGCATATCTAGCTAGATTACTTACTAAGTTCTAAGACTCCATGCTTGTTCTGTCCCCGGCAAAAGCCTCACCCAGACAGACTCTTTGTTTCTCCCTCCCTCCAGCTTTTGAAAATATCTTGTCTCCTCATTGGTCATTTTGGTCAGGTGCCAGCGAGGTTATCCTAACTTCTTAACCCTTTACAGGTGAAAGGGTTTTTCCTTCCCTTTATATTTATGACAAGGCCTGAAGGAATTCTCACTCTGGTTCTGACATAGAGTATATCTGCCCATAGGGAACCTTGTCTCCAGGTCTATAGGGCAATCATAAACCCTCTGTGGAAGTAGAACATCAGTGTCTTTCTTTTTGAAGACTTCAGCGTAGTCTTGATAGTTGCTCGGAAACTGGGAGTGGTGTCTCATGATGGTTCCTTTTGGCTAGCCCCCAAGGCTGGAGGGCCTTCCCCCAGGTGTTGTGGCCCTGGGCTGGAGTTCTGAATATGGGGATGGAAAATGGCACTCAGTGGGTTGCAGGAAGACCCCTTGACAGTAGTCTAAAGAAAAACTGATTACCTTCTTCCACCAAGAAATAATGGGATCATGATGCACCAGCCAAATAATGCCAAGAATCAAGCGAAAGTGTGGTGAACAGATAGCTTTTAGTTGCATGACCTCTCAGTGTCCCTAGATATCAATCTCTAAGGGAGCAGTTTTGTGGGTCACTAGATCAGAAGACAAGAGAGACTCATTGAAAGTGTCAACAAGATCTGGCGTACCCTTGGGCTGAAGGGGAATATGCAAGGCACAGGCTACCTCAACATTGATGAAATTGTTTATAGCCCCAGAGTCAATCAGAGCCTGTTGGAGATGGATGTGGCTAGATCCAAAACGCACATCTGTATCAAACCTGGAGATGCAGGGAAGCCCCCTGGGTCTTGATTTGCATCTGGGTGGCTAGTTGGGAGGTATAACCGGAGTGGGAAAAATCAGTGGTGCCAAAGCTGATTCCCCCTTACCGTGCCTGGGTGCATTTGTTTCCCGGCAACTGTTTGACTTAGCAGCAGATGAATGCCCGACAATGGAAAACAAATTCTCATGACATCGTCACTTCCTTTCTTCTGGGGACAGACAGCAGCTTAGGTCAATCTGCATCCTGTCAGAAGTTGATATGCAAGGCTATGGTTCCATATGCAGTGGTGAGAGTGGATCTGCACCATTTTTCTCCTCCTCTCTCTTGCTCTCTTGTAATCAGACTCAATACAGAGAGCGAGGTGAATGAAAGCATTCAATCAGGAGGGAATCTCAATGTGGGCCAGTTCGTCCTTTTCACCTCCACACTCAAGCCCCAGCAAAACTGGTGTAACTTGGTTGCCTCATTCCATTTCACATCTGCAACCAGTCACTGAAAGGGAGTGGCATAGGTAGTGGCTGGTCCCTACATTTTTCAAAGGTGGTGACTTTTTTAACCCTTTACAGGTAAAGAAAGTAGAGAACAGCCACCAAGAGAGACTTTATAGCTAACTGGCTGGCTGGGTGTCCATAAAAGGGAGCTACCCCCCTTCATTTATCACAAACCCCATAAAAACCTAGTTTTGATTTCACGAGGATGAGACTATTTGAAAAATTGCACAGTAGCTTAGTGCACAAATCTGTGGCCATTTAGGAACTTCATGGCTATCACTATAAAACAGGGGTTCTCAAACTCCATTCCACCGTGACCCCTTTTTGAAAGCAAAAATTACTTCATAACTCCAGGAGAGGGGACCAAAGCCTGAGCCTGCCCGATCCCCACCACCCCGGGCAGGGAGGCCAAAGCCGAAGCCCAAGGGCTTCAGCCCCGGGCAGTGGGGCTTGAGGTTCGGCTTTGGCTCTGGGTGGTAGGGCTCGGGCTTCAGCTCTGGCCCTGGGTCCCAGCAAGTCTCAGCCCGTTAAAATGGGGTCCCGACCCACAGTTTGAGAACTGCTGCTATAAAACACAGCATGGTCACCTGCAATTTCATGGCTGCCACATTATCATGATGGTAGAGAATATAATATAGAGAATGTGTAAACTAAGTTAAAGCAGGGAAGCTTCCAATGATTGCTTGAGGGTTTGAATTAGGAGGAGAAATCTTACAAGGATGACTGTCTCAAGGAGGACAAGCTGTTCAGAACACCAGTTCCACCTTACAGCTCACAGAGCAACAATATTTAAGTATACATCTGATACAGAGAACGCTGAGAGTCTCTAGAAATTACTGATAGTCAAAGACACAGGAATCATTCTTTACCTGTACTGATAGAAATATGTAATCTTTATACCAATATTCTTATTTCAAACCAGATTAACATAGCTTAGTTTAGTCTAGGAACAGCAGTTAGTATTTTAGCAGAGCTGTAATCCTGTCATAACAACAAATTTTAATACCTTGCTCATTTTTGTTAGGTTCAGAAGGCCAGATTGTTCATCTGAGCGTGGCGCACAAATCTGGGGATCCAGGCGTGAGGAAAGGGCTGGGAGACACATGTAGCAGCGCAGAATGCCACAATTTCACCCAGCAATGAGCAATGAATTTACTGAAATGTTAATACGGCCTCAGACTGCGTTAACTTTCCCATAGTCCCTTCTGCACTGTGGAAAGCTCCTGGAGGCATGCTGCTTGAGAGCTCAAGTGGAATAGAAGGGGTCCCTGAGATGGGGCATAGGCATGGTGGCCCCCTGGCTAAGGTACTATATTTCCAGTGGATCTTGGTGGGATTTGGGGATCTGTGAGTTTCAAATTGCTGAACCATCTTGTCTGTTCTGGAGGAGTGAGGATAAAACCTCCCGATTGCACAATCTGGGGAAATCTCAGCAGGTGAAAAATGGTGATATTTTCCTCTCTCCCTGGATCCCTGCTATGGTGTTTGGTGCAGGATGTGCAAGCAGGGAGGTACTGAAGGTAGATTAGATTCATGGAATAGATCCTGAGCAATACTGATTTACAGCAGCTAAGGATCTGACCCATAGATGTTTACCCGTGGAGATACTGAGCTCCAGCTATTTGAAAACAGAAAAGAATTGCATTCCTTAAATATCCCATTAAATTATGATTCAAGATGTCATAGTTTGGATGAGAGAACCAAATTCCTGGAATAAATCAACAAAAAACAGCTGTTTCATTTAAGAGTGATTTGAAGTTAATAAAAACTGAAAGCCATTCTTTGAATGTTAAATAAAAGAAGAGCACATCTTCAGATCTAAGTTAACTTTTCTGAATATATGTACTTCCATAGTTTTATTTTAATGTTGCTGACCTGACAAAACAACAATCTAAATAAGCACAGAACTTAAAACACTATGGGAAGAATGGTCCAAATTCATAACTGTTTAGACTTCCACTCTATTGTCTTCACTGGAGTTACATGAAGGATGACTAAGTCTCAGTGTGTTTACATCTGCCAATGTCATCTATTTAAGGAGTGTGTAATAAAAACCTGAGGAAATGCGCCATTAACAGCATATGCTAAAAAACAAGCTTCATCAATAATACAGAATTACATAACACTTTTACTCCTGCTGTTGAGAGCAAATGAAAGTGTGTGTGCAAATAGTCGCTACCTTCATAAGTCATGATACAATTCATTACATAATTGTTGCAACCTTTGGAAATAAAAGTAGTTTTTTCATATGTACAAATCTGCCCCTTAAGTGGTGGGGAAAGAGGTGGTCACTCTAACCTTGAAAAGCAGCATTTGAAAAACAAAACACCTGTGTTTTCTGGCTGAACAACAGCATATCAGCTAAAATAACTCCGTTTTAATGATTCTCACTGTGGTTAGCTAACTCCCCATAATTCATTTCATAATTGGGAAAAAATGTAACATTTTCTGACATCATCTCAGTCCAGTTTTGGACACATTGTACTGCAGAGAATCCAACAATATCCATTTAATTTTCCCCTCCACAGTTTAAGAGGAATCCAGTGACTAGGGCTGTAAATGGAAGCTGCACATATTCCTTTTGGGCTTTTCAATCCAAAACTCTGGACACAAATGGTAGACGTGAATTTGTTCACGGGTGAAATTTTACCTACAAACTCTTCTTTCTACTTCCCTGCTAAAAAAATGTGAAGTTTGGACCTGATACCCTCAGAGGCCGGGGCTTGAAAAATAGACCACAATTTATCTGGGATGGCATGAAGATGTCACCTCTCCTTTTTGGAGGACCAGAAGGATGTTTAAATGTTATGACCTGTGGGTTCTTCCCCTGGCTCCTAATTTGTAATGGGGTGTTGGATGACAGTAACCACTGGAGTCAGTGGGTATTGACCTTGGCCACACTGCAGGGCTGTTAACATTTAAAAATCCTGACCTATGCTGTGTGATTGAGGCAGACACTAGAGATGTGTCACTTGTGAGCATTCACACCTTTGTAGAAACAAGCTTCAGGGGATGGATCCTCCTCAGTGGCTGAACAGGTCACTGCACAACCAACTTTTCAGAACAAGAAGTGAGCAAGTGATCAGAAAGCTGCAGGGGTTCAGAGACAATAGTTACGCACAGAATGGCCAAGAAGAGGTAGGATATTCCTTTCATCTGTCAGGGGACTCAGCTCATCCACTCTGTCCTCCATCCTAGGAAAGACCATTATTTTTCTTTGTGTGTGTGGGAGAAAGGGGCAGCACATCATTGCTTGTCTGCTCCGTTTTCCTGATGGGGGTGGTCCTTGGGTACTACCATAAAATTAATTAGGGGCCTGTTCTGATTTCAGTTATATTGATGTAAATCCTGAGTATAATGCCATTGGAATTAGTCTGGATTTACATGGACATGTCTGAGGGAAGAATTTGGCCGCAGAGCCTGTAATGCAAGAGTGACCCATTCTGTGAGAGTTCCCGTGGTTTTTCATAAGGTAAGTCCCTTCTATAACATAGGTTTCCAGAACAAACTTAACTATGGCCATATGGTGGCATCAACCTTCCTTCCCATTAAAAGTCTATTTTGTTACACTAATCTAGATTTAGTGTTATTGTAAGAAAGTGATTGTGATGGAGGTTGTGGTGGCATTGTGAGTGGGAACTGGGAAGGAGCAAGGAATGCAGAGGTAGTAGTGATGCCGACACATATCCGTCCATTTTATGCTCCTCCAAAGCTATTGCCATTACCATGCTGAAAAGTGAGGTGGAGCAGTAGAATCAATTAGTCCTTGAGATGTCAACGCTAGAACAGGCTTCACGGATATGGACGTATCTTAAGATAATCTCACAAAAGCCATTTTGTGTCTACACAGAGGATTAACTGGGATGGCCACGGAAAATATTTGGGCACCTCTGTTCTAGGAAAAATACATGGAGATCAGATATGCTGCAGCATGCAGGGCAACACCATCAGAAAAAGAAGGGTGCTGGGGAACAGAATGGAGCTTGTGAGTGAAGGTAGTATGCAAGGTCTTGGAAAAAATTTTGAAGGAGAAGGTAGTTAAGGACATTGAAGTCAATGGTAAATGGGACAAAATACAACATGGTTTCACAAAAGGTAGATCGTGCCAAACCAACCTGATCTCCTTCTTTGAGAAAGTAACAGATTTTTTAGACAAAGAAAAGGCAGTGGATCTAATTTACCTAGATTTTAGTAAGGCATTTGATACCGTGCCACATGGGGAATTATTAGTTAAATTGGGTAAGATGGGGATCAATAGGAAAATTGAAAGGTGAATAAGGAATTGGTTAAAGAGGAGACTGCAACGGGTCCTACTGAAAGGTGAACTGTCAGGCTGGAGGGAGGTTACCAGTCGAGTTCCTCAAGGATTGGTTTTGGGACCAATCTTAATCTTTTTATTACTGACCTTGGAACAAAAAGTGGGAGTGTGCTAATAAAGTTTGCAGATGATACAAAGCTGGGAGGTATTGCCAATTTAGAGAAGGACAGGGATACCCAACAGGAGGATCTGGATGACCTTGTAAACTGGAATAATGATAATAGGAAGAAATTTAATAGTGAGAAGTGTAAGGTCATGCATTTAGGGATTAATAATAAGAATATTAGTTATAAGCTAGGGACACATCAATTAGAAGTAACGGAGTAGGAAAAGGACCTTGGAGTATTGGTTGATCATAGGATGACTATGAGCCGCCAATGTGATATGGCTGTGAAAAAGGCTAATGTGGTCTTGGGATGCATCAGGAGAGGTATTTCCAGTAGGGATAAGGAGGTTTTAGTACCGTTATACAAGGCACTGGTGAGACCTCACCTGGAATACTGTGTGCAGTTTTGGTCTCCCATGTTTAAGAAGGATGAATTCAAACTGGAACAGGTACAGAGAAGGGCTACTAGGATGATCCGAGGAATGGAAAACTTGTCTTATGAAAGGAGACTCAAGGAGTTTGGCTTGTTTAGCCTAACTAAAAGAAGGTTGAGGGGAGATATGATTGCTCTCTATAAATATATCAAAGGGATAAATACCAGAGAGGGAGAGGAATTATTTAAGCTCAGTACCAATGTGGACACAAGAACAAATGGATATAAACTGGCCACTAGGAAATACCTCCTCCCACCCCACTGTCCTGCTGGTAACAGCTTATCTAAAGTAATCATCAGGTTAGGCCTTTTCCAGCACAAACCTGGATTTGTGCTGGAAATGGCCTAACCTGATGATTACTTTAGATAAGCTATTACCAGCAGGACAGTGGGGTGGGAGGAGGTATTGTTTCATATTCTCTGTGTATATATAAAGTCTGCTGCAGTTTCCACGGTATGCATCTGATGAAGTGAGCTGTAGCTCACGAAAGCTCATGCTCAAATAAATTGGTTAGTCTCTAAGGTGCCACAAGTACTCCTTTTCTTTTTGCGAATACAGACTAACACGGCTGTTACTCTGAAACCTGTAAATATTCATGGTAAATAGGCCCAATGGCCTGTGATGGGCTATTAGATGGGGTGAGATCCGAGTTACCCAGGAAAGAATTTTCTGTAGTATCTGGCTGATGAATCTTGCCCATATGCTCAGGGTTTACCTGATCGCCATATTTGGAGTCAGGAAGGAATTTTCCTCCAGGGCAGATTGGAAGAGGCCCTGGAGGTTTTTCACCTTCCTCTGTAGCATGGGGCACGAGTCACTTGCTGGATGATTCTCTGCTCCTTGAAGTCTTTAAACTACGATTTGAGGACTTCAATAGCACAGATATAGGTGTGAGGTTTTTTTGTAGGAGTGGTGGGTGAAATTCTTTGGCCTGCGTTGTGCAGGAGGTCAGACTAGATGATCATAATGGTCCCTTCTGACCTAAATATCTATGAATCTAAGCTAAGTGTAGAGGTTACATCTGTCATGGCATGGGACGGTGTTAAGAAGATGGAGCTGTAGAAGCACTGTAGGTAATCTCTACAAAAGGTAAAGGAGAGTTAGGGATGAAGAGCATGAATGAAGCAATTGATTCTTAGCAAGGCTCTAGAAATGTGGAAATAAAAATTCATTGTAATCTCCCCAGCACCTTCACGTTGCCTGTGAGACTGAACAAGTGTTGACATTAATGTACTATTCTTACTTGCAGAAGGTGAAGGCTTCTGGAAGTGAATGGCATGTACAGTTCCCAGATGGGATGTCAAGTCGGGCACTTTTCTCCATGAAGACAGCCCAAGAGAAGTTCTAAGCACTATGGGAAACAGGACAGCAGCTCTCTGGGAAGGCTGAAGACAAGGTTATTATCTTACAACAGATAGATGTAGCACAGGTCAGACCAGTAACTGCATGTGTGGATACCTACTTGAACTGCTTTGGAAAAGGGAATTTACTTGGGGAGATAGAGGTAACAGCAGCAACCAGGAGACTTGAGAAATCTCATACTGAACTAAACAAAAGGAGGTGATAGCTGAATGGCTTACCAGCTCTTCTCTCTCCCCCAAATATGTGCCATTTGACAATGATACCAATGTTGCATGTACTATGCATAATGGTGGGTTTGTCCCATTCTTTGCTTTGCATACTGCACATTGCCTGAGAACATGGGCAGGAATGGATTCTGACAGTGGCCTGCTTAATATCTGCAGCCACTTAATAACAGATCCTATTTAGCAATATTACCCATTTCTGAAGAGCAGCAGGAGCACAATGGCCTGTAAATACAAAATCCAATGAAAGGCTGGTGTTGCTATGGATATGTGCCTTTTTCCACTCCCACATCATTCCTTCCCCTTCCTGGGTTTAACAGCATTTAATAGGGATGGATGGGGAAGTGAAAGTGAAGAGGAGCAGTAGAAGGGGGAATGCTAAGAAGAGAAGGCGAGCAATAGAGAGTAGGGAAAATGATTACCACATTCTATTTAAAAAAACCTCCAACTCCTAAAAAATAACCAATGGCAGCCCAGAACTTTAAACTTTCTCATTCAGACTTCAGTTTGGTTACATATTATATTAAGGGTACATTTATAAGTGGTTTATAGAGGATTAATAAATGATTAATAGTGGTTATAAATGTGTTACAGGCATGAGTGGTATGTCCTACACATAGTTTTAAGCATATCAATAAAAAGTAGCATAGAGGGTTAAGCCCTGGGACTAACCTTAAAATTCTTTATTGGGCGTTCATTTGACTCACCACTCAGCTTTTAAAATCAAAAGGAAAAGCTAAAAGCAGGGAAGAAAAGTAATACTCATGGTCAGCCAACTTCAGTTGAAAATGGTGGGGTTTGAAGGTGATATTTTAACCTCTGCTAACACTACAGCAGGAAAATAGGATTTATTCACTAGTTAACTGGGTTATAGCTATAGAAATAGTTCTCAAGATTGTAGGTGCAGCTGGCACTGTTGCCTACAGTTAAGGCTGTCTGACACGTGCCATAAGATCCTATTTTCAACTGCTATAACCTTGACAAACTTTAACCATTTGGGTTGAAATTGTCTATCCTGTCTGCCTCAGGATGAATTTTTTCTTCTTTAAATTTTAGTAAAAAGTGGTCCAGCCATTTCCAAGAATGAGATTAGGGAAAAATACATAGTCAAAACATTTTTTTATTGTTTCAGATGATAACTGAAGGAAAGCTTTTGCTAACCCAGGCTCTGAGGTAAAAGCCATGCCTGGGCCAGATTTTTGAGACTTTGCGTTATTTGTCTGAATAAACCCAGACCACAATAAGTGTATAGCATTTCTCTATAAGGGCCTGGAAGAGGCAGAGTAAAGGGCAGGGCAGAGGCACCCTGGCCATAAGAGGCTGTGAATAGGGGCGTGGGGGCACCTTGTTTATAGGAACACAGACAGGAGTCAGATTTAGGGGAACCACACACAGAGTAGTCTGTGGCCACAACAGCACATTCCCCCTCCATAATCTGAAATGGAACCCAAGATTCAGGAATCTCAGCATTCCTCTGTTATCAACAAACATCAATGAAACCCATTAGCAAAGTGCACCGGTAGTGACATATCCAAATAACGGATGACAACCTACTACTGCTGTCAGTTACCTCTGCTGCCAGCTAACAGAATATGAGTTGTGAATCTAAAGGTTTCAGCCATACTGCTGACCTGTATAGAGGCCAGTATAATTACAGATGGATTCTGTTTTTTCAAGTTGCTTTTTTGAAAACTTAGGCAGTCAGTCACACTCACACACACACACACCCCATGTTAAAAGGAATATTAAAGATGCAAAGTCAAGAACTGCAAAGTTAGGAAATGCCAGAGTTTAGGTTGCCTGTGCAACTTGAATTTGCCCCTTCTTGTGTATATGAGTTATAATACAGTCTTTAATTACATATTTTTTCCACAACATTGTTGCCTCATTCATTCCACAGGATGCTCCCTGAACAACCAGCTATTCAATATTTTGCTTTGTCATCATTGTTTCTTCAAAATCAAGTTTCTTCACATTTCACTACAAATTTGGAAGTCCATTTTTGTGAACATTTCTCTGCAGTATGAAATATTTCAACACGAAAATAACTAACTGTTTTGTGAGGAAAAACTTATTTTCAGGGGAAGATAGCGTTCCATAAAACCACAGCCATTCTAGATTTCCATATACTTTCAGTGGAAGACAGACATCTAACTGAAATTTTGCATGAAGTTAAATTGTGAGGGAGAGGTGGTATGAAATCATGCGAAGCCAAATGAGATTTGTTTCACTACATTTTCTTGTAATTTCACACAGCTCCCCAGCACACCCAGTCAAGAAGGCAAAAGCATAGTTTATTTAAACTCTAGGAACAGTAGCTCGTCAATGGCAATTGTGGGCACAAGAAGGCCCACAGACATCAATGGCACTACTTCTATTGCCTTTAATGAGAGGTGGGATGGAACTGTGTATGTTAATTTTTCAGTGCTGGCTTGATGGATAACCCTTTTAAAATGTAAACATTTATGGCCTGATTCTGACCACACACGTGTTCTTTAGTGGCCCTTCTTTATAGAGATCAGTTGAGTGGCTCCATATTTACATTGGAAGAGAATGGTGTAAATGGAATTGGAATCAATCAGGCTGACGTTCCCTACCACATTATAGCACTGTCAGCCTAGAAGCTGAACTATACTCAAACTGCTTGATGCTGCATCAGTGCTGATACTTAGGCAAGGGGAAGTTTATCTCTGGACACTATGTTGAGTCTACGTTGAGTCTCTGCTGCTACATGCTGTACTGGGAACTCTTTGCATGTTAATACCTGGGTTAGCTGAATGTTCGGCACAAAAGCCAAGTTAGATAGCTCTACTTTTAAGAAACTGGCTAGAGTTGGAGAAACTCTCATAATTCACTCCATATTTGAAATAGTGTACTACAACTGACAGTTGTCTAATAACAAAAACAAAACCACTGCTTCTGAACATGCCTTGGAAAGGGAAAGTTCTTGTGACTGCATGCAAAAGAAAAAAAAAATCCCACCACAATTCTGACACTTTCAGCCCCATAGCAACAACAAAAGACAAACATTTCCTTTTCATGCCAATATTCACATCAGAGAAAAATATGGAGTGCTTTGCATTTAGCTAATCATGTGTGGAAGAATGATGTCCATCTATGCAGAGCACAGTTTGCAGTAAGAATGGATTTCTCTGAGGTTTGCTCAAGATGATTCCCTCATTTCTGTCAGAAGACATCCCAGTAGGAGGTTTTTGTTTTGGTATTCCTAGGCAATTTTGCAAAGTGTCTATCTTTGCCATGTCAGAGATAAGTTGATGTGACAGAAGAGCTGAACACAATCAGCCCTGTGAAAATAACACTACTGGGAAGCTATGATCACAGCCAAATCTTCAAGTTCTTGTCATAAAAAATATATTTTAAACAATTGAGAAGAGCTCTTTCCCACTCTTTTATCCACATTTTAATCAAAATTGATTTAAAAAAATCTATACAATTTAACATTTTGTCTGTGTGGGATTTATGTAATGTCAAATGGAAACATAAATTCCAGCATAAAATTAATAAATTTATAAATCTTCATAAATGACCACATGTAAAAAGATACTCCGAATTCACTTGCTGGGACTACTACAGGTTTCAAGAATTGTGAACAATAATGTCACAGCCAATAAATAAGCTATCAGTATGTCAAAGGAGATTAGTTCTCACCTGAAATTGCTATTGAATTTAAATTCCAAGTTCAGTATAAATCCAGTGGGAAAATTAATGACTTTTAAAATCACAGTGATTTGGCAGAAGTCAGTGGAGTTACACAAGTAACAAATACCAGAATCAGGCCCCATGCCTGTGCTTGGTAGAAAGCTATGTTGCAGGTGACTTCAAATTTTTTGTGTTTCAGAGAAGAAATAGTCTTTTGAAGATTTTGAACATGTCCAAGACAAATCTTAGACCTTTAATAGGAATTATTATGGTGTCTAACTTTTGTTACTGGCATGGTAGGACTACTGACAGAGCCAAATTCATACCTGGCTTAACTCCACTAATGGAAGTAGGCCAATGATGAATTTGACACACTGATTTCAAAGCAACATCCAATCCTGCAAGATGCTGAGGGCTCTCAACTGCTGATCAGCTCACTGAATCAGGCCCTAACAGAGGGCATCAACAAAGCATCTAAATCTGAATCTTAAGGAGCTGGATTCAGTTTGACACTGCTGTACATCTCAAAAAATTATCCAGCCTAGATCTTCCTGGGAATCCTATTTCAAGGGGAGAGAAGGTACCAAGATAGAAGGATCTTTTTGATTAATATATTTTATTATTTGTTTCCAAGAGCAGTCTCATTGTGCTCGGCCCTGTACACACACAAAAGATAGGGAGCTTACAGTATAATGACCAGACAGATAGGTGAAGAGGAGAGAGGAAAGGGGTACAAGCAAAGTGGCTGCAGTGGAGATTGGCCTAATTGTGGTGTGATGGGGTTGACACACAGTTAGTCTCTAAGGTGCCACAAGTACTCCTTTTCTTTTTACAGTTGACAAAATAGCTAAAGCAGCTTGAGAGGCCACCAGGCTGCACCTGGAGGGCTGTCATGCATAACTGGTGATCAAACACATCCAGAGAGGGGCTGGGTCTTTATAAAGGAAGGCACAAAGGGCTTTTGGAAGAGGGGCCAGGGAGGAGCTGCAAAAGAAAGGTAGCTAGGAGCTGTCTCTAAGGCTGGGAGGCTAAACCCTGAGCTAGAAGCCTGACTGGATACGAGGCTTGATAAGAGATTGCTGCCTGCTTGAAACCCTGGGTGGAGGGAGAGCATGACAGGCCCCATGATCTAGGGTTGGAATTGGGATGATTTGAAGCTGGAGCTAGCCTGCAAGGAATAAGGGTACCAGCTGAGCTTGGTTGGGCTGAAGATTGAGTTGTTTTGCTATTTTTTGTTGGAGTTTAAGTGAAGGCCTTTGAGGCCCTGTGAAGGGTTGGACTCTGTTACCTGGCTTGGTCAGAAGGCCAGGTCAAGCCAATAGCTGAAATAGGCCAAAGAAGGCATAGGGGAAACAGAGACATAGTTGTTGCAATGCCACATATAGTTATGAGGGGCATGGTGCAGCAGCATAGCTACACTTGGTAATACAATGTTTGAGAACACAATTTTAAAATAAAATGAATAGACTCTTCTCAGTTACCCCTCAGCTTTGCCATTATCAATCATCTAGCTTACTGAAGGCATGGTAAAAGTGAGTCTTCAAGAAGAGTGTGAAGGGAAGAGATAAAGGCTATATAAACCAGCTGAGGAAGGCAGTTCTCTGCATCGGGAGTGCCATGGAAGAAAGCATGGGAATAGCTTTAGGAGAAGCAGACAAATGGCATATAACATTTGGCATCACTGAGGGATTATACAGAATATTCAGGTAAGGAAAGACAAGTCCAAAGTATTGAAGAGCTTTGAAGACATGGACAAAAATCTTGAACTTTATGAACAATTGTTCCAGGGATTTAGGTTTGAAAGAGAACACGTTGAAGAGTAGAAATGAAAATGGACATGGTGAAAGAAAGTTGCTAATATACTGAAGAAACTGGGCTCTGGATCAGTACAAAATAGGTTTTTATTTGCTATTCTTCATTTTCTTTTCCGTAATTCAGGCCATTGTTTGTTGGGGAAGATAAACAGCTGCTAGAATGCTCCTGGAGAGTCCAGTTTGGTGGTAGTGTATATAATCAAGGAGACAATGATCTGCATCCAATTACAAGTACTAATTTTTTTCCTGACTTTTGAAAAATCTGACATTTCTCACATACCGTTGAGTTTTCAGTGGTGCACACAATGACTCACATGTAAAGGTCCCCATTTGCTATTTCGCTAATTGCTTGAACTGCTCATACATAAATTGTGTGTGAGAAAACTTACCTGGTTGTGTGATTATAGACCCCTCCGCAGCTGGGCTGTGTCCTGGGGAATTCCTCTGGTACTGGAGAGAGCATACCATTAGACATCAAAGTCCAATCTTTACCAGACATTAGGGAGAACAACAAGCTACAAACAAAATGAGCTGGCTTCAGTGTTGGTCTATGACTGGAGTCTGCTTCCTTTTCTGAAGCTCTCCACAGAGCACAGAGTCATGAAGTAGTTGAACACCATAACTGCAAATAAACAGAAAGGAACCTTCAGTCCCAGTCTGCAGATGCTTTGTAGCCCCTACTCCAAACTCAGGCCTGGAGTAGTCTCTGCCACCTAAATCCAATGTCCGTTCCAAATAGACTATGGATCCACATGGAAGAAGATCCACCTACGGGGAGGTTCCCACATCCAAGGAGATCCAAAAATCTTGTCTTTCTTCCTGCACAGCAGATGTGTATTTTTGCTGTGGCCAGGTCCTCTATGCCTACACGAGTGGGGGCAAGTTTTGCTTCAGTATGCAGGATATGACGTTTTAGCGTTCAGTATTATCTTAGTACATGGGCATAGTTTTATTTATTTTTACTTTCAGTGGAAAAAAGAAAAACCAAGTGTAACTTGTGTTTTGCACAGATGAGATTGGGTCCTGAAAGTTATATGGTTTTTCCTTAAGCTGCACCTGATGTTGTACAGCCAAACTTATGCCAATTATATAAACTAATTTTGATGTAAGATGTTTTAACTTAGTATCCATTGCTTCTTCATCCTTTTCACCCTATTGCTGATGAAGTGGAGTGTACCAATTTGGACAGAATGGCATTTGTGACCTGGAATTAGAACACTGTTCTAATTTCCTGAGCACCACACAGGTGTAGTTCTAACTATGCACATTCATTCTTGGTCAGAATTATGCTGTGACCAGGTTTAACCAACCCCTGGTCACTGCTCCAGGCTTGATCTAGGCTCAGTCTTGCCTGGTCACTGCACACTCATGGGCATCTCTTCAGTCTTGTCTCTTGCTCTTATTCCAGGTTTCTATTCAACACCTTATTTTACCCCTTACTTCATTATTTCTTCCCTTAACCACTGATTTTGGTCTTGGGACCTTATCAAATGCTTCTTGAAAATCTATGTTAATTGCATTCACTGAACTCCCCTTCAGTCATGGCAGTTTTGTGTTCAGAGAACTCCAGTAGGTTCGTTAAGCATCACCTCTCCTGAAATAATGAAGACTATCTCTAATCAAGCTGTAAAATTTCATCTACTCTCCAAACATAACCTTTACAGTTGTTTTTAAGATTCTCTCACAAACCTGTTAAATTCACTGATCTATAGTTTCCTGGTTTCTCTCTCCAACTTTTTGAAATGATGGTAGTTGCCATATTCCAGTCCCAGGAATCTTCCCCAACTGTGAACTTCTACAGATATCATTATACAGATAGCATTATAAAGGTTCACCTATTTCTTTGAGTTCAATTTCAGTAACTTTATTGCCATAAGCATGTATGCAAATACTACCAAGGTCAATACTTAAGTCCTCCTTGATCACTTCCTTTAAAATTTGAGGATGTATGTTATCTGGATTGAGTGGTTTGTCCACTTTAAGTGCCTATAACCTTTTACTCTGTTCTTTACACACACCGCTTCTCCTTTAATGTACCCCCTCCAAAACAACTCCCCGCTTTGGACATATCTCCATTCTCTTCCTCTGTAAAGAGTGAGACAGAGTAATTATTTAACTGTATAATGTCTTTACCCTACCATAAAGCTCACTATTCTGTTTTCTTTTCCCTTTTATCTGGTGCATGCATATATTTTGGAGAAAGCTCTTTTAGCTGAACTGTGCCATGTAATTTGATGTTCATTTTTCTCTCTTTTGCTCTAATTTTTCTTTCTTCTGCAATTAAAAAATTCCGTCTGTTTTCCTTCTTCCAAGCTTCAATTGTTAGAAGGCGCAGAGGACAACTTCTATTTCTCTTTAGTCTCTCTGATTAAACATTGGGTTTCCAGTTGGGCTCTTAACTGTTTTTATTTTTCTGCATACATTAGATTGTAGTGTCCCCAACCATACTGAAACAGTTCCCAGCTATAGATTTCCCATGCATTACTGAATTCCATTTGCCACTCACTTTTTTTATACTTACTGTCATTTCTATAGGCCCTCAACCTTTTAAAAGGTATTTCAAATCATCTGGTTAGTTACCATCCAGTTGTACCCATTAGTCTAATTTTGGTTTTACATATATCAGTCTTACACTGGTGTACTTCCTTTGACTTTAGTGGAGTTGCTCCTGGTTTGCACTGGTGTGAAATCAGAATCAGGTTCCCTATTTATTGCACGTAGCTCATTTCCAGTTATTAGGTCTAGAATAACTTTTGAGCAGGTTGGCTCTTCAGCATGCTGCTTTTAAATTTGTGTCTTCTGTACAGTGCACTTGCTTCCTTCAAATAGCAAACACAGTTTTCAAAACCAGAACACTAATAGCAGGAGTGGAGAAAAGCTTAAGAAGACTCCTTGGCCTGACTAAAGATTAGTAATAAAGATACAAATTCTCCTCAAGATGAATGTGTTAAGTTTCAGAGTAGCAGCCGTGTTAGTCTGTATGCGCAAAAAGGAGTACTTGTGGCACCTTAGAGACTAACAAATTTATTTGAGCATAAGCTTTCGTGACCTACAGCTCAATCCGATGAAGTGAGCTGTAGGTCACGAAAGCTCATGTTCAAATAAATTGGTTAGTCTCTAAGGTGCCACAAGTACTCCTTTTCGTGTTATGTTTGTTACTCCTGTGAATTGCACTTAAAAAAATATGTATGGACCAGTTATTTAACAAAACTATTAGACTACTTAAAGCCAGGAGGAATTTCTTCATTCATATCAGTCATGCAGGCCATACTTAAAATATGATCTATTCAAGTTACTTTGCACCTTAGCCACTTGCCAGCTTTTCAGCTTGACTCCAGCACTTTGTCCCCAAACCTACTAATCCCCTCTCCTACCCTCCGCCCCAGTCCTAACCATCATTATGGCAAATCCCAAAGGGATGTAGCCTCCTGGCAGATCGAGAGCCACTCAGACTGATCTGTAGCTAACCATCATTAAGGTATCTTAAAAAGGCCAGTTTAAGAAATTGCACAGCAAATATGCAATATTTGCTGCTTACTCACAATTTGTCATTTGAAACTTCCAACTGGATTTTCAATGGAAACTGCTGGGCCAGTTCCGCTCTTTTATGGAAAAAATGTTCAGTATTTCTACATAGTAGGAAAGCAACAAAAATAGCTAAGTGTATAAGAATTGGAGAGCAGATAGTGTGGCATACAAGATTTGTGTTTTCATTTTTGTTCACATTTTTAGTTAGAATAACCAAAAATATTGAGCTGAGAACCAATACTAAACACTTTGTACTGCTATAATGACTTTCATGTGAGGATCTCAAAACGCTTTCCAAATTTAAGACTAGATCGTGTCCCAAGCATGCAGCCCATAGAAATGGGTGGAGCATTGCTCCACTGCTTCAGGAGCAAAGCAGAGAAGAAATTACAGCTCAGAGAGCCACCATTCTCACCTTTCTACAGGGGGGTAGTAGTTTAGGCCTAATCAACAAATCTTCTCTAGAGTAATTATAGCTATATGAGCAAACCTTCCTATTGTAGACAACTTATACAGGCAAAAGAGTGCTTTTGGTGGTATAGCTTATATCCGTTCCCCCAAAAGAAATAAGCTACAACAGCAAAAGGACTTTTATGCCAGTATAACTCTGCCTATGCAAGGACATTTGTGGGTATAAAAGTGTTGTAAAAAGACAACCCCCCCCATTACATTAGGAAAAGTTTCTAGTATAGACCAAGCTGCAGGCATGCTGGTGCAGCCCCATTGGCTGGTGCACTCAGAGGGTGTAGCCAAGACTCAGTCCATTTTTGTCTCTGGGGGAGAGCAAGGGCAAATACATACACATCTTGTGTAATACTTCAGTACAAGCAATGGAATACTCATATGCAGATCACCCCTAGGCCTAACAAACATGGCTGGTCTCCAGAGCCAGACAGATGTGCAATATGAGAATTGCACAATATCTTGAAAACACACTTCTTTATACATTGTACTGTAAGTTTTGGCACGAGCAGACATCTTTTCAAGTAATATGTATGGCATCTTGTGGAATGCAACTTCCTCTGCAATGCAACATGCATTACATTTTGCTATAAACCCATGGCACTGTACTGAGGAAGAAAACTGCACACTAATTACATGAACATAGCATCAGATCATTCCTTCCTATTCAGACTTTTAGAACTGCTGGTAATAATAAAAGCTATGCCTGAAACTTTAAAAATAAAATCAAAACAACATGTCAGCAAAACTGAACTCTTCATGGGGAGGATGGGGTTTCCAGTATTTATCCTATGAAAACAGTTACAAAAGTCTCTTCTGGCTTTAATGAAAGCCAAATGTTGGAAATAGTAATTAAAATGTTTACAATGAAGTGCAGTTTTAGATCTGCGGTGTACCCATGCCTGGCAGGTTTTGATTAATTATGGCAAGCCACACAAGAGGCTGTTCTTTCAATAAGATGCTAGGATATCCAAGAAGCATCTTTCACTGTCTCTCTCCTTCACGCCCTCCCACCTCTGCACTTTCAGGTAAATCTTATAGGTAAGAAACTATTTTCGCCAAGGGAAGGTATTTTAAGTAGAAACTAAGTTTAAAAAAACAAAACCATTTTGGAATATCTGGAAGGAGAACAGTAAGTTTTTGCCCACTTTGTCTGCCCGTGGCTCTCTTCCCTCCTGTTGTCTCTTTTGTGCCTTTTTCTGTCCACTAGTCTGTGGCTTGTCCTTCTGTATTTCCTTGTCTGTCTCTTTTGACCCTTGTTTGCTTCCATCCCCTTCCCAACCTTGTGTTCCTCCTTCCCCTGTCTACTTGTCACCTCAGCCTTCACACATCCCTATCAACCTATTCTGGGATTATTTCCCCCCTTGTATGTAATATATCAGTGCAGCGGTGCTCTATGCCAGGGTGACAAATATGTTTATAAATGTCTGCATAGTAAGTTATATTTAAGTACTCCCTTGTCTTTGCTAGTCCTTTGTCCATTGCCTGTGCCTGGTCCCTGTGTCTCTCCATTGCAGATCCTAATAATTTCTTCTCTCCCACTGGTTAACTGAAGGTGCCACTGAGTAGCTGCAGCACAAACAGTGTTACTCAGACCCTGCAAGGGGATCAGAACAAGGGGGAGAAAGTCAGTTCCTTAACTAATGCTGACAGTCCCAGGCCTCCTGATCAAACTAAACCCATCTGTTCCCAGCTGTTGCTTCCTCAACATCCCACCAAAGCTCAGGCTGCAGACAGGCAAATGGACAGGGCAAGGGATCCTGGGCCAGCGTCTCAGTCTCACAGTCTCAGTCCAGTTCCTAGCGGATAGGTATCTATCACATGGCTATGGAGACAGAACTATCTTCTTGCAGCAAGAAATTCCACCAGGTCAAGTCTGAGGCATGGCACTGAGCGGAGTCTTGCACTGCTGTTGCTCACACTGCTCCTGCTCTCTGGAAAAAGAGAGAGGACTGCAGTCCTCAGTTCTGTCACAAAGCATAACAAGACCAGAAATGGTTTTACACAATTTACATCACTATTTTGGGTTTAATACAGCGCTAGATCATGTGAGTGTAACTGCTCAGTAAGGGCTCCACAAAATCCCCATATCTGGAGTCTGCTTACGCTCAGGTGTGGTTCCTAACGTCTTTAGTTAAAATTTTCAAAACACTGAGTTGACTTAGGAATGTGAATATTGCTGACTTTCAGTGGGACCTAGGTTCCTAAATCACATAGGCACACTCAACATATTAAATTTGTAATCTGTGTTTCTCTCACATTGGTAAGCACTTAAAGAGAGATGCACAACCTGCCCCTGAATATCTTGTGATATTTACTATTCAGTCACTACTTTTCTGGGCAGGCATTTAAGATTTCTGATTGGCTTCACTTCTTGAATTAGGAAACAGAGGACTCCTGTAATCAAAGTTTTGAACAAGTTTCTGTGGGCCACATCTACTCTGCTATACCTGTTTCAAAGAAATGTGCACTTTATTCTAATGTAAACTAGATTACAATTTGCCCCATCTGTCTGTCTTGTTTCACTGCCTTCGTTGTACTATTTCATTATTTTAATCTTTGCATCTCTATATTCTTATAGAGAGAGAACAGTACAATAGAATTTATTTTTTCCTCAATAAGTGCTGGCATTTAACTCTGTAACTCTGCCCCCCTCCTTCCCTCCCTGGGTTACTTGAGAGCAGGCAACACTTACCTGTGTGCCCCAGTGCCTGATGTTGTGTTGACAGTAAAGAAGAGCCTGAGTATCCCAGTGGTGATGTTGGATAGGTGGGAATCCTCTATCTACCCCTCTTCTGCAGTCCTTTTTATTTGTAAAGGAAATGTAAATTGGCGGTACCTCCACCTGGTTGGGTCCTGTACACTCTCACCAGTGTGCCTTGGGAGCCTCCAGGAGTAAACCTAAACTAATCTGTGCAACTCAAAAATACCAATTATAAAAACAATATCAACCCAATATACACTTAACACACCTTTACTTAAAGTAAGGAAAAATGGTATAAGCCTGAGATTAAATGTCACTACTAATTTAAATCAGCAGGGGGCAGTGTGATAAATCAATTAACAAAAACAGTAGTAAATGAAACTTATCTAACTTGCATTTACACTGCCACCATTTACCCAACCCCCAAGTGCGCGCTCCTCTGCATTTCAGAGTTCTAGACCAGGGTGGCCAACCTGAGCCTGAAAAGGAGACAGAATTTACCAATCTACATTGCCAAAGAGTCACAGTAATATGTCAGCAGCCCCGCCTCAGCTCCCCTACCCCACTGCCAGGGCCTCCCACCCACCGGCAGCCCTGCCAATCAGTGCCTCCCCCTCCCTCCCTGCACCTCCTGATCAGCTGTTTCGTGGCCTGCAGGAGGCTCGGGGGAGGGGGAGGAGCGAGGGCACGGCAGGCTCAGGAGAGGGTGTGGGAAGGGGTGGAGTGGGGGCAGGGCCTAGGGCAGAGCCAGGGGTTGAGCAGTGAGCACTCCCCCACCCCAGCACACTAGAAAGTTGGCACCTGTAGCTCCAGCCCCGGAGTGGGTGCCTATACAAGGAGACACATATTAACTTCTGAAGAGGTGCATGTGGCTCCAGAGCCACAGGCTGGCCACCCCTGGTCTTGAGTGGGTGCACGTTAAGATCTTGAAGCTGGGGGCCAGCACTCTGTTGGTCTAGTGAATCTGTCCAGCCAAGACAACAAGGTCGGAACAATGCTAATTTGGGATCATTCCTAGCTGCACACCCTCTCTGAAGGCTGGAGTTGTTCTAATCAGATGCCAGCAACGCTGGGTTCTGGTTAGATGACAAGACCACTCCGCCCCTTCTGAGACAACCCCTTGAACTCTCTTTGCAGTCCCACTCCCCTTGCAAGCACTTTCTCAAACAAGGGTGGTGGTTACCTTCACTGCAGGCTCACCTCAGTCAGCTCTAGGCACAGCAACAGTCTCTGCCCTGGCTCCAGTGAAGCCACCAACAGCCTCTGACACTCCCTGGTTGATCAAGGCCACCGCAGGCTCTCAGCAGCAGCTCCTGGTTTGGACAGAGTTCCACCCAGCAATCTCAGCTCCCCACCAATATGGAGCCCAGCCCTTGCTAGTCTCCATTCCCTAGAAGAGGACGGCTCTCTCTTCCCCAAGGCATCATGGGAGTTGTAGTCTCCAAGGGATGGATTGCAGGACTCAGGATCGTCCCACATGGAACACCCAGAGGCTCTTCTAGGAAAGGGTGCCTACAACTCCTTCTGGAAAACTCTGCCAGAGTGTCACCCCTGTGATTAATGTCACTCTACTACTGCTCCAGAGGTAAGAACAGGAACAATGACATGGGAAGAGACTCTGCCTAATTCATACAGCCCAGAAAGAACTGGCTGCATATTCACAGAGCTAGAGAGAGGCATACAGGAAAGTCAAGCTTTAAGAGATACAGACACTGGGTTTTCAGCCCCAGGGCATTGTGAACAGGTGTCGTGGGGTCACCCTTCCCATAGGGCTAACTGAGTGGAGGTCTGAGGAACTGGGAGGGAAAAGGTTGAGAACTTCTGAAAAGTACTATTAGTGTATCTGCACACTTGGGGCCTGATATGGCTGGCATTGAAGTAAATAGCCTAACTCCCAGTTCCTTGAATGGAGCAGGATTGGGCCTTTGGAGCACTGCTGCAATGGGTGAGGCAATCCCATAAATCATGCATTTGAAAGGATTACAAAATAAATATGTGTTTGAAATGGGTTTCTCGTCCATCCTCCAAGCACAAAACTTTTGTCAGATCTGGAGTGGTTGTAAAAACAAAATTCTTCTACGCTGACAAATACCTTTATTTGAAAAATACCCTCCAACACACTGCAGGGCAGCTTGAGGAAGTTTGATTTGTTATTTTATTCTCCAGACATGCTACATCTCAAACTCCGCAAGGACATGAGTGGAAAAATGGGTTTCCTCTTGTGATCACACAGAAGTCCCAGAAGATGAGAAAGAAATAGGTGAAAATGTTTAATTGATAAACTATTTTTCTCCTCCCCCCCCCCCCCCGCCATTTTGGTTTCCAGTAGTATGCTATTAATACTGCAGCAGGTCACATGTCATATGGTTAAGCAGAACGCCACATTGGCTCTAGTTTCAGGTGCAATGTATGTGTAAATGCACACACAACGTATGGCTTGTGCAAAGTCATGGGGACCGTGATAATGGAGTTTACACATAAGCTATAGGTCGGCAGCATTCATTAAAAGAAATGACTGCTGCTACAGTTATTAGGCTGGAATCCACCAGAGGTATTTAGGCACCCAAGTTGTGTTTTTAGGCACTACTGTGATCCAAGACTCCTACTTGGCTGCCGTCTAACCTGGTAGGCATCTAAAGTCACTTGGTGTCTAACCAGAATTTTCCTAAGGAGGGGGCCCAGAGCTCTCCCTCCCTCCCACATCCTGCACCCAGCCCCAAACTCTCCCCTGCCACTCCCCCATTTTCAGCCCTGAGCTCTTTCATGCTGCCTCTGTACCCAGACCTGCACTCTTCCACACTGCACCCAGAGCCACCCACAGTCCCCACCTGCTGCTACACACCCTGCCCCACATTCTTCTCCCTGCATTACTGCAAACCCAGCTCTGAGCTCTCCGCCCTGCATCCAGCCTGACAGGTCCCTGCCCCACACCAAGCTCTTATCCAGAGTTGTGGTCAGGCTCAAGAGCACCAACCCCTTCAGGGGCCAGGCAGTTCTGGGAGCCCCAGATCCATCCTCCTTCTACTTTCCCGGGAAGGACCAAAAAGCCTGCATCGAATCTTCCCACCTTCCTGGTAACTAAGGGGTTTTTGGTACCCCCTGCTCCACTCCTCCTTGGGTGCGCCCAGTGGCCATCAGGGCTGTAGGGACTGCAAAAGTGTGTGTAAAAAACAACAAGGAGGCACACAGGGTCACAATGCCCCTCAAAGATAGCTCAGCCATGATGGAAGGGCAGCAGAGTGAAATTTCTAACACTGGTCAGGAGCCAAGGGGGGCCTGGGCCTCCTGCCCCCACCGTTGATCCCCTGGGTGCAATTCACTAGTGGTAAGGTTTAGACTTCCGTAAGGTCCCATTCAGCCCTATGGTTAAGAGGTCAACAAGTCTAGGCCCCTACGCTGAGGCAGGTCCAAGCATACCTAAATCATCCTGGACAGGTGTTTGTCCCACCTGTTCTTAAAAACCTCTAATGTGGATTCCACCACCTCCCTTAGAAGCTTACTAGAGCTTAACTCTCCTTATAGTTAGAAAGCTTTTTTCTAATATCTCATCTAAGTCTCCCTTGCTACATATTAAGTACAACTTCTTGTTGTACCTTCAGTGGACATAAAGAACAATTGATCACCATTCTTTTTATAACAGCCCTTAACATTTTTGAAGGCTTATCAGGTCTCCTCTCAATCTTCTTTCCTCAGCCTGCCCAAGATTTAAGCTTTTCCTGAAAGGTCAGGTTTTCTAAACTTTTTTTTCCCATTTCTGTTGCTCTCCCCTGGGCTCTCTAATTTCTCCACATCTTTCCTAAAGTGTGGCGCCCAGAATTGAACACAGCTGAAGCCTTACCAGGGCTGAGGTGAGTGGGACAATTACCTCTTCTCTTACAAATGAAACTCATGTTGATACACCCCAGAATATTAGCCTCTCTCACAACTGAATCACTTTGCTGGGTCACAAATTGAATGAATCACTATAACCCCTAGCTTTTTTGCAGTGCTACCACCTAGCCAGTTATTCCCCATTTTGTAGTGTGCATTTGATTTTTCTTTCTTAAGTGTAGTACTTTGCACTTGTTTGTATTGAATTTCATTTTGTTGATTTCAGGTCACTTCTCCAATTTGTCAAGGTCATTTTGAATGCTAAGCCTGTCCTCCAGAGTGCTTGCAACCCCTCCCAGCTTGGTATCATCAGCAGATTTTATTAGTATACTCTCCACACTAATATCCAACTCATTAATGGAAACATTGAATACTGCCAGACCCAGGATTGATCTCTTTGAAACCCCACTAGAAACATCCTCCCAGTTTGACAGAAAACCTTTGATAACTACTCCCAGTATGGTCTTTCAACCCACTGTGGACCCACTTTACAGTAATTTAATCTAGACCATTTTTCCATAGTTTGCTTCTGTGGATGTCATGTGGAACCTGGTCAAAGGCTTACTAAAAATCAAGATATCACATCTACTTCTTCCCCCATCCACTTTGGCCAGTAACCCTGTCAAAGGCAGCAATTAGGTTGGTTTGGTATGATTTGTTCTTGACAAATCCATTCTGGCTATTCTTTATAACCCTGTGATCCTCCAGGTGCTTACAAATTGATTGTTTAATAATTTGTTTCAGTATCTTTCTAGGCATCAAAGCTATGCTGGCTCATCTAGAATTCCCTGGGTCCTCTGCGTTCTCCTTTTTAAGGATAGATACTAGGTTTGACCTTCTTCAGTCCTCTGGACCCTCACTTCTCCTCCAGGAGTCTGAGAGATAATTGCTAGCAGTTCTGAGACTGCTTCAGCTAGTTCCTGAACTACCCTAGGATTAATTTCCCCAGGCCCTGTCAACTTGAGTACCTGTAGCTGACCTAAGTAGTCTAACCTTTAAACCCCACACACTTCACACAAATTTAAAATAATTACATGTAGGGAAATATAATTTAAAAACCAAACCCTTTACTGGGATAGCTTGCACTGTTGTTGCCTGCCTAGTGTAATCTTTGTCCTGTGGATAGAGAGAGGATTCCAGCTGCAGGGTTTTTAATCTGACAAATTAATGTGTTAGTCTCTAAGGTGCCACAATTACTCCTCATTCTTTTTAATCTGACAGTGTTCATGATCATCAAAATGAAACAAAACAGATACTGCAGAAAGGAAAGTATAGGAAAGGGAGGGAGGAAGAGACAGTAAAGTAAAAAAAAAAAAAGAAACAGGAAGTTCTGTCTTCAGAGGAACTGATTCCGAACAAAAAAGCTCCTGAAAAATTCTAAAGCCTATAGAGAGAAGAGCAGAAGAGAATGAAACAGTAATTTGTTTATTCTTAAATTGGTTTTAATTGAGGCTCCAAATTTTAATTTTAAAAACAAAGTATTTAAAACCCAGTTCTGTGGTTTCTGTCAGTGTATGAAACCCACTAAAATTGGATCCTTAAATACAAGTCTGACAACTTAGGGAAAAATGGATCAATATTCTTTCTGCTGCTTTAGAATTGGAACAGAACACCAGGATGACAATTTCAGCTCATGGGGGCAAACCACAGCACCTAGAACTCCACTTGAGCTTTCAACACAGTAACAGAGTCTACTCACTACTATGTGGCCCTCATGGGCAGGCATGACTTCAAAGTCGATCACTGGGATCGCACACACCTCATCTACAAAAAGAAATGGAGTACTTGTGGCACCTTAGAGACTAACCAATTTATTTGAGCATGAGCTTTCGTGAGCTATAGCTCACTTCATCAGATGCATACTGTGGAAACTGCAGCAGACTTTATATATACACAGAGAATATGAAACAATACCTCCTCCCACCCCACTGTCCTGCTGGTAATAGCTTATCTAAAGTAATCGTGAGGTTAGGCCATTTCCAGCACAAATCCAGGTTTTCTCACCCTCCACCCCCCCCACACAAATTCACTCTCCTGCTGGTGATAGCCCATCCAAAGTGACAACTCTTTACACAATGTGCATGATAATGAAGTTAGGCCATTTCCTGCACAAATCCAGGTTCTCTCACTCCCTCACCCCCCTCCAAAAACCCACCCCCATACACACACAGACTCACTCTCCTGCTGGTAATAGCTTGTCCAAACTGACCACTCTCCAAGTTTAAATCCAAGTTAAACCAGAACATCTGGGGGGGGGGGGGTAGGAAAAAACAAGAGGAAATAGGCTACCTTGCATAATGACTTAGCCACTCCCAGTCTCTATTTAAGCCTAAATTAATAGTATCCAATTTGCAAATGAATTCCAATTCAGCAGTTTCTCGCTGGAGTCTGGATTTGAAGTTTTTTTGTTTTAAGATAGCGACCTTCATGTCTGTGATTGCGTGACCAGAGAGATTGAAGTGTTCTCCGACTGGTTTATGAATGTTATAATTCTTGACATCTGATTTGTGTCCATTTATTCTTTTACGTATAGACTGTCCAGTTTGACCAATGTACATGGCAGAGGGGCATTGCTGGCACATGATGGCATAAATCACATTGGTGGATGTGCAGGTGAACGAGCCTCTGATAGTGTGGCTGATGTTATTAGGCCCTGTGATGGTGTCCCCTGAATAGATATGTGGGCACAATTGGCAACGGGCTTTGTTGCAAGGATAAGTTCCTGGGTTAGTGGTTCTGTTGTGTGGTATGTGGTTGTTGGTGAGTATTTGCTTCAGGTTGCGGGGCTGTCTGTAGGCAAGGACTGGCCTGTGTCCCAAGATTTGAGAGAGTGTTGGGTCATCCTTTAGGATAGGTTGTAGATCCTTAATAATGCGTTGGAGGGGTTTTAGTTGGGGGCTGAAGGTGACGGCTAGTGGCGTTCTGTTATTTTCTTTGTTAGGCCTGTCCTGTAGTAGGTAACTTCTGGGAACTCTTCTGGCTCTATCAATCTGTTTCTTTACTTCCGCAGGTGGGTACTGTAGTTGTAAGAAAGCTTGACAGAGGTCTTGTAGGTGTTTGTCTCTGTCTGAGGGGTTGGAGCAAATGCGGTTGTATCGCAGAGCTTGGCTGTAGACGATGGATCGTGTGGTGTGGTCAGGGTGAAAGCTGGAGGCATGCAGGTAGGAATAGCGGTCAGTAGGTTTCCGGTATAGGGTGGTGTTTATTTGACCATTGTTTATTAGCACTGTAGTGTCCAGGAAGTGGATCTCTTGTGTGGACTGGACCAGGCTGAGGTTGATGGTGGGATGGAAATTGTTGAAATCATGGTGGAATTCCTCAAGGGCTTCTTTTCCATGGGTCCAGATGATGAAGATGTCATCAATATAGCGCAAGTAGAGTAGGGGCTTTAGGGGACGAGAGCTGAGGAAGCGTTGTTCTAAATCAGCCATAAAAATGTTGGCATACTGTGGGGCCATGCGGGTACCCATAGCAGTGCCGCTGATCTGAAGGTATACATTGTCCCCAAATGTGAAATAGTTATGGGTAAGGACAAAGTCACAAAGTTCAGCCACCAGGTTAGCCGTGACATTATCGGGGATAGTGTTCCTGACGGCTTGTAGTCCATCTTTGTGTGGAATGTTGGTGTAGAGGGCTTCTACATCCATAGTGGCCAGGATGGTGTTATCAGGAAGATCACCGATGGATTGAAGTTTCCTCAGGAAGTCAGTGGTGTCTCAAAGGTAGCTGGGAGTGCTGGTAGCGTAGGGCCTGAGGAGGGAGTCTACATAGCCAGACAATCCTGCTGTCAGGGTGCCAATGCCTGAAATGATGGGGCACCCAGGAGTTCCAGGTTTATGGATCTTGGGTAGTAGATAGAATATCCCAGGTCGGGGTTCCAGGGGTGTGTCTGTGCGGATTTGATCTTGTGCTTTTTCAGGAAGTTTCTTGAGCATATGCTGTAGTTGCTTTTGGTAACTCTCAGTGGGATCATAGGGTAATGGCTTGTAGAAACTCGTGTTGGAGAGCTGCCGAGCAGCCTCTTGTTCATATTCCGACCTATTCATGATGACAACAGCACCTCCTTTGTCAGCCTTTTTGATTATGATGTCAGAGTTGTTTCTGAGGCTGTGGATGGCATTGCGTTCCGCATGGCTGAGGTTATGGGGCAAGTGATGCTGCTTTTCCACAATTTCAGCCCGTGCACGTCGGCGGAAGCACTCTATGTAGAAGTCCAGTCTGCTGTTTCGACCTTCAGGAGGAGTCCACCTAGAATCCTTCTTTCTGTAGTGTTGGTAGGGAGACCTCTGTGGATTAGTATGTTGTTCAGAGGTATTTTGGAAATATTCCTTGAGTCGGAGACGTCGAAAATAGGATTCTAGGTCACCACAGAACTGTATCATGTTCATGGGGGTGGAGGGGCAGAAGGAGAGGCCCCGAGATAGAACAGCTGCTTCTGCTGGGCTGAGAGTATAGTTGGATAGGTTAACAATATTGCTAGGTGGGTTGAGGGAACCATTGCTGTGGCCCCTTGTAGCATGTATATTCATATTCTCTGTGTATATATAAAGTCTGCTGCAGTTTCCACAGTATGCATCTGATGAAGTGAGCTATAGCTCACGAAAGCTCATGCTCAAATAAATTGGTTAGTCTCTAAGGTGCCACAAGTACTCCATTTCTTTTTGCGAATACAGACTAACACGGCTGTTACTCTGAAACCTCATCTACAGTTACTATAGCAGTTTCAGTCAAGTAACTTGACCCCCCCCGCCAGGTCGCAGCCTTTAATCCACCCCTTTCAGTGTCCCAATTGCCCAAAATGTGTTTATCAGAAACAAAAACAGCTTCCACCTTCTTTGGGGCCCTGCTTTAGATAGTCCTTCCTTTCATCTGTAGCCCCCTTGCTGTGCTCAACTACCCTCATGCTGGGATTGCATGCCCCCTCTTTGGGGCTGGTAAGGAAGGCCCATCCCACTCTCTATCAGGACTCCAGTCCAGGGCTCTGTACAATGTAGCTAGGTTGAATCCTCTACCCATACTGCACTTTTCCCTTGACCATTTTCTATCTAGCCTCTTACTTCCCTTCTGGATTGCCTGGTCCCTTTCCCAGTTATTCAGGATCTCTTGCAGACCTCCCTCCTTACTTAGGAAGCTTCTTGCTTCTTATAGTCTCTTCCCATTCCCACCCATCTGGGCTCCCTTAGGCCTGGCTCCTTTTAATGAGAATCACCTGATTTCTCTCAGGTGGGGCCCATTCTGTAATCAGGGCTGGTTTAGCACCAGGCTTTCCAGTCTACAGAGCACAAACAAGCCACCCTGTTAGAAACACACTGAAAGCTAGGGGAGAAGATTATTTCTAAGCTGTAAAAAGTTTCTGAGAGTGAGCTGTCAGTAGGTATAACTAGCTGTCCATGACACACTGTTACCTTTGAGGAGCAGTACGTGCTGTCCAGGGTTCTCTGCTCAGTGTCCCCTTTAGGGTCTCTCGTTTTGACCCTTTGACCTTTACAGCCGTCCAACAAAGTGAGCTGTAGCTCACGAAAGCTTATGCTCAAATAAATTTGTTAGTCTCTAAGGTGCCACAAGTCCTCCTTTTCTTTTTACAGCCTTGTTTTCTTTTTTGTTGTCTGCTGTAATCAGTTGAGTTCCAGGGCTCAGTGGATCCTCCCCAGAGACTGGGAGAGGGTCCTCTACCTGTGGGCAGGCTTATGCCCGCCCACTTCCCGTGGAATTTTCAACAGGACTACTAGCATCCCTTTCCTTCGTGTTAACCCTTGGCACCACCATATGCCCTGTCTCCTTTCGCTGCCATTGATGTTTATGCAGAGAACCTTGAAGAAAACATATCTGTATGGTAAAGTGCTGGGTTTTGACATACACTCAGAAGAAATGCTTGAATGGTCTGAATTAGAATTTATGAACTGAAATAAGCCTGTGGTATGGAGGAGAGATAAGGAGCTTACCTTTCTAATGCTTGCTTTCTTCTAAATTATTTCAAAGTTGTCACACATCCTTCAGCTAACTCATGGAAAAGGTATCATTCTTTTTGCCTTGTGTCAATGTTTTCATGTTATGATATTTTGCTTTTTTTAAATGACATTTTGAACAAAAAAAAAGAATTTTGCAGAAAACATCCAAGAAGTTCCTAAGAGCTGGAAATTGCAGCATGCAGCTAAATACTGCAATTGAATTACCAGAACATACTGGAGAGACAAAATGGGTGAGGTAATATCTTTTATTGGACGAACTTCTGTTGGGGAGAGAGACAAGCTTTTGAGCCACTAGAGATCTTCTTCGACTCTGTGCGGCTCAAAACTTGTCTCTCTCACCAACAGAAGTTGGTTCAATAAAAGATATTACTTCATCTGTCTTGTCTTGCTAATATCCTGTGACCAACATGACTGCAACAACACTGCACAGAACATAATGGTCAGGCAGCTTTGGCTGGTTTGTTTCCTTACTGTTTTTGAAATAAAAGAGAAAAAATTCCAGCATGTTCAACTGACCACACATGGGAAATGCTAGCTTTGTTGCTTAACGCATTTCTGGAAGACATCTGGATACTAAAAAGTGATGGGCAGGGGGAGGTCTAGGAATGGGAATAGAATAAAATTCACTTCAAATTTTTCTTATTGTTCAGTTCTGTAGAATGTATTCCTAAAATGCACTATACAAATAAAAATCCAGACAGGGTTCTCCCCTGGACCCTTTATTCAAAACAAAAAGGGGCTTAGTATTCTGATCATGCCCAGCAGAACAAATTGTGCACACACTTGTGAAGCGAATCCCTAAATGCTAACTCACCAGACTATTAAATTGTAAAATCAACCTCTTAAACTGCATATCCTCTGACCGAAGGTACTGATACATCTGTAACCCTGATAGGCTGATAAGTGGGTATTTATTATGATAGTTACTCTTGTTATTAGTTGCCCTCTTTACAAAGGTCCAAGAAGGAAAATACCAAGGTGGGAGTTCTCTCTCTCTCCTCTTTGCAGTAGTATACTCTAGAAACAGCCTGCAGCTTCCTCATAATAATTCACATTGGCCTTTATAAAGTTTTAAATATTCCAAGAGCTTATTATAAATTACTTTCATGTTCTCTCTGTTGAATCTCTTGAATGGATCATTTAATGTACACTTTGTGTGTAATGAGTCATAAAGTTCACTAATCCCAAATACCTGGCACAGTGGGAGACAGAGCTCAACTGGTGGAACCAATTGAACACTCTCTCCAGTTCCTGTATTCAAGGCCTATACAGCTTGAGGAAGATTTTTCAGTGATGAGCGCTCTTAAATTCCACTGACTTCATCAATATTTGAGGGTCCTTAGTACCTTGCAATGGCTGCTCAGTACTTGGAAAGGATTTGCTCTTACTGATTATGTGGACTGGATGAGTGCTTATTACTTAAACTGCATGGTTGAACTTTTGAAAGCAGATCCTCACCTCTGACTTCACAGGAAGCATACCAGCTTCTTTGAGTAGCTTAGCTTGCCTGCTGCCTACAAAAAGTGGCAAGTGAAAATGGAGTTACTTGTACATTTAAAGCATGATTATTTACTTAGTTGTGTTATCGTAGTGCTTTGAAGCCCCAGTAATGGACTGGGACCCCACTATGCTAGGTACTGGGCAAACACTGAAGAAAATGATAGTCCTCGTCCCTGTCCCCAACCCACTTTTTCAATCTAGGTATGGCTACAGTAGAGTTTTTTATCTTGGAGTTAATTGATTGCCAATTAACTACACAGTTAACACATTTGTAAAGGCTAGTCTCCATGCTCCCAAATGGTTGTTTCAGGCTACAAGTGTTTATGGTTTACTCTAGCAAGGAGTCTAGGCTAAATTACAATAATTTGTAGCCCTTTGAGGAGACACCAGACTAGCCATTACAAAGGTGTTAACTACCTCACATTGACTGGCAATCAGTTAATTCAAGGTAAAAAAAACCTCTAATGAAGACAGTGTTTTGAGACTGATTTTCCACTGCCTTGCACCTTGTGTTGTCATGTACACCTATTGAAAATCAGTGCAAAACAGGTGTGAAACACTGGTTTCTCACCCGCTTTGTGCAGGTTTAAATGACCACATAAGGTGTGAAACAGTAGAGAATCAGGCCCTCCATGCATACAGTGAGACTACAGACTAAGCAAAATGATAAAGCTCCTAGTTACTTCAGGTTTCAGAGTAACAGCCGTGTTAGTCTGTATTCGCAAAAAGAAAAGGAGTACTTGTGGCACCTTAGAGACTAACCAATTTATTTAGTTACTTCAGTGGTTCAGAATTAAGCTGGATAATGACAGCTGAACTGATAGGTGTTATCCTGATTCAGAATTTTCCTTTGAGATTCCTCAGCAGCAGCCAAGGAATCCCATTTCCTAACTACGTTGTGCTTGGAGCACATGCTTTCATGGTGTGGGCTTGAGAGCCGTATCATGTATCAAGCATACTCTGGAGCATACTCTGCTTAAAATTCATTGCAAGTTTTCAGGTGTCACAGTTATGAAGCAAAATACAGCAAGGCAATTAGGTTTCTATAAAAAGAAAACACTAGAAACAAATATTAACATGAACATAGTCAGCACTTTGTGGGATTTATTATTGCTTATATAAAATAAAGAGTCTCTGAATTTTCACATGAGCCGGGAGGATCTGAAATTAAAAAAAAAAACAAAAAACCAATTTGGGTCTGATTTTATAAGCATTGTCTGTGGAACTCCCATTAAAGTCAGGTCATTAAGTTGTTAGGGCATGGAGAAATGTTTGAGAAGGCAATGGAACAAAGTAACTATAAAATCTGTTTGAAACTTGTTTATATTTTGGATTACAATATATTCCTAGGGATGAAATTCAGTTTACCAGCACACAAGGTCTATGTGCCATTCAAGCTATGCTCTCTTGGACTACCAAACAAAGTAATCCAACTCCCCAGATATTTTCCTCATCTCTTGGGTTTGTATTTTACTGCTTTTATGATGCATAGGCTGTGTACTGGCTCGCTGCAAATTAACTGATGAAGTATGACATGTTCTGCCACATGGTCACAACTCTGTTACAAGACCACCTTATGACCAAAGTCACCTGAATGTGCTTTCAGGTGGGGAAAAAATTGTATCACTCCCCCACCTGCATCAAGTGTAAGATTGTGTCAACATGATCCAATATTTCCTAAAGCCATAAATTACACAGACTGTACGTGCATGCTGCATGAACGAGCCTATGAGATGCTAGTGCAAATGCTCAATAATACTAAAAAGAAAAAGAGTTCCCAGTATTCATGGAGGAGCTGATCTAGCAATAGCCTAAATCTGCCTTTCTCCTGAATGGAATGAATCCAAAGGTTAAACCATCTGCTGGGGCCCATATTCAAGATTAAGCACTCAGCCTGTCAGCCCAGAGGACATGATTAATTCTTAGTTTTATGACACAAAAATGTTAATGTGATATATATTTTTTCTTTTGTCAGCCTCCTCTTTGGGACCATTTTCCTTTTTAACTGGAGTCCTCTTAGCCCTAATGAGATCAGTATGGTTTATTATGCCCAAATGCTTACTACCTCTATGAATCTGAGTGCATTCTCCCTTAAGGAATTAGTTTGGGAAGTTCTGTTGCCTGTGTTATACAGGAGGTCAAACTAGATGATCACAATGGTCCCTTCTGGCCTTGGAATTGATTAATCTATGAATCCCTCTCTGTGCTGGGACCTGGCTGAAAGTCCTGACAGGGAGGGCAGGAGAAAGAAGAGAAAAATTATTTGCACGGAACATGAAAATGGTGGAGTGTCAGGCCACATACTCTGCTGCTTTAAGCTGGCACAGCTTGATGGGAGTCAACGTAGCTGTGTCAGTCTGCACCTGCACATAATTTGGCTCATAGCTTTTTTCCCGTTTCAGGAATATTAAAAATTTCTGATTCTTTTGCTAAAATAATTAGTTTTTCTGGTGCATTTGCAAAAATGAAAAGCTCCCCTAGCCTTCTATTGTGTTGCCAAAGCTACCTTGTAGGCGCAAGTAATCTCTTTGCTGACAAAGAAGGGTATTCTACCTCTCCAAACATTTTTTGTGTCCCTTCTACTTGTTTTTTGACCACAGCATTCCCTGTTGCTAGTACATACTGCTTAGTCCTATTGACACAGAATCATAGGATTGAACTCACAACCCTGGGTTTAGCAGGCCAATGCTCAAACCACTGAGCTATCCCTCCCCCCCATTAAAGAATCTATCCCTGTTGCAAGTACAATATAAGTCCTATAGGTCTAAGGGCATTTATAGGGTGACTATGTATCCTTGAAAAGCATTAGTGTCCCAGTTTGCATGGTCTGACTTAATCACTGGTTTGTTTTGCCCCAGTTTATATAATCTTCATAGACTGGCCCTTTCAAGGAGCATCTAACCCAGTGGAGCAGATGATATTGACAGTGAGCTGACTAAGTGGTTATTCAGCTCGATCACCATGCCCCTGGTTTCCATGAGCCTTTTAGAGAACACCCCATTCTCAAGCAAGCTGGCACAGTCAGGTTCATGTGGAGTCAGTGACCCTGAGCACAGTTGGGAGTTACTCGCCTATAGGTATCATAGAATATCAGGGTTGGAAGGGACCTCAGGAGGTCATCTAGTCCAACCCCCTGCTCAAAGCAGGACCCATCTCTAATTTTTGCCCCAGATCCCTAAATGGCCCCCTCAAGGATTGAACTCACAACCCTGGGTTTAGCAGGCCAATGCTCAAACCACTGAGCTATCCCTCCCCCCTGAGCTCATCTGTACTGTCACTAGATGGAGGTAAGCTGCTGGGCCAGGCTAGGCCAGCACCCAAACTTCTTCTTGACACCCCTGAGCCACAGACAAGGACAGGATTGTGGTAGGGCACCTGTGGAGGAGCTGTTAGGAAGCAAGGAGTGAAGAAAGGACTCAGGCCCTGATGCTGCAAGCCGGTTTTGTGGGCAGGCCCCTAAGAAGTTACCCAACATTTGGTCAAATATACCATGAACTCTATGCAAAAAAATCATGTTTCAAAGGTATATTGCACAATTAAAACTAAACTGTTGCCATGCGGGGAGAACAGCACAGTAGGGATACAAAGCTCCTTGTAAGCATGGGGACTCCAGAGGAAACTTTCAGACCAGAGAATGTGGCTAAACATTAATCAGATTCTTGTATCATTCAGAGTAATTACTGGAGCACAATGGAATATACTATATATATATACATACACACACACATGCATGAATGAACCTATGAGATTCTAGTGCAAATGCTCTCTCCCTCTCTCTCTACACATTAGCTAAAGAAAATAAAAATTCAGAAATCCAAAGCAAAGCTTGTTTCATATTCATGATACTAAATACCACTACATGAGTATGTATCTATTACAAGCTGTTTTAAAAACCGGTGTCACTTAACTTTCCAGAGTATATGGTAATGTACCACTAGGGTTAGGGCTCAGTTCCTGCTTAGCCATAAAGATAGCTAAAAAGATGTTTGCTGTAAATGCCACAGGACTGTATATAGACATCATGGCATACTGGGAGAATCTCTATATGTCCTCCCAGGGTCATCCCTAGAGGGGTGCGGAGCCTGGTGCGGAAGTGACGAATGTGTCACTTCCAGGACCAACCATGCCGGACAATTGCACCGGCCCGCGGGGCCTGGAGCAGTTGCCCCGATTTGCCATACCCAAGGGATGGCTCTGTGTCTTTCAATGCTTCCTAATTTAGACAAATCAGTAGCCTGAGTGTTACATCTACTAAGAAACATTCCATTAAAGTAAAAGTTCAACTTGATATTACGGAAAAGTTGGGAGTTACTGAAAAAATAGAATAACCTACAGCCTGGCTTTATTCTAGGATTCTATTATAATGCCAAATAAAAGAATTGATATGCACTGAAGAAAAGGCAGGCATGTTCAATAACTACTTCTGTACTATATTTAGACATCTGTAAGACATGTGACTGAGTACCACACAACATTACTAAAAAAGTAGCACTATACAATATCAATAAAACACATTGAATGGATTAAGAACTGGCTGACTAATAGATCTCAAGAAGCAGGTATCAATGAGAAATCACCATCAAATGAGGGCATTTCTTGTGGGGTTCCATAGGGGTTAGTTCTAGGGCTGACATTCAATATTTTTGTCAATTATCTGGAAGTAAATATAAAATAGCTGCTGATAAAAAAGACTGAGTATCTTCACAGGGAGAACGTACTGGGTATTAAAAAGACTATTTAATTTAGCAGGGAAAAGGATAACAAGATCTAATGACTCAAAGATGAAGCCAGACACATTCAAATTAGAAATAAGGAACACATTTTTAACAATGAGGATGATTAACTATGGGAGCAAACTACCATGGGAAGTGGTGGATTCTCCATCTCTTAACATAGAATCTGTGACAAAGCTCTGTCCTTGCCTCTGTGGGTCCCATGTTTCCTAGCAGATTTCACTAGCCTCAGAGGCTCACTGTGACCCTCCACGTAACCCTTCTTTCTCTAGAGACAAGGGTCACAGTCTACTGAGCCATTTTTATTATAAGCCAGCAAGGGAGGTAAGGAGAAGTTATCCTTCCTTGCACAGTCTCTGTTGTCTCCCAGTCTCAGTGATTAATCAGGGGGCAAAGGTGGGGGGGGGGGAGCCCGGGCCCACCCTCTACTCCGGGCTCCAGCCCAGGGACCCTAATAGTATCAGCTATGGTAGCTGACCTTTTAGAAACATGACATGTACAATTCCCTGGGCCACTTCCCCCACAGCAGCCCTCACTTCCTCAAGCTCCACTTCAGCCTTACCTCAGGGCCTCCTTTCTTGTGCCTGATATGGGATGTACTACTCAGTCTCCCTAACAGCACAACTTCCTCCCACAGCTCCTGACACACACCCCCACCTGACTAACTGGGAGGCTTTTAACTAGCTTCAGCCAGCCCCTGATTAGCTTCAGGTGTCCCAATCAACCTAGCGTTCTCCCTGCCTTCTGGAAAGTTCTTAATTGGCCCCAGGTGTCTTAATTGACCTGGAGCAGCTTCCACTTCACTTAACCTGGTACCAGGGATTTGTTTAGCCTGGAGCTAATATATCTATCTCCCACTACTTTTCTATAGCCATCTGGCCTTGCCCCATCACAAATCATAGAAGATTAGGTTTGGACGAGACCTCAGGAGGTCATCTAGTCCAACCCCCTGCTCAAAGCAGGACCAACCCCAACCAAATCATCCCAGCCAGGGCTTTGTCAAGCCAAGCCTTAAAAACCTCTAAGGATGGAGATTCCACCACCTCCCTAGGTAACCCATTCCAGTGCTTCACCACCCTCCTTGTGAAATAGTTTTTCCTAATATCCAAAATAGACCGCCCTCACTGCAACTTGAGACCACTGCTCTTTATTCTGTCATCTGCCATCACTGAGAACAGTCTAGCTCCATCCTCTTTGGAACCCCCCTTCAGGTAGTTGAAGGCTGCTATCAAATCCCCCCTCACTCTTCTCTTCAGCAGACTAAATAAGCCCAGTTCCCTCAGCTTCACCTCATAAGTTATGTGCCCCAGCCCTCAATCATTTTCATTGCCTCCACTGGATTCTCTCCAATTTGTCCACATCCTTTCTGTAGTGGGGGGTCCAAAACTGGACACAGTACTCCAGGTGTGGCCTCACCAGTGCCGAATAGAGGATAATAATCACTTCCCTCAATCTACTGGCAATGCTTCTGCTAATGCAGCCCAATATGCCATTGAACATCTTCAAATCAAGACTGGGTGTCTTTCAGGAGGTATGTTTTAGTCAAACACAAGTAAATGAGCTCAATGCCCAGGTAATAGTGAAATGTAATGGCCTGTGATATACAAGAAGCCATAGTAGATGATCTAATAAAACCTTCTAGCCTTAAAATCTATTAATTGCTCTGGGGCTTCCATTACATTATAAGGTGAAGATGTGACAGCTAAGCTCTCCGGAGTAAAAATATTATCAGTATTAGAATATTGTTGGTATTAGAACAGGGACATGTTAGCTGAGGCAAGTTGTAAACCAATGGCTTTGAACATGCCATTAAATTTAAGTGAATGCCATTTGATATTAGCTCTGCTACTTAATTTTTTTCAGATTAACTATAAAAACTATAAAACTATAAAATTAACTGCACATATCTTTGAGGGACTACAAGCATAGGTGCTGGAACTCAGCACAGTCCTGACTCTATGGCAAGTTTTGACCCTCGTACCTGTCCTCCACCACAGCTCCAACCACTGATAACTGCCAATAAAATTTAAATATATCCAAAATTGGTTTGTCGTAAATGGATACAAATTGAGCAAAAATGGCTTATTTGCTAATCCATATAAAGCAAAAACAGTTTAAATGCTCATTCCATATTGTAAAGTGGATCTACAAATTATTTGGCAAAATTCATTCAACATCTATCTAGGTCCAATAAACCCTTACATGAATTTCTGGAAAATGACATTGACACTGTAAAAACAAACAGCCATCTGAACAGTTAAGAACACTAAATATAATCATCAGTATGCCAATTTTAACAATGATATTTGCATTATCAGTAGATGCATCTTCTGAAGGATTGGGTGCACATCTTATTCAGGAATGGCAGCATGTTGTATTCACATCTAGACTCTGAACAAGGTTGTAAGAAATTATGTCCAAAGTGAGAACAAGCTGTTTGGTTGTCTGAATGTCCATCACTGGAAAGTTTATTTAAACAAACCTTTATCTTTAGCGCACTCTATCAGTTCCATGTGGAATATAAATTGGGTACGGAACTGCATGCAGGGCTAATGTTAACAGACAGTAAGCCACTCAGCACCTGTGATCACTTCCTAAGAGCATAAAACAAAATGCCAATGAAGGACATTGAAATTCCAGAGATGAGGATGAAGGCTAGGAGGGAATGTATGTGAATTTGACAAATACATTGATGTACTGTTTACTGATTGGTTTCAGAGTAACAGCCGTGTTAGTCTGTATTCGTAAAAAGAAAAGGAGTACTTGTGGCACCTTAGAGACTAACCAATTTATTTGAGCATAAGCTTGTGCTCAAATAAATTGGTTAGTCTCTAAGGTGCCACAAGTACTCCTTTTCTTTTTGTTAACTGATTGCTACTCCAAATTCATGATAGTTTCAGAACTCACATGCACAAGTCATGGAATGTTAAATGTTCTAATTACAAGTAGAATGGTATGTTATATTATATTATGATGATGATGATGATGATTACTACTTTGAGGTTGGTCAAATGCAGATTTCAGGCATTCCGTAAACTCATCAATCCCTCACTAAAATATCAACAGTTTAACATGGTGAGTGACAGAGCAATTCAGATAGTGAAAGTCTTTTAAAGAAAGTGACAAATGACAATACAGATTCATATCTAACTCTGTTGGTCCGTAGAAATACATCAGCAAGAGCATAATGAGAGAGTCTGTATGCATGCCAGTGGAATAATAGCAGATATTGGCACTATTAAGGTTGCTAAAAGCAGAGATGATGATGACGTTGATTACCGCAGTTTAGAGCCCCCAAATTGGAATAGGACCCCCTTGTGTTGGGCATTGTAAAGACAAACAGTGAGAGACAATCCCTGCCCCAAAGATCTTACAATCTAAATAGCCAAGAGGTAAGAGGTGAAACAGAGGCTCTTGGATGGGTCTGGTGCACAGGAGTGCTGGTAAGAAGCCAAAAGTCAGATTTTCAAAGCTATTTAGTTACCTAAAGATACAGGTAGGTCCCTAATGGGATTTCAAAAGTGCTAAACAGATTAGGTGCCTAAATCCTATTGATCTCAATGGGAGTTAGGTGTCTAACCAGCTTAGGTTCTTTTGAAACACCCCATTAGGCACCTATTCGTATCCTGAGGTACCAAAATATCTTTGAGAATCTGGCCCTGAGTACTGAGTGCTTAGTGTATCTGTGGAAGAGAGGCTGGGCCTGATTGGAGGCTGTTCCTCAGGGCTTCTCTAAGTTACACTAGCTGGGGCTGTTCCACCCATGGGGGTGTTCCACCTGTCTGGGGTCAACGGTGTGCAGTAGTACTCTGGCCACACTCTCTCTCCTTGGCTATGCCTCCAACATACCCCCTATGGTGGGGGTGGGAGTAGAGCTAACTATGCTGGCTGTATGCCACCTGGTTATTCTCCTAAAGCCAGGGAAACCCCCAACCCACCAGTTAAGATGGATTCCCCTCTGTTTTCTTCTGTTGGAGTGATGTAAACAGGTGGGAACACTGGGAAGGAGCCCAGGATCTAGCCCTGAGACTTTATTTCCTGGGCTCCTGCTCAGGGAGATAAAAATCAATACCCCTCTCACATGACAAGGTCAGTGTTTGCTGGTTCCACTGGTGCCAGTTATAGGAGTCATTACAAACACTGTCTTCACCAGCATTGCTAGGTCTAAGTAGCACTTACCTGAAGTTTGAAGATAAACAACCTGGACTGTCTCATGTTTGTGTCCATCTCCTCAGTTATGAAAATGAATTAACCCATAATCTAACCTAATGAAGTGATTTTGGAAAGTATTTCAGAATACACAGACCTGCTATATAATGTTATTTCCAAGATGCTATCCAATTTAGAGGAAGCAAAGAACCTAAAAAGAGAGTACACAGGGAAAGGTCCATGTTACTCTTATGGGAGTGACAATGCTAATATCAATGAGCATTGTATTGTGAATGAGTCATTTCCAGAAGCCTCCACAGACTATCTGAGCTGTATGCTTGTGCAGTTCAAGAAAGGGCTGTAGCCTTCTGTTCTGTCAGCCCATCTCTGGAGTATTTACTAAGCATTACATTCCTCTCAGCCCTCTGCTGTAGTGCTGGGCTATTTATCACAGTGTGGGGGCATCCATTGAAGTCCAGTTACTGCTGCTTGTGAGCTCCCTCTGGGAATATGCATATCATTGGAACACTGGGGAAGCTAGCTGCTTCCCCATGAAAGGTTAAAGTGCTATTCTGACAGTGATCACCTGGCTCAAGGAGATTTGCAGATGAAGTTGTATTGTTCTGTGTTTCATTTTGTAGTGCTCCAGATGTCCCAAAAGAACCACCACCACTGGAGTGTAACTCCTATAATCAATTCATCCAGAATTCCCAGTAACCTGAAAATTCAGCATCCCAATTAGATTCTTAAAGAAATCCATAAAATGAAATCTGTTACCATCTGACATACTGGGATTTATTACAATTAGCACTATACAGGATTTAAACAGATGTTTATGGTTCAGGATAAACTTTGAAATGAGTAGTGTGTATTTCACTACAAAGGAACAAACAAGGAAAAAGAAAAATGATGAAATACAGAATGAAATACAGGAATGATGCAGCTTTTGTTAAAATCAGTTTTAATGACTTGTGTTTTCTGGACATACTTGTCCTAACATCTGTGTTATTTAATGATCACTAAAGTGCTCCCTTCCGCTTTATGTTTATAAGTTCTGATAACTTCTGATATTTTTACTTAACATTTTCTTCTATTGGTGTGGTAAGTCAATAGAAGAAATATATTCTTTTTTTAAAAAGTAAAGAACTCCATGATATTTTATCAAGCATGAAATGGCGTTTAAACAAAACAGGGGAATTTGCTGAAGTAATGTTTCAGTAAGGAAGGAAATACCATTGACTTTATTACAGCTGCCTAATGTTTTCCACGAACTGCAGAAAATAAGTCATTGTATCTTAGTGACCTACCATAACAGCTGACTGCTTGCACTTGATGGAAACATTATTTGTGCCTACTAAAAATTAACTATTTAACTTCTCAACTCTCATGCCTCAACCTCCAGACTCATCTTTGATTCCTTTGCATTCAGTTTTGAGGTGGCTTGTGAGCTGTTTGCCTGAGATTTGAACTCCAACGATTAAGTCTATTTCTATATAAAGTTATTTTGTGGAAAAGAAAGATTTGGACGGGACCGTGTCTTTGTTGCCTTATGCTCAAGTTGAGCTCTCAAACCACTAAACTCAGAAGTAAGTTCCACTTCTTTTTTTTTAGCACTATCACCTTATCTCATGGGCTTAATGATGCAGTAAATAAAAAAGGAAAGTTACTGATTGTGTTTGCACATGCACATACTCTGCAGCAGCTCTAGGGAGAAGACAGAGTTGCAATTTAAGGTTCAGAGCAGGTTGTGATGAAGAGATGAATTAAGGGAAAAATCAGTAATTATACTAATGGCAACACGGGAAACAAAGTGAATGAGGGTAGGGCAGGAAGAGTGAGAACAGGAGCTTTGCCTAATGAGACTTCCCAAAAATTTACTGTAGCTGACAAAGAAGATGTGGAGGGTAGCTTCAAGGGAGGTTGAATAGAGTCTACGTTGGTAATGTTGTATCATACTAATATAACACTCTTCATCCTGAAGGACCTGTAGCCCCACAGACATTATTTATACAGCACCACTGAAAGCAAGAGCCAGTTTCTGCACCACAGCACAACAGTGGGGAAGGAGTGGATAGTTTGGACAAGGACTGTGGGGCAAATCTGTGCTCTTATGAAAACTGACATGGGATCCTTAAAGTCCATCCATAATGGGCAAGACCTTACATATCTCCTCTGAATGTCACCCATAGAAGTGTATTATCATTATGGAGATGCACTTACTTTGAATTTGGCTTTATACAGTATGTAGAGAGGCCTCCTTCCCCACACTTGAAAAGCAGCCAGCTCTAAGATGGAAATATGGTGCTTGATTCTTCTCTCTTACTAATGTAAATCAGGAGGACTGCCACTGAAGTTAATGGGGTTAGACTGGTATAAAACTGGTGAGAGGAGATCAGGCCAAGGGTCTCCATTCTACTACTCAATAGTATTCAATCCAAATGAAATTAAAGGACATTGTAGGCAGGGAAGTGTTAGCTTTTACCTAAACTAGAATCTGGCCAGTTAAATCCATTGACTAACCCAACTTTTGTAAAAATTGCCATGAAAATTTCAATAACCACAAGTGGTCTGGACCTCAGCTTTATATTATATTAATAGAATGACACATTTAACAGTAAAGTGGCTCTTATCACCATACAAAGGGATTGGCACGCAAGGGGATTGGCTGCTAAGTCACTCACAGGCTTGAGTCAGACTTCCACTGACTGGCCATGAAAAATCACTTCCTTTGGGGGTGAGCAGGTTTCTCATCCACATACTGACCAGACCTGCTTAGGAGATGAGATCTCATAAGATCATTACTCAAGCTGGCATGGCTGTGGTTAAATCTTATTCTTCTTTTCTTCACAGCATTTTAAAAATCTGAATCTTCATTTTCATCTATATGACTAAAATACTAGTCCATACCTAGGTCATCTCTAACCTTGATTTCTGTGACCACCTCTTCTTTTTGACTTCCCTCATTTGACTTCAGGTTAACTACTCATGGAATAATTGTTCAGCATGGGTGAGGGTAGCAGAATCTCTCACTCTTTAAAATAAAAATGACTTATAGAGCTGGAAGCTTTGTAATATGAAAGTGAGAATAACTGAAGTTACAAAGGGTAATGTATTGTTCATATAATGCTTTTGTATGAAGAACTGTTCCGTGCAATTCATTTTGAATGCTTTGTCCAGTCAGTTTCTGAATGACTCAAGAGACTGTGCCTTCACTGCTTCCCCGGGAAGTTATTCCATTGGAGACAAGTAACTCCTTACAGTGATAGATACTTGAATGTGTGCCTGTTTGTGGACATAGGGTGGAGGGGGTATAAAGAAAATGTTTATTAAACCATATTACATTTTTAAAATAATTCCCTCCATTGGTTTTCATTGATTCTAAAACTCCTGTTGAAAGGAAATTGAGGTTTTTAGTTGAGGGGGATCATGGACAATTGTGCTGGAGGAGAGTTGTGATTCACACTTATAAAGAAGGGTCGTTCCCATTGTTAAGTCTTTACCAGTCAAGCTGTGATAGGAACTAATAGATATTATGCCAGAATTCTACCAATCCACCCAGGATTTGACAGCCATAAAGAAGCTTCCCGTTTACTTGGGGATTAAATCAAGCAAGAAAACAGGCATGTAGATAAGTATCTGAAAGACAGGCTACTGTGCAGTTCAGACAGAGGAACATTTGAAAAGCTCTAGGTAGGGAATCTGGAATGCTATGGCAGCGTTATCTAAGGCAAAGTTTGACTTCAGGGTGCCTATGAGAAGCATATTTGATGAAATTCCCTGGGAGCACTATGTGCTGCATTGCATTTTTCCTGATTTATTTGATGCTTTACATGAAGGGAAGGTGATTGAGCAGTGACTTGAGGATCCTTGGATGTGGGCCGGTAGGGGATCCAGTTTCCCAAAGGGTGCGTTAGTGGTATGCTCATTTTGCATGAAAGCAAGCTCATCTTGAAACACACCTGCACCGTTCACTTCCAGATACTTAAGTGAAAGAAAGAGGAATGCAGGAATGTAAGATTTGCCAAACAAGTTCAGACCAATGGTCCATCTAGTCTGGAATCATGTATTTGACAGTAGCCAAAATCAGATTCTTCAGACTGTATTAACGCCTGTCAATGACAATTATGTAATAACATGAGTATCAGATACATTTATCTAGTGGTTGTCTTAGGCATGTGAGTTGATGGGGGATATCTCCTTATAAATTTTCATCCCAGCTGGTGTCACTGATGATATTTGTGTGTTGTAAGTGTCTTTTTCTGAAATTCTACAAAGTTCTTTGCCTTAGTGGTATTTTGTAACATGAGTTCCACAGGTTAATTACATTGTGTAAGATTCATTGATAAATATATCATTTTTTGCCCTTTAATTTCATTGGGTGAGCTCCTGTTCTTGTACTATGAGGCAAGGTAAATGTGAATGCCCAACTGGCTTTTTCTATACTGTTCTTCATACCTTAGTCACGATCTCTTCTTATTCAGCTCCACTTCATGGTGGATTTTGCTATTTTGAAATTTGGCTTCATTCTGATTCAGAACGAAAACCAACAATTTCTAAATTCTCCACAAAAGGGAATCGAGCCCTTGTTCCACAGCATCCACCTGGTAGGCTGCCCCAGAGCTGTGGACCCTGCCAGCCTGGGGGTTTTCTGTCCCAGGGCAGTCCACATTATGGGCTGCCCCATAGGCATGGATCCTGGAACCCCTGAGGTCCTCAATTCTGAGGTAATATACCTGGGATGCTGCCCTGGTGCCTGGACCCTGCAAGTCCTGGCTCCCTAGTATCCCATGAAGCAGCTTGTAGAGGAGGCAAGTGGGCAAGCTGTCAGAATGGAACCCTGCCTGTCTTCGAGAGGCGCTAAATCAAAATTGAACCATTTTCATGAAATGTTTAAAGGTTGACAAATTGGCAAATTCTGACAAAAACATTTTCTCGAATTTCTCATCACCTTAGCTCTGCCCCATGCAAGTATGATTGTAATAAAGGGTACGATTACTCTGCTGTCATCAAGAAGAGAATCAAGGGGGATATCACTGAAGTGATTGGAGTTATCACAAGTTAGTGACAAAAGAATCAGACCTATGGTGTTCACGTGGTATTACTCAAATATGATATAAACGCATACATTCTTCTCTATCAGGTTCAAGTCAGATAGACACAAGTAGCTGCTTGCAAATGTTTTCAGTTATTGTGTACTTACACTAATGTTACATGATTCTTAATAAGTTTTTCAGCATCTCTATATTGTACATATTCTTTACAACCCTCAGGCTCATTTGGTGTTATTCAGAGCTGTTAGGTGCTACTTAGGTGTTATTCAGAGAACAAGACAGCTAACTATATAACTAATCTACTTGTGCACTTTTGCAGATTTCCTGAATTGTGTTTAAGGCAGGCTGCTGTGAGGTAGTAAACTATTAAGCTAATTTATCAGCACAGATCTGTAGCCTTCCTTAGATGCAGGACAGCCTTAAAGACAGTTAACTATGAAGCTAATTGATCTGTAAATGAAAGTGGATTACACATGCCAGAAAAGCTTCACTTTGTTATTTAACCTATAATATGGTGTTTACGTACTGTTTGCTGTGTAACTTTTCATATACAGTAGATTACTTTCACAGATTAGGTTTGTTTGGCACACACAGGAAAATACCAGAAGACATATGTTCATCTTGAAAAAAATTGCAGAAATATTTCCTGATATTAAATGGTTTTATCTGAGAATCTGACTCTGGGCCTGACTTTTTCTCACTTACAAAAATTTTACACCCCTATAACTCAGCTGACTTAGTTGAGTTATTCTTGATGTAAATTAGGGTGGAGAATCAGGCCCTGTATCATCATGGAGACTTACTAGAGGTCTGATTAAAGGTTCTATATCCAATCTCAACTTTGTGATTTCTGTTTTGAGCATTCACCATCCAAGCTGAATGTAGTTTTTAATAGAGCCTAGATACATTTCACTACTGGTTTTTGATGTATATAACTGCGTTAGTGCTGACTATTATACCAGATGTGTGGATCAGGACACACCTCCAGTGCTGTGCTTGGTATGTTTTTATTGACAGGCCAGCTTTTCAATCAAACGTATAAAAGGATTCCGCTAAAAGATACTGCAGCATAGAAACCACAGTGGAATGCGATAATGGGATTCTCTATAAAATTAAATACTAGAACGTGGCATTCATTATAAGTTGAAGTAACTGGTCACTCCTGAAAGCATACAGTGTATCTTCTGTGTTACTTGTTAGATATTTAAGCAAATATGCCTGCTTGCCAGGTGGATTTTTTTTTTAATCTTGTGGGATAGTCTGAGATGCACCCATCAGATCATCAGGTCTGGAAAGAGCAGGAAAAGTTCCTAATAAAGGACATCTGATATTAACCTGATCCTAGAATTGTCAATGGTCTAAGCCAAAAGACTGAGAAGTTCCATTACAGAATCTCAAAATAGACACAGAAGGCAGCCACAGTATCCCAGAGGTTTGCTGCTAACATGTCTGCCACTGGCAGTACCTTTCAACGTCTGCCATGATATATGGAATGTTCTGTTGCCTTGGATCCACGTGGATCTAAGCCTTCTATCCTTCCCTGAAGGAGGATAGGCAGCAGGAAATCTCCCTTTTCACACTGAGTCCTTTTATAGTGTAAGGATCTTGCTGTGAGCCTATACAGGAAAACAGTTCCTGGAACAGCGAGACAGCTCATGTGTAAAGTGATCCTGCATCAGTTCCACAGCTGCCACAGCAGCAAGCACTGGAGCCAGATGAGTCTTCACTAAAGGCGGGACAGGAAGCCCAGCCACAGACAGAGACACTGGTACATAAAACACATTCCAGCGGTTGGCATCTGGGTCCTGCAGCTGCCAAGCACACCCTGTGTGTGGCCATGGGTCTTGGCTTCAATACTAGAACATTTTGAGGAGGAGGCCAAAAAACCAGTAACCCACGGAGGACAGAGCCAAGTTACTACAGAAATTATATTCATGTGCCAATTTGCTTGCTATGTCAAAAGACAAAGTTTTATCTCGGAAGTGTTGTTTTGTACGTACATATACCACAGTTTGCAGAGCTAGACTCATATTTATTGCTAGGGGAGGGGTATAGCCACTTGTGTAGGAAGGCACTCTTTATACCTTTATAAAAAGCTACTCCATTTTTTAATTCATCCACATGCTGCTTTAGAGACCATAATAAGTCTGCTGAGGACCACAAGCCCAGGGTATGTTTCCCTTCACATAGACAATATAGGAAGAGCAATATCAAAAGAAAGACAAAGGTGAAATAAGATCAGCAATATAGGTGAGCTGGTTCCATCTCTACTGACAGTAAAGAATGCTCGAGGATGTTCATATGTAAACTGGTCACAATGGCTTTTAACACTTTACAATATACACATTTAGTACGTATAGTACAGCAAGAAGGATCCAGATTACAGGGATATATCTTTTATGTAACACTGTACATTCAGCTCTGTAAGAAAAATAAAATTGCCATAAATCATGTGTTCTTTTTGTGAACATGGTGATGCTCCATGCACAGTGACTGCATTTTATAATTTTATTTTAAAAGGAGTAGGGGGTTGAGGCATATGGGGAAATTCTTGCACCTCTCCATTTCAAGACTGCACATTTTGACTTTCCCCTTCCAAGCCTTTAAGGCTATGTCTGTACTAGGTGCAAGGGGTGCAGCAGGAATCCACTTAAACCCTACAGAATAGTTACAAGCTAATTACTTCTTATAAGAAAATTCTGCTTTTGAGGCCTGATCTGAAGCTCATGGACTAAACTGGACTTTGGATCCGGGCCTTCATTTGTTTCTCCTTTTATCAACCTGCAGAACCCACCCCTTCTTACCACCCTAACAGCAAACTAAATCTGTAGACAAACAAGTCACCTCCAAATGACCCATTTTACCACTTTGGTAACATTAATGAGAAACTGGCATTTTGCTTGAAAGTTCTGCTTCTACCTTGTGTATATTTATATATGAATTTACCTCCCTTGCAGCCATTTCCATAGTCTTCTGCTATTGGAGACCAGGTTTAGACAGTAGGGGTAAAATTCTGAAGAATGAGAGTTTTACTATTGACTTCAGTAGCACCAGGATTTCACCCTAGCTTGTTTGTTTGGATTTTTTTGGTGTTGTCCCACTACATAGAACAGACCAGCTTATCATGAAGGATGTCAATTAACACAGGAACAAATTCATAATATTAAGTAAGGCTCTTTGGGTACGTCTACACTGCAACCAAAAACCCACAGCAGGCCTGTGCCATTTGACTCGAGGTTGGGCTTGGGGCTGTTGAATTGTGATGCAGAAGTTTGGGTTTGGACTGTAGCCTGAGCTCCGGGACCCATCCCCTTCCAGGTCCTAAACCTGGGCTCCAGCCCGAGCATGAACATCTACATGGCAATTAAACAGCCCCTTAGCCCAAATCAGTTGGCACAGGCCAGCCGTGGGTTTTTAATTGCAGTGTAGTCTTTAAGTCTGCCACAAATAATGAAACTGGCCCCTCATTTGGTTTGCTTTTGTGACATAGTTTCTCAGTGTTGATCTGTGGCTTCATAGCATGCAAGGCATGTCTAAAGTGCTTTTTAGGATTCCACATATGTTTTGTCTATTTGGTTGTATCAGACTAATTGGGTCCATTCAACCTGGGGCCTCTCTACTGAGACGGTCAGTAAGGACAAGGGCTGGTGAACATCTACCCACTTGGACCTGGCTTGAGACCCTCCCACCACCACACATTCCACATAGGGTACTAAAGAACCATCAAATGGTCAATACTAGTGTTAGCTGGATTTGAACCAGGGGTCTAGATTCAAAAGGCTCTCTGTGCTGACACAGACCAGATCTTGCTCTCAATTATACCTATGTAAGTCTGGAGTAACTTCAGTAAAGTTAAATGGAGTTATTCTTGATTTATGTAGGTGTGATTAAAATGAAAGACTACCCTTAAAATGTTTTGAAGGATAGGTTTCCCTAATAAAAATCTAGGCTAAGGTGTTATTCATTTCTCTCAAATTTAATTCTTGTGAGAATTATAAGTACACTGTAAACTGAGAGGGGACTAGGGTGATGAACACAGCAGAGAACAACAGTTTTCTAGTGTCATGGCACTAGTTTGTAGTTAGTTCAGGCTATCTTATGGGTAGGGCCCTACCAAATTCACAGTCCATTTTGGTCAATTTCACTGTTATAGGATTTTAAAAATAATAAATTTCATGATTTCAGATATTTAAATCTGAAATTACACAGTATTGTAATTGTAGGGGTCCTGACCCAAATGGGAGGGCTGTGTGTGTGTGTGTGTGTGTGTGTGGGGCGGGGATTGCAAGGTTATTGAAGGAAGGGGAAGTTGCGGGACTGCTACCCTTACTTCTGCGCTGCTGCTGGCGGGGTGCTGCCTTCAAAGCTGGGCACCTGGCCAACAGCTGCTGCCCTTTGGCCACCCAGCTCTGAAGGCAGTGCAGAAGTAAGGATAGCAATACCACGACCCACCTAAAATAACCCTGCAATCACCCAGCAACTCCCTTTCGGGTCAGGACCCCCAAAATGAGAAACGCTGGGGTCCCCTGTGAAATCTGTATAGTATAGCGTAAAAGCACACAAAAGGTCAGATTTCATGGCCTGTGATGCATTTTTAATGGCTGTGAATTTGGTAGGGCCCTATTTATGGTGCCGCATAGTTAAGGCATGGATTTTTTATGTTCCTTACATGACAGTTACAGACAATTAACCTGAAGTACAATCTTATCTTCTCTCTTCAGCTCTCCCTCGATGTGAGGATGATGTCTGCCCAGGGGGTTGATTGGTGGGTTTTTAAGTGGCTGAGGAGCCCAATCCATGCCCTGCAGTTTTTCCCACAGAAGTGACAGGTGTAATCTTGGAGAAGACATAGTTGTTGGCTGGACTGTTGTGCCTTTTCTTTCCACCTTTGTTGCTTCTCTGTCTCATGAGCAAGTCTGTTCTCCTCAGAGTGATCTGTGGCTTGGTGTATGGTGTGGCACCACTGTGTTCTATTCTGCGCCAAGTCCTCCCAGTTTGTTAAGTTGATGCTTCCCTTTTTAAGGTGTACTTTCAATGTGTCTTTGAAGTGCTTCCACTGCCCTCCGCGAGCCCTTAAGTCTTCCCTGACTTAACTTAGAGAAGAGTGCTTGCTTTGGGAGCAGAGTATCAGGCATACGTACACAGTGGCCAGCCCAGTGGAGTTGGTATTTCATGACCTGCGCTTCTATATTGCTGATGTTGGCTGAAGTCAGTGTTTTCCCCAGGAATTGAAATGGGCGGCGGGGGGGGGGGTATTCGTGGGCGGTGAGACTGTGAGGGTGAATGTGGGGTGTATGGCACCATAGTAAAAACTGAAAAATGTTTCATGACCATTTTATTAGATTTAACTCTTGTTTTAAAATAATCACACACATTAAAGTTGGCTACTCAAGCCTTCTATGAAGCACTACATCTACATCCTTCTTGGTTTCTTGTTATAATTTTGCACAAGTCTGTTAATGAACCTCTTGAATGCAATGCGTTCATCTTTGGTGGCTTCTCATGTGTCCGATACTTCCATTCCTTCAATTGATATGCTCATTAGTTCATTCACATGATCAGGCAGAAGGCAACTTCTTTCAGAGCACAAAGTTCTATTCAATGGTGAAAAAGAACGCTCAACTGTAGCTGTCGTGACTGGGAGTAGCAAGAGATGAATTCCTACTCCTTTCATCCCAGAAAACATAGCACAAAGATTGAGTCGAGCCACTAGCGATAATAAAAAAGAAGTTGAAGTCAAATCTTCATTCGTCGTATGATATTCCACTCTGTGTTCAAATTCTCTATTCTGTCCTGAGCACATGGCAGCCCCATTACTGGTAGTGCCTCACTCCACTCAGCTGTTTGTGTTTTATAGGACAGGGATCTGTAAAGGCTACGTAGAATCTAGAAGTAGCTGTTGTAGATTTATAAGAATTAAGTTGGTGTACTTTTTCAGTTGTCTTAACAAACACTTCTTGTCCTCTTCACTTAAGGATTCAATATAAATGCCTTCATTAGTCAACTTCTGGACTGAAGTCTTTGCTTCTTCCAGTATTTTTTCTATGGATAGCTCTCTGATTGTCCAGCAATAGAAGCTGCATTTGGATCAAAGATCTACTAATGTCGTAGAAGATGCCTGGATGGCATTGTTTAATGACCCTCGTGGTTTCAACAGTAGACTTATAAGACAGAGAATGGCAATAGTCTTTTCTGAATGTAGTGGCAAAAGTAATCCACCAGCCTCACTACTTAGATCCATCCCATCTTGGTAGATACTTTCCAAAGCCAGTAGTAATGGCTGGAGTATTTTACAACAGCCAAGGATTGCTCATGAGAAAGCCAGAGGGTTTTCCCAGCTTGGACTAACTTGAACTTCAGTCCCAGTGTATCGTCTATATTTTCCAAGATATTCAGTCTTTTTGGACTCTTGCTGAAAAAAGAATATAATGAAGACATTAAATTTATAGCTTTTTAAATGTCTTTTGAAGAGTCTGCAGCTTGTACTAGCGCTAGTTGGAGTAGATGGCCTCTGCAGTGTGTATAGGAGAGATTAGGGTTACACTTTTCTCTGAGCAAAGCTAGTACTCCACCATGTCATCCAGAAAAGTTTGCAGCTCCATCAAATGCACAAGCAGCCATCTATTTGGGGTCCAACTGACAAGCATTTAGCTCTTCTAAGATGTGGGTTGCCACAGATGCAGCCAATGTGTCTTCTATAACTTGAACATCTAGAAATGCATCCACTGGCCTACCACTGACATCAAGATAATGTACACAATGACTTACTACTTGATGCCCATTTGCATCAGTGCATTCATCAGCCATGTATGCAAATTTTTGAATGTGGTGAGAGAGTGCTTCACTTTTTCAACTGTTAAGTCTTTCACTGTTGCACCACATGCTTCTAGCCAGTCAGTTGAGTTTCCTGCCTAAAGATAGTGAGCATTTGATGGTCTTGTTCAGAACCAGTGTTCAATTTCAGGATGAACCAGTGACAATGCACTTAACACTGGCCTCCAGTTTGTAGTGTGTGGTATCTCTTATTTAAATAGAAAGTATGATGCCACAGCCATGTTTGTTTGCATGAACTGTGTTGTGTCTCCAGAATTCTTAACAGCTGCATTAACACTCACTGGTGTTGTCCTTGGTCAGTGGAGACTCAGAGTTCAGAGGTGCTCTCACATGAGTTCACCTCCCAGGTGGGGGACTAGAAGGCACCTTGCTTGTTCCTCCAGCTGCTCACTGTTCGCTCTGGCCACTGTTGTTTATTGTGCTACCATTCCTCCACCGCTCTATTGCCAATGGCCCTGCGGCTGTCACCTTCTGCTGCCACCTGCCACTGTGACCTCTGCGAGTTGGTCTCTAGTGGTTCCACCCAGCTCTCAGTGATTTCAGCTGAGCTCTCAGTGGGGGACCCTCGCTGCTAGTGCAGATTGGGCCATCTCTTCCACAGAAACACTGTCCCACAGCAGGTCTAAGCACTTAGATCTGATTATCAGTGATTTCAGCTGTAGCGGTCACTTAACAAAACAAAAGACTATCTATGGAGCCTAATCAGCTCTGTCTTTAAACAGTGGAGAAGGGCAGGTCTAATAGTACTTGTGACTCAGGCAGACCATCACACAAAACACCTGTCCCCACCCTCTCTCTCAATGCCCTCAACCAGCACAGGCTAAGTACAGTTCTACTGCCCTTTACTCATACAATAAGAACAACAACATTTCATTACCCCCCTCCCCCCAGCATTCAAGTGATTTGTAACCCAACCCCAGCCAAAATCTATTACTTGGGCAACACTGCTCTGTTTGCTGGATACCTAGGTGGAGTTGGTGTGACTGTAAATACAATCTGGTCCTGAAGCCTTTCCCTCTCAGCCCCCAGCTCATCACTAGCTGTCAGGGAGAGCTCATTGAGCCTTTGTTTACACATCATAATTTCAAATTATTAGGTTGGCCAACATCACCGAAATGAATACATTGACATTGTCATAAAAACAACAGCTGTATAAAGAAGCTAGTGTATGTTCATACTTTTCAAATCTATTATACTTTTTTAGATACACGTATTTTATCATAGACTTTATATGCTTTTAAAGTGTGTACTAATGTTTCAATTTCAATTCAAATGTCCAAATAATCACTAAATTGGCAACACTGCATGTAACTAGTTCACAAAACTGGGGTGGGGAGGGGGTGTTGGGGAAATTCAGGGGGGATGTAGGGAAATCCCTGGCTGAAGAACAATACATAGCAATGAGATGGGTCAAGAAAGCATGTGCTTATGGAGATGAGAGTGGAGGCAGGGGCACTCAAAGAACAATGTGTGCAGCACAATACATAGGGCACTACTGACACCTAGTGCCTAGACCCCAAACATACATTTTGTTGTCTGTTTCCAGTCATCTATCAAAAGAATAATGTGAAACTTGCCATATAACTACTATGATTTCCTCCCACTTTCTGCTAATCGAGGCTGCTGTCAGCTGTAGGTAGCTGCCATTTTGTATTCAGGTCAGATGCAGCCTGCCCCAGAAGAGAGACACACTGTTTTCTGTCATGGTGTCTTTAATATTTCCCATCTGACCATATTTTGCTTTTTCCCTTAATCTTTAATAAATGTAATTTAGAATGAGAATATGTGGATGTTCTATCATGTTTTTCCAGGCACACATATAAAGAAGCCCAATCACCTCATCCCCACTTTCAAACAAGTCTACTGGTTCCCCAGCCATCTCAGAACTGTACTCCAGCCTCCTTCACATACTGTAGCTCTCTCTATGTCTCATTTCACTCCCAAAACATGCCAGCATTGGCCTCTTCTGTCTCATCATAGCCATCAAATTCTTGTCTACAAGAACGATCTCTTTCTTTGCAGCTCATACCACTTGAAATGGTCTTCTTGTTTCTCTCCACCTCATCCAATTTCTAGATATTTCCAAACCTCATCTGAAAGAAGATCTTTCCTCCCTTAATTTCTCATTCCTTCTGCTATTATACTTTATTTCAGCTTTGCCTTATGCACTTCAGTATTGTGTGGCATTGTATACTAATATTGTGTGGGAAAGGACAGAAATAAATGGAGAGGCGTATTCACTGTGAAGCAGGACTTGTGTCAAACAGATGATGTTAAAGATAAAGGTGTTTTGCTGTGTGAGTCATGTAGATATTGCTAGTTTCATCAACTGGAGAAAGTGGAACTGAAAACACTTATTGACTTCCATATTATAGACTGATTCAGTGGGAAATAATAGCTAATGACCTAGTAATTAGAATGCAGCTGTTTGTTCTTATCATTTTATGATAGGACTGCAAGTTTATAGTGGATGTTGTTTATGCTACAATTTGGGTAAGTGCATCACCGTAACTCAGAAGCACTAGAGAAGCAGAGGTGATTGAAAGTAAAGTATTTAAATTTAACTTTTATAACCTCTCAAAGAATTCTCCACTGTTTGCTTTCCAATACCAGGCTAAAGTGGTTTAATAGAATATATAGCAAATATACTAGTACTCTTACAATGTTTTAGATTTTCAAATGCAAATATTAAATAATACTTGCAACATCCCTGCAAGGTAGAAAGGTAAGTATTATACGCTTTTTACAGATGAGGATGGTAAGGCAGAAGTGAAGTGACTTACCAATATAATTCAGAGTCAATGGTAGACCCAGGATTGGAACTCTTGAGTTCCTAGGTATCAGGCCTGAATTCAGTCCAGTAGGAAGCACTATCTCAGTTCTATAGCGGATGGTTATTATTTCCTCTGTGGGGCAGCTCTTTATTATAGGGGTGGGGGAAATAAAAGTAACATGGAGCTATATTTTTGACTCATAATATATTTGAAACAGAAAAACTTAAGTAAATATCAAATGTGGAGCTGAACCAACTCCAAGTGAGTAGTTGCAATTGGATGTGCGGACAATGAGAACTTCCTAGGTGGCACTTGGTCCAAATCACATGGACCTTTTCAATAAGAAGATCATGCTTTTGCCACTTACTTCAGCCTTGAACATTTATGGTGATCCTAAACACCCGCCAGGTGTCCCTGCAATCTCATGCAGACACAGCTTCTGTATGGTGTACCTGTGGCAGGTATTGTAGTTTTCAATCAATTCAGTGCTCTTCGAGAGCCTGAGTCAACTTAAATTAGGGTGCTGTTGCTGTCGCCCTGCAGCACAGCAAACAGGGTAGAGACGCTTATTAAAGATAAGAAGAAAGGGGGCTGGGCCAGAGTGCTATTTTTGTTTATTTACTTATTTTAACTGTCTACACAATTGCCTAGGGTCTAGTGGCAATTCAAGTGTTGCCCCGCAGAAGATTCAAGCTCAGTTACTTGGAGCTGGGCCTGCAATTCAAAAAGAAAATGCCAGATGGAGCCTTCTAAGAGGCAACGTGATCAGAATGATTTACCAACCCTTCGACTAGATTCTGTGCTACATCTTCAGAGAGAGACAGTGCAGAAAGTGACCCCATGAGCAGGAATGGAGGTAAATAGAGGTGGTTTACAGTTACACTACCTTTGTACTACCTATATTATGGGCTTCTGCAGGGGCTGAAACAGTCCTTGTAGTAAGGTACAATAGCCCCAGGGAAGATTCTTATCTACAATAGCCTAACCAGTGCTGCTTTTCAGCCCAGAATCCCCATAGAGCTGAGGGCTATGAACACATCCCCTCTCACTTGCACCATGCCCTCTGCGCCGGGGCCTGAAAAAGGCAGGGGACGTTTAAGGCAAACCACATGTTCCCTTTTGGCCCTTATACACCGTTGGAGTATCATACAGAGTTTTGGCAGGGTTTAGAATCTAGCCTCTTAACTTTACAGCCTAATTGTGGCATTAAGAATTTAAACTAACTAATGAAAACTAGGGGAAGGAATGCTGTCTAGCACAGTTAATGAATTATACTAGGGATGAATTTTGCCTGCTATGGGTGTGTGTCCTTTTGCTGACCTCCAAGGTAGAATCCTTGTGACTATTAGAGGCCAGGGATCCCCCAGCTGGCTGGGGCAGGTAAAGCTAAACTTGTCTGAACTAAGCTGGATGTTTCAGCTAAACTTGTCTCAGCTGGATGGTGCTCTCATGCCAATTTTACCAGCCTGGGGCCAGAGTCTGATCTTATTTATAGTGGGATAAATTGGAAATAACTTGACTGAAGTCAGTGGATTTACTCCCAGTATAAATCAGCGTGACAAGATCAAAGTCTGGCCCATTACCTTTTAATAAGAGATAAGGGACCATTTCTGATAAATGGTGGTCTGAGAGTGACTCACCTGCCAGCATACGGCCTTGTGGCTGCCCCTGGCATAGTGAGGTCTTCTTCAACATCCCCTCCAATAGCCACTCCTTCCCTGTGGTGGTCTGCGTCTTCTTGTGACTCAGCCCTCTGACCAACTCATATTCAGTCCCACCACTTCTAGGGTAGCTGAAACGCCCACCAACAAGTTGTGCAATGGCTTTGTATCAGGTCTTCTCTGCCTGTCTCTGGGCCCAGTAGTCCTTACAGCCCTTGTCTCAGGGGAATCATGCCAACTTCCTCAGTGGCCTGTAAGAGAACCCAGGCCCTCCCTCCACTTTGGATTCCACTTCAGGGATCCTGTATTTGGCAGCCAAGGTCTGCTCCCTCAGACTCCATGCTGCCAGTCTGGACTACTTCCTACCTTGGCCTGTCCCTAGGCCTTTCCCCCAATCCCCTTTTCAAACTCTGCAGAGCAATTTCCAACTATTATAGTGAGCAATGCTTCCCAGGGTTTTCTTCCTCGAGATTCAGTTCCTTCCCTTCTGACAAGGTTCACCCTAGAAGCAGCGATGGATTAGCGACTGGGCCAACAAGGCCTGTGCCCAGGTGCCCTGGCCAACTGGGGGGGCCCAGAAAAAATGCACTGCCAGGCAGTGGAAGCTCAGAGTCCCGGCCACCAGGCAGGATGGGGGAAGCCCCAGCGGCCCTGACCCCAGGAGAAGCACTGGGCAGGTGGGGGAAGCCCCAGCGGTCTCAGACCCCATCCCCGGCAGAAGCTGGGGGGTGGCAGGGGAAGCTCCCATGCCCAATCCTGCTCTCTGGCAGAAGCGCTGGGAGGGCAGGGCAGGAGACGCTCCAGCACCCTGACCCTGGTCCCCCACAGAAGCATGGGGCGTGGCAGGGGAAGCCCCATCACCTGGACCCCCGCTGTGGCCCTAGGACTGGAGGAGTCTCGCTCCAGTGGGGACAGAGCTTCTCTCGTCTTGGGGCCATAGGGGGCAGGGGGGTTCAGAAAGGAGCAAAGGGGTAGCTGAGAGCTGCAGTGAGGGGAAGAATAGGGGGGGACCCTGGGTGGAATAGGGGCAGGCCCCAGGTGTGACGTTCCCCTCCGGTGTTATCTGGACCAGTGATCTGCTAGGTCACCCCAATCCTTGACTCTGGGAGCCAGCCTTACCCTGCTCTGCTGTGAGAACCCCCACTCCTGGGCTGTTCATGCACAGCCTCTGGCATGTAAGTTGCTCCTTGGATTGTGCAACCGAATGACACGAGCCAATGTCTCCGGTCCCAGACACAACCCTAGGAACCTCATTCTTGCAATGTCCAGTTATGTCCACTGGAGGCTGCAAGCTTATATGAGTTTGTCAATTTAGCAAAGAAATTGATATGCACCAGGCTTGTTATCCCCAGGGGAGCCTCTGTCTTGCTTCAAACCAAATGCACTGCTTCAGATAGAACAAACAAACAGATTTATTAACTATAAAGATAGATTTTAAGTGATTATAAGTCAAAGCATAACAAGTCAGATTTGGTCAAATGAAATAAAAGCTGATCTTAACACTTTCAATGTCCTTACAAAGTTAGATGCTTCTCACTACAGGCTGGCTGGTTGCTCTTCAGCCAGGCTCTCCCCTTTGATTAGCGCTTCAGTTGCTTGGTGTGGTGTCTGTAGATGTAGGTGGAAGAGAGAGAGAAAGAGCATGGCAAATGTCTCTCCCTTTTATCAGGTCCTTTCTTACCTCTTGGCTTTACTCTCCCCCAATTCAGAGTAAGGTGAGCAATATCTCATCGCAGTCCCAAACTGCCCAAAGGAATTGGATGACTCCCTCGAGGGTCTAACAGATTCTTTTCTTGCTGCCAAAGCCAGTGTCCATTGTTCCCGTGAGGCTGGGCTGGGTTTGTCCCATCCATGCCCTGATGAGGTGTGAACTGCCTCTCAGTTCTTGGAGAGTTTTTGCCTAGACTTTCTTTAAGCCATGAGGATACATTTTCAGCCTCATAACTATATACATGAAATTATAACCTATAACCTTACTATAACATCACAATAACAACCATGCTCAGTGCATCATGAGCCTTCCAAAGACACCCAACATGACAAACTTTGCATTGGATACCACACAATCATTTTATAAAGATGAACATGGGGGAGTAGGGTGTTCCCCCGAGGTACAGAGCATCACACCAGGGAAGGGGCAGAAAGGGGTGTGGCTGTGGGCAGGGCCACAGGCAGAAGGGGAAGATCAGGGGTGGGACCACTGGCAGACAGGGTGAGAAGGGGCCCCCCACTTGCTTTGGCCCAGGGCCCCAGGAAACCTTAATCTGTCTATGTATAGGAGCTTGCTTCACCTGTATCTTCCCAGTATCTCCCATGGTGTTTTCCAGAAATCTCTTCTTAGGAAAGGATCTCAAATCCTACTGTCCATCTAGACCTACTGCCCTGAAGGCCTTCTATTATTAGTCTCCCCTACCCCTCACAGCTGGGTCTCATCTTTAATTGGGCCTGGCCCACCCCACAAGGACACCCAGGTGTACAAATTGCTTGTTGGCTCCAGTTAACTCCTTTTATACCAGAGTTGGGTATACCGCCCATCACAATTTGTTATACTTGAATGTGGGATAACCTATATGAGGGTGTGTGTAATATGCAAAAGTCATTGGAGCAGGGGGACTGGACTCTTGGTCTCCCCCTTTCCCAGTGGGTGTCTTAACCGCTGACCACCTGACTCCAGGAGAGGGGTTCCCAGTTCTGGATTGCAAGCAGAGATAGGCACCTCCCTGAAGCCTGGACTTAGGTGCTTATCTCTGTGAAAGTGATGGGGCTTCACCGCTCTCATTGGCTATCTTAGATGATTCCACAGCTAGCATGTTGGCTCTTGTGGATTGCATTCCATAAGAACGTAAGTGACTATCTCCCTATTCATTGTATAAGGAGTCTAGGTACCAAAATCAGGCTTTGTGGATTGCAGTGTCATCCCTGTAATTTTCTAGGTACCTAAAGGTTAGGTGTTGCAGTGCAGAGCGTTGCAATACCTAAATCTCTTTGTGGTTCCGGGCCTCAGTATTCGAATAACTCTGCTCCTTTTGCAATCAATGGTAAAACTCCCATTAACTGCAAGGGGAGCAGAGTCAGGCCAATGCTTGGAAAATTCCACCTCACATTCTCTTTTCCAGGAGCTTTACTCTGCACAAGGGGCTGAGTATTGGGAAGATAAGGCCTCTAAAATTTCATAACTTTGCACTGGACAACTTTGTTCCTGTATAAATAGTAGCTGTTTCTCTCTCTCTCTCCTCCCTGCTCCCCTCCCCCCTTTTTGAGGATTTTGCCAGATATGTAATAATGAAACTTTGGAAAGTAAAATATCAACTATACAATGCCTTTGTTGAGAAAGTTTGTACTAGTCTCACAGGACAGGAAAAGTTTGCTATTGGACTGAGTAAGAATTTTTACATGTGGTTAACTGATGGGATGAACTGTAAACTACCTTTACTTGTTATTTTCAGTCTTTTTAATGCTTAACTTTCTGCGTGAAAATGCTGCAGTTCTGCATTTTGTCTAATAGTTATGGATCAAATCTGAAGTCCTTCTTTTGCTGTTACTCAGGCATAGGCAGGCAAAACTCTTATTGATAGTGACTTCATTATTTAGCTCTTTATTAATTACTTAAGCAACCTTAAGTCTAAATTTCTGTGAGAAGGTATCTGTACGTGTGTTTGTAGGGTATATATTGAGATGGACTAAACTTAAACCCTGGATTTGAACACCCCCAAACTGTGGTGAAATTCAATTCTGGACCCAAATTTAGTAGCTGTCCAAATGTGCTAATCCAAAATTCTAAGGGCCAGATCCTAAGCTGGTGTAGCCCCATTGACTTCAATAGGCCTATGCCAATTTACCCTAGGTTGGGATCTGTAGCCTCCTGAACTTTGGGAAAGTTTGCAACTAGATTTCGATCCAAATTTTGTGGTACAGGCACATCTCTAATATATCAGTAGATAGCTTGTAAGTCAATTTCTAAAATGCTTTGGGGATTTTTCTCAGTGAAATATATACATGACAGTTATCTGACTGGTTTCTGGGAGCTGAACTAAATCAGGCCTAAATTTAGACATTCAGAACCTAGTCTGAATAGTAGGTTATATACTTGTGGCAGGAGTGGAGAGGCTGAAGTAGCCCTCTGTGCCCAAAGTACACCCTACTGCAGTAGTTGGGGCGGGGGCATGGCAGGGCCCAGGCTAGCCCCTATGGGGGATGGGGAGGAAGCGCCACCCTGCCCTGCTCTTCCCCCAGCTCCACTCCAGCCCCATTCCCAGTCTCACCTGCAGCTCAGGCTCTGGTGGCGGCCATGCTCCTAGTCCCCGTGGCAGCTCTGCTCTTGGCTGCAGCCCTGGCCTCGGCTCCCGGCTGCAGCTCCAGCCCAGGACTCGGCTCTCGGCTCCTGGCCCTGACTGTGGCCCCTGGCTCCTGACCAAGGCCCCACTTCTGGTCCCGACCATGGCTCCAGCCCCACCAGGGGTGCCAGAATGGCGGGGGGGCCATGGCCTAATCACGTTTTACCTGCCGTAAGGGCGAGTGATGGTGGGGTGGAGGTGGAGAGGAGTGAGTGGGGGGCAGGTTCTTGGGGAGAAGAGGTGGTGTGGGGCTGGGGGCTTGGTGAGAAGGGGCGGTGCGAGGGCAGGGCCTTGGGGGGAATGGGCGGTGTGAGGGTGGGGCCATGGTTTGTGCACTGGTGCCCCCCCACTCTAAGGGAGCTTCTGCTGATCCTGGGCCTCACTCCTGGCTAGGGCTCCAGACCACAGTTCCGAGGGTGGGGGAGAGGGCACAGATTGGTTTCATTATGGGTAAGGGAGGGCGTGACGGAAAAAGTTTGGGGACCACTGCCCTACTGGGAGGGAGAGGACTGAGGATCAGTGTAGCAGCAGACTCACCATCTCAATATTCCTCATCCCTCAGACTTCTGCTTCCACGCCTGTACTTACTCATTCTATATTGCCATGGGAGTGACTTTCACTCTGTGCAGGAGGAGAGCACTCTGGGCTTGATCCAAAGCCCAAATAAAGTTAAAGGAAAAAGTCAATCCTCAACTTGTGTAAACTGTTGTAGCTCCACTGAAGTCAATGGAGATATGATAATTTACACCAGCTGAGGAGCTGGTTCCCATTGACTTCACTGAGCTTTGAATCAGATTCCTTATGTGCTGCTCCTCAAACCCATTCCCTCCTTGGCCTAGACTGGTTCTGCTACCAGGTATTGCGGTTTGGGCTGGATTTACTTGTAAGCAGTGTCAGGATGAGCTCCACCCTGACATCTGGTGGTGAGGTGTGGCAAGTTCTGGAAAAGAACTTCAGGGGCTGATCTCATTTGCATAGGCACACCCACCCCGCCTAGAATGAGGCCATAGCTGCCCAAATGGTCACTTTGGCTGCTGTGGGATCCCCAGTGTCTCTGTTATTGGGGCAGAAAGAATAAATTGTTATTACCCTGATTATGGGAACTGTGCTTGGAACTGTACTTGGCCTTTTGTTATGATGGAGGGACTCACCATCAACTAAGTAGCACTCGCTAGGCAAGGGTCATGGGTTTTAAAACTTTGTGACTGGAGAGAGGCTGGGGACAAGTATTAATACTTGGTGGCATGGGCCTCTTGGTAAGGGCCTTACATGCTAATTGCACTTCCTCTTCTCTCCACTGTGGAATATCAGAGCTAATTTTGATTCCATTAGGAGTCTAGTTACAGGCTGCTGAGCTCACTTTGGGCTAATGGTGCACCAGCACTGAGGCTCCCCTACTGCAAGCTGAATTCACTAAAGAGCTGAACTGATTAAGAGCTGAAATCACTGAGTGTTGTGTTAAGTAGTGGAGGAGCCTGAAGATATATTGTGGAGCAGTTTGTGGGACGGCTGGAGTGTCTTGTGGACAGGCTGGTGGAGCAGTTCGTAGGACGGTGGGAGCTGCTTGTGGGACGCAGAGCAGTTTGTGGACCGGCTGGTGGAGCAGTTCGTGGGACGGCAGGAGCTGCTTGTGGGCCGCGGAGCTGAGCGAAGCGAAGGCCTATGGAGCTGTGGAGTGGTCAGCTTCAGATCATATAAGGTGCCTCTTACCCCTGTCCCATCTCCACCCAGGTTGGGAGGTAAAGCTCCGCAAATATACTTTCGAACTCTGGTGCTGCTCTGACCAGGGACAGAGACTTTTGGGTCATTGGACTTTTGGGACTTTGGGTGATTTGGGGTTGCTGGACTCAAGAACCAAAGGGAAAGGGGCATGCCCCAATTTGCTTGGGCTGGGTTTTTTTTGCTCATGGGTTGTGTTATGAATCCTGTTGGTGGTGTTTCCCCAACATAATGCCACATTGTTTCTCTCTGTTATTAAAAGGCTTTTTGCTACACTCAGACTATTTGCTTGCGAAAGGGGAAGTATTGCCTCTTGGAGGCGCCCAGCGGGGGTGGTATATATTTGTCCCAGGTCACTGGGTGGGGGCTCGAGCCGGTTTGCATTGTGTTATTGGAATGGATCCCCTAGATATTGAACCCGGCCCTTGTTGCTGCCAACTCTGAGGGGCAGAAGGGTTACATACTCCTCAGTGGAACACTTGCACGTATTCATCAACCACTTAAATACTGACTTAAGCAATACCCACAGTCAAAGGTATAGCGCAAAGCACACACATTAACGACATTCAAAAACAACATTGTGGATTTCAAAATCCCAAATTCCCTTTTTTATTAAATACCATGTTTCTGAATGAGCAAGGAAAACTTCAGGCAAATCCACATAAGATGTAACAAATATTAATTTGCACAGTACATGATTTCCAGAGAGCTGGAAGTCAACTCATGAGAAATATAAATAACCCCTAAACAAACAAAATACCAAAAAAGCTCCAGTAAGCTCGAGAATTGCTTAAGCCCAGATCCTCAGAAGTATTTAGATACCGAACTTCCATTGATTTCACTGGGTGTTCAGTGCCTATATACCTTTCAGGATCTGGGCCTTGATGTTTAGCATTCGTAAACAATTCACTAATGCATAAATATGTCCAGGTTTTCTTATGCATGTGGCATTTGGCAACTACCATATATACTCAATCATAAGCTGGTTCATTTATAAGACGACCCCCTCAAGATGGATAAGTAAAAATGGAAAAATTTTATGACCCATTCATAAGCCGACCCTATAATTCAGGCTTCGGCAAATTTTGGCTCCCGGGCTGTCAGGATAAGCCACTGGTGGGCAGAAATGGTTTGTTTACCTTGAGCGTCCGCAGGCACGGAAGTAAACCTAAGTAAACAAAGTGTCCCGGCCCGCCAGCTGCTTACCCTGGTGGGCCGGGACAGCAACTGGTGGGGAAATTTTTTTGGGGGGAGAAGCTGGGGCGTCAGGGTAGTAACCCCTGTGACCACCCCCCACATGACCCCACCCGTAGCCCGGGACCCCCACACTCTCCCCATCCCATCCCTTCCCACCTTAGCTGGCCTGGCTGGAGCTGCTCCAGCAGGCTGGGCGGCATGGCAGGGCAGCACGGCCGAAGCATGTTCCCGTGGGCTGAGCCGGGTGGCACGGCCGCAGCGTGCTCCAGCGGGCTGGGTGGTGCGGGCACAGCCTGCTCCAGCAGGCGGGGCAGGGCGGCGCAGCCACAACCTGCCAGCCCCAGAGCTGCAGCTGCTTCAGAGGCTGGGGGGAGAGCAGTGTGGCCAGAAGCAGAGAGACTCTGGCCCCGCCTCTTCCCTTCTGGCTCTGCTGGCTGTGTTGCCTCTCCTTACTCCCTCTGTTGGGGGGAGGGGCTGTGTCCCACCTCTCCCTCTCTATACCCGTTCATAAACCGACCCCCTTCTCTGATGCTTCCCTTTTTTACTAAAAAAATTCAGCTTATGAATGAGTATATAAGATATATCAGATTTTTGGATACCTTTTTGGATACGTTGGTGAAAAGATTACACTAAGCTATTATCAAGTTTAACTTAAACTATTATCAATCAGTGAATATTGATCAGACTCTTCCTTTTACTTTATCCCATAATACAAGAACAAGAGGTCACTGGATGAAATTAACAAATGAGTAAAAGGAAGTACTCCAAACAGCATACAATCAAATTGTAATATTCACGTCTCTAGGAAGCTAAAGAGAAACAATCTGACTGAATTTTTAAAAGTTTTATAATTTTATAAACATTCCAAATACGGTACCAATATTTGCAGCTATAAAAGGGTTATACTATTGCAGAGTAATGTTGCAGGTGTATATTTCAAAGTAATATTTGAAGTTATAAAAATTAAAAATCCTATAAAACCTATGGGTAATTAATTAATCCCATCATGATTCAGGGCAAACATTGATAGCCTGCAAGGGGTCAGGAAGGATTTCCCTTCATGTGGTATTTTGTACAACTGGCTAGATGTACTATAGGTTTGTTTTTTCACCTTACTCTGAAGCATCAGGTATTGGTTGTTGTCCAATAGCTGGAATAGACCTTACTCAGGTGATTAGTCATATTGAAATCCCATAGCTGGATTGGGTCTTTTATATGGTACATCCTATGTTACTGACACATCCAGAGTTTTAAAGTAATTTTGAAAGAAAATTATGTATGTAAATTTTACTAACTTAATAAATTTAAAGTCTGATAATCATATTCACACAGTTTAGAAGTGTAACTGTGAAGAATCCTCAGACTGCAGTAATATACTGTTTTTGATATTTCATACTAGTGTACTTTTCTTTGTGGAAAACTTATAATACAACCCTAGCATATGAAATGGCAATTTCCTGCATATGCATTCAGTTGTTTCTCCCATTGATGACAACAGTGATCAGTGTTAAAAAGGAACAAACCACTGGAAAGAAACAAATGCCCCTAATATGGAAAAACCACCAGAAGGGGTAAACCTTTAGACCTAGAAACATATATGACAAGGGGTAAAATTTCAAAAATTTTTAAGTGATTTAGGAGCCTAAGTTCTATTTCCAAACTTCTACATGCCTAAGTCCCTTTTGAAAATGGGACTTAGGCACTTTTGAAATTTTTAACTCAGATCAATTTAAAATGGGCCAGAAATAGTGATGTTCTTTCATTCAGTGCCTTGTAAGCCAAAACAGAAAATACTTGCATCCTTGCTTTGTACCCTAGTCCTATCTTTATTTTCAGATATCTCAGAGGAAGAGGAAGGGGAATGCTTGATTTTTCCTGGAGTAAAAATATTACAGTTATTGTTTATCTAAAAAATGAGTATGTCAGAATATAGCTGTTATAGATATATTTTGCTGTAGATCAAAAGGTTATTTTCATAGCTACCCGAAGGCCTGATCTCCCCTGCCTTGCACCTTGTACAGTCATTTACTCTTGTGCAAAGTTGGTGTAAAATGCTACCATTTGATTTGGTAGCATTTTACACCCACAACATACAAGGTGAATCACTACATAAGGTAAAGGCAGTGGAGAATCAGACCCTAATTGATCAATGTTCTATGTACATTCAATGTGTATAGGAGTATCAGCTTGGTGACCTAATGTTTTTAGGAAAATAGTAAAAATAAAAAAACAGCTGGGAGCATAGGAGGGCGTGTATGTACCAGAAGGTGATAGGGCTTTATAACCATCATGGCATTTTAAAAACAAACCATGCTGGGGTAATTTTGTCTGCAAAGTTCTTTCCAGGCTAAATAATATCTTTCTTCACATCAGCCATTCAAGAATCTTGCTTTGCATCAGCATGTCGGCATATCATACCACAGTGCTCATATCTGGAAAAGTAGGAGAGCAGTTAGAGAGCTCTGCATGAGATGTGAAGAGGCTGGAGGAACAGAAGAGGGAATTGCACAGAAACCCAGATGCTGCCTTCTGAAGCTATGAATAAAGCACTGTTAAGGCTAAAAAAATGTATCTAAAAGGCTCCATGGATGTAGAAATGGAGCATATCATACTTTAATTATTCAAACTCTTAAATCATTTTTATGTCATATGCTATTGGACCATCCATGGAAAATCCCAGATAGAAAGACACTCTTTCTATGCTTTTGCCACTTCTGAGACGGCCTAAGAAAGCAGGTCGCACTGGTATACTGATTTTTTCATCAATTCCATAGTCCACATAGACAAGATCATTTTCGACCTTGCCATGTAGACGAAGCAATAGATTTTGGACAACCTTTTCTTCCCATATGCATCCTTTTTGCCACAGGGAATGCAAGTCATGTACTTGGAGCTCACTGAAAAAGTGATCTATTTTTCCTTTGTGAACAAGCCTATTCAGACCTCTATTATTCCCAAGATAGAAATGAGCAATAGGCTGCTTGGAACGACACATTTGTTTGTATTGCCCTCTAAAAGACTTCTTCAGTGATGTGACATACTTTTCCATTTGCCTGGAATCCTGATCTAATTGTTTTTGATTCTCTGGCCAGAATAATAAAGTGGCTAAGAAATAAGGTTCTGAAAATCGATGCTCTAGACCTACTTGCTGTAGGATTTTTCTAAGCTGTGCATTCAATTCATGAAGAGCCCATATCTTCCTGGATTTAGGTTTAATACAACTGAGAACAATGTTTGCCAAAATGAAATTCTGTTTCTCCCTCAATAGGGGTGCATGTGTGCATTTTTCAATCAAAAATGTATATTTATTCACTATGTCTTCCATTTTGCTTTCAGCTTTTTCGTGACTATTGAGATACTCCAAAAGCCCAGAGAACCTGTCTGCTTTGGAAGCCTCCAAACTTCTCCTGCACTGATCCTCCTGCCGAGGCAAACTGAGTTTTGAGCTCATTGGATTGTCCCCCGATATCTCAGGATCCAAGTGGCAAAATATTTCTGCATATTTGTTGAAACATTCTCGAACCTTCTTACGTATTTTGAACTCCACACTTTCTTTTTCAATATTTTTTGTTTTCAGAAGGACAAAGTAGTTCTCAAAAAAGTCAAATGCCTCTTTCAAACTTGAGCGCAAATTAGATAAATAACAACAGTAATGGTCAAGTGCAAACTTATATTCTTCACTTTCAGTAGTTGCTGGTGGGATGGGATGCTTTCCTGACAAATATTGTAGCATATCTTCTTGGGACAATGGATTTTTTTTGTTGAAAAGAGGAGTACACCCAAGAATATCTATAGTGTATAGACCAGTTTCTATCTCCCCCAAATAACCAGCTGTATTATAAGTATCGTACCTCCTTTTAGACTTTTGGAGCTGCAAAGCTTCTCTTACATTGTCTGTACTTTCATTTTGTTGTTGGGATTCTTTAAAAGCCTCTGAAGCAAACTTAGCAAGCTCTAGCAAACGTTTCAGGTCTTCAGCAGTTATGACCTTCCTTTTTCCATTTTCATCCACCCAATTTTTTATCTGACTTTTAAAGACTTGGCCTAAAGTGTCTGATATATATGAATTGTTAGGGGCTCTCTTTCTGGCTTTTTTGGCCCACTCCAGTGCAGAGGCAAAATTCTTGTCTATAATGTAGTAGTGTCTTGCTAAGGCTTGGCAAATGAATGGGTTTTGGCTAAATTGAAGGGCTCCTTCACGTAGCACGCTTTCAACTTCAGCACTACCTTCTTCCGTCTGAATTTTTTCAATTAATGGGGAAAACAATGTGTCTGTGTCATCTCCATGTTCTTTACGTTGTCTGGTAAGTAGCATACTTTGCACATCATCTAGAAGTTTTCTTTTTCCCATGTCAGAATCATAAAATAAATTCTGTTTTAACAATTGCAGTGTTATTGCACTTTTAGTTAACCTATAGGTTAGGTTAAATTCTTCTAGACAGCAATTAGCGATTAGTGGGTGAATGATACGCACTCCTTTGTATGTTTCATATTCTTGCACCTTACTTTGTATTAGAATATTAGAACAAATTCCCATCTTGTCTTCTAAACTTTCTTTACCCCAAAGTTTGTCAACTATTCCTAAGAAATCTTCACATTGCGATACTGAGATAGTGGACTCTGTAACGTAAGAGTTTAATATTGCCAGGAAGGAAATAAGTTGTCCTTGTTTGCTGTTAATGTCCAAACCTTTCAGTGTGTTCTTGACCACATTTTTTATATATTCTGGATTAAATTGTTCTTTCATAATCATAAATGAATAGAAATCTTCAGGGTGTTGATGCTGCTGTTTAATTTCTTCCAGTTTCTTCTCAAAAGCCCGTTGCTCTTTGAAAGAAAGTTCGCGTTTTAGATTAATGCTGTCTGATTGACTGCTCTTTGAGCTTTCCACAGGATTCTGAGATCTCATACAATTTATGATGATCACTAGAGGGTTTTCATAGCTAATGCATTTTCTTGCTGTAGCTGACTGAATTTCATGCTGCAGAAGGTAGACATTTTCTTGCTCTTCAAAATCATCTACAAGAAGTAATACTGGCAAGTAATCTTCTTGGTTGGTTGCGCCGTAGGTGATTAAAGTTGTCGTCTGTGTTCCGATTTCTGCAAAATCAACAGTTTTATTTTTCAGAACGGCACATCTGAATTTCTTCTTTAACTCCCAGAGAACATGCATAGCTAAGGTTGTTCCACCACAGCCTGGAGAGTGATAAAGATTGATAACTTTTGATGGTTTTTGTGTAGAGGAGTGGGATGAAGATTGAATCAACTCTTCAAGTTTTTCATAACTGTCCCTTTTGATAAAGGGGGAAGAATAGTTTTCAGAGGAGAAATAAAAATTCCACCATGAAACTTTGCCACCCCGGTAAAAATGCTCTTCTTGAGATTTTCTGAATTCAGAAAACTGAACTTTATCCTTCTCTATATCTGTGTCTTTGCATTCATTTTCACAAAGTATTTCCAATGCTGTCATGAAGTCTTCTTCCTTCTTTAGAAGAATTGTAGAAGAACCATTACATGGTAAAAGCCTCTGAGAAGACTGTGTCACAGATTTCAATTTAAGGATAGTGCCGTTCACTGTTGGAAGGTTTAAATTAGCAACACATCTCTCAGTAAGTTCTTCTGGACTAATGAATCTGGCTTGCAGAAGATCTTTCCATAGTTGGAATGTTTGTGCACCAATACAAATGCAGAGCATGTCTTTAAGCCCTTCCAGTTCTTGGTAAAATGTGCAGAATGTTTCAATAAGGGGATCCCCTGGATCTTCCACTTCGGAGAGCAAAAGAAACACTACTAGAAACTTTCCTCTTTGCAGTACCTCTGGGTGTGAAAGAAATGAAATCAATTTCCTGACTTCAGCAGCCCTCTTTTGTTGCCACAAACTGGGATCTAAAGGTTGATATTTTTCATCATTAAGGTCTGATCTGCCATTGCAGAAAATCCAGCTGGGCTGGTGATAGAGATTCAGATCTTCAATTATTTCAGAAAATGATTTGCCTTTCATTTGATACTGATTTGGAAAATGAAGGTTTGCACCTCGTTTTTCTCTGTATTTTTTGGCCACCCCAATCTTTTCTGACTGAGAATCAAACTCCAGCACAGCAAACCATTTTACTTCCTGCAAAAAGTCTAAGTGCTGTGTTTGAGATGGATGGCACTTGTTTGTTACTAATATATACCGATCATAATAGGAATTATCCAGCAAGTCCTTGCTACCTGTTAGTAGGCTAATCAGCTTTCGACCCTCATTCTCTTTTTTCTTTCGTTTTTCTCTGTGTTCTTCCTCTGCTGCTTTTCGACGATCTGCTGCAAATGTAATCTTGGACTTAAATGACTGGAGTTCTTTTGGATTATTAAGAATGTTTTTAGAGCTGGGTCCATCCCGTATAAATAAAGATGGTTCCCAAGTTTTAGTCTTAAAATTGTAATTATTTATATGGAAAAATTTTGTTTCACATATAGTGTGGCTTGGAACTACATCTACTTCAATGACAAATGTATTTGATGGAGTGTTATTTTGCAATAATACTTCCACAAATCTAGGTTCCCTAATGCAGGCTTTTGCAACACAGACAAAACTTCGGTCAAAGTACTTTTCAATTTTTTCATTAAAATCGTCAATAAATTCATCTTTACTGCTTAGTTTCACTCCTATAATTTCCCCATGTGGCTTGTTGCTTACTCCAAAATGAATTGTACCATTGGTGCGGGAATTCATACATGCAGCAGCAAATCTAAAGGTTTCATTGCTAAATTTAAGCTTAATATCCTCTTCTGTTGCATTCTCTGTGTTTGTGAACAGTTTGAACTCATGTGCTGGCTCAATGAGATTCAGTGGCCCTGTTTCAGGGACATTAAGAATATAGTGCTGTATATAACGACGACTATCATGAAACTCATCAAAAGGATATGGCAAACAGTTTTGTCTGGTTGGATGTTGATTATTTTCCAGTAATTTCTTTGATTTATCTTTTGCTTCACCTAACTTGTTTTCTGTTCTATCTGTGAGCACAGACTCCATAGACTCTGTGCATTCAGATAATCTAAGTTCTTGTGATTCACTGGCATCTGCTGACTTTGATTTTCCTTTATTCTTTTGGTCTTGCTTTGCACTCCCTCCATCTTTCTTCTCCATTAAATATTTTTCATCAAATGTCTTTTTTCTACCTTCTTGTCTAACTGTCTGAGCTGTGCTTTCAACTAGAAAGTTAAATTTCAGTGCATTCAAAATTTGAAGAGCTGGGCCATACGTTATGCCTATAGCTGTAAGATGTTCTGTAGTAAACAGCTTCAAGTTTGAACCTGTCACATCTTGGCTAAACAAGATTTCACCATATTTCTGGTCAATCTTAAGTTCTTCAGTTACCCATTGTTTTACTTGTTCTTTTGTCCAGTCATCAATATTTGGAGGCAGATTTTGTTGTTCATTCTTCTCAAGGTTTTTAACTTTAGCCCTTGAAAGAAAAAGACAAGATAACCAAAACTGTTATCTATTACAGTATATTAGTTTTTAAAAGCTCTTTAAAATCATATACCATCTAATTCCTTCATTAATGGTGTCTGAAATATAATATAAAGAAACACTTAGTCTACATGGAGAAGATAATAACAATGCCTCGCTCTTGTATAGACTTTAAGGCTCTACATATGTCAAACAGATTAGCTTTAGTATTATTGCAAAAAGAATAAAGATATTTCACTTTGCAGTCCCTGATTTAAATTAAATTAAGGTCAATAATGAACAAAATTTGTGAGTCTCTGATAGCCATTTGGTGGCCTATATCAAATGAGTTGGAAGCTTTGGTCCCTTTGTTGGTCAACAGATGTTCATACCACAAACTCCATTACCACAATTGGATCAAATTGGTACTATGTTTGTAGTCTCAGCAGGGAAACCACTGGTGAGGTGGTTTGGGGAGTCCTGTACTCCACTCCCAGTGCTCAGTTCAGTGGTGTCCAACCTTTTCCGCCTGAAGGCCGAATTCATTATTTAAAAAATAAGAGCCCACAATCAATAGTTTGAGGCAAATATTCTGCTCTGTTCCACTCCTTTTGCACCATGCAGACAGTGCAAAGGGATCACAAAACACTCATAAGTCCCCTGCTGGGGAATCCTCCAATAGGTATAGAGTCAACCTAGCTATCTCCTATTATAATCTCACCACAGCTGCAGGTGCAGGATGTGTTTCAGAGTGGGGAAGGACTTGTCAGATGGTGAGGAGAAATGGCTGAGATGTGCTGTGTTCTGTAATCCCTTGAGGATTAGAGGCCGCTGGTGCAGGTCAGAGCATCCCTATATCAGAGAATCAAGTAGTTATAACTGATAGTTGGGTCTCAGATTCTCTTCCTTTTCCTGGAGTGCCCTGGTTGGCTGTGTGGGGAGAAGAGCCATCATTTGCTAGACACTCTTCTAGGCACAGTAAGAGCCAGTTTAACTCCTATCCTGCTCTTCCTCAGGCTTCCACAACTCAGCAGCAAAATAGGCAATGGAGCATTCAAACCTACACTCTCCTCCTACACAAGAGAAATTGGAAAATTCTCACTGATGAGAAGTTTCAGAGTAGCAGCCGTGTTAGTCTGTATTTGCAAAAAGAAAAGGAGTACTTGTGGCACCTTAGAGACTAACCAATTTATAAGGTGCCACAAGTACTCCTTTTCTTTTCACTGATGAGAAGAAATTTGTTATAACTGGCATTACTGAAGCCTGGTGGGATGATCTGCATGACTGGAATGCTAAAATCACGGGTTACAACCTGCTTAGGAAGGATAAAGCGACTCAAAGAGGCTGGGGCTGGCACTCTACATTATCAACATCGTTATCTGCTTTGGAGTTATTGATAAATCAGAACATCAGGATCCCAAATGCATATGAATCAATGTACTAACTAACAAAGCCCAAGAAGGGTGCTTCCTAGTCTTTGTTACTGACCACTGCATCACCAGAGAACAGGGTGAGTACCGGTAGTTCCTTAAGTTGTTGTCTGTAATTTGTGGAAAGAAAAAAATTGCGTTATCACAGGGGACTTCAATTTGGGATACATGGTGGAGGTCTCATTAGAGCAGTGGCAAAACAACATTAGAATTTCTAAAAATTACAGATGATAATTTTCTTTTGCAAAACGTGCAGCACCCCACACGAGGTAACTATTTTGGACTTCATTATGACAGATATAGCTGTAATAGGGAGCTGCAATAGGGAGGGGACAGCTCCCAGGAAAACATCTCCTGGGATTGTGGAGGAAGTGGTGGGCTGCATTTGGAAAGGTAGCACCTCCTACCTCCTCAGTGTAGTCACAGGGCTGATTCAAACACTTCAGTTTAGAAACCACAGACTGCAGTTTGAGGGATGGGCATAATTCAACTCACAATCAAACACAAATTTTCTTCTTAACACAGTCACCGCCGGTGGGACAAATTTTAGAGTCTTAAGGGGCACAGGTTGGACACCACTGCTTTAGATATTTTTCAGATAAGCTAAAGTTTTAGTTTTCATTGATGTCTATGCAGCACATTTCACAAGCAAAACACTAACTTAAATAAAATAAAAATGAATAACAAAGCAATGAGACTGGGAATGCCTAAAGAAAGTTGGTCTGATCTCATTTACACTGGTTTTACTGTGTTGTACTCATTTCACTTCTGTAGAGTTGATCCTGATTTACACTTTCTGATAGAGCTTTCCATTGCAAAGCTGCCGATGCTTAAACATTGAAGACAGTAAGTGATGGGGTATAAACCATCCGTGAAAGGGAGCCTGAGGGTGCTAGTAACCTCACTAATTGCATATGGGAAGGGTGTAGTCAGGTAAAGGGGATGGATATAAAAGAGGAGAGAGAGAAGGACAGTTGGGGAGAGGAGGCCCAGAGGAGAAGCTGTAGTAAGTTCCCTATCTTTGGGGAGGGGCCTGATAGAAGGCCAAAGAGGCTGGAAGGGCAGGAAGCAGACAGTCTGTTCCTGAGGTGAGCCTGAGGGAAGACCAGGAGCTGCTTATATCATGATCAGTGGAACTGGAGTCAGAAGGCCCATGTGGAACCTGTGTGCTTACCACAAAGGAAAATTCTAGTGGCACTATGAATTCCAGTATGCAAGGAACTCGAAAGTCTGCAGAGCAGGGGTATCGTAACACATTTAGAGACCAGTACAGCTTGGGTAAACAGCATGGTTGTGGTAAAGAAGCTATCAGGTAAATTAGGTTGCATAGAACACAAGCCACTGAATCAGGCATTGAAAAGATGCCACTATCCACTGCCCACAATTGATGACATCTTGCCAGAACTCTCCAAAGCCAGAATCTTTAAGGTCTAATGTGAGGAATGGGTTTTGGCACATAAACCTGGATAAAGAGTCCATCATGTTGATAACCTTTGCAACACCAGTTGGCTGCTACAGAGGGCTATGCATGCCAATTGGCCAAAGCAAAACAGCAGAGGTGTTCCAGAGAAGACTCACCCAAGTGCTCGAAGAACTGCCTGGGGTGAAAATAATTGCGGATGATATCCTCATTGTAGGTGAAAAGAGCAATGATACAGAAGATGAACAAGATCATAACAGAAAACTACAAACATTTTTAAAACAAGGCAGGTACAAGAATGTAAAACTCAGCCCAGAAAAACTGCAGCTCAAACAATATTTGATGACACGTTGGACATCTGCTCACATAGAGAAACTGAAAGCAGATCTCAGCAAGATCAAGGCAGTCAGAGACATGCCAGCTTCAGTGGATGTGAAAGGGGTACGGCACTTCATAGGAATGATAAATTATCTGTCCACATTCTCTTCACACCTGGCAGCAGTAACAGAACCCATATGTCAGCTGGAGACCGTTGCTCATGTGAGGATCTAGCCATTAGAGAGACACCAGAAAGAGGGGACTAAAGGAGGAGTGCAGTGGCAAGATGACTATGCAAGAGGGTCATGCAAGAGGGTCATGCAAGAGGGACAAGAGATCCAAAGGAATGAGAGACACTTATGAGCCAGCAGACACCACACCAAGAGAAGGCATTCAGAGCTACAGAGATCATCACAGGACGCAGAGATGGAGAACCATTTGGAGGTCAATCCCACAAGGAGGAAGAAGACTCCACAGAGCAAGAGTTTGCTAGATTTGGAAACAGGTGGTAGGGAGACAAAGAGAGGTCACTCCCAGTGTGGTCATCCGTTGAGCAGACCCAACTATTTCAAAGACTGTGCAGTCAGCTGAACCTGTGGTAAAGGCAAGACTCCAACTTGGCTATGTTATAGCAACCTCTGGCCAAAGGGATACAGGGTGAGGATCTGGGTGTCAATAATTTGTTTTTAATGTTTCTATTAAAATGTCTGTAAGGTATGGAAGATGTTGCATGATCAGTGGAATTGGAGTCAGAGGGCCCAGGCTTCCTGGAGGGACTGTTTTTGAGGGAAACAGGCAATATGAGGAACTGGTCTGGAAGCAACACAACCATATGGACAGAGCAGTGCACAGGATTTCATACTTAACCTGCATTCAGCATCACTCTTTGCTAATGAAACACTGCTGAGGGATGATGGCCTGCCTGATCCCTTGGGAAAGTGGAGAATTATGCCAGCCATAGACTGTGCGGTGGAGTGAAATGAAGCACAGGAGCCTGTAGACAAATGTGGGGACATTTCACTATAGCTGACCCTTGCCTGCGAGGGAGAGGGTGGCCAGCTGAGATCAACTGGGGCTGAACATTTATTTGTCTATATATTTTTGTTGGACTTGTGGCTCTGGAAGGGTTAAACTCTTGAATGTGTCTTGGACAGAGGGTCAGGCCACTCTTACAGCTGGAATAGGCTGAAAAACACAAGGGAAACTAAGGCACAGTGGTGGCTATTCCACATTCAGCCACCAGTGGGTGGGTTGGGATGGAAAAACTGTGACATCCTATGACATGCGACCGTAATTCTCAGCCAACAAAGACTACAGATTTTGATGTTGATATTTTTTGCTTTATTCTTTAACTGATGCTAACAAATGCTATTATATCAAACTAGTATCCAAGTTTCACTATCAAATTTTGTAAGTTTCTGTGCATTCTGCTTTGTCTGGAGATGAAACTGCTTTGTCTATGGTATATTGCCATCTGTAAGACAGAGAGAGATGAGCTTATGGATCATACTCTCATGACCATTTTGTCTAGTTATGTCAATTATAGATCGGATGGTTTGTATGTTCAACTGGCTATTGTAGAGTAAACAGGTGAAAAGAGAATTTGTCTTACATTTTTCTTCAACATTTTGTCCATTATTTTTATAAATGGGGCCTGAATTGTAAAGTTTGGATCTGAATCTACTGGAGCTGAGATTTGGATTGGGATCAGCTCCAGTTAATTCCAATATGAAAAGGCATGACAGGGGGAGGTGGCAGCACTTGAGCAGAGAGTAATGCTGGAAAGATAGCCAGAAGAAATTGAAAAAAGCATAGATCACTAGTGGGAGAAGGAGACAAACAATCAGCTAATTCAAACACATTTTAAACTTTCTACAGCTTTCCAGTGTGCCTTGCTCTGGCCAAGTAGCTGTTACCAAACTGAATTTCTACATTATCCTCTCTCTTCCACTGAGCTCAGGGGAATCTTGGGCTATTTGTACTAAATTATGACTCCCTGATTGAATCATTTGCAGCTACCGCTGCTGAATCAGGGGCACCAGTCAGCTTAATGTACCTTTTTTTCCCCATAATGGAATTCTTCTGATTGAAGAGTTTTCTTCTTAGTTCTTTTCAGTGAAGAGAATTCCTGCATGCTGAAAAAAGGAACAATAGATATTATCTAAGCTTCCCTAGCAGCATAATTCCTCAGGCTGCCTATCTCTACTGCTGTATAGTTACAAGTACAGGCAGGATTTTAGGACTTACTGCTTCAAGGGCTGGAGAAGTGCATAGCATGCCATAGAATGAAGCCACTCTTCTTACTCCAGTCCAGGTTTTATGGGCTTGGGAACAGGTGGCAAGTATGCCATGGAGCCATTGCTTCCACATCTCTTATCCTTTGCACAGATCCATCTGACCTGGCTCCACTCTTTTCACATTACGTGAGGTGAAGGGACAAAATCAACCCCTATGTTAGTAAAGTACCTTGTAAACTTATGATGCTATATATTATTATTATTATTGATTATTAACAATACTAAAAGTATAGCACTTATTTTATAAATAGCATTCTCTAAAAACAAGTTTGCTTGTTTTCTTTTCACTCCTCAGGATTCAAGTTGCTTTATTATGGAGTTTATTTTATCATCATGGACATAAAACTGAAATTCTTGTAAAGGATTTTAAAATGGAAAAACACATAGTGGCAGGGAGACTATTTTCAGCCTAGCAAGTTAGAATCAGAGAAATGTAGGGGTGGAAGGGACCTAGAGAGGTCATCTAGTCTAGCCACCTGAACTGAGGCAGGACCAAATATAACTGACAGGTGTTTGTCTAACATGTTCTTAAAAACTTCCAGTGATGGGGATTCCATATCCTCCCTTGGAAGCCTATTCCAGTGCTTAAGTATCCCTGTAGATAGATAGCTTTTCCTAACATCTAATCTAAATCTCCCTTTCTGTGGATTAAGCCAATTACTTCTTGTCCTATCTTTGGTGGACAATGAGAACAATTGATCACTATTCTCGTTATAAAGCCCTTGCCATATTTGAAGACTGTTATCAGGTCTCCCCTCAATCTTCTTTACTCAACATTCCCAGTTATTTTTAATCTTTCCTCATAGGTCAGGTTTTCAAAACCTTTTATCATTTTTCTTGCTCTCTTCTGGAATCTCTTCAATTTGTCCACATCTTTCTTAAAGTGCTACCTAGAACTGGTCACAGTTCTCCAGTTGTGGCCTCACCAGTGCCAAGTAGAGTGGGCCAATTACCTCCTGTGTCTTACATATGACACTCCTGTTAATACACGGCAGAATATTAGCCTTTTCTGTAACTGCATCATATTGTTGACTCGTATTCAATTTGTGATCCACTATAACCCCCAGATCCTTTTCAACAGTACTATTTCTAGCCAGTTATTCACAATTTTGTTCGTTGTGCATTTGATTTTTCCTTCCTAAGTGAAGCACTTTGCACTTGTCTTTATTTAATTTCATCTTGTTGATTTCAGACCATTTCTGCAATTTGTCAAGGTCCTTTTGAATTCTAATCCTGTCCTCCAAACTGCTTGCAACCCCTCCCAGCTTGTCACCTGCAGATTTTATAAGCATAGTCCCAACTCCATTATCCAGGTCGTTAATGAACATATTGAATAGTACCAGACATAGGAGAGTCCCCAGCTGGACCCAACTAGCTATGTCCCTCAGTTTGACAGTAAACCATTGATAACTACTCTTTGGATACTGTCTTTCAACCAGTTTTGTGCCCACCTTATAGTAATTTCATTTAAACCACATTTCCCTAGTTTGCTTATGAAAATGTCACATGGGACTGTGTCAAAAGCCTTACTAAAATCAAGATATCCCACAATTACAGCTTCCCCCCCATCCAATAGGCTAGTAACTCTGTCAAAGAAGGATATTAGTTGGTTTGGCATGATTTGTTCTTGACAAATCCCTTTTGGCTGTTACTTATAACTCTGTCATCTTCTAAGTACTTACAAGTTGCTTGTTTAATAATTTGTTCCAGTATCTTTCCAGCTATCAAAGTTAGTCTGAATGGGCTACTGTTCCTCAGGTCCTCTTTGTTCTCCTTTTCAAACATAGGTTCTGTGTTTGTCCTTCTCCAGTCCTCTGGGACCTCACTTGTCCTTCATGAGTTATTGCTAACGGTTCCAAGACTGCTTCAGCTAGTTCTTTAAGTTCCGTAGGATGAATTTCATCAGGTCCTGCTAACTTGAATGCATATAGCTTATCTAAATATTTGTAAACCTGTTCTTTTCCTATTTTGGCTTGCATCCCTTTTACCCTGCTGTTAATATCAATTGTATTTAGTATCTGGTCACAGTTAACCTTTTGAGTGAAGACTGAAGCAAAATAGGCATTAAACGCCTCAGCCTTCTTGATGTCATCAGTTATTAGCTTTTCTTCCCCTCTAAGCAGTGCACCTACATTGTTCTTTGTTTTTCTTTTGCTCCTAATGATTTATAGAACTTCTTCTTATTGTCTTTTATGCCCCTTGCTAGGTGTAACTCATTCTGTGTCTTAGCCTTTCTGATTTTGTCCCAACATGCTTGTGCTATTCTTTTCTACTCCTTAGTAATTTGTCCATGTTTCCACTTTTTGCAGGCTTCTTTTTTGATTTTCAGGTAATTATAAAGCTCCTCTTGGATCCCTAGTGGCCTCTTACTATTTTTCCTATCTTTCCTTTTCATTGGGATACTTTGTTGTTGTGCCTTTAATATTGCCTCCTTGAAAACTTCTGAACTCCTTTTCCCCTTAGATTTTCTTCCCCTGGACCTTACCTACCTGTACTGTGAGTTTGTTAAAAGTCTGCTGTGTCCTTATGCTGCTCTTCTATCTCCTTCCTTTCCTTAGAATCATGAATCTATCATTTCATGATCAGTTGAGCTCAAATTGCCTTCAAACATCAGATTTGTAACCAATTCCTCCCTGTTAGAATCAAGTCTGAAATGGCTGTCACGCTGATTATTTCCTTCACCTTCTGAAATAAAATGTTGCTCCCAATACATTTCAAGAAAGTAATTTGAATGTTATCACTTCACTAACCAAAATTCACCTTTGCAATACAGCTTATGCACATTTAAATATAATTATTTAAAAACAAATACTGTATGTTTCATTATTTGGAAAATATGTAGTGAAAGAGATGTCTGAAGCTGGATGGTTTAAGTTTCATTTTCTAGGCTTGCTGTAATGCTGCTCAGTTTCATTTTACGAACCAGCATTTCAGGAAATGAAGCTAAAAAATAATGCTGGAGTGTGAGTAATTTCTTGTTGTAAGTAAAAATCTTCTGTTTTTGCAATAGCAAGTTTGCCACCTCATTATTGTAGCATAGTATCTTTCAGTTAGGAACTTTCACTAAATTATTTCATTATAATCACTTCTGCAGCTACTACTAATAGCTCTCTCAGCAGGAAAAAAGGTTTCTGAGAATATCACCTTTTATCCCATTATAGCTTCAGTCTAATATTTTGACAAAATAGTTTCACCAAAAAGGAGCAAATTCAAAATAAGCCATTAGCTGGTTTAAAGTATATTTTAAGTTATATGCATCTTTTGCCCGTTAGAGCTAAAAACTGATAGTGCACTTACCAAGATTGTCATTCAACTTCCTTCGTATAGTAGCTGGAGAAACGTGTTTATTCAGGTAGGAAAACTTGTGAAATAGTTAAATAGTTGTTTCTTCTAATCAACTACAAGATGAAATTATTTCAAATACAATATCTTCTTGTTCCAGTAAGCGTCTGGCACACAGAACAGCTGGCAAGAAACTAAAACTTTATTTCCTGTTATCCACTTGCATGACCGAATCACATGACAGCAGCTAGCATTCACCCCTCTAGCAGCTACTGGTGCATCTTCCCTTAAAAAACAAAACAAAACAAACAAGTAAATAAATACTGTCTCTGAACCTCAGTGACTTTCTGATCACAAAGCCAGATTTTGTCTCAAAATATTTCTTTCTGAGAGGGGATGAAACAGTCAGAAGGACCTGTCTGCAGAGTAAAGCCCTGGAGCTGCTGGAATGACACACCCCACAGTGCCCACTGTCATGGGGGCAGTTGGAGCCACATGCTTGCACTCCCCATGTAGTGCCATAAGATGGCGGTCTGCTGAAGACAGATTCATGACAATTCGTGGAGAATATGGGCAATCACCCCTGGTATAAGACAAAATGATGATGCTTAAAATCCCAAACATTTAAAAACACATGTGACGTTCCCCTCTGGTGTAATCCGGACTGGCGATCTGCTAGGTCACTCCAATCCTTGACTCTGGGACCTAGCCTTACCCCGCTGTGAGAACCCCAAAGGATCCTGACACTACCACCACTCTTTTATGTCCAATTAAGCAAGTTATAATTTTTTTTTAGTTTTAAACCCCCTCCCAAGGTTTTTCTGCAAACCTTAAATTTTAAGGTAATTTGAACAACTGAGGCAAAATCTTTCGTCACACAGCTGCAACCACTGATTAAAGACCTAGTGGACCAACAACAGGTCCAGCAGCAATGTTTGGTGTAACAAATGCTGTCTTTTCTCCAGTGTCCGGAAGGCAATGGGAAGTCCGACAGCTCAGACGTTGAACCCCATCCCACTGGCCGATCCCAATGAAGCTTATGAAAATGGCCTTGGTGATGACCTTCAGGCATTCCTTACTATCACTGAGCAGGTGCTGGTAGCAGTGCAGTGGCCTCCGACCGTGGGCCATCTTGTTAGCCCCCATCTGACTGGACCAGCGCAGTCCACCTACCTGGGGCTTGACCCAATGACTGCTCAGGATTACCCCAGAGTCAAGGCTGCCATCCTTGATTATTTGGATATCATGGAGGAGATGCATCGCTGTTGCTTTCATGTAGAGAAATATGTGTAGGGGGGCCTGGCCCTGGATGGTAGCCCAGAGATTGAGGGAGCACTGCCAGCGGTGGCTAAAACCCAAGGCTCGGATGCGGGGAGCAGGTCACTGAGCTTATCCTGATCAAACAATTCACTCATATACTCCCTACTGGTGGGATAGGGATAGGTCCTGATGCACTAGCCAGAGATGTGGCCCGAAGTGGTCAGCTTAATGGAAAATTACATGGCTGCTGGGAATCAAGGAGGCAACGGGACAGGGGCAGCATAACCAGTTACAGCTGCTGCAGACAAAGCTCTCCCCACAGAGCAACCCCAACCTGTTCCCACAGGATAGGAGGGAGATATAGAACCCAGCAGCTTAGAGCTGCTCTGGTCCCTAATGGTGAGTAATGGGGACAGGACCATACATCCAAACATTTGTAGTGGCTAAAGTGGGACACAGCCAATACCAGTGGAGCCATCCCTACTGCAGCTGCTGGCCCAGCACTTTGCCTCCTGAATCCGTGCCATACTCAACCCCTGACTTCCAGCCTGGCTTGCCCGGGTGAAGTGTCAGTCCCCATTTTAAGCTCCTCTGTAGCCACTGAGCAAGTCTGAGGGGACTGAGAAAACTCAAGAGGAGCTCAAGCTGCTGCCCTCCCTAGCTCTGCCCCACCAATGGTATGCACTGTGTATACGGCTGTAGGCATCACTACTTCAACCAGGATGGGTTTTTTGGGGGGTCTGGGAATGGGGCTGACACTGAGGTTGGCCAGCAGCCTGGTGCTGGGGGTGGAGCTGAGGGTGGCCAGTGGCCCAGTGCTGAGCTGACGCTGGGGACAGCCGGCGCCCTGGTGCTGGGGGCAGTGCTGAGAGTGGCTGGTGGCAGTTCAGCAGGGGTTCCTCTGGCCACGGGGGATGTGTGTGAACTCAGGGCTCTTGCGGGGGGGGGGCAGTAGGGGCAGGGCCTCAGGTGGAAGGGGTGAGTCTGCATGGCTAGCAGGGCTCAAGTGCTGCCCACGCAGGACAACTCCTCTGCTCCTCCTTCCTTCCCCTCCCTGTTGCAGCACCCAGCCTGGCAAGGGGCAGAGGGAGGTGAAGGGCCCCTGGAGCTGCCTCCCCAGACTGGAAGGGGGAGAGGGGACCCCACTGCAGCTCCCCCAGGCCTGGGAAAGTGGGATGAAGATCCCTAGGAGGAGCAGAGATGAAGCTGGAGGGACTGAACTGGGGTGCTGTGAGCTCGGAGGCTGAACTGAGGAGGGGTTGAACTGACAGGGGGTAGAACTGAGGGGTTGGAGGCATGAACTGAAGGGAAGCTGAACTGATTAGGGGCTGAACTAAGGGGGACCGGTGTTGGGTGATGGTAGAATTAATTGCTGGACAGGTGACAGGAAGATATGGAGGTGACAGCCCCCTTCAGTGGCACCCCAAATTACCTTATCCAATACACTTGGGAGAGTGGACAACACTAATTATCCCACACAACACATACACTGGGGATGGGCAGAGGGAGTTCAAAATCAAAGGACAGACTCCCCTGCCATGACCCCAACAATATAGTATTTTTTTTTAAAAACCTCATGATTTCTTTTGGCCAGTGTCATGATTTATGATCTCTTACGGTGGTCTGACTCATTATTTTCGATCTCTTGAGGTTGGCAATACTGAAGAAGCTACCTTTTTTGAAAATAGCTGGTTCTGAAGCTCTTGGTAAATTTAACAGTCTTCAGTTCACTCAGACAAGGAGGGTGAGATACTATCTTTTATTGGACAACTTCTGTTGGTGAAAGAGACAAATGTTGGAGCTTGCACAGAGTTCTTCAGTTACTTCAGGCAGAGGAGGCTTATTATGAAACTGTAGTACAGAAATTTGAGGAATACTGTACTTCATGTAAAAATGAAACATATGGTTGAAAAGCCTACCTTGCAATTTTGAGGGCTAACTGAATCTCTCACAAGAGACTGGATTATGATTGGAATCTGGAACAAAAAATTCAGAGGGACAACTGAAAGATCCAGAATTAATTCTTGCCAAAGCAGTTAGAATGTTAACCAGTCCAGAATGAAGTTTATGGTGGTCGACAGTGCTCTGACAATGTAGAATTGATAATGAATGCAAAATACTACAAGAAAAAAACAAATCAAAATAAAATCCTGTTTAGGCTCAGCTGAGATGTGAACTGTGATTGCCAGCTCAATTGGAGACCGTACTTGAAGGAAGTAATGCTATTAGCACAAAGTAATGGGACAATTTATTCCCAGCCCCTATTATCAATTTAAGGGGGAACTCTCACTACTAGTTTCAGAGTAACAGTCGTGTTAGTCTGTATTCGCAAAAAGAAAAGGAGTACTTGTGGCACCCTAGAGACTAACCAATTTATTTGAGCATGAGCTTTCGTGAGCTACAGCTCACTTCATCGGATGCATACCGTGGAAACTGCAGCAGACTTTATATATACACAGAGAATATGAAACAATACCTCCTCCCACCCCACTGTCCTGCTGGTAATAGCTTATCTAAAGTGATCATCAGGTTAGGCCATTTCCAGCACAAATCCAGGTTTTCTCACCCTCCACCCCCCCACACAAATTCACTCTCCTGCTGGTGATAGCCCATCCAAAGTGACAACTCTTTACACAATGTGCATGATAATCAAGTTAGGCCATTTCCTGCACAAATCCAGGTTCTCTCACTCCCTCACCCCCCTCCAAAAACCCACCCCCATACACACACAAACTCACTCTCCTGCTGGTAATAGCTCATCCAAACTGACCACTCTCCAAGTTTAAATCCAAGTTAAACCAGAACATCTGGGGGGGGGAGGGGTAGGAAAAAACAAGAGGAAATAGGCTACCTTGCATAATGACTTAGCCACTCCCAGTCTCTATTTAAGCCTAAATTAATAGTATCCAATTTGCAAATGAATTCCAATTCAGCAGTTTCTCGCTGGAGTCTGGATTTGAAGTTTTTTGTTTTAAGATAGCGACCTTCATGTCTGTGATTGCGTGACCAGAGAGATTGAAGTGTTCTCCGACTGGTTTATGAATGTTATAATTCTTGACATCTGATTTGTGTCCATTTATTCTTTTACGTAGAGACTGTCCAGTTTGACCAATGTACATGGCAGAGGGGCATTGCTGGCACATGATGGCATATATCACACTGGTGGATGTGCAGGTGAACGAGCCTCTGATAGTGTGGCTGATGTTATTAGGCCCTGTGATGGTGTCCCCTGAATAGATATGTGGGCACAATTGGCAACGGGCTTTGTTGCAAGGATAAGTTCCTGGGTTAGTGGTTCTGTTGTGTGGTATGAGTATACTCACCAACAACCACATACCACACAACAGAACCACTAACCCAGGAATCCACATATCTATTCAGGGGACACCATCATAGGGCCTAATAACATCAGCCACACTATCAGAGGCTCGTTCACCTGCACATCCACCAGAGTGATATATGCCATCATGTGCCAGCAATGCCCCTCTGCCCTGTGATGGTGTCCCCTGAATAGATATGTGGGCACAATTGGCAACGGGCTTTTTTGCAAGGATAAGTTCCTGGGTTAGTGGTTCTGTTGTGTGGTATGAGTATACTCACCAACAACCACATACCACACAACAGAACCACTAACCCAGGAATCCACATATCTATTCAGGGGACACCATCACAGGGCCTAATAACATCAGCCACACTATCAGAGGCTCGTTCACCTGCACATCCACCAGTGTGATATATGCCATCATGTGCCAGCAATGCCCCTCTGCCATGTACATTGGTCAAACTGGACAGTCTCTACGTAAAAGAATAAATGGACACAAATCAGATGTCAAGAATTATAACATTCATAAACCAGTCGGAGAACACTTCAATCTCTCTGGTCAAGCAATCACAGACATGAAGGTCGCTATCTTAAAACAAAAAACTTCAAATCCAGACTCCAGCGAGAAACTGCTGAATTGGAATTCATTTGCAAATTGGATACTATTAATTTAGGCTTAAATAGAGACTGGGAGTGGCTAAGTCATTATGCAAGGTAGCCTATTTCCTCTTGTTTTTTCCTACCCCCCCCCCCCAGATGTTCTGGTTTAACTTGGATTTAAACTTGGAGAGTGGTCAGTTTGGACAAGCTATTACCAGCAGGAGAGTGAGTTTGTGTGTGTATGGGGGTGGGTTTTTGGAGGGGGGTGAGGGAGTGAGAGAACCTGGATTTGTGCAGGAAATGGCCTAACTTGATTATCATGCACATTGTGTAAAGAGTTGTCACTTTGGATGGGCTATCACCAGCAGGAGAGTGAATATTTGTGGGGGGGTGGAGGGTGAGAAAACCTGGATTTGTGCTGGAAATGGCCTAACCTGATGATCACTTTAGATAAGCTATTACCAGCAGGACAGTGGGGTGGGAGGAGGTATTGTTTCATATTCTCTGTGTATATATAAAGTCTGCTGCAGTTTCCACGGTATGCATCCGATGAAGTGAGCTGTAGCTCACGAAAGCTCATGCTCAAATAAATTGGTTAGTCTCTAAGGTGCCACAAGTACTCCTTTTCTTTTTGCGAATACAGACTAACACGGCTGTTACTCTGAAACCTGTCATTATGCAAGGCACTGCATTTAGCCGTATGGAGTGGAAATCTATCAACTGCATGAAAAAACTTGCACAGATACAGACAGACATCATCTTCCTTTCCAAATGCAAACAGATGGACATTGTACCAAAAGGACTGAAGGTAAAAAATCCATTACAATCTACATACCACACAGACTATGCTGACAGCTTGTGCCACATGCTCTCAAAGAAACTGCGGAATCACCTGATCAACATCCTCTACAGCAAACAGGGAAAGATTAAGAATGAGCTCTCAAAAATGCATACTCTCATAAAAAACCAACCTTCCACACAAACTTCCTCGTGGCTGGATTTTACTAAAACTAGACAAGCCATTTACAACGCACACTTTGCTTCTCTACAAAAGAAAAAGGACACTAAACTTTCTAAACTACTACATGCTACAAGGGGCCACAGCAATGGTTCCCTCAACCCACCTAGCAATATTGTTAACCTATCCAACTATACTCTCAGCCCAGCAGAAGCAGCTGTTCTATCTCGGGGCCTCTCCTTCTGCCCCTCCACCCCCACGAACATGATACAGTTCTGTGGTGACCTAGAATCCTATTTTCGACGTCTCCGACTCAAGGAATATTTCCAAAATACCTCTGAACAACATACTAATCCACAGAGGTCTCCCTACCAACACTACAGAAAGAAGGATTCTAGGTGGACTCCTCCTGAAGGTCGAAACAGCAGACTGGACTTCTACATAGAGTGCTTCCGCCGACGTGCACGGGCTGAAATTGTGGAAAAGCAGCATCACTTGCCCCATAACCTCAGCCATGCGGAACGCAATGCCATCCACAGCCTCAGAAACAACTCTGACATCATAATCAAAAAGGCTGACAAAGGAGGTGCTGTTGTCATCATGAATAGGTCGGAATATGAACAAGAGGCTGCTCGGCAGCTCTCCAACATGAGTTTCTACAAGCCATTACCCTATGATCCCACTGAGAGTTACCAAAAGCAACTACAGCATTTGCTCAAGAAACTTCCTGAAAAAGCACAAGATCAAATCCGCACAGACACACCCCTGGAACCCCGACCTGGGATATTCTATCTACTACCCAAGATCCATAAACCTGGAAATCCTGGGCGCCCCATCATTTCAGGCATTGGCACCCTGACAGCAGGATTGTCTGGCTATGTAGACTCCCTCCTCAGGCCCTACGCTACCAGCACTCCCAGCTACCTTCGAGACACCACTGACTTCCTGAGGAAACTTCAATCCATCGGTGATCTTCCTGATAACACCATCCTGGCCACTATGGATGTAGAAGCCCTCTACACCAACATTCCACACAAAGATGGACTACAAGCCGTCAGGAACACTATCCCCGATAATGACACGGCTAACCTGGTGGCTGAACTTTGTGACTTTGTCCTTACCCATAACTATTTCACATTTGGGGACAATGTATACCTTCAGATCAGCGGCACTGCTATGGGTACCCGCATGGCCCCACAGTATGCCAACATTTTTATGGCTGATTTAGAACAACGCTTCCTCAGCTCTCGTCCCCTAAAGCCCCTACTCTACTTGCGCTATATTGATGACATCTTCATCATCTGGACCCATGGAAAAGAAGCCCTTGAGGAATTCCACCATGATTTCAACAATTTCCATCCCACCACCAACCTCAGCCTGGTCCAGTCCACACAAGAGATCCACTTCCTGGACACTACAGTGCTAATAAACAATGGTCACATAAACACCACCCTATACCGGAAACCTACTGACCGCTATTCCTACCTGCATGCCTCCAGCTTTCACCCTGACCACACCACACAATCCATCGTCTACAGCCAAGCTCTGTGATACAACCGCATTTGCTCCAACCCCTCAGACAGAGACAAACACCTACAAGATCTCTGTCAAGCTTTCTTACAACTACAATATCCACCTGCAGAAGTAAAGAAACAGATTGATAGAGCCAGAAGAGTTCCCAGAAGTTACCTACTACAGGACAGGCCTAACAAAGAAAATAACAGAACGCCACTAGCCGTCACCTTCAGCCCCCAACTAAAACCCCTCCAACGCATTATTAAGGATCTACAACCTATCCTAAAGGATGACCCAACACTCTCACAAATCTTGGGAGACAGGCCAGTCCTTGCCTACAGACAGCCCCGCAACCTGAAGCAAATACTCACCAACAACCACATACCACACAACAGAACCACTAACCCAGGAACTTATCCTTGCAACAAAGCCCGTTGCCAATTGTGCCCACATATCTATTCAGGGGACACCATCACAGGGCCTAATAACATCAGCCACACTATCAGAGGCTCGTTCACCTGCACATCCACCAGTGTGATATATGCCATCATGTGCCAGCAATGCCCCTCTGCCATGTACATTGGTCAAACTGGACAGTCTCTACGTAAAAGAATAAATGGACACAAATCAGATGTCAAGAATTATAACATTCATAAACCAGTCGGAGAACACTTCAATCTCTCTGGTCACGCAATCACAGACATGAAGGTCGCTATCTTAAAACAAAAAAACTTCAAATCCAGACTCCAGCGAGAAACTGCTGAATTGGAATTCATTTGCAAATTGGATACTATTAATTTAGGCTTAAATAGAGACTGGGAGTGGCTAAGTCATTATGCAAGGTAGCCTATTTCCTCTTGTTTTTTCCTACCCCTCCCCCCCCAGATGTTCTGGTTTAACTTGGATTTAAACTTGGAGAGTGGTCAGTTTGGATGAGCTATTACCAGCAGGAGAGTGAGTTTGTGTGTGTATGGGGGTGGGTTTTTGGAGGGGGGTGAGGGAGTGAGAGAACCTGGATTTGTGCAGGAAATGGCCTAACTTGATTATCATGCACATTGTGTAAAGAGTTGTCACTTTGGATGGGCTATCACCAGCAGGAGAGTGAATTTGTGTGGGGGGGTGGAGGGTGAGAAAACCTGGATTTGTGCTGGAAATGGCCTAACCTGATGATCACTTTAGATAAGCTATTACCAGCAGGACAGTGGGGTGGGAGGAGGTATTGTTTCATATTCTCTGTGTATATATAAAGTCTGCTGCAGTTTCCACGGTATGCATCCGATGAAGTGAGCTGTAGCTCACGAAAGCTCATGCTCAAATAAATTGGTTAGTCTCTAAGGTGCCACAAGTACTCCTTTTCTTCTCACTACTAGATGGGATTTTGATTAAAGACACCAACCTGGTGATTCCTAACGTGTCACAGAAAAATATGTTAAAAAGACTACATGAAGGTCTCTTAGGGATTGAAAAAACTAAGAGAAGGGCCAGAGACATTTCATACTGGCCTCACATGAACAAAGACATTGAGAAAGTTGTTGAGGCTTGTCACATATCCCAAAAATTGAGGCCAAGTCATGCAAAAAAAGCCCAACTGGTGAGACAGGAAAAACTGGCCACCTGGAGCAAACCAGACATAGGGCTTTTCTCCACTACGGGGAGTTCGACGCTGCTGCAAGTGATGCAGCAGGGATTGATTTAGCAGGTCTAGACCTGCTAAATGGATGGCAGAGCACTCTCTCATCGACCCCAGTACTCTAGCTCTCCAAGAAGAGTAAGGGAAGTCGATCGGAGAGCGTCTCCCATTGACTCAGCACCATGAAGACACTGGGGTAAGTTGGTAGTGATGTTACTGGAAGGTTTGATTTTAATTATATTATATCAGTGATGTTGCCTAAAACACAGCTTTTAATTTAAAACATTTCCTTTATAACTATCTAAACCGATAACCAAGGTTGTGGCCATCCCTAAAGGTACTGCCTGGGAAAGTCGCAGCTGGCTTGCTTTTCCTTGAAAGGACATGGATACAGCCCTCCGATCAAGAATAGACAGGTAAGCAGTAAATCATCGAAAACAAAATAATATTTATTTAGAAATGTGTGGTTACAGTAAAAGAATAAGTGGCACAGGAACAAAAAGATAGTACAATAATAAGAATAAAAGCAATACAGTAAAAGAATGAAACGGCGCAGCAATAAAAGACACAGACTCAGACTCAATACTATATAAAAATATACTTAACAGAAGACAATTAAACATATAACAATTAATACGTAACTATTTACACTAACATCCAATAAATGCTGATCAGGCAGTTTTTGAATGGGTAGGGGAAGATCTCATTCAGACCACAGACACCCAGCTTTATTTACAAACAAAACCCAATATGCTCTTGAACAGTGAATAAAAGAAGATTAGATTTACAAAGGCTTTCTCAAAATCCCTCTGAAACCATCTCTTTGGTCCTTTTGTTTTGTCCAGATTTCAGGAGCGCCATCCGCTGGTGCCCATTATTAGTGGCTGCTCCTGAGGTAAAAGCGCTGTTTGGTGGCAGAGACGGAAGCCTGCTTGGCTGCTGCAGGGGCCCCCTTCTGGCTGGGTGGCAGAAGCAGCCATTGCCTGGGGCAACCCTGGAACCCTTCAGCTGCTGCTGCTCAAGCAGATCCTTTTCAGGCAGCTCTTTCTTTGCAGGGTTCCACTAATGCTGCGGCCGTCGCTTCTTAAGCGTCTTCTTCTTCTCAGGTGTCTTGTAGCTTCTTCTCTCTTCCAGGTCCCACCACAGGGTTTAGCCTACTGGCTGTCACCCTCTGGCTTTGTGCCAAGCCACACCCAGTCACGTGTACCAACGTGTGACTAGTAGCTCCTCCTCCTCATTGGAAGTCCTATGTATTCCTATAGGCTACAATGTATTCCTATGGGGAGGCGGGGGAGGAGGGGTTCAGCTGACCTGTGGATGACCCCCTAGCTACTTCCTGTTTGGAAGCCCCCTGTATTTCTATGGGCTACAATGTATCCCTATGGGATTTTGCTGAGTCATTCCCTACAGGAAGTGGAATTTACCATTGCATCACAGGAAGTGAAATTGCTACATGATAGATAATGGACCCCTATGTTCCTTAGAAATGGAATCTTCCACAGGAAATGGAACCTTCATTATCTTACCCTATATCCACCGTTACTGGATTTCCTAATTTAAACTAGTATTAATTTCTATTTAATTAAAGCCTGATTCTTAAAACTAGTTACTGTTCTAGAAATTCCAAAGGATCCTGACACTACCACCACTCTTTATTTGTCCAGTTAAGAAAATTATATTTTTTCCTATTTTTAAACCCTTTCCAGAGGTTTTTCTGCAAACCTCCAATTTAAGGTAATTCGAACAACTGAGGCAAAATTTTCTACTACAGTGACAACAAGCCCATAGACTTATGTTGTCTGGAAAAGACTATGTACTTGTCCTAGACTATTATTCTCACTTCCCTGAGATAGCCTTACTAGAAGATACTACAGCTAAACAGGTGGTTGCTAGACATGGTATATCTGACGTAGTGATGTCTGGCATTGGGCCACAATTTAGTGCGCATGAGTTTAAGCAGTTTGCAGTGAAGTACAGCTTTAGACATGTAACTGCTAGTTCCCATCCCCAATCCAACGGGCTGGAGGAAAATGGTGTGAAAACAATAAAGCACCTACTGAAAAATGCCATGGAGACAGGCTCTGATCCATATTTAGCACTGTTAAATTACAGAATGGCACCAATGAGGCATGCCTTGTCACCTGCTGACATTTTGTTTAACAGAAAACTGAAAACAAGAATGCCTGCACTGTTAGAAAATGATGTCAAAGTCACTGGGGACTTTGGCGATGTACAAAGAGACAGTTAAGACAAAAGAAAAGAAAAGATTTGGGGTTCTGAGAGCTGTCACCACTTCTTGAAAATGATGGCATGTATCTTTTTGATGGGAAACAATGGACACAAACAGCAGCAGTATCCCAAGGGCTTGTGATCATATGATATTATTACCTCAGATGTACACATGCTGTAGAAGAATAGGTGCAACATTCTCCAAATCCCAAAGGGAGAGAGATAAGGGGCAGTGAGTTGGCCATGTTGTCCGAGAAGGTCTCAGACAGATAATAATCACAGCAGGGTGAGATGGTTGAGTCCCAGGACATGGAACGACCAAAACAAGTGGACCTGCCACTTCCTGATGGCAGGAACCCTACAGGTCTGAGCAACAGTGCAGGATACCTCAGATACTTAAATTAAATCTGGAAAAGACACAATTACCTATACTCTAAAGAGGCATGGGACCTTTAATGACCTCAGGTGATCAGGATCTATGTTTTACAAGTCTGGGAGGCCAGGAAGGCTTTATGTGGTCAATTTAAATTCCTTGGGAGAAGGGGTTTGCTATGCTGGTTGCCCAACAACTGCCTGAGTCAGATTACTGCAAGAGAGATGGTGTGGACTAGTGTGAGTGGGTTTGCATAAATTTGTGTGCGTGTTTTTTTCCTCTTTTCATTGCTAGAAACTTTTTCATATTGGAATCTCTGAAGACAGAACTGCTTTTGGCATGTCTCATCTTGACAATCTTGGATTACTCAAGGCCTGAGAGCCAGAGGAAGGAACTCTCATACAAATTAGAGGATGATGGTAAAAGGGTGCAAGGTAGGGAAAGGACACAGGTAAGGATGGCTCCTACTGCCACAGCACTCTAGGGAATGCACCACACAATCTCCTCTCAAAGAACTTTTCCAAAATGTGGCACCCAGATTTGGATGCAACACTCCAGCTGAGGCCTCATCAGTGTGGAGTAGAGTGGCACAATTACCTCCCTTGTCTTACATACAACACTCCTGTTTATACACCTGAGAATATTAATCTTTTTTGCAACTGCATCACATTGTTGACTCATATGCAGTTTGTGATCCACTATAACATACTCCGCCTTTTCAGCAGTACTACTGCCTAGCCAGTTATTCTCCACTTTGTAGATGTTCATTTGATTTTTCCTTCCTAAGTGAAGTACTTTGCATTTATATAAAAACCTGGAAACTTTGATTGTAAGTGGCTTTTAAAAAGTTGTTTTAAAATTCTTAAATATGTTAAGCATGTTTGTATTAGGCAATCTGTAGCACTCTTATTTAAAAAATGAGACGGTTTAATGATTTTGTTTTATAGCCATTAATGTTTTTAAAACTTTTCACAACTGCTTGGTTTTCTTTTTCTTATTATTTTGTTTACTTTGAAATGAGTAGTTTCTGTGATTGCCAATAACTTTGATGGTTTAGTGTAAAGGCATTTAAAAAAAACCTACAGCAAGTAAGAATGAAATGTTTTAAACTGTTGAAGGTTAAGTTTTCATAGCAGACTTTAACTAAAATAACATCATGGGTTATCTTCTTGTTAACAGAATATCTGCTTAATTCTGGGCTGCTTCTGTATTAACTGTAAATTGAGTGTCAAACCACCTGAACTAGTTGTTGCAAAAAAGCTTTGTAGTTGTTTGATTGTGATTATTTTGTTTTTGCAATTTGTTTCTTGTTGTTTTTGATAATGAGAAGTTGCTGCTGTTTTGTGCATGGGAGACAACACAGTGCTGGTGTTGCAAGTTAGATCCCTTTGATCGGCTAAATTGCCACAGTGGCCATGTTGTCCTCGCAAAAGCTGGTGGTGAAGCTGGTGAGCGAGGTCTGCCATGGACTAAAAATGTTGCCTTTTTTTTTCTTTACTGCCTTTGGATGTTGCAAATGGCTTGTAAATGCAAGTGTTCCAAAAACCACCAGTCTTTTTAAAAGAAAAGCATTATGCTTGGTTAAAAAGGCTGCAAAGACTAATTTTCCAGGTAAGCAAGATGAATCACTTGTGCATAGAATTTTCACGGTTTGTGTAAATGCACAGATTTAAATATGCAAGGCACAAAGAGGGGGAAGGGTTTTTTGTCTCAACCTATTCTTGGCATGCAGCCAAAGTAAGTAATAAGGGTTGGTATGTTTCTAAACATCTTAAAAATGTAATGTTAACAAAGAGGGCTGGGCTTGACACCAGCTTGAGCTCCCACCCAGAAACTAGGGAAACTATATACACTACCCTGGGCGCCCCAGTAAGCAATTCTTCCCCACTCACCAGCACTGAGCACAGGCATTACAACAAAGAACTTTTTTGGGGTGCGTGGGGGGGAAGACAACAAAATGAAAGTGGGAAAATCAGCACTTAAGTTAACCAATTCTCTGATGTAAGACGCCAGCCACCCAGAGTGTCTTAACAGTGGTTCCAAACTCAGTTCTCCTTTGGCTGTGGTAGGTAGCCGATGTGCTCTGGCCGCTTTTCTCCTCCCCAGCTTCCCACTCACAGTTAGCTGTCCTGGGCTGGAGAAGTCCAAGGATTCTAGCAGGTCAGAGCTGCCTTGGCTGCTCTGGGGGTCTACTACCTAACCCAGCTGGAGTGCTTACAGCTTTAGTTGCTGGGTAGGGAGACCTACACGAGAGGCCCTTGAGTAACCTTCTGCTTTCTCCATTCAGCAGTCTCCAGTCAATCTTTAGGGAGAGATTGATGGTATCAAGAGCCCTCGCCAGAGTCCTCACCACCAGAGAGGCACCCCCAGCAGCAGGCAGGAGACTTTTCCTTTACTCTTTCCCTCTTCATCCTTCTGTTCTGTCTAGGCTCCCTTATCTGACTGGGCCCAGGCACATCTGTTGTTGATGTCTTGGCCTTGAGGTTCTCAACAAGGTCAACTGCATTTTATCGCCCCCAAATACAACACTTAACTCAATTTTAACCAAAATGCTCTGAACTGCCACATAAAACAAATGCAGATGAGGCCTGGCCCATTCAGTCAACTCCTTGCTCCCCAATAGATGCTGGTGTAAGGGTACTGTTGCCCCCTTACTAACATTCAGTGGGGGAGTTTTAGTTGCTAGCTCCCAGTACTAAAAAGGGGGAAGGGGCGATGGGGAATCAGGACCCTGAGACTGACAGCCCCCAGGAACAATGGGGAGAGGCCAATGCTCCAGGTCAGCCTGAATGACACGGCGAGAGGCTAAACAGGGAGTCAGGAGGCCAGGGAGGTCCTGTCCTCCGTGTGAGCTGGATTTGCCTGGGTCAGACAGAGTGTGGCCGAACTGAGGAGAAAGCAGGGGCCCAAGCTGAGCTGAGGAGCAGAGCTGTGCCACATCCAGAGGGGCCAGAAAAGCAGCCCAGAGAGAGCAGACCCTGTCCTGGCAGCAGAGCTGCAGCCCCAAAGCCAGAGGCACAGCCCAGAGAGAGCAGACTTGCCCTGGGAGGAGAGCTGCAGCAACCAGAGCCAGAGGGGCCAGAAAAGCAGCCCAGGAAGCAGGTCAGTGCTGGGAGCAGAGTCACAGAAGCAGCCTGCAGAGGAGACCTGTCCTGGGAGCAGAGCTGCAGCAACCAGAGCCAGAGGGGCCAAAGAAGCAGCCCGGGGAGCTGGAGGCAGAGCAGCAGCAGCAATGCAGAGACAGAGTGGTGCAGCTGGGGCTGGAGCAGTCTGGAGCTGGGTGCGGTGAGCAGCTGGAGAGACCGAGGGGGACCTGGGCAGCGGGCCCAGCACAGGGATGTTGCCGGCACCCAGTGCCGAGAGGCAAAACAACAGCAGGGGTTGGTTCGCTACCCGGTGTGCTTCACCCAATGATCACAACGGGGTGGAGAAGCAGAAAAGTTTATTTGCAGCTGCAAAAAGGTACAGGGAGAATAGAATCTCAAATCCTGCACACAGAGCAGGAAGTTACACAGGCTTTTATACATCCTTTCTTCAGCATACTTATCCAATAGCAAGCTGCCCTAAGTATCCATATAGCCAGCCAATCCAGTTACCAGCTAGTTCCCTTGTTTTTTGTATCATTTGTTAAACTATACATAAAGCTGCTTTATTCAGCATTGTTCTTCCATATCTGCCCTGTTTGGCCTTGTTTAGTTTCAGGCAGTCTGACTCTGCAACATATTGTTGCAGATCCTCAGCATAACTGCTGTGAGTGCCTCCAGGCGGGGGGGCCAAGGACACTTGGGCCTAGTACGCAGAGCTGCTGCGAGTGCCTCCAGGTGGGAGGAGGGGCCAAGGACACTTGGGCCTAGTACGCAGAGCTGCTGCGAGTGCCTCCAGGCGGGAGGGGGGCCAAGGACACTTGGGCCTAGTGCGAGGGGGCTTCATCGACACTCGTGGTCTTCCATCCCCTCGAGTTACCTAGTAGGCATGCCCCAGTGTCCCCAGCAAGGAGACGCCTCAGCCAAGAGGCTCTGCAGGCCAGGCTTGGATCATAACCCCGACAGGGTGGGGGTGACACTGGGAAGAAGGGTCCTACCACTTAGAGCCTGAGAGCGTGTGGCCACCACCAGAGCAAGTGTCCAACCCACAGCATCCCTGCAGCAAAGCCAGGGCCTGAGAAGGCGGCTTGGGACTTACAAGGAACAGACTGTGAACTGTCCTGACATTCCAGAGACACTGTTTGTGATGTTCCCTGCCACAGAGTGGGTTGATGTGTTTCCTTTAACGTTTCCCATTTTTCCTTATTCTTTTTAAAATTAATTGTTGATTAAATAACTTACATTTGCTTTAACTTGTATGTAATGATCAGTGGGTCAGAGAAGTGCCCAGTGCAGAGAGAGTACCACGGAGTGTGGACACCCTAGCCCCTGTCCTAGGTGACCACAGCAGAGTTGGGGGTCGAGCCCCACAAGAATCCTGGGCCCAGCCTTGTTGGGGTTACGAGGACTCTGCCAGACAGGAGAGTGGAAGGGGAGTCCTCAAGGGCAGGAAAGCCACTGGGTAAAGGAAGTGGGAGCGAGGAATCAGATCCTTTTGCTAGCCTACTTCACCGGGGTAGTGCAGAAGCCAGGAAAGTTCCCCACAGTAGCGGGACTATTCCCCTGCTTACACTGGCAGACAGCTCCCTGGCAGTGGAGCCTCTGACCATCTGCAGTTCTTAAGCAGCTCTGGGCTGCTCTTCTTCCCTTCCACCAGTAGGTGGCAGAACTGAGCTCCCCTGTCTCTCGTGCTTGTGACCACAGGACAAAGCTCCGTAAACAGCAATACATGAAGTAAATTGTAAATTCTTACTAACATTTGTAATATCTAATGAAATGAAGTTTGAGGGGCCAGGGAAGCTAATGATCCAACCAGCAGACCAAAATAGCTGATGAATCCTAGTAACATGCAGTTGGAGGTACGTTGCGCATATGCTAAGAAGAAGAATAATTAAAACATTAACATCTACAAATACCTGAGACGGTTAGGGCCCAGGGAGCCTCTTTACCCCCAGGCCACTAATACACAAGCCAGGCAGGATACTTTCCTGGCCCTCCTTTTGTTCCTAGGCTGCTAAGCTGGAAAGTGGCAAACATGATGCCCAGTGGTCTATGGCCCTAATGGGGCATGGTCTGCAAACCCAGTAATGTAAATAGGTACTGGACCATAGGCAGCAGATCCCAGAAGAAGCACATGCTACTCCTTTTGAAGCAGTAGGAAGGTGTGCTACAGATCATGTCCTCTCAGCCCCTCCTGAGTCATCCTGTCCTTCCAGCATTCAAATTTAGACCAGGCCCAATCCTATTTAGTCTGTGTGATCTGATGAGATTGCATCCTGAGGGAATCATGTCAGGCACAAACTTGTTATTACAGAGCATTTGTGCTCATTTCAAGAAAATAAATAATGAAAGACATTATTATTGCAGACACGCCTCTGTTGGATTTAACTGTAACTGTGGGTGTTAGTTTCATTTTCACAAATGGCTGTCTATTAGCTGCTACAGTACATGTTGGGTTTCTGTTCTCTGGAAACTTAAGTGAAGGCTTTGCATTTTTAACTTGAGTTAATTATTCAAAACCACTGTGTGTCTGTTTGCGCGTTCAACAAATAGCAGGTAGGTGCACTAGAACATCTCCAAGCTCCTGTGACCTACACACACCACGTATATTGAAATTAACATTCTAACTCCTTGTTGGCCAGCCTATTGAGCCTGCCAACTGGGGTTCCAGATATGATGCTAACACTGTATATTAGGAACTGGACGGGAATTACGGATTTATTTCATATGGGCCTCGGAACAATTACTAGATAGCAACAAGAATCCCTTTAAAAAAAATCAGCAACTTTTAAAGATGGTGCATTATTGTAACATATGGGCACGTGACATCTTCCTAACATTGTAATGAGCTGCCTGGTATATGCATAGCTGAAACAACTAATCTGGAAATGGCTTTGATGGCTCCTGGTTTTCCTCCCTTCATCATCATTATCAAAGGTTTATGGAGTAAGGGAAAAGGCTGATTTTATGGAGCTCCTTTTTCTGGCTTTCTGCTAAGTAGGTGCAGTTGAAAATGACAATTGGAAGTCATTTTCTATTCGTCCAAACTACATGTGCCTTCTTATGCTAGTTTGTGCAGTGATTGCTCTTGCTATCATGGGGGGGATAATAATGATATTCAACAAATACACTGTGCGCTTTTTAAGCTTTTTGCTTTTTCCCGTTTCAGCATGGTACACATTGCCCAGACCACCACCAATGGGGTATTTTTCTGTCTTTCTAAAACCAAAACCAATGTAAGTTTTGCATAAATTTAAATCGGAACTCAATCATCTGAGCCTGTGTACCGTATTCAAATTTTTGTTTGATGGTTTAGGATATGCCAATACATATTGTTTAAAGTTGGACAAAATATAGAACAAAAGTAGAAAAAGTTGTCTGGCTGTCATACTGGTATGGGGTAATTACAGCTCTCTCTGGGTTATGTCTCAGGAAGAGATGTGCTAGAGATGGACCTTTTGTAGAATACCAAATCTGAATCATTGAACTTTGGGGATGCAAAGATTCGTGGGAATTAAAGCTGGGTCCATGGGGCTCTGGGTGAGCAGTGCTTCTATGCCAGGCAGTCACAGCACATCCACACTCAATGCAGCATACATCCTGAGAGACCAGTCACTGCGGGAAGTGCCACCAATGGTAGGGGTGAATGGCAACCCCTCCCATGACCTCTGATTGACCCCGACCTGCTATTTAAGCGTGGAAAGATTACCAGGGAGTTATCTGTACAACAAGGTACATACCTGACCTGCTGCTGACATAGATTGTGCCTTGTTCCTGGTTTCTGCTACCTTGTCTCATTCTCAGGACCTGCCTCCTCACCCTGCCCTCTGGTTCCTGACTGCTCACTCTGGACTGGCCCTGGCTATTGACTCCAACTTGACCATAGGCTCTGGTTTATGGCTATTGACCTTGCTGTGCCCTAGGGTCCGGTCCAGGGCTATCAACCTTGGTGTGATTCTTGGCTCTGCACCCTGGCTACTGACCCTGGCTTAACCCCTCAGGCCCTGTCATAAATATAAAGGGAAGGGTAAACCCCTTTGAAATCCCTCCTGGCCAGGGGAAAGCTCCTCTCACCTGTAAAGGGTTAAGAAGCTAAAGGTAACCTCGCTGGCACCTGACCAAAATGACCAATGAGGAGACAAGATACTTTCAAAAGCTGGGAGGAGGGAGAGAAACAAAGGGTCTGTGTCTGTCTGTATGCTGGGTCTTGGCCAGGGATAGACCAGGAATGGAGTCTTAGGACTTTTAGTAAGTAATCTAGCTAGGTATGTGTTAGATTATGATTTCTTTAAATGGCTGAGAAAAGAATTGTGCTGAATAGAATAACTATTTCTGTCTGTGTATCTTTTTTGTAACTTAAGGTTTTGCCTAGAGGGGTTCTCTATGTTTTTTAATCTAATTACCCTGTAAGATATCTACCATCCTGATTTTACAGGGGGGATTTCTTTATTTCTATTTACTTCTATTTTCTATTAAAAGTCTTCTTGTAAAAAACTGAATGCTTTTTCATTGTTCTCAGATCCAAGGGTTTGGGTCTGTGGTCACCTATGCAAATTGGTGAGGCTTTTTATCCAACATTTCCCAGGAAAGGGGGGGTGCAAGTGTTGGGAGGATTGTTCATTGTTCTTAAGATCCAAGGGCCTGGGTCTGTAGTCACCTAGGCAAATTGGTGAGGCTTTTTACCAAACCTTGTCCAGGAAGTGGGGTGCAGGGTTTTGGGAAGTATTTTGGGGGGAAGGACGCGTCCAAACAGCTCTTCCCCAGTAACCAGTATTAGTTTGGTGGTGGTAGCGGCTAGTCCAAGGACAACGGGGGGAATATTTTGTACCTTGGGGAAGTTTTGACCTAAGCTGGTAAAGATAAGCTTAGGAGGTTTTTCATGCAGGTCCCCACATCTGTACCCTAGAGTTCAGAGTGGGGGAGGAACCTTGACATGGTGGCATAGCGGTGGGATTAACCTGAAATCATTTTGAGATCCAGTTGAGATTTTTTGAACTAGAAATACAGATTTTAAAAAGAAATTATTTTTTCCTTTGGAAAGGAAGTCCAGAAAGCAGTTGAAACTGAAAGCAGTTTGTTTTTTCTCTGCTTTGTGGCCAAGCAGAGACAAAAGGGGATTATCTTGTGAATTGCAGGTTTTCTTTGCCTGGAGGCAGGGTACTTAACTCCTGCAGGGAAATTCAGTCTTCCAACCCAGAGGTTTTTTTTTTTTTTCTTTTCTTCCTAAAAGTAAATAGGGGGTGTGTGTTCTACCCATTTGCTTTTTCTTTGGGCTGGGTAAGCAGGTTTCCAAGTAGTTGGAGGTTTTTTTGCTTTAATTTGGGCCCAGAGCAGAGACAAGGGAATTGTCTTTTTCTGTAGGCTGACAATCACTATCAGAGAATAGGTATTCTATTCCAGCACAGCAAAATTTTACAGCCAAGTTTTGTTTGTTTATTTCTAAACCTCGGGTGTAAAGTTAGTTTAAAACAGAGAGGTTAGAATGACCAAATCCTCAGCTCGACTACAGCTGGAATTAGCCAAATTTCAGGCTGAGGAAAAACAAAGGGAACATGAAAGACAGATAGAACTCATGCGGCTGGAGAAGGAGGTACAGGAGGCTGCCCACAAGAGGGAAATGGAGGCAAGGAAGCATGTGGAGGAGGAGAAGGAAAAAGAGAGGAAGCATGTGGAGGAGGTGGAGAGGATAAAGGCCCAGCAGAATATACCAACAAACCCTAGCAATCCTTCTCCAGGTACCACTTCCCATCCCAGAAAGTTCCCCACCTACAAGGCAGGTGATGATACTGAGGCCTTCTTAGAAAACTTCGAAAGGGCCTGCCTTGGGTACAACATCTCTACTGACCAATACATGGTAGAGCTGAGGCCGCAGCTCAGTGGACCCTTAGCTGAGGTGGCAGCTGAAATGCCTAAAGAACACATGAACAAGTATGAACTGTTTAAATCCAAGGCGAGAGTCAGAATGGGGATAACACCCGAGCAGTCTCGTCGGAGGTTCAGAGCCCTAAGGTGGAAACCAGACATGTCATTTACCCGACATGCCTACCACATTGTGAAACATTGGGATGCCTGGATATCAGGAGCAAGTGTTGAATCTCCAGTAAATTTGCCCTTCCTAATGCAAATGGAACAATTCTTAGAAGGTGTTCCTGAGGAAATAGAAAGATACATCCTAGATGGGAAACCCAAAACTGTAATCGAGGCAGGAGAGATTGGAGCCAGATGGGTGGAGGTGGCAGAGAAGAAGAAAACTGGTCGCAGTTGGAGCGGAGACCAGAAGGGACCACCCCAGACCACACCCTATTACCGGGGGCCGCCCAAGGCCCCATCTACCTCCCAAAGAACCCTCCAGACCCCTTATCGTCCTGCCACCCCGTTCTCCAGCAACCCTCCTCGCCCCAGTGACCCATCAGCTGGACGATGTTTTAAATGTAACGAGCTGGGGCATGTAAAGGCCAACTGCCCCAAGAACCCCAACAGATTACAGTTCATTGCACTGGAATCACACCAGAGGTCCACAGGCCCAGATACTTCCCAGATACCCTTGGAGCGGAGGGAAACTGTGAGTGTGGGCGGGAAGAAGGTCACCGCGTGGAGGGACACCGGAGCACAAGTGTCAGGTATCCATGCTTCCTTAGTGGACCCCAGTTTAATCAACCCAGAGATCCAAGTGACGATTCAACCCTTCAAGTCCAACTCTTTCAATTTGCCTACAGCCAAGTTGCCTGTCCAGTACAAGGGCTGGTCAGGAACATGGACTTTTGCAGTCTATGATGATTATCCCATCCCCATGCTGTTGGGGGAGGACTTGGCCAATCATGTGAAGCAGGCCAAGAGGGTGGGAACGGTCACCCGCAGCCAGGCTAAACAAGCCGTGAGGCCTAGCTCTGTTCCGGAAACTTCTATCAGGACCCGGTCAGAGGTGATGGACCCGGACCCCAGGCCAATGTCTGCAACAGCAGTAGTGGATCCAGTCCCAGAGACCCAGACGGAACCAGTCCCAGAACCGGAACCCGCCGAACAACCAACACCAGACCCAGTGTCAGCACTGAATCCAGTACTTGCAACCTCAACACCAAAGGGCCCCACCGACCCTGAACTGGCAGCAGCCGATAACCCAACACAAGAGGCTCAGCCGGAGCCTGAATCCCAACATAGTGCACCAGCGGAGAGCGGTTCACAGTCAACAGAAACAGCTCCATCCCCTATATCGCTTCCAGAGGGACCAAGCCTAGGTCCACAATCCCATGAGGAACTGATGTCTCCAGCATCAAGGGAACAGTTCCAGACCGAACAGGAAACAGATGAAAGCCTCCAGAGAGCTTGGACGGCGGCACGGAGCAACCCACCGCCTCTCAGCTCTTCTAATCGATCCAGGTTTGTTGTAGAAAGAGGACTTTTATACAAGGAAACTCTTTCTGGGGGACACCAGGAAGACTGGCATCCTCAGAGACAGTTGGTAGTTCCAACTAAATATCGGGCCAAGCTCTTGAGCTTAGCCCACGATCACCCTAGTGGCCATGCTAGGGTGAACAGGACCAAAGACCGTTTGGGGGGGTCATTCCACTGGGAGGGAATGGGCAAGGATGTTTCTACCTATGTCCAGTCTTGTGAGGTGTGCCAAAGAGTAGGAAAACCCCAAGACCAGGTCAAAGCCCCTCTCCAGCCACTCCCCATCATTGAAGTTCCATTTCAGCGAGTAGCTGTGGATATTCTGGGTCCTTTTCCGAAAAAGACAGCCAGAGGAAAGCAGTACATACTGACTTTCATGGATTTTGCCACCCGATGGCCGGAAGCAGTAGCTCTAAGCAACACCAGGGCTAAAAGTGTGTGCCAGGCACTAGCAGACATTTTTGCCAGGGTAGGTTGGCCCTCTGACATCCTCACCGATGCAGGGACTAATTTCCTGGCAGGAACTATGAAAAACCTTTGGGAAGCTCATGGGGTAAATCACTTGGTTGCCACTCCTTACCACTATCAAACAAATGGCATGGTGGAGAAGTTTAATGGAACTTTGGGGGCCATGATACGTAAATTCGTAAATGAGCACTCCAATGATTGGGACCTAGTGTTGCAGCAGTTGCTCTTTGCCTACAGAGCTGTACCACATCCCAGTTTAGGGTTTTCCCCATTTGAACTTGTATATGGCCGTGAGGTTAAGGGGCCATTGCAGTTGGTGAAGCAGCAATGGGAGGGATTTACACCTTCTCCAGGAACTAACATTCTGGACTTTGTAACCAACCTACAAAACACCCTCCGAACCTCTTTAGCCCTTGCTAGAGAAAACTTACAGGATGCTCAAAAAGAGCAAAAAGCCTGGTATGATAAACATGCCAGAGAGCATTCCTTCAAAGTAGGAGACCAGGTCATGGTCTTAAAGGCGCTCCAGGCCCATAAAATGGAAGCATCGTGGGAAGGGCCATTCATGGTCCAGGAGCGCCTGGGAGCTGTTAATTATCTCATAGCATTCCCCACCTCCAACCGAAAGCCTAAGGTGTACCATATTAATTCTCTAAAGCCCTTTTATTCCAGAGAATTAAAGGTTTGTCAGTTTACAGCCCAGGGAGGAGACGACGCTGAGTGGCCCGAAGGTGTCTACTACGAAGGGAAATGTGGTGGTGGTGTGGAAGAGGTGAACCTCTCCATCACCCTTGGGCGTATGCAGCGACAGCAGATCCAGGAGCTGTGCACTAGCTACGTGCCAACGTTCTCAGCCACCCCAGGACTGACTGAACGGGCATACCACTCCATTGACACAGGTAATGCTCACCCAATTAGGGTCCACCCGTACCGGGTGTCTCCTCAAGCTAAAACTGCTATAGAACGGGAGATCCAGGATATGTTACAGATGGGTGTAATCCGCCCCTCTGAAAGTGCATGGGCATCTCCAGTGGTTCTAGTTCCCAAACCAGATGGGGAAATACGTTTTTGCGTGGACTACCGTAAGCTAAATGCTGTAACTCGCCCAGACAACTATCCAATGCCCCGCACAGATGAACTATTAGAGAAACTGGGACGGGCCCAGTTCATCTCTACCTTGGACTTAACCAAGGGGTACTGGCAGGTACCGCTAGATGAATCTGCCAAGGAAAGGTCAGCCTTCATCACACATCTCGGGCTGTATGAATTTAATGTACTCCCTTTCGGGCTGCGAAATGCACCCGCCACTTTCCAAAGACTTGTAGATGGTCTCCTAGCGGGATTAGGAGAATATGCAGTCGCCTACCTTGACGACGTGGCCATATTTTCGGATTCCTGGGCAGACCACCTGGAACATCTACAAAAAGTCCTTGAGCGCATAAGGGAGGCAGGACTAACTGTTAAGGCTAAGAAGTGTCAAATAGGCCTAAACAGAGTGACTTACCTTGAACACCAGGTGGGTCAAGGAACTATCAGCCCCCTACAGGCCAAAGTGGATGCTATCCAAAAGTGGCCTGTCCCAAAGTCAAAGAAACAGGTTCAATCCTTCTTAGGCTTGGCCGGTTATTACAGACTATTTGTACCGCACTACAGCCAAATCGCTGCCCCACTGACAGACCTAACCAAAAAGAAACAGCCAAATGCTGTTCAGTGGACCGGAAAGTGTCAGAAGGCCTTTAACAAGCTTAAAGCGACACTCATGTCTGACCCTGTACTAAGGGCCCCAGACTTTGACAAACCGTTCCTAGTAACCACAGATGCATCTGAGCGTGGTGTGGGAGCAGTTTTAATGCAGAAAGGACCTGATCAAGAATTCCACCCTGTAGTGTTTCTCAGCAAAAAACTGTCTGAGAGGGAAAGCAACTGGTCAGTCACTGAAAAAGAATGTTACGCCATTGTCTACGCTCTGGAAAAGCTACGCCCATATGTTTGGGGACGGCGTTTCCACTTGCAAACCGACCATGCTGCACTGACGTGGCTTCACACCGTCAAGGAAACTAACAAAAAACTTCTTCGGTGGAGTTTAGCTCTCCAAGATTTTGATTTCGACATCCAACACATCTCAGGAGCTTCTAACAAAGTGGCTGATGCACTCTCCCGTGAAAGTTTCCCAGAATCAACTGGTTAAAATAGTCCTTGAGATGTGGAAAATATTGTTAGTCTTTATGTACTTGGTAGTATATTTAGAGATGCATGTGTCTTATTAACTGTGTTTTTCCTAGAGCTCCAGGAAGAAATCCCAGCCAGTGTTTCACCCTAGCTGAGATTTGGGGGGCGTGTCATAAATATAAAGGGAAGGGTAAACCCCTTTGAAATCCCTCCTGGCCAGGGGAAAGCTCCTCTCACCTGTAAAGGGTTAAGAAGCTAAAGGTAACCTCGCTGGCACCTGACCAAGATGACCAATGAGGAGACAAGATACTTTCAAAAGCTGGGAGGAGGGAGAGAAACAAAGGGTCTGTGTCTGTCTGTATGCTGGGTCTTGGCCAGGGATAGACCAGGAATGGAGTCTTAGGACTTTTAGTAAGTAATCTAGCTAGGTATGTGTTAGATTATGATTTCTTTAAATGGCTGAGAAAAGAATTGTGCTGAATAGAATAACTATTTCTGTCTGTGTATCTTTTTTGTAACTTAAGGTTTTGCCTAGAGGGGTTCTCTATGTTTTTTAATCTAATTACCCTGTAAGATATCTACCATCCTGATTTTACAGGGGGGATTTCTTTATTTCTATTTACTTCTATTTTCTATTAAAAGTCTTCTTGTAAAAAACTGAATGCTTTTTCATTGTTCTCAGATCCAAGGGTTTGGGTCTGTGGTCACCTATGCAAATTGGTGAGGCTTTTTATCCAACATTTCCCAGGAAAGGGGGGGTGCAAGTGTTGGGAGGATTGTTCATTGTTCTTAAGATCCAAGGGCCTGGGTCTGTAGTCACCTAGGCAAATTGGTGAGGCTTTTTACCAAACCTTGTCCAGGAAGTGGGGTGCAGGGTTTTGGGAAGTATTTTGGGGGGAAGGACGCGTCCAAACAGCTCTTCCCCAGTAACCAGTATTAGTTTGGTGGTGGTAGCGGCTAGTCCAAGGACAACGGGGGGAATATTTTGTACCTTGGGGAAGTTTTGACCTAAGCTGGTAAAGATAAGCTTAGGAGGTTTTTCATGCAGGTCCCCACATCTGTACCCTAGAGTTCAGAGTGGGGGAGGAACCTTGACAGGCCCAATCACCTATGACTCTAACCACTGGACCTAACTGCTCATACCCTGGTTCGTGACAAAAGAATTTTGAATTTAGATCAAATTTAGTTCAGGCCTATCTGAAGTCTTGATTATAGTTAAAGCAAAATGAAAAAGCCAAGGAGGAAAATATGTGCCCATATTTCCCCTTTTCCACCAGAATAAATAAATCAGCCATGTGCAAAAGTTCTTATTTTAATATGAGGCAGAGTAGCTATACTGTGTATCCTAATACTTTGAGATCTACTGTTGAAAAGCTCTGTGTAAGTGCTAGATGTTTTTAATGGCATGCCTATTAAACTATGTACGAGGTTAAAGAAATAAACAAAATATATTTTATTTTAAATCTACCCTTTTGGTGGATGGATTTTCAGAAGCAAAATTAAACTAAACTCAGTTTAGCTAAAATACCTGATATTGTTTAATCCTGACACTTGTGCATGTGTCCCAACCTCTATCGCTATGGAATAGCCAGTTAAAAGAACTGTAATATATATGAACATTTATTAGATATGCTCAGTTGAACTGGACAAGTACATATGCTGGATATATCTGGTACATCTATGAAGCAATTAAATGCATAGATGTAACTTGTACTCATAGGTACTGGAACTAGGGGTGCAGCACCCCCTGGCTTGAAGTGGTTTCAATCATATACAGGGTTTACAGTTTGGTTTAATGGCTCTCAACACCCCCACTATACAAATTGTTCCAGCACACCTGCTGGTAGTAATTAGACTTTTTAGTTAACACACTATTAACATGAATAGGAGATATCAGTACTTTTCTTGGTGTCATATTGCTTCAGTCTGCCTTGTTTAATTCTCAGAAGCATAATAGTGCACATATAAGTTTACATGTGAGAGTTACTTAAGGGCCCTTCCCTGTACTCTTTACTGAGATAAAAGTCACACTCACTTCAACTGAAGTTTTAGCCCGAGGAAGAAAAGCAGGATCAGCTTCTGAAGCTTCAGTCTAGAGTAGGAAAAAGTAGGTTTTTAAAAAAATATGTTAGTAAACGTGTTTTAATTAAGTGGTGCTTAAAAACCCGAGGTGAAATCCTGGCCCCATGGAAGTCAATGGCAAACTCCCATGGGGTAAAATTTTCAAAGAGCACTTAAGTGATTTAGGCTCCCAAATCCCATTTTAAAAAGCAATTTAGGGCTTGTCTACATGGAATTTAAAGCTAAAGTGTGAATTTAAAACACAATAGCTATTCTGTAATAAGAATGCCTGCAGAAGGACTTATTCCACAATAGCTATTCTGGTCAATTTCCCCATGTAGACAAGCTCCAAGCCACTTAGGAGCCTAAACAGGGCTGGCCTTACCATGAGGCGAACTGAGGCGGCCACCTCAGGTGCCAGACTGTGGGGGGGCGTCACTATGACCCAGTGTGTAGAAAATTGTGTCTGCTGCTGGTGCATATGTATTCTCTCTGCTCTAGATGCACATAGATGGTGGAGTGCTGTGCTGGAGAAAGGAGGGCACAAGAGACATGGCAGGCAGGCAGGAGAAAAGGTGAGAGGAAATAACAGAAAGCAGTAGGAGCTGCAGGGAGAGAGAGGAGAGGAGCCTCATATGTACCTCTCAATACCCCCAGGAGCGTGGACTGATTAATACCAGCTTCTCCGGGAGTTTCCTGCTGTTTCCCTGAACCCACTCGAGGAGGACAGGCAGTCAACTGAAGTAGTAGGAGCCAGTTAGGCCCTTAAGATGCTGATATCTTCCCTCACTCAAGCCCTACTACCAGTCTGCTTATTTGTCCCCTTCAACTGTGTGTTGAGAGCCACTATAGCTGGCACAGAACAGCAGTCATGAGTGAAAGAAGAAAACGCCCCTCTGGCGCAGCATTCAGAAAAAGAAAGAAAGCAAAGGAAGCGTTTCTATCTAAGCAGGAAGGAGCTCTCCTGAGATATATAGACACAAATGTTCACGGTGAGCCTTCCGGCCTCAGTGAGGATGTGAGTGGTGAGGAGATGCCTCATCTTCCAGTTAGTCAGAGTGCAGGTGACCTGGCAGCTACTGCAGCATCCATATCTCCATCTCAAATGGATGTAACCATGCACATTCCTGAAGAAAAGTGTAGATCAGAGAAGAGTGTGGTGGAGGCGCAAGAAACAGCTGCTTCTGAGTTTAGTTCCTTAAGTCAAGATGATCCAGGACTGTGGACCCACTTGAGCAGCAGCCTGAGAGACTTCCTTGTACTGTATGGGCCACAACAAGTGAAAAACTTAATGTTCCCCAAAGACAATGAAAATAGAAGTTTTCACCCAATATATTACTGGCGTGAAATCCCCAATGGTGACAAAGTGGAGATGCCATGGCTTATGTACTCAAAAACCCAGAATGCTGCATACTGTTTTTGTTGCAAACTCTTCCAGTCTAATGTTCCAGCCACATTGGGTTCTACAGGAACAAAGGACTGGAAAAATCTGGCTAGAAATCTGGCATGCCATGAGAAGGCAGCAAATCAACAGAGAGCATTCTATAGGTGGAAACAGCTTGATATGAGACCAAGGTTAAAGGCCATCATAGATGATCAGCATCAAGAGAAGATTGCATCAGAGTCTCTTTACTGGCAAAATGTTCTGGAAAGGCTCACTGACATTGTGAGAATGCTTGCTACCCAAAACCTAGCACTGCGTGGCACTTCAGATCAGCTGTATGTGCCAAACAATGGAAACTTCCTTAAAAGTGTGGAGCTGATGGCTGAGTTTGATGCTGTACTCCAGGGGCATCTAAGAAGAGTCACCACACAAGTAATGTACACACAACACTACCTTGGGAAAAACAGTTCAAAATGAGATCATACAGTTACTGGCACCAAAAGTCAAACAGAAGATTGTGGCAGATCTGAAGTCTGCAAGATATTACTCTGTTATTCTGGACTGCACACCTGACATCAGCCATACGGAACAAATGACTTTAATGGTGCGTTTTGTAACACCAGCAGAACCTAGTGAAAATATCCCTGCAATGGTGACTGTCAGAGAGCATTTCTAGAATTTACTGACATTAATGATACTACAGGAGCTGGTATGACAAATGTGCTTCTTAAAAAACTTGGAAGATACGGGAATTGCAGTCGCTTACATGAGAGATCAGGGCTATGGTAATGGTGCCAACATGAGAGGAAAGAACAGAGGAGTGCAGACACGGATCTGAGAGTTAAACCCTCGAGCTTTTTTTGTCCCATGCAGTTCTCATTCATTGAACTTGGTGGTTGTGATGCAGCATCAGCTTCTAGTGAGGCTGCTGAATTTTTTAATGTAATTCAAAGCATCTGTGTATTTTTCTCTGCATCAACTCATCAATGGCAAATTTTGAAGCAACATCTGGGAACATCCTCTCTGACACTGAAACCACTGAGTGCCACACAATGGGAAAGTCAAGTGGAGGTGATAAAGCCTATCAAACGCCAAATTGGGAAGATAGATGATGCCATAGTTGCCATTATGGAGGAAATTGCTATGACAGGAACTGTTCGTGGGAGAACAGTGGCAGAGAGAAATGGAATCACCAGAAACATACATAACTTCAAATCTCTGTGTGGCTTAGTGTTGTGGCATGACATACTGTTTGAAATAAATGTTGTAAGCAAGAGACTCCAAGGTATTGACCTTGATATATCTGGAGCAATGGAACAACTGGACAAAGCAAAGTCATACCTACAGTCTTACCAGTCAGATGAGGGATTTCAAAACGTTCTGAAGAGTGCACAGAAGTTGGCAGAGGAACTTCACACTGAAGCTATTTTCCCACCCATTCAAGAATACAAGAGTCACTGAAGAAGAAGACATTTTGATTATGAGGCACGGGATAATCCTGTAAGAGACCCCAAACAACAATTCAAAGTTGAATTCTTTAACCAGGTGCCAGATTGTGCAGTACAGTCAGTTGAACGTTTTATTCAGCTCAAGGAACACAGCAGTATATTTGGGATGTTGTATGATATTCCAAAATTCCTCACTATGCCTGAAAAAGACCTGCACCAGCAATGCAGGGCACTAGAGACAGTGTTGACACATGATGACATGCGGGATATTGATGCGAGTGATTTAGGTGATTAACTGAAAGCCCTTTCAAGATACTTTTCAGCAGGATCAACTCCAAAGGCTGTTCTGGAATATATGTGCATAAATAAGATGACCATCCTCTTTCCAAATGCTTTTGTTGCTCTGCGCATACTTCTAACACATCCTGTAACAGTTGGCAGTGGAGAACACAACTTCTCCAAGTTGAAGTTAATAAAAACATCTACACTCCACAATGACACAGGAGAGGCTGGTCGGCCTTGCAACCATGTCTATAGAGCATGAGCTGGCCTAGACTGTAGACCTTCAGCAGGAAGCAGTTCAAATCTTTGCAACCAAGAAGACATGGAAAGCACCACTTTGATTATTCAAACAGATAAAAATGGCAGTGTTTACTATGCAGACAAGAAAAATTACATTTGCTGTTCAGGCGTTTGAAAGTTAAGTATTACTTAAAATTTTTGAACAGGGCATTTTAAGTTGCTAGTTCTCCTTTATTGGGGTAGGTAGCAGAGCAGTACCATGAGAGGAGTAGAACAGGAAGAAGGCAGAATTCAGACCTTTCAAAGTTTTGGCCCAAGCAAGGGGACATGGAGGCGTCATTTGAGCTCCCCGCCTCAGGTGCCAAAATGTTGTGGGCTGGCCCTGAGCCTAAATTCAATTGGCTTTCTAAGTGGCAAAGTAAGTCACTTTTGAAAATGAGACTTAGGTGCTTTCAGATGTTTTACGCATTGCCTTTAAAGGGGCCAAAATTCCTTGCCTTCTCCCCCACCCCATGCAGAAAATTTTTAACGTGTTAAAAACCTGGTAGCTGGTCACAATCAGCCCTTGACTCCCTCTAGGCTTGTTTGAGACCAGCTGAAACACTTAATCGTGTTCTTATGTTTTTAAACAGCACTTAATTAAAAGGTTGGCTGGCATGTTATAGAAATAATTTTTTCCTCCTAGAAGGGCTAACAGCTTCATTCTTTGAAAATGAGAATTTAAATTCTGGAGAACAGAGAAAAATGTAAAGGAAGACTCAAAATCCACAAACAAGTGAAGATATTCACAATATTAGTGGATCAAAGAAACGATCTGTTTAATTAACATCTAGTTTTATGTCCCTATGTCCTTCTCAATACGGGTCTGTGCTGATAGAACATTTTTATGTTGTTCTAGAATATTAATATTGCCTGGGCTGTGCTCTGCATCTGTAGCTTGGTAATATGTTTATGTGTGAGAGTGAGTCATTTAAGGCAGGGATCGGCAACCTTTCAGAAGTGGTGTGCCGCGTCTTCATTTATTCACTCTAATTTAAGGTTTTGCGTGCCAGTAATACATTTTAATGTTTTTAGATGGTCTCTCTCTCTATTATATAACTAAACTATTGTATGTAAAGTAAACAAGGTTTTTAAAATGTTTAAGAAGCTTCATTTAAAATTTAAATTAAAATGCAGATCTTATCAGTTTAGTGCAGTGGTTCTTAACCTGGGGTGCATGCACCACCTGGGAGTGCGAGATGCCTTTTCTGGGGGTGCGAGACATGCCAGATTTTTTTTAGGAGGTAAATCATTGAAAACACAAATTAAGCAGAGGCACATAAGTACAACTACTTTGTTTCATCCAACCTATGTATTTATTAACATTATACATTTTTAAACGATTACTGTAATATACAAAGTTTTTAAGCTTTCAAGTTTTTAAGCTAATTGTAGTGTAATATTTGATAAGGGGTGTCATAAATATAAAGGGAAGGGTAAACACCTTTAAAATCCCTCCTGGCCAGAGGAAAAACCCTTTCACATATAAAGGATTAAGAAGCTAGGATAACCTTGCTGGCACCTGACCACAATGACCAATGAGGAGACAAGATACTTTCAAAGCTGGAGCGGGGGAAAAAGAAAGGTCTGGGTCTGTCTGTGTGATGCTTTTGCCAGGGACAGAACAGGAATGGAGTCTTAGAATTTAATAAGTAATCTAGCTAGATATGCGTTAGATTATGATTTCTTTAAATGGCTGAGAAAATAAGCTGTGCTGAATGGAATGGATATTTCTGTTTTTGTGTCTTTTTGTAACTTAAGGTTTTGCTTAGAGGGATTCTCTATGTTTTGAATCTAATTAGCCTGTAAGGTATTTACCATCCTGATTTTACAGAGGTGATTCTTTTTACTTTTTCTTCTATTAAAATTCTTCTTGTAAGAAACTGAATGCTTTTTCATTGTTCTTAAGATCCAAGGGTTTGGGTCTGTGGTCACCTATGCAAATTGGTGAGGATTTTTATCAAACCTTCCCCAGGAAGGGGTGCAAGGTTTTGGTGAGGATTTTGGGGGGAAAGATGTTTCCAAACGACTCTTTCCCAATAATAAACCTGGTTAGACATTTGGTGATGGCAGCGAAAGTCCAAGGGCAAAAGGTAAAATAGTTTGTACCTTGGGGAAGTTTTAACCTAAGCTGGTAAAAGTAAGCTTAGGAGGTTTTCATGCAGGTCCCCACATCTGTACCCTAGAGTTCAGAGTGGGGAAGGAACCTTGAAAAGGGGTGCGAGAACATATTTTGAGAACCAAAGGGGTGCAGGCTGCAGTACAGGTTAAGAACCACTGGTTTAGTGTGATCCTTGCCCTTGCTTTTCCTTGCTGTGTTTTCCAGTGTCTGGCACATATTTGGATACTTTAAGCTGCACACAGGCTTCTGAGTGATCAGTTGTTAACCAGCTCCGAGAGGGACAGAGGACAGATTTCATCTGTGAAAACGCCTGTTCACACAGGTATGTGGATCCAAATGCTGAAAGCATTGCAAACGCAATTTTCTTCAAACAGTTAAATTTCACTGGCAGGGACATCCAACAGGTCAGAATAGAGGCCCCATGATCTCTCTTGGTAGCTTCAAGTGCACTCCACAGATCTACAAACTTTGCCCACAATTCTGAGCTTTTTAACTGAATGAGCTGCATTTCAAAATCTTCAACACTCATCTACTGAAACACAGACAATCCAAGTCGCTTTCGTTGAACTTTTCAGGTTTAATTAGAAAAGAAAACATTGGGCCAAATTGCTGGAAATCTTGAAATCTGTCAGAAAATTCAGATTCCGGTTCTTGCATGTACATTCCAATCTCATTGACTCTGACAGTGCCACGTGTCGATAGCTCTTTTATGTGTTGGGAGTAGCAGAAAGTAGAAGTTTGACTATCCCGAGGAAAAGCTGCTAGTTTTACAACAAATGCCTTCCAAGCTTCATAAAGATCCAGAACCGTTTCCCTGTACCCTGGAGACAGAGGTTGAGTTCATTTAGGTGAGCGGTGATGTCAGTTAGAAACATGAGTTTACACAGCCATTTGTCATCATCCAGTTCGGGGTAGTTTTGTTCTTTTTCCGACAAAAAGGCCTTGATTGCATCAAAACAGTTTACAAAGTGCACCAAAACCTTGCCACAACTTAGCCACTGAATGTTGCTGTGAAATGGAATGGTGTTCAGTGAAGAGCACTGTCCAGCTCGTCTAGCAGTGCTTGAAATGGTCTGTGCGTCAAAGCAGATAGAGCAACAAGGAAATTCACACCACTGTATTCATCACGTTATTAAGCTCTGAATTAGAAATTTTAGCACACAGGTTTTCTTGATGGATGATACAGTGAAATTTGACTGTCAGACGGCCAATTTGATCTTCAAGTAACTTTACAAATCCCTTCTGTTTTCTGACCACGGCAGGAGCACCATCTGTTGTCACACAAAATATTTTTCTGATGTCAACTCCTCGTTCTTCAAAATGGTTTACAAAACTTTCCACTATATCTTCCCCCTTTGTTGTGCCATGCAGGGGTTTTAGGCAACAAAGTTTCTCTTGAATTTCATCAGAAGCACAATATCTTGCATCAACTGCCAAACGTGGAATGTCGTTTATACCCACACTCTCATCAACTGCAAAGCTAAACACTGCTGTGTCTTTTAATGCAGTCATCTGCTTTTCCTTTAATGTTTTCTGCCATTTCGCGTATGCGTCTCTCAACTGTTCTGACAGAGACAGGCAGTTCTTTTATTCTTGATATGATCATATCTTTATTTGGCAAATCGTTGAACAAAATCTCAGAACTGCTGGGAAAAACATTTTATATATTCCCCATCTGTAAACGGCTTTCCTTTTTTTGCAATGCACTGTGCAATCCTGTAACTTCCTTCTGTAGCTTGATTTTTACTTGCACTTAAGCTTTTAAAAACACTGCTTTGCTTCTCATATCCTGCTGCTGCCTTCTTGATCGATTCAGTCTTGTCTGCTTCGTCAACAAAGGTTTACTCGTGCTTAGTTTCAAAATGTCGTCAAACGCTTGATGTGCGACAAACAACACTTTCACAACAGAAAGCACAAATAGTATGGTCCTTCTTTTGAATATATCCAAATGTGTCTGTCCAAGAAGGCTGAAATGAATGAACATCTAACTTTGCTTTCTTAGGACCCTCCATTTTGTCAAATGTTCCCCTCAACTCTCAGTGGGGAAAAAAATGGCGACAGAGGACACACAGAAGGTCAAACATGGTCTGATATAAGCAGCAAACCAAGACTTACAAATTTTCCAAGCCATTGGGATATTTTTAAGATGGAGGTGCTGAGCTGTGCCCCCTCTTGCCCTTGTCTGCACTCCTCACTGCCCCAGGCTGGGGCCAGTGGGCCACAGCTGGGGGCGGCTGCAGAGCATTGGGCCTAGGCCAGGAGCAGAGCCCTGGGCTGGCTGTCAGTACCCCAGGCCAGCAGGAGGGCTGAGCAGGGCCGGAGGCCCAGCCCCCAGCTGGCAGGGGGCCGGGCAGCTGGAACCCCAGACCAGCAGCGAGGTGAGCGGGGCCGGCAGCTGAGACCCCGGCTGGCAAGGGGCTGGCGGCCAGAGCTCCAGACCATCAGCTGGCTGAGCGGGGCCGGCAGACAGAACCCAGAACCCCAGAGCAGCTCATCTGCTGCTGGTCTGGGGTTCCGTTGGCCGGCTCCTGCCAGCTGGGGTCCCAGCTGCTGGCCCCCCTCAGCCCGCTGCCGGCCTGGGATTCTGTTCACCCAGGCAGGCAGCGGGCTGAGTGGGGCCAGCGGCCGGGACCCCAGCTGGTAGCAGCGTGCCAGTAAAAATTGGCTCACGTGCCGCCGGTTGCCAACCCCTGATTTAAGGACTTTCCACTCTCTTTAGCCCAGTGAAGGAACGTGTTTTGTATATAGGGAAGCATGTAAAATCATACACAACAATGCCAATATATTTTCTCTCTTCAGTCAAGATCTATTATATTTTGACTCATGACAAAAGAGAAGCATTAAGGATTCATTTATAAATGGCAATAATGTCATCAGAATGCAGTGGCTATTTAGAAGAGCAGGTGTCACTAAATGTTTATCTTGACAAATGCAATTCTCAACTTTGGCACTAGGTGGCACTCTTGTAAATGCCACGTTTATACTATTTGATTATGACAAGCTGTTATTCTTAGGTGCTCTATTTATCTGTTTCTTTCCTCCAGCATTGCCCCATTAACTTGTTTAGATTACATTTGTGCTTTAATTGATCTGACCCACTGTGTTTTGCTCTGGAAATCTGAGCAAAGAGCCTGAAGAGAGGGTGTGTATATTATCTTTTAAGGTGGGACAGGACTTCCCTGAATATTTTGGTGTTTACATTGTAGAATATGAATCCTTGTTTAACTTTTTATTTATATTCAATCCTGTGGTATTTGACTCCTCACTTGCTCTCTGGCCATTTGCTGCACATGTGGGACTTCTTTATATCTAAGTTCTTCCTATAGTTTTAAGCAAGGAAGTTATTCTTCACTTTCTTTTTTAAAAAGCTCTTAGCACTGGCACAGTGCCTTTTAGTATGATAAGAAGTGATCCCTTCATAGACTGTTGGTAAAGCACTTTGAAATCGTTTTGCTGCTCTTTATTGCAGTCTGGACATGCACAACAACCCCCAACGAAAGAAAAGCACAGTTGGAGCTGGGCTCGTCTTCCAGAGAAGTTGGACTCCTTTTATATGCTTTCTACTGAGGTACCACAGACATTATTTTTATCAGGAATTGCATCCTGAACTGGGCAAAACCTTTTGTTTTTAGTGCTTTTTGGCAAAAAATGCAGATTCAGCAACACAAAAACATATAGTGAATTCACATTGGATTTGCTGAATTGTTTCATTCAATTGGAAAACAAAACAAAAAAAAAACAACCTTAAATGTTTTGTTTCAACATTTTGGAGATGAAACATTTCAGTTTTTTGGTTTGACAGAACTTTTCAAAGTGTCATTTGTTTTAAATAAAATTAATCAACGTATTTTTAAAAATGCTTGAAATCAAACGGAAATATTTCATTTTGGCTAGGACTCCAGACAATTTTTTTTCAACTGTTCAATTTGCAGAAAATTTAAACAAACACCCCACCCCCATTTTTTGGTTAGACCTGAAACTCCCCCTCCACCCCCCCGAATTACAGAACAGAAAAATCCATTATTCACACATCGCTAATATTGCAAACATTTCTGGCCAGATTGTAATTTGGGGTTAAATTTTTAGGCAGTGGCAAAGATTTGACCATGCAACTTCCATTGATGTCATTAGGATCTGCACAGTTTAGAGGTCAGGCACCATACTAACAATTTACCTCATTGTTAATAATATGTAACACACATTCAACAAGACTGTGCAATTTAGCATTCAAAAACTATTCAAATACAACTCTGCTTAAAAACAATCTCCTTTGTATTACTGGAGAAATTATACTGCCAGAGACATTTTATTTCCCTGCAAAGCCACAGCAACAGCTCAGTAAACTCATGACAGGAGATAGTAAGGCCCATTATTTCCAGTTACACAGCATATCACTTCAAATACAAAACAGTTAATGTTCTTTATTTGGGGCCTGATCAATCCCCATTGCTGTCAATGGGACTTGGACTGTGCCCATAGCCACTGACTTTTGTTTTTGCCAGTGGATGCTCCTCTCCTCCCCCACCCACCGTGTGAGCAGCAGGCTCGATGGGAAGAGGTTGAGTGGGAGCGGGGCCTTGGGGCAGAGCATGGGCGGAGTGGGGGTGCAGGACCATGGTCCAGGTGCCAGGGCCCACAAAAGATTAATCTGGGCCTGCGGGTGCTGAGCACCCCCTATTTTTTTTTTTTTTTTGGTAGGTGCTTGAGCCCTGAAGCACACAGATAATACCCACAAGTGACCTGGGCTCCATGCTGCAGAAAAAAGCAAACTCCCCTCACCTCAAAGTCACCGCCAATCTGACCTGGGGAAAATTTTCTTCCTGGCCCCCATATACAGCGATCAGTTAGACCCTGAGCATGTGAGCAATTTAATACAAATTAATCTGCATCTAACCAAAAACAGGTTCCCATTGCAGCTTTGTGGTGTATCTCAAATATAACTATAAATACATACAAGGAAACAAAAAAGCAAATCTTTTAAATGGTCTCATTTGAGAGGTCATAAAAGGGAACCAAAAGGAGAACTTGGCTACTAAAAAGCTTTTTTTTTTTTTTTTTTAAAAGAGATTACAGAACAATAGCTTTCCTCTTCAAATTAGCTGTCAGATACTCTTGCAACACATATATAATTATAGAAGCACAACGCTGTCGTTACTTTAATGTTTATTTGTTTGCAAGGAGTAGCCACAGTAGCTGGCCATATCTGTTCTGATTTTTCACAGGAGACAGAGTCAGTTTACTTTGAGTGGGGAATATTTATCCCTTTTACATAATTTCTAAGATACTAATTTTAATGGCTTACCCCTGATTGGTCGAGGCCTAAAGTACATCATTCTACAGGATTGGTAGACAAGTGTGGGCCAAAATTGTACAAAAGATAACAGGCTGCCTTGTATACACTACCCTCCCACCTATGAGTCAGCCCCAACCCCAAAATCCAGAAGGGTGGGGTCTAGGATCTGGTTACAAGTTCGGTGCTTTGGTCATTGGTACAAATTAAAAGTGTAACAAGACATTTAAGGGGAAGAGGAAAGTATTTTGCATGCTACCAATACACACTGCTAGGCACCCAGGAAACATCTGTTCTCTCTCGTGATTCATACTATTCACTTCCTCACCCTTGTATTCTGCCCTGACACCAAGTGGTGGGACCTACTGCCACCTGAAAAGGGTGAGGAACCCTGGTGGGCCAGTCTGTACTCCACTCTGGTCCCAATACCTATTGGAGATATAAGCTGGTGGCTCCTTCATGGAGCCATAAGCATTGGTGCGTACCTGGCACGGTTCACAAACTCCACCAACCCCTCTTCTTTCTGCAATGAGAGGGAGACCCTGGCACATATCTAGGTGGAGTGTGTCAGATTGCAGCCCCTCTGGCAGCTCCACCAGAACCTCTTTCTGAGGTTCTGGCTGCACTTTTCCCTGCACCTCCTGATCTATGCACACCCCATCCACAGCCCCACAAAATCATGGGACCTCCTTGTCAACTTCCTCCTGGTGCGGGACAGGACAACCATCCATCATACCAGGAGGAGCAAGCTGGATGGGGGCGGTGGGTGAACTGCAAGTGTCAGGCCTGCTTATGTTCCCTTGTACAGTCATGCCTCTGGGCTGTGACCACTGACTCTCTAGATGCCTTTGAGGAGCAGTGGATGCTGTCGGGGGCTCTCTGCTTGATGTCCCGTTCTGGTTCTTGCCCTGTCAGTCCCATCTCCGTTTTCTCATTTGTTGTCCTCCCTAATTGCATATGGCCCAGCTTCACTGGGCCCCTCCTCGCAGCTAAGGGGGAGGACCTTTATATATGGGAGAGCTTAGGCTTGCCATCTCCCAGACCTACAGTAGGTTTGCACTGCTAAGTGTGCAAAGGTAGCCAAGTTGGGTGGCCTGGAGACAAGGGAGAAAGAGTCACGGGAATCCAAGTAGAAGGTAAGTAGTATATTCTGAGAAGCTATTGAGCCAGGAAGTGCTGAGAAACATTGCAGCTCAGTGTCTGAGAGAAAGGGGAAGGAGAAAGGAAGAGGAAGTTGGAGTCTTTGTTCCTGCCTCTTTGCCAGCCACTGCTTCCTGTCCTGAGGGAGTCTGGAGGAAGGTGGAGACTCTGCTTCCTGTTCAAAGGGGCCATTTGTGTGTGGGAGGAAGATAAGATGGAGATACCTTTCTGCTGCCTGCTGTATCCTGTTTTTGAGGGAATGTGAGGTGGGATGGAATCAGAACTGCTCAGCTGTGTCATGTGCCTTCTATTCCTAACAACCAACAGAGATTCTCCTTTAAATCAGGATATTATGATAAATAGTTTCCCAATAGGGGATTGTGATGTGGTGTGCTCCCCACACTGACCCTACAAGAGCTGAATAGGGTCAGGTGGGCTCAATCAGCTAATTATGCTGCAAACAGGGCAGCTTTAGGCTGGAGGCAGCTAATTACAGAGAGGCTCACCTGTGCAGGAACAGGCAGGGCCTATCAAGCCAGGTAGCTGGTTACAGACTTGGCTGTTGGGAAAGGCTGTAGGAAGGTAGCTAGTTGTCATTCACTCACTCACTCTGTGAAGAGGCTTCTTGGAGTTGATACACCCAGTGAGTGAAAGGGAGCCAAAATGGTTGGAAGTAGTTTAGGAAAGGAGCAGTGAGGGCAGACAGAGAAAGCCCAAGGCTGCTGAGCTGAGGGTCCCTGGACTGGTACCTAGAAAAGAGAGTGGACCTGGGTTTTCCTACAAGCCACCAAGGGTGTGGTATGGAACTGAGGCAGTGAGTGGGAAGACTGCCTATGATTGCTGATGGACTGGACCTTGAAAGGGGAATGCTGAGTGACCTAGACAGAGGGCTAAGTCATGAAGGAGACACTGAGGGTCCTGGAGTGAAAGGAGCTGTAGACCAGAGTCAGAGTGAAGGCGTGCAAACCATGGACAGGGGCGTCAACCTTGAGAGCTAATGCCCAGAGGAGGAGGCCCTAGCCCAGAGGTGAATGGTGCACCCTGTGACAGGAATGCTGTAGTATGATTGTGTGTCGGAATTTTGGGACCTCCACTTTCAGGAAGTGCGTGATAAGGTAGAGCAGTGTATGTGGAGGAAGGAATAAAGACTGAATTTTGCACTGACTTGGCTGCCTCTCTTTTTATGCTCAGACACTGAACACAAGAGGGAGTGGCCCATGGATAGTTCTGAATGAAGCAGGTAATCTGTCAATTTTATACTGGAACACTAAAATCTGTTTTATGTACTTCTTTCTCTTAGACCAGATATATATGCAGCCTTAATCTTCCTTTTTATGTTGCAGCTTCTGGAGCTCCAGGGCCTCTTAAATCATCTGTCACTGTAAGCCAGCATGGAGCCCTTTTCGTGTCCTGCTTTCCCTTGCAGTTTTTTGAGGAGTGGCTTCTTGTCTTCCCTGACCCCATCAAAGCACTGCTGAGTGGTGAGGATGCACCAATATTTTCTTCACTACTGTAGTGCAGGCTCCATTGAACCAGTAGGGGAAAGAAGGAGCTAGGCTGCTTTGGATTCATGTTTGATCAGATATGTCTCATGTTGTGTTTAAGCATATATGAGCTGAGAGGCATTTAAGCTGCATAACTGCTCCTCAGACTTCCTTTTTTTAAAAATACTCTTCAACTACTTTTGTGGCAGCATATTCTATTATCTCTAAGCTTTTATATGAATTGTAGGGGCACCATCTAATGGTAAATATTAAATGGTACAACTCCAAATTGTGCTTACTTACATCCTAATACAGACTGCTGCAAACTAACCTTCGGGATCATCCCATCACAAATGAACACTCAACTCTGGTGGACGCTTTGCTTGTGAACATTAATATTTGTACAGGGCACAGGTGAGCAAGGCACTTTGCATACAAATATAAAATTACAGGGCCTTCCACTAGAAGTTTCCCTGGCAAAGACATTTCTGATCAAGTCCCAGCCTCTCCAGATAAACATGGACTTGAACTGTTAAAATGGATGATCACCCAGCAGAAAAGATCAATTCATTTTTATGGGGTAAAATATTCTTCCACTTAATGCCAGAGAAAAGCAGGTAGTTGAGTCAATGAGGGGAGAGTGAAAAATGTGAGTATTTCCAATCATGCCTACCAGCAGGGGTGGCTTCAGTTCGGTGATTCATTTTGTTATTGCCTGGGCTACTGTGGCCAAATGTAAACATTAGCAGAATATATTTGTATTTATTTTGGCACTTATATGGCCCTTGCCGTAGTTGTATCAAAAGCCTCGTAATCATTTAATGGATCTTATCCACAAAGTATCCCTGTAGTATTATCCCCATTTTACAAGTGGGGAACTGAGGCACAGGGTGGATTATTGACTTGACTTGTGGAAGGTGACATGAAGTCTGCGGCTGGGCCAGGATGTGAGCTCAGATTTCTTGAGGCCAAGTCCAGGATTCTATCCACTAAACCATTTTTCTTCCCCTGAAAAATTTGGGTTCTGCAAAGCTTTTGATCCTTATTAAATGCTTATTTATATCCTATGAACTTGTCGGCCCAATCAGGAGATTTCCCTTCTCAGTGACTGTCACCTTTGCCCTTCCCACAACAATGCTGGGACATCAGGGATGGACACCACCAACAGTCTGAATTTGATTTCCGAAACAGCCGTGTGTGTGTGTGTGTGTGTGTGTCTAGGGGTGGGCTTCATGTGTCACACCCATGAGGTTTAAGGGGTGGTATAGTGGAGCGGTCACCCCACTCCAGTTAGAAAGGGGTTAAAAGCAGCCAAGGGAGGCTGCTTGGGTAGTCAATCACAGGTGTGGCTGACCCAATTAGGGCACAGCTGGTCCTGATGAAAGGGCAGGCTGAGAGAGTGAGAAATACTCTTGCTCCAGCTGAGGATCTGAGAGGACCAGGCTTCCTGGGAGAGTAAGCAGGTACCTAAGGCAGGACTGGACTGGGGAAGGGCAGACAGAGCTGAGGACCTTTGACCTTGTGAGTCCCCAGGCTGAGGCTTTGCTAAAGGCCAGGAGAGGTACTAGAGCTGCAGGGAGGCAGCTGGGACTAGCAAGGCAGCAGGTCCAACCCCCTTGCCGGTGATGACTGGCCATTACACACAGCAGTTTGCCCCTGAGAGAAGGGGCTAGATGACAACTGGTAATAGCCACTGAGGCAAGGTGGGTATAGGAGGTTGGGGTTCCCTTGGGAGGGGAGACCCAGAGTGTGGGGGCACTGCTGTTGGGCAGCACCCGAAGATAAGGGGCACCAGGGTCCAGGAGGGACGTGGGGCCTGAAGTGCTACAAGTGGTGGAGATCAGGAGAAAGCAGCAACTGGTAGGGAGACACCAGCCAGCAGGAGGTCTCCGAGGCTGGAATCAAGCTAATTCCCGGATGATCAGCAGGAGGTGCCGCGCTGGTGAGTCAGTGAACTGCTACAGGTGGGAACATTCTCAAAAGGTGCTCAAGGCCTGCGTTAAACATTCCCTAACACACCACATCATGCCTCAGAGTGGCATATAATAACTCTTCTAAGAACAGACATAATGCTTCACAATATCTTATTACAGAGACTCTTTGTTTCTGGGCTGCTCTGGTCAGTGATCATCCTCATTATCTTTTGCCATCAGTTGGAGTCCGTGGTGGCTCAGCCTCTCTGTCTGATCTTGAAGACACCCACATTTATTTCCCCACAGAAAATGCAATTGTTCACAGTTGACGGGAACATTTAAATGTCAAAGCTTACATCTCTATCTGGTTTCAGAGTAGCAGCCATGTTAGTCTGTATCCATAAAAAGAAAGAGTACTTGCGGCACCTTAGAGACTATCAAATTTACTAGAGCATAAGCTTTTGTGAGCTACAGCTCACTTCATCGGATGTATACAGTTGAAAATATAGTAGGGAGGTGTTATATACACAGAGAACATGAAACAATGGGTGTTACCATACAGACTGTAAGGAGAGTGATCAGGTAAGGTGAGCTATTACCAGCAGGAGAGCAGGGGTGCGGGAGGGAACCTTTTTGTAGTGATGATCAAGGTGGGCCATTTCCAGCAGTTTACAAGAACAGTAGGAGGGGAAATAGTTTTACTTTGTGTAATGACCCATCCACTCCCAGTCTTTATTCAAGCCTAAGTTAATTGTGTCCATTTTGCAAATTAATTCCTATTCAGCAGTCTCTGAGTCTGTTTTTGAAGTTTTTTGTTGAAGAATTGCCACTTTTAGGTCTGTAATCGATCTCTTTGGTCACTCGAAGTGTTCTCTGACTGGTTTTTGAATGTTATAATTCTTGACGTCTGATTTGTGTCCATTTATTCTTTGGCCAAATTGGACAGTCTCTGTGTAAAAGAATAAATGGACACAAATCAGACGTCAAGAATTATAACATTCAAAAACCAGTCAGAGAACACTTCGATCTCTTTGGTCACTCGATTACAGACCTAAAAGTGGCAATTCTTCAACAAAAAACTTCAAAAACAGACTCAGAGACTGCTGAATAGGAATTAATTTGCAAAATGGACACAATTAACTTGGGCTTGAATAAAGACTGGGAGTGGATGGGTCATTACACAAAGTAAAACTATTTCCCCTCCTACTGTTCTTGTAAACTGCTGGAAATGGCCCACCTTGATCATCACTACAAAAAGGTTCCCTCCCGCACCCCTGCTCTCCTGCTGGTAATAGCTCACCTTACCTGATCACTCTCCTTACAGCCTGTATGGTAACACCCATTGTTTCATGTTCTCTGTGTAAATAAAATCTCCCTACTATATTTTCAACTGTATGCATCCGATGAAGTGAGCTGTAGCTCACGAAAGCTTATGCTCTAATAAATTTGTTAGTCTCTAAGGTGCCACAAGTACTCCTTTTCTTTTTGTGGATACAGACTAACAAATTTATTTGAGCATAAGCTTTTGTGAGCTACAGCTCACTTCATCGGATGCATTTGGTTGTCTTTGCATATCAGAGGTTTGGATCAGATATTACTTTCTCAGTAACCTCCTCCTCACATCCTAAGAGCCTGCTCCAAAGCCCATTGAAGTCAGTGGAGAGACTGACTCTACTGGGCCCTAAAAGCAACACACATGTACACGAGTATCTGTTGCAGATAACACCTGCTGTAGAAAGGTTCAGAACTTCCTTTATACAAAAAGAGCATTTTCTTCTCATCCATTAACAAGTCTTTGTAATGCTGCAGTCTGTCAGAGCTGGTTTCGCACACGTCTGATTTTTGCAGCAAAAGTAACTAAATCATTGTTTAAATTATCACAGGAGGGCAAAGAATAAACAGAGTTTGAATGGGATTTTAGATCAGTGTTGTGTGTTTTTTGTTTAATAGCTATCAATAAACGGATGCAGCAAAAGACAAGTGAACAGAATAATATATCAGCAGAAGGTGGATTGCATGCACAGTATTTGCTTTCTAATCCCATGGAAAAAACACGCACTTTTGTTTGTATAGGTGATATCTGCCATTTTGCTGGATGTTTTGTTCTGCAGGGCAATGTCCAATTCCAAGTAGATATTTTTTTCTTCCCATAGGAGAATTTATTCTATTTTTTTTTGCATTTTGTTTACTATGTAAAGTAAATTTTGCTTATAAATGGGAAATGTGAACTTCTCTGTAATGTATTACATATACTACCATGTGCCAGATTATGGACGGTGGCGTGCATAGGCACATGACAAAGAACCTACAGTGGAATAATGGGATGGAAGTTGGTCAGTTCTGTTCTGTCCCTCCTGGGAAAAAACATCTTCTGCAGGTCCTGTGTAGCAGGAGCTGGAAAAGGATTGAGACATACGGGCTTTAGAGAGTAATCTAGGAGTCAGCAACTGGCTTACATATTTGTGTAGACCCTGCACTACTTAACTGACAATGGGCTCTAGGCATAGCCATTCCTATAAACTATTCCTAATTATAGGGCTACTCTTCCACAACAAGGACGACATCAGTGGTGCTTTAGCTCTGTGTGTGTGTGTGTGTGTGTGTGTACATACTATTTGGGGTTCTATTATGCCTTTACTTGATGGCAGCCAGAATTTTGCTCCTTATTTGGAAATTTAACGTACTTTCTTTTGAATTACATCTAGATTTTTAGTTGACGTTTATTGGCAAATAGTAATTGACATATTAAACACAAAAGCAAACCCTTTCTTTCTACAGCTAGCTGTGGTTTTTCTGTGCGGGAGAGAGGCAGTAGAATAGGATGAACCTTTACATGGGAGCGTGCAACACTTGTGCTCGCTAGAGCTGTGCTTCATTTGGGCTCTATTATGGAAGAGTAATTTTGTTGGCAGGGAGAGCCAGGCATACAGCCAGTAACTGGGGCTGCTGACCAAAGTGTCCCGTAATGGATGGTGCAGCTGCTGAAGACCGTAACGATGCCCATAGGTTGTAGCTGTGGAGCGGCTACCGCAGCTACTCGGCAGCCTAGCTGGTGATGGTGATGGAAGGGTGGTGGTGGAGCAGATGGAATCCCAACCCCAGAGTCCTGAGAACTTCTCTGTGCGCAGTCTATTGGCTCAGAATTCACTCCACAGGAAGTCATGTAAACTTTTTCCAAACGTCTTTCCAATAATAGTTCAAACTACATTATCCATTGACATAAATACATACAGATATTTAGGGCCAGGGTTTCAGAAGAGCTCAGCACATGTAAATGGGGCAGATTTTCAAAAGACTTCAGCTCCCCGTTAAGCACCAAGACAAAGGTCTGATTTTCAAAAGTGCTGAGCAATTAATATGCTGAGTTCCCTTGAAAAAACTAGCCTTGAATGAATAACTGATATTTATTTATTTTTTTTAAAATAAAAATAGTAGCTTCCTCCTTAGGCAATGTCATTGATGAGAGCCAATACTACTATCTTTAAAGTAGGGGTGGCCAACATTTTCTGTCTAAACTGTTTTTTTACAGAAAATTGAGTTTTTGATTGAACAAAAAGCCGACTTTTTGTCAAATGAACACATGAAAACCCAAACAATTTTGATGCTTGGCTGAAAAATGTTGGTTTGTAAATGCCAGCATGGTGCCTCTTGGGATTTGTTGTTTGGATGCCTCATGTCCCCATCTGCCTCTCTTGACTGGGTTCTCCAGCCAGACCTCAGCTCTTCTTATGCAGGTAGAGTTCAGAGATCTGATGTGTGGAACTTGGTCTCCAGGGAGTTGAGTATGAGTTTTTGTATATTACAGATCCGCCACTACTGCTACATTTGAGAAATGGTAGACAACAGTCTTGTCTTTTCAATCAAAGACACAGTGGCACAGTAATGTCTGGGAGAAGCAAGGTGAGAACAAGTATTAATGTATCATCCCCTTTATTTTCAGCATGATTACATTTTTTTTTTCTTACTGCTAACGAAAGAGAAGGCCTACCTGGTATGAAACCAGAAAATGCACAGTTCTGCTCCCCCAAGACCCATGCTTTCACAATAGGAACAAATTATACACACACATGTGCTTAGACTTCAAGTGTCCTACGCATGTTCATACCCGTAAATGGCATTTCCACAAAATGGCTGGCTACTGATTTTCTTTGAAATAGCTGAGTGACCATGGGCCTGTGCTTGCACACACGCAGTGCTATTAAACGTTACAGAATGCATAGGGTATTTGAAATTATTTTATTAAAAGATGTATACAGGTATATTACAAAGGCCTAAAATAGATCGAATTTAGACTTATTCACTTAAAGACATTAATAGATGGCATAAGTTTACACAAGGTTATCTTATATGGAGAGAGAAAATCAAGAAAGCAAACACTTTAGGAACAGTTGTACCTTACGCTTGGATACTAGGCAAACGTGTGCTTTAAATTGACTTCAAAGGTGGTCAATGATATTAAATTAATCCATGACTTTTAATTGAAGGGAGACAGCATGGCTAGGATAGGGGGTTGGGGGCCAGGAGACCTGGGTTCTTATTTGCAGCTCTGCCTCTGACTTACTGGCTTCAGTTAAGTTATTGCAGATTTACACTGCTGTAACTGAGAGCAGGGTTTGGCTCTACGGGTTAAATCATATCCCTGAGCTTGTGGCCATAGAGAGATTCTTGGCAGTGCACCCGTGCTGGTCTGCTGCACAATGTGGGGCAGGATTCTGTGGGGCTAAGCAGCAGGAAACAGCGACACAAGTATTCATTGCTATATGGATCTACCTTTTTCCCTGGCCCTCCCTATAGAAACTACCACTGCCCAGCCCCAGGGGTTTCTGCTCCAATGGGAATTTGCCCTTGTTGTGCATTTGAGAAGAGTCAATTAAGAGGCAACAGCTAGAATTTAAGCTACAAACAGTCACTTGAGTGAAAAGACAAAATAGCACTATTTTAAAATCAGGGTGCTGCAGTGGTGTTATAAACCAGTTTGTGTCACTGTACTAACACCTCCCCTTTTGTCCTGGGAGCAGAAACAAGTCCTGGTGCTCCTTCAGCGATATTAAAGGGTGGCTAGATGCTTTGTGGATAAGCACTTCAGAACTCTCCACAACAGAACGTTTTAGGAGAAATTCAAATATCCTACCTGCTCCAGAGGGGCAACTCAAAGATTTTGCACATTTCAAAATAGGGTGACCAGAGAGCAACTGTGAAAAATCGGGACGTGGGGTGGAGGGTAATAGGTACCTATATAAGACAAAGCCCCAAATATCAGGACTGTCCTTATAAAATCAGGACATCTGGTCACCCTATTTCAAAACGTCCTTGACTTTTAAGACTGCATAAGTGGCTCTATATTTTTGACAAGGAGAAAGTTCTAGGGGATTGGTTTCCCCTATTCCTCCCAGTGACTTCAGCACTCTTAAGAGTTCTGGATAGATATGGGAACTTTCAGCCTGACCTGACCCCTCTCTTCACCAATTGGCTGGATCTGAAGGAACAAAAGGGTGATCTGTGGAACCAACAGTATCTTTGAGATCATCCCTCTACTTCCTTCAAAGCTGTGGAGCAGCAGCAATGAAATGCTAAATTCTCATTGCCTATAGTACAGAAGATGGCACCCTGATTCCCTTTTGAACTCACCGTGGTAGGTGGAAATATTTACAGGGAGGGGAGATCGTTCTCCTTTAGAGAAGGAAACCGAGAGAGAGTTTAATAAGCTCCATATAGGAAATGACTTTTTAATTGGTTTGAAAGCCTGCAACATTCCCATGCTGCTCTTAGTAAAGTACATAAATACTGTGTATACGCCAGTTACTCGTAATGGAAATAATAGCAACCAACCCTAAACCTCCGCCTTATCATTTCCCCATAACAGGCTGTTACTTGGGTGGTTAGTTTGTTTTCCTTACAGAGACTCTATCCCAGAGCATAGTTTCATTTTCTACTTAGGCTCAAATGCCTTTTATATCCTGCTTGGTTCTAATTGAATCCATCTGTTTGTGTGACTAAGTGGTACACTTGCATTTCCATGCAGTATGGTAACAGCTGATAGCAGGATGCCTCAACAGAGAATATCCGCATTCCTATGTGGATTCTACCAAGATGGTTCTTGGTCCTATTGGAGCCTCCTGATGTTTAAGGGTTGATCTAGTCTAGCCACCCCTTCAGCTCACAATAATTACCCATAGATTAAGTGATATTCTAACAAATGGAAAACAGGCTTTCAGGGTGGGATCCACAAAACTGAGGCACCCAACTCCCATTTTTGGGTGCCACTGTGATCCACAAAACCCCTGCTTGGCTGCCGCATAACCCAGTCAGCTCCCAAACTCAAGTTTTTGCAATAAAATTTCCCTAGGTGCTTATGTTTCAGTTCCGGAGCATGCACACTGCTTCCTCACTCTGGGTGCCTGGGCATCTGTCTAAGCCCCAGTGTGATCCACGAGCCAGGGGAAAGGCTGCTAAGTTGTGTGCAGGGCCCAATCCAGTAGGAGTGCTCAGAGGCTGCCTAACTTAATGTAGTAGCAACCATCCCTCTTAGAACCTTTATCCCAATGGTTAGGGTACTCACCCAGAGTACAGAAGACCCCCAGTTCAAATCTCCCAGACCTGATGAGGAGAAGGGATTTGAACAGGGATCTGCCACCTCCCATGTGAGTGCCCTCACCACTGGGCTATAGAGACATTCTAACTGTTTTGGGGCCAATTAATATTTAATTATTCAATTACTTAATTAAAGTGGAACAGCTTCAATAGGAGAGATTGAGGAGTACCCACATCAGAACATCCCATAGCTTAGTGGGTAGAGCAGTCTCCTAAGAGATGGATGGCACCTATTCAAATTCCTTCTCCTCATCAGGAAGGTGGGAACTTGAAGCAGGAGTCTCTCACATTTTAGGTGAGTGTTCTAATCACTGGGCTAAGGGTTATAAGGGATGTCCTCCTCTTCCTTGCTCCCCACCCCCAGCTGTGGAGTTAGACAGCCTCTGAGCATGTCTACTGGATCAGGCCCTGCGTGTGCCTATTTCCCCCTAGTTTGTGGACCACTAGCAGAGACAGGTGCCTCCCTGCAGCCCAGACTTACATTCCTATCTCTTTGAGAGGGGTGGGGCTTAGCACACATACCTCATCACCATTTCCCATTGGCTAGTTTAAGCAGAGAGCTGCCTAGTATCCTGACTTGTGTGGATCACACTTCAAGGTGCTTAGTTCTCTCCATTCACTGTATAGCGAGCCTAGGTACTTAACTCAGGCTTCGTGGATTGCAGTGTTGTTCCCGTGATTGTATAGGCACCTAAACGTTAGGTGTTGCAACTTTCCTGGATCACAAAGCCTAAGAACCTTTTGTGGATCTGGGCCTTAAGAGGATAAAAATGGGAAGACAGCTTACATGCAAAGGAAACACAAATTAATAAAAACAAAACATTCTGGATAACATACATATATACATTTTTAACGATGACAAATTGGTTTTTATAAATTGGTAAGTTACAGATTAAAGTTACAAGAAAAATTTAGATATTGCCCTTTTTAAGAAAAATAGGATTTATTTTTCAGTCTGACACATTGTATTGTTTATTGCCAATGTGCAACAGCTTCTCTTTTAAAAGTCCACATCAATGGAAAGTTTAATACAATTTCCTTTCCGTGTTACAATATAACTCGCAAGGAAAGTCCTCTGGTCTGACTCCTAGGCAGCTATCCCAGACTTAACGATATAGTATTTATTATCTATATTTTCTTTTGGCTCTGTTTTCTTTTTGCAGTTCAGAATGCAAAAAATTTTCAGCAATTAAAAAATCCCAGCTGTTTCAAGAAACCATTAGTTAAACAAAATCAATAACCAAATCCAGTATGTTCGGAGCAATACAGAAAAAAAAGAATGGCTAGGTTAAGGAAGTATTATCATTTCAGAAATGCTAGCTTAGTCCTTTGCCATTTTGAGAGCTGTTGACATTTGCTTTCCATTTCCAGTAAAGACACAGAAGTTACATTTGTATTAGGATGTCTTGATTTGCTGTGCTTTCATCTTCATGTACCTCTAGAAAAGAACAGGACATTGATAGTTAGTGCCTGTAATGTTGCATTACTTCTCTTTTTTTAAAAAAAAAAAAAAAAAAGGCACTGTAGTAAACAAACTCAAAACAGAAGTTAAATGGATCTTTAACTTTTATGCAACTTACAAGTGTAAATTTTCAGTATGATGAGCTGGGGTTTAGCAGTAATGAGGCTCATTAATAGTGGTGATGGTTGTACGACTAACCCGCTGTGCACTATGCTGAAGATTTACCCTGAGGAGTCAAAGTAGTTGTGGCTCAGTGAAATTGGTACAGTACTTTCCAGAATGGTATTGTAGTATCTGCTGATACTGATAAGTTGACACTGATATTGTTCTCACAAATTCAGGAACTGGCATTGCTTATACCTTTAGAATGTCTGTGGATAAACTGTGGCATTAATTTAGAAGAGTAAAAGTTGTAATGGTATTGCTGTCAGACATTCCTGTGTGCTACAAAGGGTAACGCTAATGCAGCCAGGCTTCTTTGTGATTGTCTTGGTGATGAAAGTGTAGTTTTGGTGCAATATTAAAATATCCCTTGATTGTAAGAGTCAGAAAAGTTCTTCCAGACATACAAATGTGCAGTTTATATGCTACGTGCATATCATCATTATAATCCACAGAGATCCTGAGCACCTATGGGGTAACTAGCATCTCAGCAAGGGGCACTGGCTGCCAGCTCAAGGAAAGAGGGCTATGGGTAGAAAAAGTACTCTTGGAGAGGGAGAACTTCTAGAGACATTTTTACTGCATCCCCCCTGTATGATCATTTTCACAGAGACTCTCACACAATTACAATTTTTCAAGGCAACTTTCTACTCTTGTAAACTTGATAAGCAGTTCTTACTGTGGTAGGATGCCAATGGTGCGGTGTAAATTATGAGGTTAGCTGTTTGCATTGTGTTTTCACAGAGAGAGGGACTGACTGAGGTACTGAACATGGGTAACAGAACAGTCAACCATTCCTGAGTCTCAGAGGTTTTGTTTCAAAAAGGTATGTGCAGTGGTAAGGCCTGCCTGGGCTATGCAAAAATTATGCCACCTCAGTTAATATAACACATAATCATGGTGATTCTCTGGTGAGGTCTCTCTTTTAGATGCTGCAAATGTTTCAGCATGTTCATTCACTATCAGTAATAATGTACTCTACCAACTGTTAATGACTAGTAGGGACATGCTGAGTCAGTGCAGGCTCTCACAAGCCTAGCGTTGAAATGATTGGGAAATGTACAGATATCCACTGCTCTTTGGCAGTCAGCGCAGCAGAAATTTGTGGCATAATAATGCCTGGTGTGTGTGTGTGTGTGTGTGAGAGTGAGAGAGAGTGTATATGAGAAACCGAGTTGGAATGAATGTGTGTTTTTTCTTCATTTCAGATGAAGATTCTATGGAAGTCATAACAGCTTTCTCCACTTAGACGAGATACGAGGTGTGAACCTTCACCAGTTGAAAGCTTTGTTAACTTTAGCCTGTTACTGCCAGTTTCCCAGTTTTGTGTGTGGCAGAATGATGTGACAGTTTGTCATAGATATTCAAATTCACTCTAAGCAATACTGAGGGTGCATGAGCAGTTTGGATGAAAGGTTGGGTTTTATTAGACAATTCTGTTTATGGACCCATTCAGGCCCTCCACTAGCCACTGATGTCAGATTGTGTTCTGTGGTTGTTTACCCAAGGGGGGTGGGTGAGAGCAACTTCCTCAAAATGGTTCTCATGTTTTTATTTTGATTCTTTTTGGGGTTCTGCAATGTATGTGATGTGCAATGCCTAATATCTTGAGGAAATGGCCACTTTTATCTGGAATTTTCCAGACTATTGTTAACTTAAAGATTGCATCTTTTCAACTTGATTGGCCCAGATGGTTGGAGCCCCAGTCGTTCTTCACACCTGGCTTTGCTTGAAGACATCAAAGGGAGGTTTGTAAGGTGAAGCGAATGAAGGTCAAGACAGAAGGTGGTCAGTGTTCAAGCATGAAAAGAGAGAGCCAAGAGAGTGCAACATTCACGCTTTATTCCTTTCTCCATATGTACTGTCCTCTCTCATCAAGCAGTTTCTTCAAGTCAAAGCCTTGTAGGGTATGTTTACGCTTGGAGCTGGGGGTGTGATTCCTGGCTTGAGGAGAAAATACTTGTGCAAGGTCTCATGCACTAAAAATAGAATGTAGCCATGGCAGCGCAAGCTGCAGGACAGGCTAATCACCTCGCATGCCCATCTGAGATCCCTGATACGTACTTGAGTGGCTAGGCCATCCTGCTGGTCACCCTGCCATGACTACATTCTATTTTTAGTGCACTGGCTTGATGACAGCTAGCACTGGTATGTCTCCTTGAGCTGGGAATCACAAGCCAAGCTCCATGCGTAGATGTACTCCAAGTTCCTAGACATTACCCTGTACATAAGCGTACAATCATACCATAATGTCCTCATTGGGAAGTTATCTCTATCAAAACAGAAGGCCTTATGTTTTTTTGGACCAGCAAAGACACTTGAAGAAGCTAACCCTCCTGCTTTCCCAGGCTGGTCACCTATAGAAGGAAGAGGTGAAGACTATTGCTATGGGCTACACCAGCCTGAAGTCTCACCATTTGTGAAACCTTGCTTGCATAAGAATGGCCATACTGGGTCAGAGCAATGGTCCACCTAGTGCAGTATCCTGTTTTCTGACAGTGGCCAATATCAGATGCTTCAGACGGAATGAACAGAACAGGGCAATTTCTAGTGATTCATCCCATTGTCCAGTCCCAGCTTCTGGCAGTGCATAACAGTGCTGATCCATCTATTACCTTGCCTGGTCCTGCAATGGCAAAAGCTCTGATGACAACGTGAGTCCGAAGACTGAGAGCTAATGAATCGGAGCCCTTTTAAAAAAAGTGTTTTACCTGTTTCTTTTGCTTAAGAAGCTGGGAGAAATCCTAGACTTTTAGGGTTTTAGGATGTGGGTGTGCGAATGCATGTGCGAGCACCTGTAACGCCCTAAGGGAAGATGCTAGAAAGAAATATTCCCCAGGTTAAAATCACACTAATCGCTGTCTCTTGAATGCTACTTATAAAAGAGTTCTGTGCTGGAATCCTAAGAAATTGTAAAACTCTTATATGCAAATTATTGGGCAAGAGTGTTACATTTTTGCTTATCGGACAGTTTTGTTATAAGAATGGTCATACTGGGTCAGACCAAAGCTCCATCTAGCCCAGTATCCTGTCTTCCGACAGTGGCCAATGCCAGGTGCCCCAGAGGGAATGAACAGAACAGGTGATCCATCCCCTGTCACCCATTCCCAGCTTCTGACAAACAGAGGCTAGGGACACCATCCCTGCCCATCCTGGCTAATAGCCATTGATGGACCTATCCTCCATGAACTTACTTTATTCCTTTTTGAATAAAGTTTTCACTGAGATTTCTGCTGGGCACGGCGAGACGAACAGCTTTAGTCACCACTGTATTATTTATTATCAATTTGTATTGTCATAGTGCCAAGGAGCCCCAGTCATGGATCAGGATCCCTTTGTGCTAGGTGCTGTATAGACACACAACAAAGACAGTCCCTGCCCCAAAGAACTCACAGACTAAGTATAAAACCAGAGACTACAGACTGATACAGATGGACCTACAGGAGAGTACAAGGAAACAATGAGACTATATTGGTCAGCATGATAGGCAGTGGTCTCAGCACACCAGCAGCCTAACCACTGTTAAGTTTTTGTATGCCTCATGGCAGAGGAGAGTTTGAAGGGGACACTGAAAGAAGCTAATGATGTAGCTTGCAGATGCAAGTGTGAGGGGCACCATGGGTGAAAGCATGAAGGTGCCTGTTTGAATATTTAACAAATGGGAGATGGAGGCTGGGATCATGAGCTGATGTGAGGTAGGAGCTGACCTTCACTACTGCATGAGAGATGGGGATAGGCCATGAAGGGCCTTGGGAATGAAGACAAGTAGCTTACGTTTGATGCGATAAAGAAGATGCCAGTGGAGGGATGAAAAAAGCAGGGTAGCACGATCAAAGCAACGGGCTAGGAAAATTATCTTAAAATCCAAGGAGAAGGCTTTGATTGGCTTTGAGATTGTAAATCAGACATAACCAAGTATTTGGGTCTCAGAATTATGTTATTTAACCATGAAAACCTAATTATACTGCTAGGATTAAAAGTTCTTTAGTTGGGATATGCACAAATGGGCCACCACCTTCTTGGATTCCTGTTTAGGATTTGAAAGGATTGATTATGTGCTGTATCAATTGCAAGAGCTAACTAATTTGATTTTTATATTAATTCATTGCCTTTGCCTTTGATTGATTTCAGTTTGATAATTGTATTAATTAGTCCTTAGTTTGGTAAAGTTTGTAGTAGTTGAGTCCTAGTGATATGTTTTCTTGACCTTTTTTTTTGCTTGTTTATTAATTTTAATACATTTATATAAAGAATATCGAATCATTTTTCTTTCAAGAAGCACCTTGGGCCAGAACCATTCAGAATCTGAGACTTTGTCTACACTACAGGTTACTTCGATATAACTCAGTTGCTCAGGGTTGTGAATCATCTCTCCTTTCTGCTTAGAGGCTCTCCACAACAAACACTGCAGCAGCGCAGCTGCACTACTGTAACTGCTGTAGTGAAGGTGTAGCCTGAGTAAAACAGCGTTTTGACTTAATAGCCCATTTGGGTCCCTTTCATTTCACCTCTTTGGCTATTACATTGAAATGGGTTATTCCTGCACGAATTGAGTGGTTGGCGCAGTTTCTTCCCCCCTCCAAGTAAGTTCAGTGCCATTTCATCTGTCATGCCACAAGAACAAAACTGACTGCATATGACTGATCATCAGTACAGTGGAATTCAGTTCTGGCGATCACTGCTTAAATTGATCATTTGAGCTATGGGAATCTGAAATTACTTTTCCAAAGCCCTTTCCTGTTCTGATGTTTTAGCCCCTTGCTTATACTGATCACTGAAGCATTTGGTTGTAAGGACAACCATGGGACTCATTTCCCTGATTTATGCATGGCTTTATGGATCACTTGGCTGCAGATTAGGAATTTGAAAGCTTGCAACAGTATCATTTCTAACCTGACTAACCTGCCTGGACATGAGTTCTGCTGGGTATATTAATTCTGGCTTTGTAAAATGGAAATTTTCCTTCTGTGCTGCTGTCTTATTTGAGAAGTTTTGTTTTCTAAATCTTGTTGTAGCGATGAGATAGAGCAATCAAAATGTGGTTGTCCATATTTATCCTCATAACTAAAAGAAGGGTTTTAACTGTGATGCTTGGATTCAAAGACAAACTTCCATGAAGTTTAGGCGATGTCATCTTATAACAGGAATTCACTCTCCTTTTTTTTGGAGGGGGCATGCTAGAGTGTGTGTGTGTGTGTGTGTGTGTGTGTGTGTGCACATGCGAGGAGGCTGCAAGAGGAAGGATAACAAGGGAAAGATAAGATCATTGGTCATCCTGGACATGCACAAATTAATTTGGTATTTTACATATTTAAGTTACATTTTCAAAAATGTGTACCTAAGATGTAAACTGAATAGGTCTAGGCAAACAAATGTTAACTGTTATTTCAATATTACTCCCCCCCCCCCTTTTTTTGCATTTGCACACACTGCTCCATGTTTGAGTGCAGAATCGAAGTGTGCACTTTTGAAAATGTGACCCTTAAAGACTTGAATCTTATAAGCACTCTATGCTAATATAGTCACAGACACTGAGGTCACAAAATCAATTAATAGATTTATGGTTGCTTCCTTTCAACCATAACTGAATACACAATAGTAGGATAAAAATATAACATAATGGGGCTGTAACTTCTGTTGTTACCCAAGAAGTTATTGTGTGCTGTTGTTAATATACTGTGCAGAGCAAATATATGTTGAATAAGAAAGAATATAGATATTCACAGAAAGTGATTTAAGGCAGCTGTATCTGTAATCACTTACAGTGCACAGAATTCTTTTGCACTCTAGTATTTCAAGAAGTTTTATGGAAGTAGGTGCTTTGACAGAAAACAAGACAACTGTGACATTGGCTGTGTAAACGAAAAGGTGGTGTCACCTGCCCAGCGTTCAGCTCAGCAAAACTTGTTAGAGATTTCCAATCCAGTGTACTGCATGGCTTGGGCTAATAGAATACAGAACAATTATGCGTCTAAATCATTGGTTTAAATCCAGGCCAGGGTACTGGGAACCAAATGCTGTCATCATCTTGTGGCTGTGCAATGACCAATGAATAGTTTATTAAATTGGCAGGGTTCTTAGTGGACCAATTTCTACATTGCAAAACCCACCCCTGCAATTGGTATACTTGTTGACAGGCCTGAAAGAGAAGCCAAGGATTAAACTGAGAATGATTTGATCTCGATGGTTATTGCTGGGTGCTCAGCAGGTGTGAAAATGTGGCCGCTCATGTATGTGCCTCACTATGGATTTAGGAGCCTTCATTTAAATTTCTGTGCTTGAAAATCTTGGCCCCAGTTTTCCACAGATAAGCAAGTGTGGTGAGACTAAGGGGCAAATTTTGAGAAGAGCCTCTGAGGGAGTATGCAGGGAGAGTCAATGTAACTTACACCTTCTTCCCTCACATCCCTTATGGTGCACATCATGCCAACTTAGCACTGGGCTACAGAGTCAGGTCTATACAAGGCAGCTTACATCAACCTAACTCTGTAAGCATCCTCTAAAAGGTAGCTCCCAGTGATGTAACTCGCCCACTGAACCAACTTAATAACTCAACCTCCATGAGAGGCGCAGCGCATAAGTCGATGTAGTTAGGTCAACGCAGTGTCACTGTAGACACTGCATTGTTTACACTGACTGCTGCTGCCTTTCAGAAGCCGTTCCACAATGCCCCACACTGACAGTTAAATTGGTGCAAGTGCTTCTGGCAAGGACACACCGCTGACACAAGGAACGTAGTGTGGACCTGCAAAAACAATTTAATTACTGCAATGGCTGTACAAAAACATAGCTTAGGTTGACTTAATTTTGTAGTGTAGCCATACCCTTAGATTCTCTTGCGCTCCCTCTGACGCTCATTCATTTACCAACATGTAATTTACACAGTCTTACCATTCACTTCTGGATTTGTCTCTAAGTCTTTGAGTTACCATATTAGTGCATATAGGGACTTACTCTTGATGATCTTCCTGTTGCTCTGGAATATGCTGAATAACTTCATAAACTGTACTGTGTAAATCCTGCCCTTGGACAAAGTCAGAGCCAGAAACAGATGGACTTGGAACCTAAAAGTAACAGGCAATATTTTTGCTATGAGTACAGACGGGAAAAGCTGGCGCAGGAACGAAACGTACAGAATAACCTTCCCTCCCTTCCCCCCCCTTTTTTTAGGAGAGATGTTCTCCACTGATTTTGTTCACATTGCATAGCTCAATTTAATTAGTTTCAATTTGATTGTTGAGGAAGGGAATTTTATCATACTTACGATATGGCATTTCACAGACTTAAATGCAGTTAGAAACCCAGAAATTTTAGGATGCCCGTATTGCATGTAGGGTAAAAAGTGCTTTACATTACTGTACCACAAATAATAAAGGGAGAAATAAGCTGGTGAATTAAAAGCTGGGGACAAAGGACAAAAGTAGTCAGTGAGATGATTCAGGATACATAAAAAAAAAAAAAAGCTAAGAAAGTCAGGGCAGTGTGCAGTCTACAACGTCTAGATTCAGCCCTCATCAATACAGAGTTTACTCAATCTGCATACTCCCAAACTCCAATTCTTAACGATTCATCTTTCACCTCTGTGTCCCTTTCCTACTGAGCTATATGACTGCAGTGGGTTAAATACTGATCTCAGCCACACTGGTGTAAATCCAGAGTGACTGCACTGAAGGTAGTGGAGTTGCTCCAGTTCCAGAGTCCAGCCCACTGCCTCTAATTCTAATTCTCTGGTGTACAGTCTCTCCTCCTTCACTCTCCAAGGCCCTGACTCTGTAAGGTATTTAAACACGTGTCTGACTATGAGACATGACTAGCCCTAGTGAAATCAATGGGTCTACTTGTGTGTTAAGAACCTTGCTGAAGTGGGTCTTAAACCCCTGACTCCCACCCTAGTCCTGACGTCCCTCCTATCTTCATGAACACTCTCAGATGCTCTTCTTCCTTCTTTAACGCTTTCACCCTTGGAGTGGCCTACTGTTATCTAGACACTTGATGTTAAAAATTGTTTTCCTTGTCTACACTACAGTTACTTTGGTATAACTTACGTCACTCAGGGATGTGAATAATCCACATCCCTGAGCGATGTAAGTTTCATTGACCTAAGCGCTGGTGTAGACAACACTATGTCGCGGGAGAGCTTCTCCCACTGACAACTCCTGCCTCTGCAATGGATGATAGCTATAGTAAGCTGATGGGAGAGCTCTCTCCCGTTGGCTTAGTGCATCTCCACCACAAGTGCTACAGTGGTGCAGTTGCAACAGTGCAGCTGTGCTGCTGTGATTGCTGTAGTTTAGATATAGCCTAAATGCAGGATTGCTTAACAGAACTAACTTCTTTGCACCGCTTTGAACCTGGGCATGTCTCTGCTGCTTAACATTGATGTAAATAAACACAGTGAGTAACAGTGCTGATGAATAAGTCATTGAAATACCTCCAAAAAGGCATCTCATGAGGCCCTTTTGAGCAAGTCGCATAGAGATTCTAGTGTAAATACTACATACATTTTAGTGAATGAAATAGAGCCTTAATTGGTTGGCTACTGATTTACTGGTAAAACACGTACCGTAGGAACACCAGTGGGGTCTGGAAAAGCAATAAATTCATATATTCCAAAGTCATCCATAGCATTTTCATGCCCTAAAATTAAAAAAAGAAATTATTAATAGGTAACATAAATGCAAACAGGAACATTTCATTATGGATGGGCATTCGGCCTAATTTTGAACCCCACTGGATTCGGAGACTTTGAAAGTTCTGCTTCTGTCTTCTACTGTTCCACCCCACCGCTAGGGCTGGCTCAGTTCTCAAAACTTAGAGCCGCCACACTGATGTTTAAACTATGCTTGGCTGCATCCAAGGGAGGCCATTACACCGTTGAAGATAACTGGAGAGCAGTAATACTCTGGCCATCCCCCTTCACTAAGCCACCTTTCACATTCTCCCTACACTGGTCTATGAGGAGCAATTTCCCTATGCTGGGGAATACCCATGTAGCTAGTGAAGCATCTCTATTGCTGCTCCACGGTCTATGGAAGGAAGATTCAATCTAATTTAACTAATCTATCTCAGTATTTATATCATGCTCAGCACCAAAGTATCTGACCACTGGCATGATCCAGTACTTTCCCCCATGGCACTATGAAGAGGCCCAGCCCTGTTCAGCAGGGGCTAGGAGGCTTGAATTTGGCCTTATGCTCCTGTTTCATTCTTTAACATTACCTGAGAATGTCTGTGCCTTTCTGTAATCTGCTCCAGGCCTAGAAAACATAAACATGACTTTCAGTTTGATCTCACGGGCAAAGAAAAGAAATATAGCCTGAAACCAAAAAAAACCCTCTCCTTTTTTGGGAAAGACACAAAGCCATAGGAATGATTTATTTTATTACCTGCTCTGCAGCTTCCGTTGTAAAACTGAAAAAAGAGATAAAGGAAAATCAACCTTTTTGTTATAATGTCCAGAAAATGCATCTGGAGTGTGTTTAAGTTTTACCCACCTTTATGTGGCTGATATCTTTTCCATAAGAATAGAAGGGACATAGATAGGATCAAAAATAATGAAATTCCTGTTATTACTGCTAGAGGTGACAAAGATTTTCCTTTCTGGGCAAGCTTCTCCAGTCCTGTGCCAAAGAAGAACAGATTCATAGCCTTCATAGCTAGTCCTTCACTATATATAACATGTTATTGAATCTTCGCTGAAGTAGCGTCTCCAGACATGATTTGTGGCCCGCAAGCCTTGCAAACAGGTAACTCTTGAATTATTGTGAACTAGGTAATACAACGTTTTTCAAAGACATACCTGAAATGGCAACATGGTACAATAATTATATGCAGAAACCATTCCAAAACATGTATGGTACCGGTAACTAGGTGGAGGCCACTATGAACGTTATGGCAAACAGCACCAAATGCGAAAAAAAGTGCATCTTACAAGTATTTTTGAATTTAGCCTCACAGCTCCACGAGGAAGTATGTAAATAGTCCTGTACTATGCACAGGGAGATGGAGCCCCAGAGAGAATAGATTATTTGATCAAAGTTACACAGGAAATCAATAGTGGAGTTGGGACTAGAAACCAGTTTTTCTTAGTTCAAATCCTGTGCATTAACCGCAAAACCCTTCTTCCTGTATAAATTGTAATTATAAAATATACACTTTTTATGTGCCCATCACCATAGTATCTAAGCACTATGTACAAGACTCAGATACATCAACTCTGTAAGACCACGTTCTCTTTCCCTTCCTGGGTTACTACCACTTTCTAAACAGAGATACTTTAATTAAAATGAACATAGAACTGTTTGTGTTTTTATCATTGTCTTCATGGTAGTATACAGTAATTATTAGACAATAACATACTATTAAATCATTGTGTCTGCAAATCAAGACCAGAATTTGACAGCTACTAAAAAGTTCTCTCCTAAACATACGGGGGGGGGATATCCTGTCCCCACTGAAGTCAATGGGAGTCTTGTCATTCCCATCCTGCAGGGCTTCTTTTTTCTAAAATTTGTCTTCTATCGGCCACTTACTCAATAATGATTGCAGAATCATTTCCTGAAGCAGGAAGCACAACTCTGAAATGCAGAGCCAGATTCAGGCTAAGCCCTGCATAGATAAGGGGCCTTGCAAAGATCTCATCAGGGAGCCTGGTCCCTGAACCTTACGAGCATCCCCTTTGGCACTAGCTGTCTCATACTCCTGTGTCCTGGCTAACAGACTAGATGGGCACAGAGCAGTGAGCCCACTGCAGTCTCTTTAAGGGTACTAGAGCTACCCCTCTGGTGTGTGCTCCCAGGGAAGCTCAGGAGGAGCTTTGGCTGACTCAGGCAGTATGCACCCTGCGAGTTGGAGTCACAATGCTGTCTGTATGTCACCCAGCAGTGCCCAGGGCAGAAGTTTGCCTTAGTCTGGGGTACATACATAACAGGGAGTTTGACAAGCACTTTATAAGCTACAATTCAGAGAAAATCAGTAGTTCAAGTGTTTTGGACACACCGTGAAATAGGGAGAAAATTATTTATAGTTGTCTCAGGTCAAGAGACTGAACATCTGGTTTTATTATTTAACAGGTGAGTAGGGTAAAGCTATTGGGAAAGACTTACTGTAACTATCTGATCTAATTTCAAGAGGATAAAATGGTGTTTCTCCATGCAGTTTCACTCTCCCATGTGTAGCTGGAGGGTGACCACGCTCATTAGCTCTTGTTATAGACTATGTCTTCGTTTTGTTTTGCAGCTATTTTATGTTTATGCATAGCAAGAAATGTTGATCGGAAAGATTTGGAGTTGAACTTTGCCATTCAGTTTCCAAACCAGAGAACTATGGACTTCCTCATTTCAGTCACAGCACTGAAATCAAAACCATGAGGGGAATTTTTGTCAGTAATTTAGTTTTCTGGCCTTGTTTGTGCCAGTGCACAGGCCCTGCCTCTTCCTCACCCACTTTGGGGCACTGATTTCCCCCATGTCGAAAACGAAGGGAGCAGTCTGTTGCTCCCTGGAGATCCAGAGCTATAATTCGGCCTAGTCATGACTCATAGGATACTTTCTCATGTAACAATAGTCTTACCGGACGTGTGATATGATTGTTTTTACAATGGAAACATTTTACTCCAGTTAAAGAATCAACAAGACTGTATTAACAGAACATTCCGACTGTCAGTAAGTGCTGTGTTAAAGCCATTCCATGTTGGGCCTACGTGCTGGAGCTGCATACTGCATATTCAGAGTGGCACATATACTGCAATGCCTAGATACAGAGGGAGTCATAACTTAATTTCCTTGCCTGGGTTCCCATCAATGTGTTTCAATAGATTTGTGTGTTAAGGGTATGTTTACACAGCAATTAAACACCCACAACTGGCCTGTGTCAGCTGACTTGAGCTCGTGGGACTTTGGGTATGAGGTTGTTTAATTGAGGTGTAGATGTTTGGGTTCGGGGGAGGGTTCCAGAGCTGAGGCTCCAGCCCAAGACCAAAAGTCTACACTGCAATTAAACAGCCCTGTAGTTTGAGCCCCGCAACTCCCAGTCAGCTGACATAGGCCAGCCGCAGGTGTTTAATTACAGATTAGACGTACCCAAAGACTCTTCATCTTGCATTAAACTTTGAGGAAGCCAATTCCTGTTTGCAGCAAACCACATGTAAATAAAATCTGCTGTGTTCTCAAAGATGGAGTATTCCACTCCCATTATATTTAAATACAAAAGATTTGTATCCAGTTTTTAGATAATCCTTGTTCTTCCCCTCCCTGTAGCTCATTAGGTCTCCTGTTTGGAGCAGACCTCTGAAAAGAACTGCAACTTACCGGCAGTACTTGTGCTGGGTATATTTTCCAGTTAACTCGTGAAAGGCTAACTTGCCAGGTACCAGTGCAAATGTTATTTGTCTCTCAAAGAGCCTGTTCTTAGTTAAATAAATAAAATGAAATATCTCACCAAGTGCAAATATAAAAGAGAGATGGGGTATCCATGGCATCACACAGCAGCAAATGTGTTTGATTACATGCAGTAATATTATAACCATATGCCATAGCTTGTAAAGTGCAGTGGTTCCATTTTGGCATTGCTAATAGGGTCAAGAATTATAATGACAGTAATTAGCAGACTGTTTCCAGACTGAAGGGTGCCAGTCAAAAATAAAGAATGACTCTGGGAGAAGTGAAACCAGTGTGGATTAGGAACAGGTGCAGCATTGCTCACAGTAGTCATGCCAAATATGACAAAAAAAATGATTAATGGATATATTTTTGGGTCATATTATATATGATTGTAATAATACAGCATATCAGTCATCATTAGGGACTGAACCAAGATCTCCAGAGCTGAGGGTATGTGTTGCTACAGCTTGAGATAAAGTACTAAGTTTCCTAGCTGACCACTGTGACACACTCATAGCCCGTGTGAGAACGATGTGTGATATACACTGAACAATGGGTTACATATCCAGAAGTATTCTGTTGACTGATGGTTTATTAATGGAAATGTTCACAAACTCCAGTTTTATAAACTGTAGCACTATTAGATGTGATATTTGCTATTCTTCAGTGTTAAAAATATTTCAAGCTTGCAGTTAGGAATTTGAAACAATATCATATGATTTAAGTGACTAATCACATATCACAAATAACAAATATCAAACAATTGAAGTCAATAGTTTCCAAATGAGACAAGGAAAAAATTGTTAGCATGAACTACTCTGTGAGTCCATGTTAATCAGGAATATGTGTAATTTTAGGATGGGTCTGCAAACTATTCAGGAACAGAAATATAGGCTAAATTTGTTGAATAATGTAGTCACAATTCATAATTTGATCAATTCTAGCTTTCAGGGATGTCTACATGTATCAGGACTGCAGTTCCTTTCTGCTAGTACAGATATGGGAATTCTTTAGCTTATTACATGCTGAAGGTACAGCAGATTGGTCCTTGGGCTGGAAATGAAGAAAGAGATGTTTAATTCCCAACTCTGCCACTGTGTAGCTATAGGTATGTCACTTTACCTCTCTGTGCTTCATTTTTGGGATTTATAGATCATTGATAGGTTTTTGATCAGATTCTCACACAAACTGCTAAATTATATGACTCCCTAATATTAGTACTACTTGTTAGGATATAGATATTCAGGCCTGTCTGTAAAGGCCTATACTCTAAGAATTTAAGTGTATTCTTATCGCTTGGCTAGTTCTAGAGGTATAAAAGAAAGAATCAAAACCACTGTCTGCCAGTGTAAGGGCCTTCTCTTACTGTGACAGTTGGTGGCCCTGTGCTTAGGCTCAGGCCTTTGGCTAAGCAGCAGAGGCAGCCATAAGCTGGGAAGCGAACGGTCACATCCTCACATTCCAAACTAGTCACACTGAAATAAGGTGCTATTCGGCTGTTAGGAATACAGTCTTGTCCTGATAGTTCCTATCACCTCCAGAGAAAGGGAAGTGCCTAGAAAATGTAAAAGGAAACTTAGTTTGATAGCATCCTGTCTGGCAAGAACTCACTTATCAATAGCTGGGATGTGAAATCCTCACTTCTGTATTGTCTTGTCATTATAGTTCCCACTTTGCTATTGTTTGTCTGTATAATCTCTGTCTGGTTCTGTGATTGTTCCTGTCTGCTGTATAATTAATTTTGCTGGGTGTAAACTAATTAAGGTGGTGGGATATAATTGGTTACATAATCATGTTACAATATGTTAGGATTGGTTAGTTAAATTTCAGGAAAATGATTGGTTAAGGTATAGCTAAGCAGAACTCAAGTTTTACTATATAATCTGTAGTCAATGAGGAAGTGAGTGGGTGTGGGTGGGGGTGGGCATGTGGGTGTGTGAGATGGGAACAGGGGTAAGAAAATTGGAATCATGTTTTGCTAAAGGGGGAAATGGGAACAGGGAATGGGAGTAAGGAAGTTGGAATCATGTTTGGCTAAGGGTAGGAATGGGAACAGGGACACAGGTGTAAGGCTCTGTGGTGTCAGAGCTGGGAAGGAGGATACTAAGGAAGGAAACTGGAATCATGCTTGCTGGAAGTTCACCCCAATAAACATCGAATTGTTTGCACCTTTGGACTTCGGGTATTGTTGCTCTCTGTTCATGCGAGAAGGACCAGGGAAGTAAGTGGGTGAAGGAATAAGCCCTCTAACATCTTGGTGCCGTGACTCGGATACATCGCATTGGACAGGTGAGTGGCAGCCTGTAAGTCCCCCTCCCCAACAGTCCGCGCAGCTGCTTGGAGGGGGTATCGCGAACTCTCATGATGGTAGTTGCGGGTTCTGGCAAGCCAGGGTAAAGGATTTTTTGGATAAATGGATAAGGGAGAACCAGGGCCCATACCAGGTACATGGGTCAACCTGGGATGAGATTAAAAAGGAAATGGAGGAAGTGTTAGGGGACCCAGAGGGATGGGGGGTGGCTGAGGAGCCCACCCTCCTTGGTACATGGGTAGCGGAAGAAGGTCCCTGCCCATGGGGACTGAATGCCTTCCAGGGAAAGGAGGCACTTCAGTCTGCTTGTGAGAGGTTTGAAGTAAGGGCAGCATTATGGGAAGCTGCCAGTAATCTTTCAAGTTTGGTGCTGCTTCAGCAAGGGCTGCTGAAGGGTTGTAAATTAGTTAGGGGTAGTGAAAGATGATTTGGCACAAAAGGGTTTAAAGTCAAAAGCAGAGTTAACAGACCACCTTTAGAGACTGGATCTGAGACTTGGTCCTGGGGGAGTGGAGAAAAAAAAAAAGTTTCAAAGTGCAACCTGCCTTTCCACACTCTTTTGTTTTTCTGAAGTTTTAATGGAGGGTACTTTGGATACTTATGTGAGATGTCAAGAAGGAAGTTTTTGTTTAATGATAAAACCCAGTTATATACATGTAACTGTATGTGCAACTCTGTGCAGTCACATTGGATGGAAGCTTGGTAATTAAATTTTCCAGGGGGGTCAGGTAGAGTGGCTACTACCACCACTACGCTTCTGTCCCCAGAAGCCTTTACAGCTATTCTGAGGGAAAATGGGCTCTTTTCCCACAGAAATGGTCTATAAGGGACTGCTGCAGGCAGCAGGCAGAGAGAGAATCTGATCAAAATTATTTGACTTTTGGGTAATGTAATCAAAATCACTAAAGGATGGAAGGGGTTTCTATTGGAACTTAACTTGGCTGCCCCTGGTTGTGTCTAGTTGTACAAGATGGAAGTGTAATCGGGGTACAGTTGTGTAAAAAGAGTAATCACAGTGCAAGGGATGTTAGGCAAAACAGAATTTTGTGTGTGTGCATGGGAAAAAGAAAAGGAAAAGGGGAGGAATGATGGGAACACTGAGCCTTGGGATGGCTCTGGGGGATTAGATTGTTGCTTTGGTGGGTGTGCATGAAAACTCTGTAGGCATGAGGGAGGCAGTTATACCTTGTGTAAAATTAATATGGCTAATATAATGTTATGGAGGTTAAACTATATGGAAGGAATTTGCATTTTCCCAGGACATGTGCGGTGTATATTGGAGAGGAGTAAAAGAAATGCAAATAAAACATGGTACTTCATTAAAATCCTAACAGGGCTCCAAAAGGAGCCACAATAAGTTGTGCTTTCTTTTTCAGATCTGTATGTTTTGGAGCAGGAGATGAAAGTGGAAAGTAATCAGAACTCTAGTGGAAGTGGAATGTTTCCCTTTTAAGACACTCTCTAAACTGCTAACAGCTTTGGATCCAAAAGCAAGCTAGTAAGCCTCTGTGTGTAAATGCAAATTACCTAGCTGATGGGCACAAAGGAGCTGCAAATAACGAATACATCTGGTCAGCAAACAAGCTACTAGAAGACTCAGATTACGGCCCTCCTGGAAAGGGAGGTGAAAAAAACAAGTCAAGCCTGAAAATAAGGGGGACAAGGTTAACCTTAAGGGGTGTGTGTGTGTCTGTGTGTGTGTACAGTGCTAAAATCTGAAGCTGTGTCTCAGCTATTACCTGAGAATAAACTTAAAGCTTGGTACAGCAGAGAAACTTTTGCAAACTTGGTCTGTTGTACAAGAGGGGAAACTGAGGTACACCATCTCATGAATTTCATAAATGACCAGTGAGTGAGGTAATTCACTAGCCTGACTATAGAACAAAATAAGGACAGCCTGGAGGTAATTCTTCTGTTTTTCCTGCAATTAGCAAGGACATTTGTAAAAGAAAGTGGTATTATTATTAAGCAATAATCTGTCCCCACCATGGGGAAGGAAATTGTTTCTTTTGTTTTTCAGACAGTCTACAAGCAAGCTGGCGCCAGCGGGAAAAATAACCCAGAATACCATGGATCTATGTTTTGTGTTGTTTGTCTGTGGTGTTTGTCTTGTTGCTAGCATTGTTGTGTTTTAATGAACAGAAAACCTCACGATGTGGGTGGGGGATGGCTTCCAAAGGCTGGCCTTGGGGGGGAAGATGTGTATGGGAATGCAAATTCTCAACTAGGAGGCCAGCATCTGTATAATAGCTACCGTGGTACCTGGAAATGGAATGGCAACTACGGTGGCCCCCACAAGCCCTATGGAAATAATGAAAAGGGGAGGAGCTCACTGGGAATTAATGGAAGGGTGTGTAAAATAGTGTAAATCAATAGAAGATGTTTGGATGTGCCCCTCTCCTATGACTATGGAGGAGCAGGATCAATGGCCTATGCAAGGGGTGGACAATTGGGTGTACTGTGTATAAGGTGTTTTGCTGGGAATGTACATATTACTGGGGGCACAATTACACCAGCTCATAACCAAACTACACACATTTACATGCTGCTATCTGGACTTTGGTGCACAAATGGATCTGTGAATCTTATTGCTGTGAATAATCAAACCAGGGCTTACTGCCTGATTCCATACCAAGTGGGCAAGCTGGTTTGGACAATATCCCATTTCTCTGTGAACATTCAATGGACTTATGTTATGGACAAAAGCAAGCAAAACCTCCAGGGGCAGCTTGTTGCAACTGCCAGCAACTGGACACATAAGATCGTGTCCCACATCGAAGGAGGAGAGGCAGTGTTTTGGGGGTGTCTCGGATGTTGGACCATACTGCAGTGGACAGGACTCAGTGTTGCTGTGGATTTTGAATTGTTAACTGTACTTGTGTTACGTTGCATAGGGAGATAACCTATAAGTAATGTAATAAGCCCTCCAAACCCTGCAGTGTACTAGACAACCTGGACCCAACCTTCTCAGGCCCACTCTAATGGGAAGTCTGGAACACTAATTGGAATAGGTGTGGTATGCCCGTATGAAAGAAGGTGCACGGCACTATACTACACAAGGGGCAGTGGGACAAATGGAATATCGACACCTTTCACCTTGATGCCTGGCCCTACCAGGAAATGTGTCGCCATATGTCCTATGCTTTTCTAGGGATACCTGGGCAGGAGAATCCCAAAAGAAAAAGAAAAAAAAAAGGGGTGGAGTGTTAGGATATAGATATTCAGGCCTGTCTGTAAAGGCCTATACTCTAAGAATTTAAGTGTATTCTTATCGCTTGGCTAGTTCTAGAGGTATAAAAGAAAGAATCAAAACCACTGTCTGCCAGTGTAAGGGCCTTCTCTTACTGTGGCAGTTTGTGGCCCTGTGCTTAGGTTCAGGCCTTTGGCTAAGCAGCAGAGGCAGCCATAAACTGGGAAGCGAACGGTCACAGCCTCACATTCCAAACTAGTCACACTGAAATAAGGTGCTATTCGGCTGTTAGGAATACAATCCTGTCCTGATAGTTCCTATCACCTCCAGAGAAAGGGAAGTGCCTAGAAAATGTAAAAGGAAACTTAGTTTGATAGCATCCTGTCTGGCAAGAACTCACTTATCAATAGCTGGGATGTGAAATCCTCACTTCTGTATTGTCTTGTCATTATAGTTCCCACTTTGCTATTGTTTGTCTGTATAATCTCTGTCTGGTTCTGTGATTGTTCCTGTCTGCTGTATAATTAATTTTGCTGGGTGTAAACTAATTAAGGTGGCGGGATATAATTGGTTACATAATCATGTTACAATATGTTAGGATTGGTTAGTTAAATTTCAGGAAAATGATTGGTTAAGGTATAGCTAAGCAGAACTCAAGTTTTACTATATAATCTGTAGTCAATGAGGAAGTGAGTGGGTGGGGTGTGGGTGGGCATGTGGGTGTGTGAGATGGGAACAGAGGTAAGAAAATTGGAATCATGTTTTGCTAAAGGGGGAAATGGGAACAGGGAATGGGAGTAAGGAAGTTGGAATCATGTTTGGCTAAGGGTAGGAATGGGAACAGGGACACAGGTGTAAGGCTCTGTGGTGTCGAGCTGGGAAGGAGGATACTAAGGAAGGAAACTGGAATCATGCTTGCTGGAAGTTCACCCCAATAAACATCGAATTGTTTGCACCTTTGGACTTTGGGTATTGTTGCTCTCTGTTCATGTGAGAAGGACCAGGGAAGTAAGTGGGTGAAGGAATAAGCCCTGTAACACTGCTGATCTTTGTTTCCTTTGCTCGTATCTGTTGCTGTCACACTAAAGCAGGCTTTTTCCAGTGAGACTTATCTGCACATCATGACCAGATTGTGTGTGTGTGTTGGTGATGTGTGTGAAACAAAAATTATGTTAAAAGATCCAAATTTAGGTTTCAAAGTTAAGCACTTGAAAGTTGGGAATTGCCAGATTTATGGTTACCCAGACCACCTTGTTTCTTTCCCCTTGTGCCCTACATGTGGCAGGGGTCATGTAGAAAAAGTAGCATGTGATCATGTAAGTAAAGACAATACCATAATGCATAAACACAAAGCAGCACTACAAGCTGGTCATTACCAGTTTCCCCTATAATGGAAACTTTAAATTTGTAAAAAGAAAAGGCGGACTTGTGGCACCTTAGAGACTAACCAATTTATCTGAGCATAAGCTTTCGTGAGCTGTAGCTCACGAAAGCTTATGCTCAGATAAATTGGTTAGTCTGTAAGGTGCCACAAGTACTCCTTTTCTTTTTGAGAATACAGACTAATACGGCTGCTACTCTGAAACTTTAAATTTGTAGTATTTATTTACATGTGTTTCTACCTGAACTTCTCATAGTGCTTAGGGGTAAAATTCATCCATTCCTATGTAGATGGGCAACACAAGATCTATGCACCACGTAAATCCACTTCAAGTGTTATATTGGCCTGGGGCTGGTCTTCTATACAGGGCAGCATTTCACCCTTGGTCAGTTACAAGGTTAAGTATATGAGCATTAATCCAAATATGTACAACAAACCCTCACAATTCCAGTCAGAAAAAGTTCCACCCCATCAATCCCCTCTTTCCCAATCAAAGCTCTCCCTCACCCAGAAGCCTGGGGAAACAGATGAATCTTTAAAGGAACGTTTAAAAGAGTAACTTCATTTTTATAGCCAAATAAAATTCATTCCTACAAAATCTGTATAGAAAACAGCTGTGCTGTTAACATAAATTTAACGTTATTCCATCTTGGTTCAGTCCTATAAGGTAGTCTTGCAATTAGTGCTCAGTACCTTGCAGAATCATGTCCATAATTAGATAGATGCCTTTATTTTAAAATCTAACTCTCTAACACTTCTTGGCTAAAATAGAACACTTTAGTTGACCGGATGAACTGTTTATAACTGTTGTCTTTTTAGTTCTCTTGGTTTTAGTTGGACATATATGTACAAAACTCTATAGGTGATTTCAGCCCTACTTGCAGAGGAGCTGCTGAAGATCTTCTGAAACATCTAAATTCAGTGTAAATACCTTAACTGGGGTTTAAGTGTCGTGTAAGGCTTTGCACAGGCTCTCTGTCTTGAGGAGTGGGGATACAGAATATCTTCCTTGGAGAGTAATCATTAATCAGGTAAAATTACCATTAAAGACTTCAGAGTTTGGTCCCCAGGGAGAAATTCACTGAATGTGCATATTTTTGAGGCCACACTCAGGCAGAATTCCCACTGAAACTAAAGGGAATTTTCCTGAATTAAGGAGTGTAGCCTGGGATCCAGGGTTTAGTATTACTGGAATAAATCTTCAGAAACAGGAAGAATGGTATAAAATGGAAAAAGCTGATTATCTCCAAAGTGGTTTAAAATGCCATGGGATAATTTAACAAAGGAGATCTGCTTTTTTTTTTTTTTAAGTACATCTAAACAAAGAATATGCACCATGTGGACTTTGCTTTTTATCAGGCTTCAAAAACAAATCTCAGAATTGTTGCTCATGATTGTGAGTGTGTTTATTTATACACACAGTTACTGCAGGAGTCCTGGTTTACTTTCACTTCCAGGAAAAATACCGTTTGTATTCCTAATGGAACACCACCGCTCTGTTTGCATTTCCCCCCTTCTAGTCATCACATTGTTTTATTTTAAACTGTATTATTTCCACTGAAAAACTGTAACCTGTTTTCTGCCAGGGTGTTTGAAACCATGGAGCTTTCATTTGTGGAGATTACCTTAAATCCATCTGAACAATAGACACCTGCTGTCCTTGTTTATCTTAATAATAAATATATGAGCTCTTTGTCTGGTACCAGCAAAACAGGTTTGTGAAACTTTCTAAAGGCAGCAGTCTGACATGTTGCTGTACATTAATAATATGGCCACATTATCTGAAAAAAAATCTATTGTTCCTTAGTAATTAAATTATTAACGATCCAGAAAATGTTTTCTAATTAGCAATGAAAAGGCAGTAGATAAGGCGATTACAGACTTCAGCAGCATCGTACCATTTACAGTTACTTTTCATTGGGATTCTCTGACAAAAAATTGCTTTGCAGTCATTTAATTTTGGCATAGTATTATATAGGACTTAAATCTATCACGTATTGAAAGTAAAGGAGAAACTCCATACGTCAATACTTAGCAATAAATCTACATAAGAACACATGGGAAAAATAATTTCCATATGTATCTTGTAATGAAACCATTGATTTGTGTTGCTGCAAAGATAGCTTGGATTACCATCACACACTAGACTCAGAGGTAACTTCTACCAAGTCCCAGAGGCCCTTTTGATGCCCATGTTTGTTGGTCCCTAATTGGCCATTCCAGCCATCGTTGAATGACTAGAGGCATCATACCATGTGCTGGTCCTACTGCCTGCACAGCACGCTCAGCCCCTGCTAAGAGGGAGTGAGAAAGTGGGCTTTGGAATAGAATCCAGGTGCCCTATGTGGCAATGCAAAGCTAGCAGTCTAGCCTTAGAGCTCACTGTATTTTTGTGTATTTTTATATTTCTCCCAATATAGCTTCCTTTCTTTTCTGAAACAACAAGGAGTCTGGTGGCACCTTAAAGACTAACAGATGTATTTATACTGAACACACTCAAGCAGAGATGATAAAAAATGTGTATTAATTCTGCTTCATGAATTGGTTATTATGGTAGAAAGCAGTGGCATTTCTACTCAAAGGACCAAGTCAACTCCAAGACACAACTGTGGTGAAATTCTGACCTTATTGAAGTAAGTGGCAAAACTCCCTTTGACTTCACTATTGCCAAGATTTCACCCCTCGTCTCTACCCTCTTGCTGAGGACAGGGAAGTTCAAAATATCAAGACAGTGTACTGATTCGTCACCTGGCTTGCACTCCAGTTGCTTGGTTCCCCTTAGGTTGGTACTGTGTTTATGTGTTATACTAGATCAGTATTTGTTATGTTATACATTTTATGTTCTTACCTACAGAAGTAATGATCACTGTGAAATGAGTTTCGTCCCGTTTTCCAGTCACATTGTTGTAAGCACAGCACATATAATCTACTGTTGTCTGGGCCACTTTTTCAGACACAACTTCCAGATGGGGTCCATATTTGATAACGTCTGTAGTATTGTCAGCCCTTCGGATCCAGGAGTAAGTATTTGGTGGATTTGAGTCTGCCGAGCAATCAAATAGGATAGCTTCTCCTATGTCAACCGTAAACACCTCCCCTACTTTCAGCCCTTTATCTGAATTAACTGTAAGTCCGTAAGGTCCATCTGCATTAATATGAACAACAAAAATGATCATAATGGAAAAAATTAAAATCAAAGAATAACCCTCAAAAATTCCAAGGATAAGTACAGCCTTAATCTTTCAAATGGCTGCCATTAGGTTCAATTATTCTGATTAAAAGGCTTCCAATTCATTTAATCTGTCCTTATTTAGATAGATTTGTAACAGTCTTATCACAAAAAGAAAAGGAGTACTTGTGGCACCTTAGAGACTAACAAATTTATTTGAGCATAAGCTTTCGTGAGCTACAGCTCACTTCATCTGATGTCCGATGAAGTGAGCTGTAGCTCACGAAAGCTTATGCTCTAATAAATTGGTTAGTCTCTAAGGTGCCACAAGTACTCCTTTTCTTTTTGCGGATACAGACTAACACGGCTGCTACTCTGCAACCAGTCTTATCACAGAAAACACCCACGTAATATTGATCTGTTTGGGTGAAATTCACCCAGACACTCAGCACCCAAGCAATGTTTAAAGCCCTTAAAAAAACCGTAGTGGGACTGAAGCAGCATAGGTAATGTAGTGTAATGAAGCAGTAGGCCTTCTTCTGGCTGTCTGTACAAGGGTGAACTGGACTCTTTCTACTTTAATGCCAAGGTTACTGGCATAGCTTATCTGTGTTTACACATAAAGATCAGTAAAATTGCACTGAAATATACCTATGTAAATTAGTATTTACCACACAATACTTGCTTATGGAACTATCCTCCCCTTAGTAAGACATAGCATGGTGTGTCTTACATAACTTCAGACAGTTGTTTTTCACAAATGATCCTTAAAGCACATGTTAACCTTCCTCTCATCCCCCTGACTTTTGCTGTGTTCACCGTTTAGTTCCTGGGTTTCCATTCTTAGTGAGCTTTCCCCTGGGCAAGGAGAGTTTTCCAGGAACCCAGCATAGGCACCTTTTCAGGGACCAGAAGACCATAGAGCTTTTTTTGTTATTGGGTCAGGCTCAAAGACAACTTCTTTAAATGCAAAGCAAAACATTCAAAATCTACTAATTTTAAGAATGAACTTGCTTTTTTGCTTTTTGAAACCATTCAGTAGTTCTCACCCAACTCATTACTCTCACTGCCTTGGGCTTTACATTCTCCCAAACATAGTTTCCATTTAAAAGCCCTTGTCCCCCTTGCTCCATTTGGAGATTGTCAGAAGCAGAGGAATCAGAAACCTCTGTCTAGGTCTAAATTTGTTCTAATAGTTTCTCACAAGCCCAGAAGAAGGAAATCTCAATTTATAGAGTCCTGCACGGATACAAAATTTCTATCCACATCTGATCCGTAAACATGGTCTGTGGATATTTGTGGATATAAAGTGGATATCTGCAAATTTGCAGGGCTCTACCAGTTGATCTCTTGAACTCAGATTTCCCACATAGGTCAGCAGTTTCTGCTGCAGCAGCCACACCACCAGACTAATAAATTCTCTCCCAGCGTTGTATAGATTTATTTCTGAATGAAGCTATTTATCTGTTAAGTGCTTTGTGATGTATTATTATTACAATTAATAGACAAATCAAATAATGCTAATGAATAGGGATGATCAAAATAAAGAACCTTTTTGATTCTGAGTGCAACAGCAGAATAATTCCTTCCTGGGATCCTACATTCTCCACTTCTCTTTTCCAGTATCGTTCTCAGCAGAAATGAGTCTCATGTTTCAGTGAAGCCTGTTTACTAAATGACTTGTAAAATAATAAATCACCTGTTCTTAGTAACAATTTACTATGTGGGAACACTTCCAATTGCTCATATCACCATGAGACTGTTATCCATCTAGTTTCTGAGCAGATGGCAGGTATTTACCGTGAGTGACCTTTTTTATCACACACAGTAACTCCCCCGCAGCAATGGCATATGGTGCATATAGACCCTGAGGCCTGTACTGGATTGTTATTGACAACTGCTAACTCAAACACAAAAATTTTGTGAACTACTGGTAGAGAGAGGTTAATCTGAATTACCTGACTTGAAAACATAACTCACTGAGTTTGACCGCTAATTGGGGCATGGGAAGTAGTACAAGAATATTGTTCTTTCTTAGCCATTGGCTCAAGTTTTAGAATTTTGCAAAATCTTATCTCAGCAGAGCAAAAATAAAATCAAGTTTTTGGTAAATGAAAATTTTTCATAACATGCTTTGTAATGTTTTTGAGAAAAACTGGAAAACAAAGTATTTTTAAAACAGAAAAAAACATCAGCTAATAAAAAATAAATCTCTTTCAAACACTTTGACATAAAGTCACTTCGGAATTTCATTTTTTTTTTCATGAAAATCAGTTTTTGTTTTTCAACCAGCTCTCACACTGACAAGAGAACCAAGATGCCACCTGATTCTGAAATAAACCCCAGCATATAGGAAAGTGCTGCATGGATGATATTTTACATCCACAGAACATTAAAGCCCATGACTCATTGAACTGGTGTTATTGCATTGGTGTAGGAAGGTTGTCAGGACATCCCTAGATATAGTGGTTCTGAGCCTTGTCCCAGTGTTTTGTTATCTCTCTGTTCAATGTGTATGTACCATTCATTTTTCATCAAGGTCCGAAAAGTGGTATGGGCAACCTTTTCAGAAGTACAGGCACAGGCAAAGTGCACAGTGGAGATAAATAGACAAGCTGTTTTTTCCCCCTCAGAACAGAAATTATTAAAGAGCCAGGATTGGTTCTTTGTCTTTACAGCCTACCACCATGGGTACTCCACTTGGTGTGTGAGGAAGCTCTATTCCTCCATAATGGAACAGCTACCTCCAGCTCCTTCATCTTCATCTCAAAGAAGTGTAAGTGCCTTTTGTCAGGTTCAAAATGTAATTGCTCTAATATTTTGGTCGGGGTTTAGCTAGAGTGATGTTTCCCATAACTCATTTCATCCATAAACTCCATATTTGATTAACTTTACCCGTTTTCTCATGCTGTTTTGGAATATGCATCCAACACCCTGAAAATCAGTGGGTTTGCTTAGACTCAGTTTAAACGGTTTTTTTAGTAGAACATTTCATAGCAGGATCCTTTATCAGTCATAGTTTTGCCATTATCTAATCAACTGCATAACTTTAGTGCATTATTCCTTGTCCAACATGATCTGTTGTCTTTTTTTGTCACACCATTACAGGTATACTCTAGGCCCTGATCCTGCTAATATGCACATGCTTAATATTTATGCACATGAACATTCCCTTTCAGTCAAAGGGGATTACTCACAGGCATAAAGTTAAGCATGTTTATTTGCAGCATCAGAAACCTTGAGTGTTAGACCTTCAGGAGAGGGACTTTGGGCCTGAAACTTTGTTCATTTACACCAGTGTAAATCAGGAGTTATGCCTTTAATGTCGGTGGAGTTACATCAGTGTGAAAGTAATGTAAGTTAAATCAGAATCAAGTCTCTTGATTTTTTTACATATGCTTGTGAAGCACCATGCACATCAATAATGCTATAGACATAGTAAAAGGTAACGATAACTATTAGAGATGGTCTGAACCAAAACCTGAGATTCAAACACCGATGAACTTTGTGGGAGCTAGCCCCTCTTATTATAATGGGCTGAGCAAAACCCATCGATTTGAAGAACTCTGCACTTTGAAATCCCAACCTCAATCCTGCAGCTCAAGCTGATCTTTAACAACTACATAAAGTTTAGCAAGTTCTACATTATATTCTCATGGAGAGGGTATAGATGGACTGTTAAAGACCAATCTACCATGAGTGAAAGCCAAAATATAAACTTGAATCAACTGCTTTGTGCCCATTCCATTGTCAGAGGCTCTCTCTCCAGGAAGCTCATTTAGAGAAAAGTATGCACAAATATTTTATATACTCACAAAATATAGTTGGTGCAATTATCTCACTTTCCATTGTGCTCACAGGATTGGTTGCCAAACAGCTGTAATTCCCAATGTCTTCTTTCATGACAGGGACAATTAAAAGTGTGTCATGGTTTGAGGAAAAGGTGTAACTAGAACTGGCATGCATAGGTTTCCCATTTTTCATCCACTGGTAACCTACCCTTGTACCTTTTCTAACAGTACAGGTTAACGTCATGTTCCCCACATACTCCACTACTCCCGAAGAAGGTTCGATTTGTACAACTGGCTTTGTGACAGGAACTGTAAGTTAAACAGATATGAACAGTTATAAACAAGATTTGCCATTTATATTAGGAGAATATGTCATTTACTGCCCAGGTGATATAAATGGCATTTGTCATCCTTTTAAGAAAGTACTTAGATTTCAAATTTTATACAGCTAAAAATGAAAAACAAAGGGTCCTATCCTTAGCTGGTCCAAATGGGCATACTTCCAGTAACTTCACTAGAGCTAGGATGACTTACACTAGCTGAGGTTATGACACAATAGCTGGAAACAAATATTCCATTTTAATTAAAAGAATTAATCAAGTTCATGCTGCATGCATTTTTCCATTTCCTGCTCTTCTTTCTCTGTGCATGTATAACTCCCACTCACATGAATGGAAGCTACATATGTAGGAGAAGAACAGATCCATATTCATATCTACCTATTGATCTAGAGGAAATGAACCACTTGATGAAAGTGAACCACATGAGCCTCCATTTAGGGCCAAACTTGCCCCCCAAACCTTATTATCTTCTTTGTTGGGTTTTGGGCCACCTGCCTACCACCCTCCAGACAACATGAAATCCTGAGCAGGCAGCTGCCTCCAGAATTTTCTCAAAGTCAGGTTTCCAGGTACAGAAAAAAGCTCATGCAAAAGTGAATGTAGGCTCAAGGTGAGTAAGGGTGGCAGAACTGGGCCTTATGAAAACAGATTATTTCTTGAGATCACTATAGTTCATTTAATTTCATAGTAGTTATATGATGCCTACAAACCCAGTTTAATATACTCCCAGGATTAATAAGGAACCAATCAATAAATAAAATTTGTTGAATAATTAACCATTGCAGGTTTGAAAATAAGCAAAAAATGACTTGAGTGAGTTGATTTATTCATACACAGCCAGACTGAATCACACAGAACTGTAGCTGGATTCCAGGTGATTAGAAACTTCACAAAAGTTGTAATTTTATTTGCAGCACTAAAATGTGGTATTTTATTGACTTACCATCAACAGTGACTTGAATCTTTTGATTGGCTGATATTGTCCCATTTCCATGGACATTGACTTTTACAATGTAATTGCCTTCATCAGTGACATGTAATGGATTGATCATCAAAGATGCATTAGGTGGTATGAGGGTAAACTTGTGTTTATATTCCAGGTCTGGTACTACTGACTGATTCACAGAGCCGAGTAAATATTTGGGGATACTCTGAGGTTTCTCAAATAGCCATATTATCTGGATTTCAGAAGCTGTAGTGTTGAAATTGTAGTCAACTGTAAGATGGAGTGGTTGTCCTTCAATGCCATGTATAGTATGTGATGGTACCGTCAGCCTTAGCGCAGAACAAATGCCTGCATAAAAATGGAAAGAAAACAAAACTAGGAACACTGGAAATTCTAAATGGAAACTCTTATGGAGCTGTGGTTGTTGTGTTCTCAAAATGGTCCTGATCCAACTCCCACTGATGCAAATAGTAAGACTGGTATTGACATCAGCTGGAGTTGGATCAGATTTATAGCCTGATTTTCAAACCATTTCTCCTATCTTTTACAAAATAACACTGATTTGCCTTAAATTAGATGTCACTTTTCATCCTAAGCTAGGATATTTTTTAAAAGTATGACAAAACTTAGAAATGGAGTTCTAAGGTTATTGTGTTTGTAATAATTTCCTTTGTTGAAAATGTTCCAAATATTTGTGAGACAAAGTGGGTGAGACAATATCTTTTATTGGACCAAATTGTTTTGATGAGTGAGAGAAGCTTTTGAGCTTACGCAGTGCTCTTCTTCAAGTCTGGGAAAGTAAGGGCAGGTCTACACTTAAAACACTGCATTGGTGCTTAAGAGCTCTCCTGTCAGTGCAGTAAATTCACCTCTGCAAGAGGTGGGAGATGCCCTGCTGTCGACATAGCGCTGTCTACATGGGGTTTAAGGTTGGTATAACTATATCGCTCAGGGGTGTGCATTTTCCACATCCCTGAGTGACACAGTTATACCAATATAGGTCTGTAGTGTAGACCTGGCCTAACTCAAAGTGTAACTGCTAAATACAAGATTTGAACAGATTGTTTCGTAGGAGTAGTTAACGCATATTTCAAGGGATGATTCAAGGTGAAGTGGTTTCCTCCAGTCATAGGGAGGAAAGGGAGGGGGAGAGAGCAGCAGGGAGGGGTTGTTAGTGGGTTATAGACTGTTGTAATAAACCATAAATCCAGTGTTTTGATTCAGTCCATGATTTTTAGTGTCTAACAAAGTTATGGCTATAAGTTCCCAAGCTCATCTTTTCAAAGTGTTGTGCAGGTTTCCTTTGACAATGAGGACTGATAGGTCAGATAGAGAGTGATTGTTTTTTGAACAATGATGAGGTGTTTTTGTCTTTTATCATTTTTCTGTTTGTATTCATTTGAGAGTTTAGTGATAGTTGCTATTGCTATTGGGGCATTTAGTGCACTGGATGAGGTACATCACATGTTGTGATAGGCATGTGTAGGACCCATGGATCTTGAAAGATGTGTTGGGAGGGGGTGTTGATCATTGTAGCAGTGAAGATATGTCTGCAGGTTTTGCGTCTGTTGTTCTGGCAGCATCTGGTGCTGCTTTGAGTTGGTGTGTCCTGATCTATAGGGAGCTTTCTTCTGATGATGGGCTTGCAGAGGTTGGTTGAAGGCCAGAAGTGAAGGCTCAGGAAAGATTTCTTTCAGGATGAGGTCACCATCAAGAATGAGTTTTAGTTGTCTCGTGATAACCCATATGGGTTCCACTGTGGTGTGGTAGGTGACAACTAGGGGTGTGTGATTAGAGGGGATTTTATATCTGCATTGAAGCAGGTTCTCTCAGGGTATTTGGGTGGCCTTCACCAAGCAAGGACACTCCCTGGGACACTCATGTGGTGGTCAGCAGGGTTGGAACATTTAGATCCGCCAGAGAGCTATGCATCCACCTCTGCCACTTGAGCTAAAGAAGTACCTGATAGCAGTAGTAGGTTGTCATCCTCTCTGTGGATCAGCACTAGAGGTGATGAGACACTTTGTCAGTGGGTTTCACAGGCAGTGGCTAACTGCAGAGGAATGGTGAGCTCAGGAATCTTGGATTCCATTCCTGGCTCTGGAGGGGAGTGTGCTCTGGGGGCACACACTCTTCTGCCCATTTCCCTCAAGCTTGATCCCTTCTGCCCCTTTCCTTCCAACCTGTGGCTGCCTCAGTCCTGTCTCTTTCTCACCCTGGCTTCTTGTCCCCATCCCATTCCCCTAAGGTTACCATATTTGAACATTAAAAAAAGAGGACACTCCACGGGGGGGGGGGGGTAGGGTATTTGCTCACGTTCCCCTTCCCCGCCCCAATTCCACCCCTTCCCCGCCCCAATTCCACCCCTTCCCCAAATCCCCACCCTGGCCCCACCTCCTCCCCTGAGCGTACCACATTCCCCCGTCTCCCTCCCAGCCACATGAAACAGCTGTTTTGCAGCGCAAGCACTGGGAGCAAGGGGGCAAAAGCAGACACTCTCTTTCTTGAATGATCAACTCTTCTTTGGGGAAAAATAATAATGGCAAAATCCCGGACGTTTTTAGATATCTAAAAATTCCTCCCGGATGGCAATTTAAGAACCAAAAAGCCAGACATGTCTGGGAAAATACGGACGTATGGTGACCCTACATTCCCCTCACCTAGCCATTCCCAGTCTCTACTCCTCAGACTCCTCATCCCCCCACTGGGTGGGAGGTGTGTGTTTACCCTGAGAAGTGGAAGATTGCTCCAAAGGCCATCCCCACAACTGGGTTATAAAGACTTTTTATGTAGAACAAAGGAAAATAAGAGACTTCTGAGTGAAAAATCCTTTTAGTATTGGAGTACAAAGAGAGGCAGGGACAGAGATAACAGGTGATCTTTAACTTGTCCACAGTTAATTCATGGAGAAAAGTGGCTTCTTATATCAGTTTGTGGAACACTGAGCCACAGTTGAGGAATACCCATTAGCAAAGCAGAGAAGAGATTAAGGAGACAAGATTTGTTTTCACTTTCAAGACAAAGGGCTGCAGGAAGATAGTCTGCTAGGGTGGGGCTCTCACAGGCTAAATGCAAAGTTTACTGTTCTCTCAAAGTATGCTCTGATGATTTGATCAGGTGTGGGAACAGTGTGTGGGAACTTCTGCATGGTCATGGGGAAGTGAGGACTGGAGAAGTTATCAGACAAGTTGTTTTGCCAAAGATTAATGTTTTATGGGAGCAATGCTGGGTGACTCTTGGCTTCGTAAAAATAGAGATCAACACTTCATCAGAGTACAGTCTGAAATATTAGAGCCATTTCAAACATTTATACTTCTAATTAAATTAAAGCAACAGAATCTTATTATGATCAAACTTTACATTGTTGTTACCCTGTCATATTCAAAGAGCTACTAAATATTATGTTGAATTGAAGTCAATGGACCAAATCTTTATTAATTTCTTATTGATGTTCCCATCAGGCAAAAGTCCCATTAAGTCTGCAGTTAACATGTCCCCAAAGATTCAAGTGACATTTTGTTTGACCTTTCGTTGAGGATAGGTTTCTAAATTACTTAGGCATTTTTGGAAGTTTTGCCTAAGTTCCATTAAAAGCCAGTGGGAATTCAGTTCCTAAGTCACTTTGATGCTTACTCATCACTTATATTGGGTGAATCCCAGGAATAATATACTATTGTTCACAATAATGATAGTATGTTTGATCGGTGAAATACCTCCAGTGTGGAAAAATGGTCCTCCAGGGGCTTGGAGTTACAGTACTAAATATGGAAGTTGGCCAAGATTTTAAAAAATTGCTTAAGTTCAGGCTTCTAAATCCCTTCAATTAATAAGTGGTACTTAAATAGATGGCCTGAGTTTCAAAAGTGTTGAAGCTCTGAATAGCTCCTATTAAAGTCAATTGGATTGCTGGATACTCGGCATTTTTAAAAACCAGGCTACTTATTTTATAGGGTACATCTATACTACAGCTGGGTGGTGTAATTCCCAGCGTGGGTAGACACACACATGCTGTCTTTGCCTGAGTGAGCACTTAAAAACAACAGCATGGCCATAGCAGCACAGATGATGGCTCAGGCTAACTACCCATGTATGTCCCTCGAGGGGGGTCAGGCAGGATTGTATTCAGGTGAGTAGCCCAAATCACCGCTTGTGCTGCCATGGCAATACTGCTATTTTTAGGTGCTAGCTTGAGCAGAGCTAGCCCATGTATGTCTACCTGAGCTGGGAATTACATGTCCCAGCTACTGCGTAGATATAGCCATAGACACCTAAAGCTGACTTAAAGCCTGACCTTAAGGAATCATTTTTGAAAATCTTGGTTGTCTGTTTAATCAGTCACTAGCATACAGTAGTTTTAATTTTGTTCCTGCCTGTAATATGGAAGATATCTTTATGAAACTCCTGGAATGCATCATAAAATGTAGATGGATAAAAGGAAATATTTTTAAAATGTCCTTGTTCTACAGAGCCACGAAATTTTACCTCATGTAGTAATCAAGAATATTCCAAACTTAAACATATTGCTATGTATAGCTTGCTAAATAATGCATGCATTTTCCCAGCAACACAGACCTCTTAAAACCAGCTTTTCTGTATTGACTGTAAACACGTTCGGTTTTACCAAAGTGACCTCTAGCTGGAACTCAAAGCAATCTATGTTTTGCTTCCATATCACTATTCAAAGTATTAGCAAGCACAACAGAATCATTGTTGACAGAAAACAAAGTATGCAGCTTTAGTTTAAATAAAAACCATGACTTCATATTCTGAGTTGACTGCATAAAATGCATGCATTTATACCTAGGGAGGTTTCATTGTTCTCTGGATTCTAAAGCACTAATCACTTTATCATCATAAAAAAAACTAGGTCTGTTTCTCAACTGCTTTGCATCCTGTGCAAAGTGTGAGTAAAAGGCTACCAGTTCTCAATGGATCATTTTTACACCCATTCTGCAAAAATGTAAATGCATTTACGTGGTGCAAAGCAGTGGAGTGTCAGATCCCTAGCATTTATGATGCCAGGAGTGCACACACATTCATAAATCCATAGATTCCAAGACCAGAAGAAAAAATTATGATAATCTAGTATGACCTTGTGTACAGCACGAGCCATAGAACTTCCCCAAAATAATTCTGAGCACATATATTTTAGAAAAATATCCAGATGCTTGGTCATTTGGGTCAGAGAGAGTGAGAGCACATTGTTTACACATTCTGTTTATAGGGCCAAATTCTGCAGATTCTGCCAAATTCCTAGAGCAAAATGTCTTTTGACTTCCATAGGAGTTTGGCTTGACTAGTATCTGAGCCAAAGCCCACTAAAGTAATTGGAAAGGCTGACATGGTATTCGGTGGGCTTTGGATCATGGCCTCCAGGGCAGGAAAATTTGACCCTTGTACTGATAAAAAAGGCAATTAACATATGAGGAAGCTTATAAAGGTCTGTATCTGAGACTGTATGGTATGTATTAATACAGATAGAACAGCAAATAAGAAATATCAGCTTTTTGTATTCACCTAAAATATGGGTGTTATTTTAAAAAACTCAAACCAATAATCTTAATTTTGGTGGCGAATGGTAATGGAAGAGCAGAACTTTGTGGGTACAAATCTGCAGACCTGACACAAACTCTCCTTCACTCCAAATGCTGACTGATGAAATCTAGCAAAATAGTCTACAGTATATTGAGTTCACAAAGATATAGGAAAGCAATGTAAAGCAAATATCCCTTACATTTAGATTACATGAAGATACAATACTCTTGTAATGTTACATATTCCTTCCGCTGGAATCACATAAACATCTAACTAAAGCAGAAGTTAATTCTAAAAAGCTGTAGAAGAATTGTTGGAGAGATTAAAGTAGAATTTTATCTAATATCTAATCACAACAGACTCTTATGGAAGTACATTGGATATCCAATTTTATCCAAAATGCATGGCTGACAAATATCTGCTTATAAAAGTAACACCCAAGATACTAAACAGAATTTATTACTAACGCTAATACATTCTCCAGTTCACCAAGTGACAAAGTTAGTGCTTTTGGTAGTGGTTGTTACAAACCTCTTCAGCTTTAATAGCAAAAATATTTTATTTTCCTTTTATGCCAAAAATAAAATCATACTTATGCTAAATGGTGAATATTAGAAAAAAAAAGAATCCTATTCTTTAGGATGTAAAACCTAAGAGTGCAAAAAAAGTCAAACTACAAGATATTTCCTTGAGATCCAATTTTCTGTGAAATCTTTCCCTCAGATTACCTAGGGAGGATTCTTTTTTTTTTTTGGGTCAGGAACTTCCCTAATCAAAATATCATGCCAAAATATGTTTAAATTATACAGTCTCAATTTTAAATATTTACAATCAAGTATTATATGGAGGGATTAAAAACACAATACCTTCACTGTCAAGCAAAATAAAGCCACTTTCCAAACATGTTTTTGAACAGATAATAGCAACAACTGCCATGCTAAACCTTGACCTCACCCTGCTAACCTTTACTCATGGTAAATCCTTACTCAAATTAGTAAAGGTTTGCAAGATTGGTCCTAGTGAGAGCTAATTATTTTCATCTTTGTGGTGCAGTCATTAAAAAGAAAGTATAATGTACTGTACAGTATTTAGTCTACAGACTTTCTGCTTTTCTTACTAAAACAAGATCTACTATTGGGTTACAAACTTCTAGGCTGATTTAAAAAAAATCTGACAATTTAACATAGAAATTCCATTAATTTTTTTAAGTATTAAAAATGAACCATATATCCAGAATGAAAAATCAACAGCCATAATAATACATACTGTATCTTACCTAAAAGCAGAAAATATATATTGCACTGTAAGTCACAAAATGTGTTGCTAAAGGGCTCCATGAAAGCATCCTGTCCCATGCAAATATCACCTTCTTCTCCGTGCTAAGTCAGTGCTTGGTCCAGCAGCTGCTGGTTTATTTGCCAGGGAAATCAGCAATGAGTTAACAGACCCTATCCTGTCTACTGCCTTGTGTGATTTGAATATGTGTATACCAAGGACACAGGGAGTGGGAACACCTGTTAGCTTAATACGCAACATCTTCATTGCGTGTGACTCTATCATAATATTGCCCTGGTATATTCACAGCAAATATGGACTGTGATAAATGGGGTACAGAGAATGAATCACTCTGCTTCAATAAAAATTAATGTGAGTAAAATTTATATAGGTATTTATGCCATATTTTGTTAGTTACAGTAAAAAAACACAGACTGGCTAGATACATACGCTAACTTCAGATAAGAATCTTGTAGTCAGATATGGAAAAGATCTGTTAGATCATCCCACTGAGCCCCTTGCAATGGTAGGATCTCTGCTGTCCACTGCCATATGGGATATTAAACACCTTTTTACAATGGATCTCAGCCAAAAAGGCAAATGAAAAATTCATACAAAAGAGTTAAGATTGTAGATAGACCTATTGTAAAATGCACTCTTCCAAACAATTGTTGCTCTGCAGTTATCTTTGTATTTCCCTTAAAATATTACAGAATAATGCTTATTTTGGGATGGCCTTATTCCCTGAGGTTTTTTTTATCCCTTTCTGAGCCTCGGGTGTGTGAAGTCTTGGTTGGGTGTCTACAAGGTATATCCTAACAAAGAATCCTCTGTCCAAAGTGTGAATCTTACTCAGACTGCCAAGCTAGCGGCCAGTCAATATGTGTTCTGCATTAATTTATTGCATCTTAAATTAATGCTCATATACAATCTGGATTTTATCCAAGGCTGTCACTCACTGTGCAAGTCTAATCAGCCGCAAACCAAGGCAACCCCCTTTCTGCCCTCCTTCCATGTGCAATAATTTCCAACAGCAAATATTTACACCTACATAGGTGGTTATAAAAATATTAAGTTTTCATTAGATAGCACTTAGGCAGACACAAATAAATCTCTCAAATATTGGGCTAGGTTGTGCCCTGCCTTGTGTGGGAGGGAATGGTTGCAAGGAGCCCTTCCCCACCTCACTCAAGGCCCTGTGCAGAGGTGAGGGACAATCCCTGTCTTTGTGTTCAGAGAGCTCAGTTGTGCAAGGTGCTGAGCTACTCATGGTGCTAAGCATTCTCAACTCTCCCTGAACTTAATAGGAGCTGAAGGCACTCA